>NC_140579.1:959156582-959756582 GCF_964204655.1 Triturus cristatus
CATTTGCATTAATATTTGGTAAAGTTTATAATTGACAATGCAAGCTAGAACTACTGACTTTAACAATGAATGCCTCTTTGATGGTCTGCAGCTGTTGACTGTGTGTTACTGCTGCCGTGAAAGATGTTGGAGTGCTATCAGTAAAGCAAGATGGCTTGTAGTGTAGTTCCTATATCCCTGATAGGCTCTGCGCATTGGAATAATATACACTATAGTTTTGACATAGGACTGAGGTCAGTATCGAGTACATTAAAATTAATTACTTGTGTGTGCCAGCTAACTCAGAGGTCACTAGAAACTTCTCGAATATATAAGAAGGGATTAGTTTCTGACAACCGCATAAACATGACAACTTTGTTTCCCTTTGAGTCGGAACAATCTCAGAACCGTGGAAACAATAGATAAGTTTCACTCAGTCAATCGTGCATGCTTCGTTTCTACAGAGTTGCACAGAAATAGAGAGACGGGCTTTTCAATAAAAAGGGTTTATTGAACAGTCTTATTTCTCATGCATGAGATATGAACTGCTACAATCGTAAGACAGGCTGCGAAGTACAATATGTACAGAGTTAGCAGTAAGATAAAATAATACTGCAATAGCATGGTTTGTAGCTATGACATATATTCATAAAATACATACATAAATAACACAGGCTAAAATGTGAATACTCATCTGATGCTTCTAAATAGTTCTACCCCAGTGTACCTAACCTAAGTGTAGTACGAGGTAAGAAGTAGGTGCTGTTTTCTAAAGTATAGCTAGCTATAGCTATAGTTTTGCCAAGAGTTGCCAAAAGTTTCTCTAAGTTCTAGTCTGCTCCATACCTCAGAATGTGCGAGGTTGGAATCTCTTTTCTGGGACTCGATATCTGAAACCCTGCAAGGGGAGTCAGCAACTCTGGAGCTGGATTCTCTGCGAGGAGGATGACAGTGTCTGGTCAGTGCATCAGGCTGGGACTCGATCTCCTTCCGAACTTGCCGTGGCGAACCGCAAGTAGGCAGTCGAGCTGGACTGTACCGGAACCGTGGTTTGCCAGGGCAAGTGCAGGTATATTTATACCTTGAAGGTGTTTAGGAATCCCTGTATTGACGTAAAAGTCGAGCATCGGAATGTCATGAATGAACCCCTAAGGAATAGATGTTCATGCATACTAAATGAGATCTTGGAGAAATCAATATCCAAGCAAGGGAAATTCCTAAAGGCTTAAGAGTCTGGTTTTCCAAGAACTCGTTTTGACGTGGATGGACGGATGTAGGAGACCATGCCTGTATTTGGTTAGCATGGACAATGCCTAAATAAGGGCTGGATTTTCTATGCCTAAATAAGGGCAATATAAATTGTACCTATATAAGGGCATAAATCATGAAACCTATATACGGAATCTAAATCTACACACAACACCCACTCCAGTTTCGTATGAACGACATTACTAAATCCTAAACATACTAAACATGTCTAAAAAAGAGTATCGTATGATAGTCTAAAACATGCTAAAACATATCTAAAAACATATGTCCTAAAAATGCATTACAAAAACCATTGCTATGCATAAGGTGCTTGTTAGACCTGGCACCATTGCCGTGAGTCTCCCTTCCATTTTTTTCGCTGTGCCTCCTCTGTTTTTTCTGGTGTTAGATGCTCTGGGCGCTGCGCCACTGCCACACCGCGGATGCCCCCTGTGTAAAGATGACATATGAATTGATGTATCCCTGATTGGCTTATTTGGTCTACCTGTTAGTCCCTATTAATGTGGCCTGTGTGTGCCCAGGGCTGGTAAACCAAATGCTGCTGGTGGGCCTGCAGCGCTGGTTTGCGCCACCCACAGAAGCAGCTTGTAAAGTGTGTCTCAGACCTGCCACTGCAGTGTCTGTGTGCAGTCCAGAACTGCCAGCTTGGCTGTGAAGTGCACCCACTTCCCAGCCCCTGAACCTTCCCTTGGCATCATGTAAGCCACCCCTATGGTAGGGTGCATTGTATGTGTAAGGTAGGACATGCTCTGATGTATGTAGCATGTCCTGGTAGTGAATTACACCCAATTTCGTTTTTCACTACTGTAAGGCTACCTGTTCTCCATAGGCCAGAATGGGAGGTTTGGGTATTAAATTCTATAGTCCTAACTGACCCTTAAAACATGGTAGAAAAACGAATTTAGTATGCCTGAGCTCAGAATATTAAAATACATCTTTTAGTGAAGTTTACTTTTATATCCTGTGTTTGAAAATACCACTTTTAGAAAGTAGGTATTTTCTTGCCTAAGCCTTCCAGTGTGCTCTGCTGTTATGTGTATTGGCTGGCTGGTTTTGGAGGGACAGGGCAGGCTGAGTCAGACCTGGGTTGAATAGAGAGATCTGCATTGGAGTATGGAGAGGGGTAGCTCCTGGACCTGAATAAGGCTGTGCCTGGCAAGGTGAATGCTGGCTCCACCTCCCACTGTGCGTCTGATGGCAGACCCCCTCTTTCTGAAAGGAAGGATGCAGCCTGGTAAACAAAGTGCTCCAGGGTGGGGCAGAACTGGTTCTGGCTGGGTTTAGTGACTTGTAGCTTCTGAGAACAAAGACTTTTGGGGTGTAAATATCTGTGCTGAAACCCCTACAAATTGTATTGCCCCTGGATCTCAAGACCAACCTCTGTCCGTGGAACTGAAGGAAAACTGCAAGAGAGGACAGTCCTGGTGCTGTGTGCTGTTCCCTGGCCTGCAGTAGTTGTCCTTGGACTGGAAAGAAGAGGGAAAAGGAGCTGTAAGAGAACTTTTTAATCTTGAACCTGCAATCACCCAAGGGCTAGAGAGAGAACTAGCCTCCTGACTGAAGTCTCAGGCCCAGTAGACTTAATTTTCATAAAGCCTATTGGCGAGCCGCCGCAGCCGAGGAGCGTCAAGAAATCCGTTGCACTGCTGCCGCTGAGTGCTCCCTGACCAAATCATCGCACCGCACGCTTACAGATCGCCATCTTGTCGCTAACGCCCGTTAGCATGCTGCCGCGGCCGAAGAGCGCTCGGAAATCCAGTGCACTGCTGCCGCTGAGTGCTCGCTGACATGATCATCGCCCTGCACATTTGCGGGCCTCGAAACCATCACTATCGCCCGTTTGCGAGCCGCCGCAGCCGAAGAGCGCTCAGAAATCCATTGCGCTGCTGTCGCTGAGTGCTCGCTGACCTGATCATCGCCCGCACGTTTGCGGGCCTCGAAACCATTGCTAAGGTCCGTTTGTGAGCCGCCGCGACCAAGAGCGTGAGGAAAAACATCGCTATCACGCCGTAGCGGCATTATGTGGATTATTGACACCAACATCCAGGAACTGCGGGTAAAAAGGGTCTCAGCGACCACCGCCCTGATCTGAACTTTGCATTCCCCATTTGAACTATTTTAGCAGCATCAAGAGAGTAATATTTTTGTACAGTACTGTGGCTTTCTTGTTATTTGGTCTTGTGATAAACCTATATATAAAGATAACTATTTTTGATAACTACCTGCCTTGTGTCCCTTTGTAGTGTTCCACACTGTATTACTGTGTATGGTCATAGATGCTTAACACACTGCCTTTGAGATTAGCCTAACTGCTTGTGCTACGCTACCACAGGGTGGAGCAGGGGTTGTCAAAGGGGTGCAGCCCTTCACTCTGACTTAGAAAGAAGGGTCCCTGCTTGGACAGTGGCCATCCACTGCCAACCAGAGACCCCCATTTCTAACAGTGCTGTACATATTAAAAACAATGTTTCATTCTAAATGTATGTGTGCATTGAGAATGCCAACAAGAATGAACCAGAAATATATACATATGATGAAATGGCTCGTTAATACAGAAGAAAAAGAGCCGAAACCATTTCATCAGGTTAACACAAATCAATTGTTGATGTGACAAGGTGGCATAATGTCCCTGGAAGATTTTCAAAGAATTCTGTACTCTATGAATGGTTCTACTATAAGCAGATTACTTGTGCCAAAAAATTAAAAAATACAAATTTGGAAGTAAAAATGTAATCATAGGAAAAAGTTTCAAAGTTAGTCCCTTGTCTGAAAAGAACGAAGGCCAAATTCAGAGTCTCATCAGAACACTGTGTGCCTGAATCAAAAGTCAGTGTGTGGTCCTGGAGAAAACATGAAATCTTCTAATCCCATAGACAAAAAGTCGTCTACCGTTGTAGGTGAAAGATGGAATACCTCGTTTAGAAGATTAACTGCACAGAGATGTGAACTATCGCCTTCAGCATTGGTTGCATCAGCAATGTTCGAATCGGATGTTACCTGCGTGCCTGTCTTGTCCTCTCGTACCTCAGCAGTAGCAATTTGCGCCTGTGAGATCTCAATGAATGCCGTCATCAGGATTGGTAGCCGCTGAAGACAACACAGAGCATGGGCCGTTACCGGGTCCAGCAGAGTATCGATATCCGTAGGCATGACTGATGGCAGAGCAGGCAGCGTGGAACAGGTAAGATGCAATCTTGCCAGATTGGTCTGAATGACAGAAACCATGTGGTGTTTAATTCTCGTAGACGAGGTAAACCCAAAATGTGGATGATGCGCTCACGACACTTCATCTCCAATAGAGCTCTCTCAATAGTGCCTGGAGTGACGCTGGTGATGTGGCTTGCCATATCGTAGCAGTAGGAGCAAAAATAGGATCCCTGCAGCAAGTGCAAAAAGGAGCGGCAGTCCGCAAACACATAGTGCACGAAGTTTGGAAAAATTCCAAGGACTGCTTGAAAAGGTGCTAACAGTCCTGCACACACGTTCTAAAATATATATATAATACCACTCGTATCAGACATGTTTAAGATGCAACCTAACATTTGTGAGAAATGTACAGGGCAGCTTGCATACAAAAGGGTATGTATCTTCGCAGAAGTCCTTGCGACTTGGAGATCATAGGTATCTTTGGCCGAGGTCAGTGGCACTGTTTTTTGTAAAAGAATGGCTTTCATTCTGCTTAGAGTATCAATTCGTATAGAAGAGATGTATAGTGAAGGCCATAAAGGCAACTCCTTGACTGTGTTTATTTGTGGAAACAAGACTTGCATACAGCAAGTGACCCTGGATGTAACCGTAACTAGATATGGAATACCTGGCACCATGCCACAGCAGCTGTGATCATTCAACATAATGTAACTCCCATTAGAAAGTTGGCCAAAAATTGGATTAATCACTGCAGCCGGTGATCCTTGCAGGTGACAGGATAAGTTTGTAGTGGAACCATCACAGGCCCTGTTAGAACTGGGGTCACCAATTCCGACGTGGTAGCTTGGCGCGAAGTAGGAAGGCACCCGAAGGCAATGTGTAAAGCACTGGTGCAGCACTCACTCCCACGGATTCAGCCATGCGCACACAATGAAGGACGCCACAACAGGTTGTTTTGTAAAAACCAGATTCTTTATCTATTTTCATGTCGTGGTAAATTAATTCATTTCAGGAATAATGCAGTTAGTTTCAAGGCAACAACGACAAAGTCATTCCCATCAATGGAGTAGCTAAAACAGGTAATCACCAGGCAACAATCAGTCCGTTCAGTTACATTAAGCAATGCAGAGTAGGGTAACAATTAACTCATCGCAGTGAATCAACCAGGGCACTTCAGAGCAACAGTTAAGTCAATTAGATAGTCACAGGGGAACGATCATTTCTTCCAAATACATGAATCAGTGCAACAATTAATTTTTTTCGATAGACCAGGCATAAATTCATTCCAGTGAATAGCACCATTAACCCTTTTGGGCCACAAGCAGTTCAATATAGCCCCAACACAGGCGCAACTTCATTCAGGGGAATAATGCGGGAAAACTCAGGGCAACTTAGAATGCACTTAGGGCTCAAAACAAGCGTACATTCTTGCGAGGGCATCAATTAATCCATTCAGCCACTCTAGCGTGGGAAGAACATCAGTGCCCTCTCTTGGCACACACTCAATAAAGGCGCCCCTCCTCAGGGGGTGCCACCCAGCGGTTGTCTCTTGGGCAGTTCTTACGATGCGTATTGGGGCGGCAGGTATTGCAAGTTTGTCCCGTGGGGCCCCCGTCTACTATGGGAGCCGGTAGCAGTGGTTATTCTCACCCGGGGAGGGGGCACCCAAGCAGGCCCCCAGCCTCCCCACACTCACCGCTCCTTGGGGGAAGTCCGGCAGGGTAGGCCCCGCAGTGAGGTGGGCCCGGACGGGGCTCTTCCGGGCACCGCTCTTCCTCGCGCGGTCTTCGGCGCGGCCCGGCCCAAGCTCCGAACTTCTTCCGCAGCTCCGGGGCAGCAACCAATGGAGTCGCGGCGTTCCGGGGGCGCGGCCTATGACACGGCCAGTGCCCCGGGAACCACGCGACGTGTGCTCACCGGTCGTCTCAAGCGCTGCGGGGGCTCTCCTCAACCTCCGGGGGCCGCAGCAGTGAACCGGATCACCGGGTCTTTACTGGCGGCAGTCCTGGGCCCGCGGCAATGGATGTGGTCACAGCGCCTCCGGCGGCGGCATGCCCAGCGGTTCCAGCGCCACCCTCAGGTACCCGGGCAGCGGCGGTGATCTCGGCCAGCCCGCGCTCGATCCCACAGCACCGAGGGGCACTCCGCGTGTTCGCTGGCCCTGCGCTCACCAGGGGGGGGGACCTCACGGGGCGATCGCACTCTGAGGACTCCGGCAAGCAGGGGCCCGCAGCAGGTCGTTCTGTGCAGCGGCGGCGATCTCGGGAGCTTGCAGCGCTTAGGGGACACAGCGCCTTGAAGGCACCGCGCTGGAAAGGGACAGCGCTTGAGAGGTACAGCAGCAGCTCAGGGATGGGGCAGAGAAGTGGCGCTGAGAGGTAACACAGCGCTCGCCAGGTATGGTGCTAGATAGGTAGGGTGCTTGGCAGGTTCCGCTTCTTCAACAGGGGCCCAGTTCAGGCGGCACAGCGCTTGGAAGGGACACAGCGCTTTACCTGTAACTCTTGTAGGGCCTGCAGAGACAGTCCAGGTCAGCACTTGTCTTAGGGGGAAAGGCGATGGCAGGTTCCCCCGGCAGGCTTATGAGGGGGAGAAGAGGTGTTGAGTTGGCAGGCATCAGAGGCAGGGTGGGTCCCTGCAGCACACTGGAGATGGTCCCCTGGGTTGCCCTCTCACCAGGCAAGATCAGTAGGCAGGCAGAGTCCCTCATCTAACTTGGGTACAGCAGGGCCTAGTCAGTCCCCAGTACTGTAGGTTTCTCCCCTAGGCCCAACCGCCTACGCTCCGGCAGAGGTTCCCCCAGGTCCAGTGGTGCCCCAACTAACTAGTCAGGTTTCCCTCCTTTCCTCTTATACCCCCAGGTCAGGTGACCCTCCTGCAAAGGCGGCAAAGCATAATCCCTCCCAGGGCTGGAAGGTTCCAGGAGCTTCCACATAATAGTCTATGTGACAAAAAGGCGGGATGGAAAAAGATACTGTATCAGAATGTCCCAGCCTGCTCCTAACCACTAGTATGTGTATGCAATGGCCACTCCACAGTAGCAGAGGCCTGTGGCAGCCATGTTGTTAGGAGAGAGCACCTGCACCTCAGCACTGTTTAGCAGTGGTAAGGTGCCCAGAGACCTAGGGCCAACAAAAAAATGGCGGCAACAATGAGGCAGCAAGGGCAAAAAAACGGGGTAGACCATCCTAGGGCTGACAGGTCTAACATGCGTCCCCCCCAGCCGAAAGTGGGGAGAGCTACCCAACCTCTAGGGAGATGTCTTCACTAAGGCGGAAGAACCGGGTGAGACCATCAGCGTTGGCGTGGTCTACTCCGTGTCGATGTTCCACCCGAAAGTCCATCCCCTGTAGGGAAATGGACCACCTCAACAATTTGGGGTTTTCGCCTCTCATTTGCATGAGCCAGCGAAGGGGTCGGTGGTCGGTCTGAATGAGGAAGTGAGAGCCAACAAGGTATGGCCTCAGCTTCTTCAGGGCCCAAACCACGGCGAAAGCTTCGCGTTTGATTGTACTCCACCGCTGTTCCCTGGGGAGTGGTCTTCGGGAAATAAAAGCCACTGGCTGGTCTTGGCCTTCCTCATTCAGTTGACAGAGCACAGCTCCAATGCCATGCTCAGAAGCGTCTGTCTGTACGATGAATTCCTTATTAAAATCTGGGGTTCGAAGTACCGGAGCGGTGCACAACGCGTGCTTCAGGGTCTAAAAGGCCTCTTGGCAGGCAGCCGTCCAAATGACTCCACGGGGCTGTTTTTTAGATGTCAACTCAGTCAGAGGGGCCACGATAGTTCCGTACCCCTTAACAAACCGGCGGTAGTAACCCGTGAGGCCGAGAAAGGGCCGGACCTCCGTTTGGGTTTTGGGGGACTCCCAGGCCAAGATGGTCTCAATTTTGGCCTGGAGGGGTTGCACCTTACCCCCGCCCACCAGGTGTCCAAGGTAAACGACAGATCCCTGTCCAATCTGGCACTTGCTAGCCTTGATGGTTAGGCCAGCCCTCTGTAGAGCCTGTAGCACCTCCTGGAGGTGCTCCAGATGGTCCTCCCAGCTGCTGCTGAAGACAGCTATGTCATCAAGGTAGGCAGCTGAGAAGGCCTCTAGGCCAGAAAGCATCCGGTTAACCAACCGCTGGAAAGTGGCTGGAGCATTCTTGAGCCCGAAGGGCATCACCCGAAATTGAAAGTGGCCCTCGGGGGTGGAGAACGCAGTCTTCTCCTTTGCTCCATTGGCCATGGCAATCTGCCAGTATCCTGACATCAGGTCGATGGTACTTAGATACCGAGCTGCTCCCAGTCGGTCAATCAGCTCATCCGCCCTAGGGATCGAGTGAGCATCCGTCTTGGTCACGGAGTCCAAGCCACGATAATCCACACAGACCGAAGTTCCGGTTTGGTACCCGGTGGGGCCACTTTCGGCACCAACACCACCGGACTAGCCCAAGGGCTGCTGGAAGGCTCAATCACCCCCAGCTCCAACATCTTGGCCACCTCACCCTGGATCCTGGACTTGTTCTTGTCGGACAGCCAGTAAGACTTGGTTTTCACGGGCGGGCTGTCCCCTGTGTCCACATCATGGATACACAGATGCGTGATCCCAGGAGTGAGGGAGAACAACGAGGCGTACTGCTCCAAGACCTGGCGGCAGTCCCTCTGTTGCTCGGGGGTCAAGGATGGGGAGAGGACAACTCCCTCCACCGATCCATCCTTCTCTTGAGTCGCCAGATGGTCCGGAAGAGGCTCGCTCTCTTCCTCCTCACTCCCATCCGTCACCATGAGGAGAGCAAGTTCCGATCTCTCGTGGTGCGGCTTCAGGCAGTTGATGTGGAACACCCTATGGGGTTGTCGGGGGTCTTGAGGTCAACCACGTAAGTGGTCTGGCCTCTCTTCTCCACGATGTCGTACGGTCCAGTCCACCGGTCCTGGAGGGCACTAACCTCTTCGGGCTCCATGACCCACACCTTCTGTCCAACATCCAACTCCACCGTCCGAGCGTTGCGGTCATACCACTCCTTCATGACGGCTTGACTAGCCTCCAGGTTGTCTGAGGCTTCCTTCCACAGCTTGGCCATCTGGCTGCGGAATGCCAGCATGTAGCTGACCACGTCACGGGGAAGCTTTGTAGAAGTCTTCTCCCACCCCTCCTTCACGAGACTGAGGGGACCCCTAACGGGGTGGCCATAGAGCAGCTCAAAGGGGCTGAACCCGACTCCCTTCTGCGGCACCTCTCGATAGGAAAATAGCAGACAGGGCAAGAGGACGTCCCACTTCCATCTCAAGTCCTCTGGCAGACTCCGGATCATCCCCTTCAGAGTCTTATTGAAGCGCTCTACGAGCCTGTTAGTCTGGGGGTGGTAAGGAGTGGAGAAGCTGTAGGTCACCCCACACTCCTTCCACATGGCCTGCATGTAGGCCGACATGAAATTAGTGCCCCTATCTGACACCACGACCTTGGGGAATCCCACACGGGTAAAAATCCCCATCAAGGCCCGCGCCACCGCAGGTGCAGTGATGGTCCTCAGAGGGATCGCCTCCGGGTACCGGGTGGCGTGGTCCACTAACACCAAGATGAACCGGTGTCCCGAAGAAGTCGGCGGGCCCATTGGCCCGACAATGTCAGTGCCTACCCGCTCAAAAGGGGTACCGACAACTGGAAGCGGTTCCAAAGGGACCTTCAACTTGGTCCCAGTCTTGCCACTCTCTTGACAAGTCTTGCAAAAGGTGTCAGAGGCAACTCGCATTCTGGGCCAGTAAAAATGTGGGACCAACCGAGCAAAGGTTTTGTACTGGCCCAGGTGTCCTGCTAGTGGTATCTTGTGTGCCAATTCTTGCAGAAAGGCCTGGTAGCATTGTGGGACCACTAAGACCCACGATGACCCATGCACCGGAGCCTTAGGCTCCCTGTAGAGGAGACCATCCTCCCAGTAAATATGGTAATTGCCGGTCTCTTGGTTCGTCGCTTGGGCTTCGGCCTGTCGCCGCATACCTTCAAGCGTGGGTCACTCTCTCTGTGCCCGACAAAATTCCTCCCGGGTAGGCCCTCCTTCCACCTGCCACTCTGCAGGGGTCGGCAAGTCCCCCACGGGAACAACATCTACCTCCGCGGACTCCGGGGTCACCTCCGCGGGCTCCCCATCTATCTCGCAGGGTGCGCCCTCCACAACGTCCTCCTGACCAGCATTGGGCTGGGTCATTGTTCCAGGCTCCAACCCGGGTTGAGTTCCTTGCCGGGCAGCCATGGACCTCGTGACTATGCAAGTCCATCCTGGTAACCCCAGCATCTCAGCATGAGCATTGAACTCCACCTCCTTCCAGGCGGTATGTTCCAAATCGTTTCCGAGCAGACAATCCACTGGCATGGCAGGGCTGACGGCAACTCTCAACTGACCTGAGACTCCTCCCCACTCAAAGGGAACTTGGGCCACGGGGTAATGACTCAGGCTATTATCAGCCATTACCACTGGGTGGAATATTTCAGGAATCACCTGCTCTGGGGACACCAGCTGTCGCCTTACCATCGTCATGCTGGCACCCGTGTCCCTCAGAGCCTCCACGTCCTCCCCGTTAACCCGTACCCTCTGCCGGTACTTGGCAGTGTTCGAGGGCAACTGTGTCACTGGGACCATCTCTCTATCCCCCAGTGAAACCAGGGTCAGGCCTGTCCACTCACCCCCCTCATCTAGGGACAACTCCTCCCCCAGCGCTACACTAGCCACCCCGGGGCTCTTACCTCCTGTGGGGGCTGGGGTCCGTTTACGGCACTGGGGATCCCCTTGTAGTGCCCAACCTCCCCACATTAGTAACACCGGACAGTTCTGGGCTGCTGACTCTTGTCAGGGTAAGTGGGTTTCGGTGATCCAGATTGGGGTGGAGAACCTACCCCCTACCCTTGAGGTCTATTTTGGGGGCCTTTGAAAAACTCCTTCTTTTTATCCCCCCCTCTCTCTTCTGGGGTGCGCCCTGTCTGCCCTTCTGGGTGTCCCCCCGGGTCCCTTGTGGGACACCCGGGTGCTAACCCAGGTATATGCCTCTTCCGCAAGCTTCCGAGGGTCGGTCAGCTTGCGGTCTACCAGGTGTTGACGTAGCTATGGAAAACATTTATCGAGGAGGTGCTCTCTTAAAAACAGATTGTACAGCCCCTCGTATTCGCTCACTTCGCTGCCACACACCCAACCCTCTAAGGCCTTACGTGCATAATCACAAAAATCCACCCAGTTCTGTGTGGGAAGCTTATGGCTGTTGCGGAACCTTTGACGATATTTCTCTGGGGTGAGACCAAACTTCCTAAGCAGGGCCTCCTTCATGACAGGTTAATTGGTTCGCTCCTCTCTGTCTAAGGCCAAGAGTGTCTCCCTTGCCACGGGAGGCATGTACCGGTACAGGCCACCCCCCCAGTATCTCTCGGGCACCCCATGGGCTACCAAGGACACTTCATACACCACCAACCACTTATCTTTGTCATCCCTGACACTAAAAATGGCCACCACCTCCCTGGATAGATGGAATTTAGGCTCTCGTGGAGCCTCAGCGGGTACGCTGCCACCAATCCTGTTGCCTTCCGCCCCTAGCTGCAATGCTTTCAACTCCAACTCCTTCAGGCTGAGCTCATGCGCAAGCTTCCTTTCCTCCATGGCTAGCCTCTTCTCCTCTCTCTCCTTCTCCATCCTAGCAAGCTCCAACCTCAATTGCCTCTCCTCCCTCCTGTCCTCATACTCCTCCACCGACACACTCCCTGCTGACACACTACTGCCTGCCCTGGAATGTCTCCCTGGCAACACATTGTCACTAACGTCAACCTGCAGTAGTTCCAACTCTCCTGGAGTGCCCGGTCCCCCTCGAGCGCCCGGCTCCCTCGGAGCGCCCGGCTCCCCCTGTCCCTCGTCCCCTCTCCCTCCCGGGTGGGCCAATACACATGCCCTCAAGGCTTTCTGAAGCTCCTCTCTCTTGGTGCCTCGCCTGACGGACACCCCCATCCCCTGACAGAACTACTTCAGCTGCACCACCGTGTACACTTCTAGTTTGGCCAGCTCGAACTCCATCCTGACAGGTGGGGCCCCAGACAATTCAAGGGAAAACACTAGGACGTAGGCAACAGGTCAAAAACAGGAGCCTATACACTCAAGCAGACAGTGAAGGGCAATTTGCTTGCGTTAGGATAGGTTTCCAATTGCGGTGCACACTGAATCCCTGTAGGGTGCTGCACAAGCGCAAGTCCCAATCCCACCGCTGAACACCAATGTTAGAACTGGGGTCACCAATTCCGACGTGGTAGCTTGGCGCGAGGTAGGAAGGCACCCGAAGGCAATGTGTAAAGCACTGGTGCAGCAATCACTCCCCCAGATTCAGCCATGCGCACACAATGAAGGACGCCACAACAGGTTGTTTTGTAAAAACCAGATTCTTTATCTATTTTCAGGTCGTGGTAAATTAATTCATTTCAGGAATAATGCAGTTAGTTTCAAGGCAACAACGACAAAGTCATTCCCATCAATGGAGTAGCTAAAACAGGTAATCACCAGGCAACAATCAGTCCATTCAGTTACATTAAGCAATGCAGAGTAGGGTAACAATTAACTCATCGCAGTGAATCAACCAGGGCACTTCAGAGGAACAGTTAACTCAATTAGATAGTCACAGGGGAACGATCATTTCCTCCAAATACATGAATCAGTGCAACAATTAATTAGTTTCGATCGACCAGGCATAAATTTATTCCAGTGAACAGTACCATTAACCCTCTTGGGCCACAAGCAGTTCAATATAGCCCCAACACGGGCGCAACTTCATTTAGGGGAATAATGCGGGACAACTCAGGGCAACTTAGAATGCACTTAGGGCTCAAAACAGGCGTAAATTCATGCGAGGGCATCAATTAATCCATTCAGCCACTCTAGCGTGGGAAGAACATCAGTGCCCTCTCTTGGCGCACACTCACTAATGGCGCCCCTCCTCAGGGGGCACCACCCAACGGTTGTCTCTTGGGCTCCCCACCCCCCCTTTCTAGGGGGGAGGCAGTTCTTACGATGCATACTGGGGTGGCAGGTATTGCAAATTTGTCCCTTGGGACCCCCGTCTACTATGGGAGCCGGTAGCAGTGGTTATTCTCATCCGGGGAGGGGGCACCCAAGCAGGCCCCCATCCTCCCCACACTCACCACTCCTTGGGGGAAGTCTGGCAGGGTAGGCCCCGCAGTGAGGTGGGTGCAGCCGGGGCTGTTCCGGGCACCGCTCTTCCTCGCGCGGTCTTCGGCCCGGCCGGGCTCCGAACTTCTTCCGCAGCTCCGGGGCAGCAACCAATGGAGTTGCGGCGTTCTGGGGGCGCGGCCTATGACCCGGCCAGTGCCCCGGGAACCACGCGGCACGCGCTCTCCGGTCGTCTCAAGCGCTGCGGCGGCTCTCCTCAACCTCCGGGGGCCGCAGCAGCGAACCGGACCACCGGGTCTT
Source organism: Triturus cristatus (assembly GCF_964204655.1). Classification (NCBI taxonomy): domain Eukaryota; kingdom Metazoa; phylum Chordata; class Amphibia; order Caudata; family Salamandridae; genus Triturus; species Triturus cristatus. The sequence goes on from NC_140579.1 coordinate 959,170,416, forward strand.
TACTGGCGGCAGTCCTGGGCCCGCGGCAATGGATGTGGTCACAGCGCCTCCGGTGGCGGCATGCCCAACGGTTCCAGCGCCACCCTCAGGTACCCGGGCAGCGGCGGTGATCTCGGCCAGCCCGCGCTTGATCCCACAGCACCGAGGGGCACTCCGCATGTTCGCTGGCCCTGCGCTCACCAGGGGGGGGGACCTCACGGGGCGATCGCACTCTGAGGACCCCGGCAAGCAGGGGCCCCGCAGCAGGTCGTTCTGTGCAGCGGCGGTGATCACGGGAGCTTGCAGCGCTTAGGGGGCACAGCGCCTCGAAGGCACCGCGCTGGAAAGGGACAGCGCTTGAGAGGTACAGCAGCAGCTCAGGGATGGGGCAGAGAAGTGGCGCTGAGAGGTGACACAGCGCTCGCCCGGTATGGTGCTAGATAGGTAGGGTGCTTGGCAGGTTCTGCTTCTTCAGCAGGGGCCCAGTTCAGACGGCACAGCGCTTGGAAGGGACACAGCGCTTTACCTGTAACTCTTGTAGGGCCTGCAGAGACTGTCCAGGTTAGCACTTGTCTTAGGGGGAAAGGCGATGACAGGTTCCCCTGGCAGGCTTATGAGGGGGAGAAGGGGTGTTGAGTTGGCAGGCATCAGAGGCAGGGTGGGTCCCTGCAGCACACTGGAGGTGGTCCCCTGGGTTGCCCCCTCACCAGGCAAGATCAGTAGGCAGGCAGAGTCCCTCATCTAACTTGGGTACAGCAGGGCCTAGACTCAGTCAGTCCCCAGTAGTGTAGGTTTCTCCCCTAGGCCCAACCGCCTACGCTCCGGCAGAGGTTTCCCCCAGGTCCAGTGGTGCCCCAACTAACTAGTCAGGTTTCCCTCCTTTCCTCTTATACCCCCAGGTCAGGTGACCCTCCTGCAAAGGCGGCAAAGCATAATCCCTCCCAGGGCTGAAAGGTTCCAGGAGCTTCCACATAATAGTCTATGGGACAAAAAAGCGGGATGGAAAAAGATACTGTATCAGAATGTCCCAGCCTGCTCCTAACCGTATGTGTATGCAATGGCCACTCCGCAGTAGCAGGGGCCTGTGGCAGCCATGTTGTTAGGAGAGAGCACCTGCACCTCAGCACTGTTTAGCAGTAGTAAGGCGCCAGAGACCTAGGGCCAACAAAAGGATGGCGGCAACAATGACGCAGCAAGGGCAACAAAATGGGGTAGACCACCCTAGGGCTGACAGGTCTAACAGGCCCCGTGTAAGTTAATACCCTGACAAAGGAGAGAACCGCTTAGTGGGTGTTCACAGTTTTCACCGCTAAGAAACACTTCACGTTCCCCACTCCAACTTCTATGTGTGTAAGGTAAATCCTAGGACGTCTTTATGTATCCTTTACCCAACCTTTCATATTTGCCTACTGGTATATGTTTTAGTCAATACGGAAAATGAAAGTAATTTTACCATGTATGATCCACTCAGTAGCTGTTTTTTCTACCACTTTGAATGGTAATTTTTCCAGTTTTTCAATGCTCAGCATAGTGTAGTCTGCTCCCCTTTGTGCCAGTCTGATCTGTTTATCAGTGAGATTGAATTCTGAAAACAGTGACGTAGTGTTGATTAAATGCCAAGGCACTTAGCCTGCACGCAAATTTTGTAGCGTCCAGCCTAATAGCATGATAGAACGCAGTTGAGACTGACCATGTTGCAACATGACCAAGTCCTGTTCCATTATGTCTATGACAGAAGACACAATGCTGTCCAATGAATATATTCTGGACGACAGAGTCGTTAAGCCATTGTCTACTACAGGGAGAGTTTTCTCTAAATTAATACGATTAATTTCTCGTATTCGTTCTGCAGTCTCTGCTTGGGTAACCTTCCATGCTTCATTATAAGCAGCGTAGATACCGGCATATATGAAACGTTTATGACTCGGTTTTCTTGGTCCTAGCAAGAATTCCCTAAGGTCTGCGCCTTCTTGAAGTAAAGTCAAGTGCTGTTTTACATCCTTCAGTGTAGCTTTCTGTAGCCAATCAAGGCATAGTTTCCCTACACTGTATGTTGTTACTACCCTTGGATGCTGTCTTTGAACATAGCACGGGTCTGGCCTTTTGATAGTGAAACCCTGTGTTTTATTCAGGAATTGATCTTGACAGTTATTCATGTCTGTGGGCCAGAGCAACCCTTTTTTCCATTCTGGATCTAATCTGTTGTGATGCAAAATATTATGTATGTCGACCTCCCCCGGTGTAGTGCTATTACTTGCAGGTATAGGTATGGTCGGTGTGTTCATGTCTTTGATCCTGGCTAATCCAAGGCAAGACGTTTGCTGGACAGTGTCATTCAAAAATATAATTTGCTCAGGGATGATACAGGCTCTAAACAAAGCTTCTACCCCCTGTACTTGCCAATCTTTAGTACCCCAGACAGATTTTGTCTCAATGTTGTCTTTCCAAAAGTCGTAACCTTGTCTAGACAGTTGGGCAATAAAGGCTGCAGAGTAAATCTGTTTCGTATTTGTTAACATATTACTCATTCCTGTCTTATTCATATTTTTAAAATAAAACGATTCTGGATTTGATAAGTTGAACCCTGAAAAATATGGACATTTCATTGCAAAGGTTTTTGAGCTACCCTTTGGAGGTGTAGGACAATGTTTCCATTATACATAAATACATTTCTAGGTGTTGCAAGAAATGATGACGATAGTGGTTATAACAATACATTTGTTCATAGTCTTGATGAACCCTCTAAATATTCATGATTTGTGAATACAGTAGACATCTCTAGATCAGACATCTTGTTATTAACAGTCTCGAAGTCCCAATCATCAGAAAAGGTACTAAAGTCACTTAATGCAATCTTAAATAAATGTGGAATCTTCAAAAGCTCCGACGGGCCAAAAATGTCATATTCAGTTTGGTACCAAACTATACCATCATGTATAGGAACGGCTGTGATGTTCACTGCTGACAAGTCTCTTGCTTCACGATGGGATGATTTGTGTGGCTGGAGAAGTAAGTTCACTCTTTTACTTGCTGTGTCCATTGGAATATATCTTCCATTTATCAGCATACACAGAGTTAATACCAGAGCTAACCAAAGTAGAACGAAGAATATTCCCAAAACAATCCATAGTTCAATCCATGGTGAAACCAGATAAGTCTTTTTCAGGAGATGAAAAAAGTCTGTTGCTTGTTCTTTGAAAGTTCTTTGTGCTGGCGTCGTTTCAGGTTCGCTGGGATACTCAGAAAACGTATCAAAGTTCATGAAATAGCCAGAAGCAGTTCTGTCAATGGTTTGAATTGCATCAGGATTTGTTGAATTCGCTGGAACCAGTTGATCACTTGTTACTTCGTTGTAGACAGGTGTATCAGGACGAACTGTTATTTGGGTTTCAAGAAGGACGAGTTCCATAGCTCTGTTGCTTAGTCCTTTATTTCTCTCTGCAGAATCTTCAAAGGTGAGGAGTCTCTCAGTTTGAACCTCTTGGATTCTAGCTAGAGGAGTGCGTATGCTACATTGGCAGAGTCCACTTGGCCTACTGCTTAGTATCGGCCACATAGTGTGGTTTGATCAGGTCGATGGACACAAATCTTTTCTTCTTTTTACCAGCAAGGGGTGGCAAAAGTATTGTTCTTGATCCGTGGATTACTAGGACAGGTACTGGTTGTCTGTAAGAAGGCCCAAATTCCTTCTCGTCCGCGATCTTTTCTCTGACTAGATCACCAAGCTTTGGGATCCAGACAGGCTTTGCTGGGATGGCCGGTTTTTCCTCAGTGATGGTTGGCTTCAGGATCACGTTGCTTTGTTTCGTTCTTAGTTCATTTAAGTCCTGTAAAACAGCCAAACGATCTTTGATATCAAGTTTCTTATTTTCCATCACTTTGCCTTTCATGTCAAAGTCCGGAATTAACATTCTAGTTCCAAATAGGACTTCATATGGAGTGACACCCCCTAAAGAACTTCTTGGCAAATTGTTTAATGAGCGTTGACCCCATAAAGATGTTTGACCCCCCCTTCACCCAAACCTAATACCCTAGCTGTTATAGACTGCTTTATGTCCCGGTTTTTTCTTTCCACAACAGAATTTCCCTCAGGATGGAATGGAGAAGAATATCGCAATGCTGCGCCCAAACTGGCCATGGCTTCTTTGTAAGCTCGAGAGCTAAACGCAGGACCCTGGTCAGAATGCAGTGTGCCAATTGCGTATGTGCCGATAAAGACTTGCAAATTTTTTATAACAGTTTGAGCGTCAGCTGAGCGCTGAGGCCACATCCATAGGAACCTAGAACACAAATCCACTAGTTCCATGATATATTTATAGTTACCATCCCTTTGTAAGGGACCGCAGTGATCCAGGTCAACACCTGCTAATGGTTTATCTGAAATTAACAGGGGCGTCTGCGCAGGACGTTTCACAGTAGAGACTTTCATCTTCTGGCATATTTCGCAGTTCAAAACATAACTCCTGGTCTGTTTCCTAATGCCTGGCCACCAGTATCTCTGTTTTAATAACGATACTGTAGCGGAAACACCTGCATGAGCAGAGGCAATCCCTTCATGTGCTGCTAGGATTAGTCCTAATCTATGTTCCATGTTTGGTATTACCTTATCCCCCACTCCAGGGATTCGAGCAAACGGAACATTGTTCACATCAATTATATATGAGTATTTGAGTAGAAACTTTTTAGGTAACGCTGTACCGCTGCCTTTGCTTAAAGCATTGACAGACAGCATTATTTCACTGTCTATTTTCGTTTTTGAACGAGTGATTGCAGCTACGGAAGCCGTTTGCATAGCCCCCTTCGCGACTTCATCAGCCAATGAATTCCCTTCAACGTGAACGCCATCATAGCAAATATTAATTATAAGATTGGACACAGTAAAAAGAATCGTACACTATTGTGCATTTTGCACTGCAAATGTTTTACAACATGAGTTCAGGTGTCTGTAATCCAAAACTAGACGATATGTATGGTCTGGTTTGGAAACAAACAAAGGATTGTTCATTGATGAGGTGCATGTTTCAATCATCCCCTTGTATTCAAGTTGATCTAAGATCTCCCTTACTTGTTTCTTAGCTTCTTGCTTAACTGGGTACTGCCTTTGTGCAGTTGGTTGATTTTTTAACTGGATCTTGTGGTGAGGTGAGTCCTCATCCCATCCTACATGATTCTTGTATAATGCTGGGTCTTGGGCCACTGCCCATTTCCAGGCATAAGTATATTTTAAATGTATTGGAACATTGTTGGAGAAGTCTGGCACAATGATGGTCTTCGCCATGTGGGCACTCCCTGACAAATTCTGGTGGCCAGTCTCATTTGCTAGAAGTATATCATAACCCCTTGAAAGATGCTCCCAAAAGAGTGCTTTCACTTTTCTTGGTATGTCTCCCTCCATCCAGAGTGTTATTTCATATAACCAATGCGGAGAACTAACCCTGGTGTCTGCAGTTTCAACTTGAATGTCCTCATTCATGTCCACTGTCTCCAGAAGCCCCTTCAGGTTCTGGCGAGCTACTGTAACTTCTGCTGCACTGTCCGAAAATGTCTGAGCCCATTCTCCGTTCTTGAGTTGCGTTCTCAGAATCCTTGGCATGTCTGATCTTCAGACCTGCTTCCTTCTTCTTGGAGAATTTAGCTTTTTGTTTGTTTATCTGAACGTGTTGACCGTCTTTGGACTTCAAGCGTTCTTCTTTGTTCTCTGACTGTCCTCTTCTTTCGGATGTCTGTGATGATATCTGAGAGGTACGAGAGGAACGTGTATCAGTATCTTGATATCTATCAGGTTTTCTCAAATTATCCCTATTCCTGAGGTTGTACCTCCTTTCAGAGGGCTCCTTTTGAGGAGACCTACCTCGGGATTGAGAACGCTTCTCTTTGGAATGCGGTTTGCTATTTTCCCACTTCTTTTTAGAAGAGGTAGGAGTGGTTTTAGGAAAGACCTTATCAGGACTTTCAGACAGTTGTGGTTTAACTGGTTTCCCTCCCAAACTGTATAATCCCTCATAGGATTTTTCAATTATTCTGGCTAGTTCTTGTGGTTCTTCTGTTACACCAAATTCCCTTAATTTCTGGTGGATCGTCACTGATTCTGCTTCTCCTTTAATATTAGATAATATTATTGTTGAGACCTGGTCGAAATTTTTAAGTAACTTCATACCTAAATTCAGAGCAGGCTCTGACCAGTATTCGTTTTGAATTTGTTTCAGGACATCAGGTATTACCGCCATGGACGGAACACCATGTGTTTTTGTGTAGATTGCAGCAAAGACTGTGCCCCAAATGGTGCAGTCTTTCAGATGTGGTGTGATCCCCATCGGTAAACAGATTGTTAGAATTCTGTGTTTCTCATAAGGGCTAGTATTAGGAAATACTGCTTCGATTTGAGTAATTTTTTGAGCTATCCAGAATGGAATTTGTTAACATTTTGTGGGCATTTTACCATTGACTGCGTGTAAAGTCTGTGGAGTAATTTTTAGTGTATTCCCCTGATGAGGGGCTGGATTTTGAATGGTTAATGGTGGTTGGACTGTGAAAGTCCGCATGACATATTGAACCAATTGTCTATAAATTTTTATTAGCTCCTTGAGTTGAGCTAGTAATTCTACATCTGTCATTTCGTCAATGTCAGGATGAGGTGTTTAGCCGGCTAAAATCGACCATGGTGTTCCTGGTCTACCTACTGGACCGAGCCTGGTAATGTGATTGTAATGGTTTAGGGCACCTTTAACCAGAGCTCATGCTCCTGGTATGTAAGTGGAATTTCAATATCCTCGAAAGGAATATATTCCTCAGGTGGATAATCTTCTTTGTAGAAGTGAAACAAGTGTGTTACTGGATTTGATTCTGGGAATACTATCCATGAATAGAATACCTCTGTCTGGTGAGATTAATGTGCCTCTATCATAAAAACTGCTCTACCACCTCTTGGTGTTAGGCCATGTTTTATAAGTTTTAGAGTGATGGCTTTCCTTAAATTTGGATGGATGATTATAGCATCCTTGTCGGTTTCTTGAAAACCTGTACGATTAAAAACTGCTGTGACTTGGTCAGCCGCAGCTCCACCGTATCGGTGTTTGTGCCGTTTTCGGTCATTGTTTAATGAAAGTTTCAGAGCAAGTTTCAAGGGAACAAAGATAAGGTGCACAATATTTTGGAACACTGCATCCTTCAACGTTGAACAAACCAAACAGCTAATACATAGGATTTTTGTCCTACTCAGCTATGGTGGATATTATCCCTACCCACTCCAGACGTCTTATGGAGTATTATGAGTAGGGGTCTCTGAGAAAAGCACGACTGAGTTACTCCAGTATGTAGCATTAAACTAGTGCCTTACCAAACCGTTGGGCGCCATGTAGTGTAGTTCCTATATCCCTGATAGGCTCTGCGCATTGGAATAATATACACTATAGTTTTGACATAGGACTGAGGTCAGTACGTCTCTATCGAGTACATTAAACTTAATTACTTGTGTGTGCCAGCTAACTCAGAGGTCACTAGAAACTTCTCGAATATACAAGAAGGGATTAGTTTCTGACAACTGCATAAACATGACAACTTTGTTTCCCTTCGAGTCGGAACAATCTTAGAACCGTAGAAACAATAGATAACAGTTTCACTCAGTCAATCGTGCATGCTTCGTTTCTACAGAATTGCACAGAACTAGAGAGACGGGCATTTCAATAAAAAGGGTTTATTGAACACTCTTATTTCTCATGCAAGAGATATGAACTGCTACAATCGTAAGACAGGCTGCGAAGTACAATATGTACAGAGTTAGCAGTAAGATAAAATAATACTGCAATAGCATGGTTTGTAGCTATGATATATATTCATAAAATACATACATAAATAACACAGGCTAAAATGTGAATACTCATCTGATACTTCTAAATAGTTCTACCCCAGTGTACCTAACCTAAGTGTAGTACAAGGTAAGAAGTAGGTGCTGTTTTCTAAAGTATAGCTATAGTTTTGCCAAGGGTTGCCAAATGTTTCTCTAAGTTCTAGTCTGCTCCATACCTTAGAATGTGCGAGGTTGGAATCTCTTTTCCGGGACTCGATATCTAACACCCCGCAAGGGGAGTCAGAAACACTGGAGCTGGATTCTCTGCGAGGAGGATGACAGCATCTGGTCAGTGCATCAGGCTGGGACTCGATCTCCTTCCAAACTTGCTGTGGCGAACCGCAAGTAGGCAGTCGAGCTGGACCGTACCGGAACTGTGGTTTGCCAGGGCAAGTACAGGTATATTTATAACTTGAAGGTGTTTAGGAATGCCTGTATTGATGTAAAAGTTGGGCATCAGAACGTCATAAATGAACCACTAAGTAATAGATGTTCATGCATACTAAATGAGTTCTTGGAGAAATCAATATCCAAGCAAGGGAAATTCCTAAAGGCTTAAGAGTCTGGTTTTCCAAGAACTCATTGTGACATGGATGGACGGATGTAGGAGACCATGCCTGTATTTGGTTAGCATGGACAATTCCTAAATAAGGGCTGGAATTTCTATGCCTAAATAAGGGCAATATGAATTGTACCTATATAAGGGCATAAATCGGGAAACCTATATACGGAATCTAAATCTACACACAGCAGGCTGGTGTGATGAGTGTACACATGCGTCCAGTGGTGAGAGGCTGGAAAACGAGGGATGGAAACGGGCTTTCGGTATTGTGACTGCTAATCTTTAAAGTATGTGAGAGCTGTTGGCATTTAGGGTGCTTAACTTTTCCTCCATAAGGGCTTTACCTGTTTCCTGTATTCATTGAGACTATGATGAAACTGTGGGGCTTATTTCAATAGCGGCTGTTACCAAACAGGGTTGGTGGGGCGGGAGGAAGCGGGGACGGAGGGAGAGGATGGGAAATAATAACATTTTTAAAAAGCACTTATCTTTTCACCACTGGCTCACCTCTTATTCCTCCGTCCTCCTGTCTGCACTCGATAGGAAGCACACAGCCTCCCAGAATCCCCTGACCAAACACAACGCTGCCTTAGCAGCGTTGTGATTGGTCTGAGCACCGTGGTTCGGTGCTCAGACAGGGGCCGGCAGGCTGTGCATTTTCTCCACAGAGGCAATAATGCAGCCTGGGTGGAGAACATGCAAAGTGAGTATGGCGCTTTGGCCGGCCAAAGACGGCAGTCCAAAGCGTCATGCGCACTTTAGGTGCTGCCATCCCTCCTCCCCCTGTGGCGCGGGTAGCCCAGCCCCGCCCCGCCTGGCTTCAGCTTCAAGCTGAATGTAAAAAACAAAATGATAATAACGAACGTTATTATCTTTTTGTTTTTTGCGTTCAGCTTGCAGTTGAAGCAGTGGGACGACACTCCTCCACCTTAGAGGAGGAGCCGCCACTGGCCTATTTACGAGCCCCTTGCGCCGCCGAAGTCAATTTTGACTTGTGATCCAGCGGTAACTTCACGGTAATTTCTCAATGCAAAACCTCATTTACCTCTAGTTTACCGCTTTAATGGTTATGGACCTTTGCCACCGTGTTATCACCTTCAGGAGACTTTACATAAACATGAAAAATCAAAATGCAATTAATATTTAAGCCAATAAAGAGACTTGTGAATATTTTAAAGGGTTTTATTTTCTAGTTAAAAGTTAAGGTTCTCTGACCCATAATTAATTAGTCAAATATCAATCAGGTTACAAAATTAAAAATAGGAAAAATAGAATTAATACAGAACATATTACAGATTGCATACAAAGCACTCCATAAAGGAGGGAAAACCCCTAATTCTATGTCAGTCAGAACTCTTTAACCTCTTCAGTGCCCATGACGAGATAATCTCGTCATGGAGCACGGTTGCGCTGTGCCCATGACGAGACTATCTCGTCATGAACCCCACCCACTAGTGCAACGCCCGGCACAGGAGGGCGAAAGGGCGTGGCACTGAAGGGGTTAAAGAGTTTCAGGAAAAATATAATTCAAGAGTGAGTTTTGCAAGCCTAATCAATAATTAATTATTGGCAAAAATCTCCCATAAAGAGATATAAATGCATAAGACAAACCTGTTCTGATCTCTCAGCTGCTCTCTCTTCGCTGGTTTGTTCATCTGTGCTCCTCTGTGTCTCACACAGAGAGGTTGCCCTCCCTTCAAAAGACCACAGAAGAATGTGATCTGCCTTGCCAAAAATATGACGTGCAAGGCTAGCCTATGCCTCTCTGAAAAAATATGAGCAAGGCCCCTCCTCCCTTTGTGTCTCCTTGGATGCAATCTCCTCCCAGGCTGCACCCGCAACATTCACGTACCTAACCCAAATGATGTCTGGTCTGATCTGCTTCTTCTCCTCTCTCCTCCTATCTCTTCTCTATTATTCTAGTCTGACACACCCCCTAACGGGTCATTATTTATCATCTAATTCTTGGCTGACTACACTAATAATGTTGCAGTTTCAGTAGAAACTCACACTGTGATTGGTTAGCATGGGTGACATGAGGGTCTCATCATCCTGTTCTCATTGCAAATCCAACTCATACTGGTTTTAACAAAAGAAGCGTTAAGGCTTAATACAGTCATATGTTTCACCATCAATAATTATACAAATATTGCAACATTTAAGCGGAAAAATGTATCGATCCATTTCATTCTCGCTTTCACGTCACACGCAGGGATAACACTCTCCCACAAACACTGGTACATTGGCAAAATGACAGGAGTGTTCAGTTCAGTGTGGCCTTGACCCATGTGTCTTCACTTGAGGCAGTTGGCAGTTCATGGGGCTGGCACAATCTTCTGCGCATGTGTCTCTCATTCAGCACACTGCTAACAATTCTCAGCCATGCTGGAGTCCTAGGCAGCCATTTTATTGTGGGCCCAAAATGTATACTAAAGTAAAACAAACACAAAAGAATATTAATTTGTGAAATAAAACCCATTATGTTTACCTCCCCCATACTAGTACCATGTATTAGTTATTACCTAGCAAAAGCTATTAGTTTAAAGGAGCTTTTCTATCATTTGTGCACCACTTGCAAAATGTGCAATGTACAACATAGCATAAACATGCACCAGTGCAAATGTTAAACGAGTAAGCAGTTAATACATACTAATAGCAACATGCTCTAATGTTTTAGATAGATTTACATGCACAATGCGTTTACCCCACGTGTAGTGTTGGTGCATGGTTGATTAATTAATTCACATTAAAAGAAGATGTGTTATGAACTGAACATGCATTGTCTAAATATGCAACAAAGCCAAAGTCTCTTGAGACGGGAACAGGGAGTGTAGATTATAAGGAAAAGGAGCTGGGAGGAGAGAACACATTCCATGCTTATCTTCAAAGCAAAAGAGGCCACAGTGAGACTTCTAAAGGAATCTGAAATCACAAATGTTCTTCACTGTAAAAACACGTTAATTCAGCACAATTATGTACTACTTTAAAAGTAAAAAAAACATTCTCTAAATTAAATGCACATTCTATAGTGCGGTTAAATCTAAACTAAACACATTAACATCCATGATTAATTAATTAAGCATGGTTTTAAATGAAAGCATTTCAGACTAAAAGCATTTTGACCAGGCCTCATTTAATGTCTTTCACTTTGCATGCACCAAAAGTGCCACTTTAAAAAAGCTTTTGACTAGGCCTTATTTCACGTTGCTTGTCCCATGTGTTTTCACTTGCACCAAAATCTGCATGCCATTTTAAATGCAGTCTGTCTGAAACACAAAACAGAGCGATGCTTAATCTTGATGAAATCTAGCTCTATCACTTGGCACCTCTACTTTTGAACTTGTATACATTATATCTAATTCCAAAAATTAAAAATAGGGACATTTTTTCAGAAACTGGATTTTGTTCCTGATCCTGCTCTGCGGTATGCAGATGACATGGTTCTTCTGTGGACCAAATACACATTGGTCTTTTGAGTTCCTGTGCCTGTGTTCACAGGTAAATTGTTGACAATGACCTAAAAGTTAATGTGTCTACGACCATGCATCCGACTCTATGAACAGACTATGTTGGGATGAAAATTAGGGATCAGATGAACTTTGAAACACCGATGTCATGGGGCAACTTCCTGAAAACATCCTTGGACGAGCTGGAATTACAAACCGCATGGGAAAAAGTGGACGACAATGCAACTTTCAGCTAGGCTGCAAACGCATCAGCAAAAAGGAAATCTCTGCTGGCAGATAAAAAAGAACTTAGCAAACGCCGGCACGGATGGACAGTTATTAACTCATATAAAACCTTAAGGCCTCAAGCTTATTTATCTGCTCATTTTAGCCAGCATATAAAAAAGAGTTTTACGAATTTCAGCATGGGAATGCACGATTCAAAAGATCTGTATCCAACTTGGAAAAAGCCCCTTTTATCTGAGAACTGCCGACTATGTGGTTATAAATCAGAAACATTAATCCACTTATTACGTGCTTGTCCAGCAGTTTTGCCTGAAAGGAGACAGTGCTTAAAACTTATTTGTAATGCCTTGGAAATTCGTTCGAGCAGGCAAGCGGTAATAAGATGGCTGGAGGGGACGTCCATCATCTTGGCCTGCCGCGGCGTCAAATACATGATAACGGTCAGAAAACTTTTATATCTCACTGACGCTGTTTGTAGCCATTTTTTTCATAATCCTTCCACCATATTAATTAAGTGGGCAGCAAGCCACGTCCCTTTGTCAGCTGAAATACACAGTAAAGTCAAATAAAGTCATTTTCATTAGGGTTTCGGCGTGTAACATAGCCGCCATGTAAGCACCGACTAGAAGGTTTTTGCGAGCAGGAATTATCGTAAACGTATTTAACGTAATGTAATAGTACTTTTTATACTCTTTGTAATTTTATCGTGATTTTATGTAAATATTGATGGGGAATTGTAAAGATTTTAATTAATCAAACAATAAAAAATGAATTTAATTGAATTGAATTGTGTCTACGACCAAAATAATTTCCTCTGGAATACCTAAAGGAAGACCTATTTGAGGGATTGACACGGACCATTTTGGAGAAGTCAAGGAGTAAAAATACCTGGGGGTTTGGCAAGACAGAAATATGTGTCAAACATTACAGTATAAAGATATGTTCTGTACCAATTATGCCAAATGTATTTGAAACTAATCAGCCCATTCGGAGATACCCCATTGGAACTATTTAGATCAAAGCTCTTCCTGCCAATTTTAAATGATTCTTCCACATATGGTTCGAAATTACATAAAGATCTAGAGATGATTTTGTCTACTGCTATTAGATTTGTTTTGGGGCTTCCCCATTATACTCTGGTCAGTCAACTAAGACTGGAATTTGGGCTCACTAACTGTACCAAGATGGCTGGTCAACTCTTTATTCCCGGCTGAAAAATGTAGCTGCAGGCACACCTAAAATTGCGTTATAAAAATAACTTTGTACCACTGTGAAAATTCCTAACACAAATGGTATTAAAAACCTTACTAAAATCACAGATGGGTTGGGCCATATCTAAAGAGTCAACACTAAGGTGCCGATCACGATCCGGCAAAAACCGGGTACGAACCGTCGGACGGAGCATAATCTCCGTCCGACGCGTACCCGGTCGTCAATTTTTACAAACAAGGAATTACGATTCGCACGGGTACACCATTACCGTACGAATCGTAAAAAAGCCCGACCGAACAAAAAAACACCTACCAATGCGATCCGGGAAAGCGCCGACCTGACGTCGGGACGCTCGCAGCCAGCCATTCACGACCCAGGAATCACGATTCGCACCGACGTCACCCCGCACGGTGAATATTTTGCGGCAGCCAAAAACTGCCGGGAAATCAGGACGACGCGAACAAGGACCACCAGTACGCGACGGACAGACGACGACGCGAACAAGGAGGACCAGTACGTGACGGACACACAGGACGACGCGACCAAGGAGGACCCGTACGCGACAGGACGACGGGACAAGGAGGACCCGTACGCGACAGGACGACGCGATCAAGGAGTACCAGTACGCGACGGACAGACATGGACCCGAACCTACGAGTCATCCCTGCCCTCATAGCAGTACACCTCCTCTACAGGTTACGACGCAGACGCCGCAGAAGGTCAGAATAGCTAAGGGAGGGGGGAAAGTGGGGTGGGGTGGGGGTGGCATGACCAGGGCAGGCCACAAAACAACCACATAAGTCACACACCACACATGGCCTGGACATACCTGACTCCCATGCCCTGGTCACCACGAGGGGGTGGGGGCGTGTCCTGATAAGCCAGCGACCGCCACAACGGAAGTCCGTCACCACGCGAACCGGCAACACAACCAGACAGGTACGTCCCGTACCCACGCCTGAAGAGCGTGGGTACGAGTCGTACCACGCCCACACACTCGTCACCCCAACAATGGCGGGACGGATCGTACCCACGTGGCAAAGGCCTGGGTACGGCCCGCACAAGCATCACATAGCGTGGGGACGGATATGTACGGACCCTACCCCCACCCCGTATGCATGGAGCGTACCCTCACCCCAAGAGAGTAAGTACGACCCGTACCCCCACCCGCGTATGCAAGGAGCGCACCCCCCACCCCAACAGTGTAAGTACGACCCGTACCCCCACCCGCGTATGCAAGGAGCGTACCCCCCACCCCAACAGTGTAAGTACGACCCGTACCCCCACCCGCGTATGCAAGGAGCGTACCCCCCACCCCAACAGTGTAAGTACGACCCGTACCCCCACCCGCGTATGCAAGGAGCGTACCCCCCACCCCAACAGTGTAAGTACGACCCGTACCCTCACCCGCGGACTCACGGACCGTACCCCCACCCCAACAGTGTAAGTACGACCCGTACCCTCACCCGCGTATGCAAGGAGCGTACCCCCCACCCCAACAGTGTAAGTACGACCCGTACCCCCACCCGCGGACTCACGGACCGTACCCCCACCCCAACAGTGTAAGTACGACCCGTACCCTCACCCGCGTATGCAAGGAGCGTACCCCCCACCCCAACAGTGCAAGTACGACCCGTGCCCTCACCCGCGTATGCAAGGAGCGTACCCCCCACCCCAACAGTGCAAGTACGACCCGTACCCCCACCGGCGTATGCAAGGAGCGTACCCCCCACCCCAACAGTGTAAGTACGACCTGTACCCCCACCTGCGTATGCAAGGAGCGTACCCCCCACCCCAACAGTGTAAGTACGACCCGTACCCCCACCCGCGTATGCAAGGAGCGTACCCCCCACCCCAACAGTGTAAGTACGACCCGTACCCCCACCCGCGTATGCAAGGAGCATACCCCCCACCCCAACAGTGTAAGTGCGACCCGTACCCCCAACCGCGGACTCACGGACCGTACCCCCACCACACCAGTGTAACTAGACCCGTACCCTCACCTCGAATGCATGGAGCGCACCCACACCGTGTATGTTCCAAGCGTACATATCCAGAAATAGGAGGTGTGTGTGCAGAGTCCTCCCAGCAGTGCCCAGAGACAGGAGGGGTGGGGGCCTATCACTCACAGCAGTGCCCTGAGACAGGAGGGGTGGGGGCCCATCACTAACAGCAGTGCCCTGAGACAGGAGGGGTGGGTGTGGAGTCCTCCCAGCAGTGCCCTGAGACAGGAGGTGTGGGGCCCTATCACTCACAGCAGTGCCCTGAGACAGGAGGGGTGGGGGCCTATCACTCACAGCAGTGCCCTGAGACAGGAGGGGTGGGGGCCTATCACTAACAGCAGTGCCCTGAGACAGGAGGGGTGGGGGCCTATCACTAACAGCAGTGCCCTGAGACAGGAGGGGTGGGGCCCTATCACTCACAGCAGTGCCCTGAGACAGGAGGGGTGGGTGCAGAGCCCTCCCAGCAGTGCCCTGAGACAGGAGGGGTGTGTGCAGAGTCCTCCCAGCAGTGCCCAGAGACAGGAGGGGTGGGTGCAGAGTCCTCCCAGCAGTGCCCTGAGACAGGAGGGGTGGGTGCAGAGTCCTCCCAGCAGTGCCCAGAGACAGGAGGGGTGGGTGCAGAGTCCTCCCAGCAGTGCCCTGAGACAGTAGGGGTGTGTGCAGAGTCCTCCCAGCAGTGCCCAGAGACAGGAGGGGTGGGTGCAGAGTCCTCCCAGCAGTGCCCTGAGACAGGAGGGGTGGGTGCAGAGTCCTCCCAGCAGTGCCCAGAGACAGGAGGGGTGGGTGCAGAGTCCTCCCAGCAGTGCCCTGAGACAGGAGGGGTGGGTGCAGAGTCCTCCCAGCAGTGCCCAGAGACAGGAGGGGTGGGTGCAGAGTCCTCCCCAGCAGTGCCCAGAGACAGGAGGGGTGTAACACATGTGTGTGAGGCCGGAATTACCCACATCCATACTGCCTACAAGGGAACATGTCCCCATGAACTCATGTCAACAGACTCCACACACAAGTACAGTGATCACCAAGGATGCCACGATTGTTGCAGGTGGAGACATGGCCATGCATGCATGGCCAAAGTAGAAGGGCTCTGTCACACACACAGCCCATGTAGACACTGCTCTGCGCTAAACATTGGGAACACCCTGCAGGGAAGAAATCTGGGTACACAGAGGAAGGAATACACCCTGGGACAATTGCACCATGCAGTAACTGCTGACATGACCTAAGGAAGTTAGCCAACACCTTGTGATGGCACACAGATCCCAGGGTCCCCCCAATGAGCAGAACACTACTACAAATCCCACACACCCAAAGCCTTAAACACCACCCAAAACCATGTAGCAGCCCCACCAACACCAATACCACCATAGCAGTAGTGTGATAATGAAAACAAAATTAAGCTTTATTCAGCATGAGCACAATGTCCGTGGATCGCAGGCAGTTCAATTTTAACAAAGCCCATAGGGCAGTCAATGATTCCCAGCTGGATGGGGGACACAGTGGGATGTGTGTCCCCTACCTTGCCTGCACAGTCAAATGGCATCGTCTTCCATACTGGTGAGGGCATCAGGGGGTGGGGAAGCAACAGGCACCGCAGGGACATCAGGGCAAAGGGGCGGCGTTGTGGGTGCAGGGATGGAGGACTCAACCACAGGGGGTGTGTCATGGCCAAAGGCGGAGGCCAGGATGGCACTACACACCTTAGCAAGGTCCTCCAGGGACTCCCCTGCACCCGAAGTGACCTCAGGCCCCAAGGAGGGGGGGGGGTCAGAGGGATGGGTTGCAGCGCCACCGGGGGAGGGTGGAGACAGGGGGGGAGACTCAACCACCCTGACCGAGGACTTCCTTGACCGCTTGCGTGGTGGTGGAACTGTGGGGCTCAGGGACAGAGCGGCCATGAAGGAGTCCTTGGGGGAGATGTGGCCAGGAGAGCTGAGGGGAGGGGATTTGGAGGGAGTGGATTGTGTGGAATGCGGACTCCCACTCTGGCTGCGTGTCACACGTTTGCCCCCCGACCCAGTGGGTGTGCCTACCTCACCCTGTGTGTGCGTGTCAGGAGGAGTGCGGTGGACCTTCCCTGCTGGTGTGGTGCCTGTGTCTGTTGTGGTGGGTGCATGCCGACGTCTGGGTGTACGTGGGACAGGCATGGAAGTGGGAAGTGTGGATGGGGCAGGGGTAGGTGGGGGGAGGTCGCGCTGCAGGAGACCCACTGCTGCAGTCAGTGTGGAGTCTATGGACCTCAGCAAGTTGCGTTGGTCAGCCTGCGAAGAATGAATGCCCTCCAAGAATGCCTCGATGTTGGTGAGGGTTTTCCCGTGGGCATGGAGGACATTAAGGATCGCAGCCTGACCAACCTGCAGTTGCCGCTGGATGTCCACAGACTCAGCATTGGCGGCAGCAGTGGAGACAGGGGCAGGGGGTGCGGTGCCTGGCCGGAAGGAGACATGCGGTGACCGGGCACGCTGGGAAGGGACACGAGCAAGTGGGAGGCGGCTGATGGGAACTGAGGGGGCGGTGCAAGGTGTTGTTCTGCTGTCAGCTGCTAGTGCAGCCACCGCCCACTCGGAGAACTCCTCCTCGGACCTGTCAGCTTCGTATTCTGACGTGCCAGTCGACAGGTCCTCGGCAGCACTATCCTCCACCTCTGTCCCACTCAATGTACCAGCCCCGATGTCACGGCTGGCTCTGGTGCTCGGTCCCTCCGCCTTGCCTGTGTCCATGTCTCCCTCTGTGTCCCCCGACGATGCTGTGGGCAGGGTGGAGAGACATAAATTAATCAGACAGCTGTACACATCAGTCACATGAGTCCAATCGACATAGGTAACATTGCATAGCCTGAAAAGGAAGATCCCTAACATCTTCAAAACAAGGTACCGATGTAGGGCATGAAACACACAGTTGGTTGAGCCACCATGCCACTGAAATACCATGGAGAGCATGAGACAATAGCTAAAGACAGGAAACGGAGTCTGACATAGCACCCAGGCCCTGGGGACAATCCAGCACTGCATCTGCACCACACAGCGTTGGCGAAAATACCGATGACCAGGGACCATATCCATGAACTTGAGACACATGCTGCATAGGTAATGCTGCAAACATGCCCAACATGACTCGGTCACTGCACCTTGCGTGTGTGTCCAGAAACATCACACACTGCCCAGACCCAGCAAGTAGAAATCCGGATTTGACACATAGGCATTGCCCGCCCCAACAAACCCCTACACAAGGCAAATTGTTGAGACACAGGTGGCACCAACATCTCATAGTCTGGGTGATAAACACAGGGGCAGGCAAAAAGCAAGATTGGACGCCAAACAGCCAAGGTGCGCCTGTACAAATAATGAGGTACCAGTGCCCATCCTCAGATGAGTATAACAAGACACACAGGCACTGGCAACTGTGAGTATGAAGAAGGACAATCAGGTCAGGCTGCACAGTGGACACCTGTACATAATAGCACGTCAATATACATGGTGACAGGGGACAATGGCACAGAGCACAAGCTACGCTGTAGACAGTGAGAGTGTCCACGTTTATGATGACACATACAACACTGAGGAAAAGGTGCCCCAGGGGACAGTAGTGGGCACGCAACTACATGCTACTGAATGGTAATGACTGCAACACACGTCACCATCCCTGCACTATGCGTATCGCACACTCATGCACATCATGTCACAGGCCACTACATAGGACATGCGCGCTGTAAGGCATGACACATGAGAGACCAACTCCCATGTCTGGAGTCAGCATCAGTGCCAACTGACATGGAACCCACATGCAGTGAACTTGACAGTGCACAGGCAAGGTCCCACAACCTGTTACACACCACCCCCAGACATGATGCTACAGTCATTGTTCTCGTGGACAAAGCGCCAGCCTACATTACCTTGTGAAGGAGTGACTACACACAGACCAGGGAACACATTGCAAGGAGGGGAAGGGTGGCAGGGGCGCAGCGCTATACTGGGGCAAACAGAATCTGCACAGCACCTTTAAACCCTGCCAGTGAATTCATGCTACTGTGCCCTTACAAATGCCGGTGACACACAACAAACACACATGTACCTACCCCCTTCCGGCCGCTGCTTCGCCTGTAGGCGCCTCTCCAGGTCTGGAAAGACCACCGGCAGCACACGCCTGTGGAGGTGGTTCAGACGGCGGCGGCGGCCGCGGTTCTTGTGGCTCTCAGGTGAGTCCCCCAGCAGGAGCCGTGCAATCCTCCGCGTCCAGCACCGGATATCCTGCCAGCGTTTCCTCACCTGGGACAGGCTCCGCCTCCGACCATCCACACCCCTCACGGCACTGACGGCGGTCAGCCAGATCTGCTCCTTGGCAGTGGCGCCTACCTGTGAGGAAGAACAAGTGACACCACATCAATACACCAGCCACATGTCACAGAGAGACATATGAGTACAAATTAGCTGGATACAACAAGGCATGTCATGCAGTCAACGCATTGCACCTTTGTCATAGGGACATCATGCCCTGGTGAGGGAAAAAGCAGTACGTGCCATAGTGGGTACACAGGTGGAATGATGGCAATGTCACAATCAATGATCAAGGCTCACACTGTGCATCACACCCACCCCTCCTGTCTCAGGGCACTGCTGTTAGTGATAGGCCCCCACCCCTCCTGTCTCAGGGCACTGCTGTGAGTGATAGGCCCCCACCCCTCCTGTCTCAGGGCACTGCTGTGAGTGATAGGGCCCCACCCCTCCTGTCTCAGGGCACTGCTGGGAGACATCAGGCACCCCCCCCCTGGTACCCCCCCGACAGTACATGGCATGTGTGTCACACCAGGACACAATGCCTGAAGTCACAGTCACAACATAGGGAGAGTCTGTGGCAGTGGCCTATGCACTCACCTGATACCCTGGTCGGCCATACAGCATGGAGTACTGTGGGAGGATCACATCCAGCAGAGCCATGATCTCCTCCAGGGTGAATGGCTGTGTCCTCTCCACAGCCCTTGACATGGTTCCAGGGAATCAGTTGCAGCATCTGGGTCGACGAATGCAAAGATGTGCAGGCAAGTACTCCCTCATGGGACCTGGCTGCCTTATATGTGCCCTTCTGCCCAGTCTCATGCACAGGAGTACAGAGTGATTCGTCACTCACATTTGCATCCTATGTTTCCACCAATCCCTTCAAAACTAGCAGTCTGTGGGTTCTCTATCGGTTTCATTCTCCTGTATGATGTCAGCCCCACAAACACATTGCAACAAAGTAGAAGAATTCCAACTGACTTCTGCTGTGCATTTTCCAGAACTCATTCGAAATTTGAACATGGTCTCCATGACAACCAGCATGCATGTAGGCCTTAATACTTGTCCCCTATGTAATTTGGAGCATCACACACAGGTACGGTGCGTTTCGGGGCCCTAGGGCACCCCAAATGCATGGCAACGGCCCGTACATGCATGCCTACGTTCACAATCACTATGGGTCTGCACGCGTATGCGTACTCGTAGTGGTACGGCCCGTACACTCGCATGTACGCTCACTATCACTACGAGTACGCATACAGACCCATAGTGATAGTGAGCGTAGATGCGTGTGTACGGTCCGTACCACTACGGGTACGCATACGCGTGCAGACCCATAGTGATAGTGAGCGTACAGGCATATGTACGGTCCGTACCACTACGGGTACGCATACGCGTGCAGACCCATAGTGATAGTGAGCGTACAGGCATATGTACGGTCCGTACCACTACGGGTACGCATACGCGTGCAGACCCATAGTGATAGTGAGCGTACAGGCATATGTACGGTCCGTACCACTACGGGTACGCATATGCGTGCAGACCCATAGTGATAGTGAGCGTAGATGCGTGTGTACGGTCCGTACCACTACGGGTACGCATACGCGTGCAGACCCATAGTGATAGTGAGCGTACAGGCATATGTACGGTCCGTACCACTACGGGTACGCATACGCGTGCAGACCCATAGTGATAGTGAGCGTAGATGCGTGTGTACGGTCCGTACCACTACGGGTACGCATACGCGTGCAGACCCATAGTGATAGGGCCGTACACACGCATCTACGCTCACTATCACCATGGGTCTGCACGCGTATGCGTACCCGTAGTGGTACGGACCGTACAAATGCCTGTACGCTCGCCATCACGATGGGTACACCTACGGCAGCACTCCCACAGTGATTTGGGAACATACACAGGCCCTCTTAGCAGCAGTACGGCGGTTTTTACACATCACAGTGGTGATAGGCGACACACAGGTAGGAATAGGGCAGACATACTTGTCCATGGATGGACATATTTGTCCATGGATGGACATACTTGTCCAGGAATGGACATCAAGGCATCGTCTGTGCATTACTACATGTGTGGGGCACGGGTGTGACAGGCTGTGATGTGGAACATGACTCCTGAGTGGAGAAGGCACCAGATGTATGATGAGATGTGTATAGGTGTACTGTGTGACGGTGCAATGTGTGCCAGGCATGCCCTTGACTCCTTTGACATGTGTGCATGTCGTACTGCGCACTTGGGGTGAGCGTCACTGGCATGGCACGGACACCAACACACGGAAGTGTCCCATGATGCCCGGTACAGGGGTCATGACACATGACTTGTCACTACCCACAGTGCACAATGTGACTATGTCATTTATGTGTCCGGGATTTTCATCAGGTTGATGTTGTAGCACCCTCAAAAGCTGCAGCCGTTGCAGCAACCAACATGTGTCTGTGTGTAGATTGTCATTGCACACTGTTCCGCACACCATGCCACATGTGTTATCGGATGTGAGGTGCACATGTATGCATGGGACACGGAGTAGCGTGACAAGGCCATGTCAGCATCCTCACAAGGAATGTGTGGTGAGTCATGACATGTGCTCCTTCATGGCAAGGTGTGTGGGCTGGACTAGTGTTATGTCATGTGACCTGTGGCTCCAGTGTTCCGCTACCAGTCTCTGCAATCGGCATCCTACTGCTGCTGATGTGTGGGCGTATGTCACTCCTGTCTTGCGTCTGGCTGTTCAATTGCACTGGGACACAGCTATTCCCATGGCGTGGCATGGGGAGGTTCTCAATCTCCGTGTGTAGCTGGGTCTTGGTAGGAGGGTCACCTGGCAGCCATGCGTGTCCTGGGCATGTAGCACATACCTGACTCCCTATGTGGCATGTGTGTTTTGCCAGATTTACATGTGCTCAGTAGACATGAGTTGTTGTCGTAGTGCACTCACTCTTCCTTGTCACTTCCAAATTACTGCAGAGCGCCGCCTCTTGCCCGAATAATTCCAGACTTGGCTGCCATGCAGGAGAATGACAGGATCCGGCTCTACCGCTTCACCCAACCGTTGATTCTGGAGCTGACGGCGAGACTGGCACCACACCTGCAACCGCAGCACAGGTATCCTACGGCACTGACACCACAGCTGAAGGTAATGGCTGCCCTACATTTTCTTGCCACGGGTACCTTCCAAAATACCATAGCTCATGTTGGTGGCATGTCCCAGAGCATGTTCAGTGGTGTGCTGCATGATTTCTTGGAGGCCATGTTGATTCACCTGGATGACTTCATAAAGTTCCCAACCCCTGAACAGATGACTGAGGTCAAGCGTGGATTCTATGCCCTGGGAGGGATGCCCCATGTCATTGGGTCCATAGACGGGACACATGTAGGTTTGGTACCACCACACGCACGGGAGGTGGCGTACCGCAATCGGAAGCACTACCACTCCATCAATGCCCTTGTGGTGTGTCTGTCCAACATGGTGATTTCACATGTCTGTGCTCGTTTCCCAGGATCAGCACACGATGCCTACATCATGAGGCGTAGCGGGATGCCTGATATGATGATGCAGCTGCGCAACGAACGGGCATGTGTTGTTGGTGGGTACAGTCTGTCTGTCCTGTATTCTGTATAGCCGACCAGCACGACCGCTTCGCCAGTTCTAACGATATCCATGTGCATTCCATGTAGGGGACGCTGGCTATCCCAACATGCCTTGGCTGCTCACACCTCTCCGCAACCCCATCACGCCGGCCCAGCTCCGCTACAACACCGCCCATGGCCGGACAAGGCGAGTGATAGAGAGGACGTTTGGCATGCTGAAGAGCCGATTCCGGTGCCTCCACAAGACCGGCGGCGCACTCCCATATGCCCCGGCGAAGGTTTGCAAGATCTTCATGGTCTGCTGCATGCTGCACAACATGGCAGTTGAAAGAGCTGTGCCACTCATCCTGAATCAACATGACGAGGACCATCCACCCGTGGAGGACGAAGGGCTTGGCAATGGGGCTAGTGATGTGGAGGATGTGGAGCCGCAAGAGGACATCCGGACTCGGCTCATACGCGACTTCTTTGCTTAGTGGTGAGTACCAGTGTCTGAGTGTGCACGCCTTGGTCCCCGTGTGGCATGTGTTGTGATGTGTGTCTCCACCTGCATGTATGGCACGTGAGTCAGAGGTGTGTGTGGGTGTGTCACTGGAGTGATGGTGGCAGTGATGGTAGTATTTCCCCAGTCATAATTGTGACCTAGCATGTTGTCATCCATACATGTGTCGAGTAAATGCACATGCAAGTGGCTGTGCTTTTTGTGGCTGACTTCTTGTGTGTCTCTCTTCCCCAGGTACCTGCGCATGCCATCTGCTGGTTGCATTGTTGTGGCACTGCTATTCCTCATGGACATGGCATCATGGGCTGACTCAGCGTTACAGGCACGGACACGTTTGGAAGTCTCCATGGGGTAAGGGATGCATCTGGGGTGTATTGGGTGTGGCAGTTGTTCACGATGTGTGCACACTGCCCCTGTCGGGGTTTGGTTCATCTGCAGACATGTCGCATCCCCATGGGACACGACATGCAGCTGGGTACACCTGAATAGATGGTCTGCCTGGTTGACAGTCATCAGTGATGGGATAGTGGATTGTGATGATGGCATCAATGTGTGTGACACTGCCCTCGGACACATACGGTTAGCATTGGCTTGACATGGCGTGGGACTTCCACATCAGCGGATCTATGGTGTATGGCAGGCTCTCCGTGTGCAGCTGTGGGTATTTAGCTGTTAGCCGACGCTTGTGTGCCAGTACCATGGCTATCACGCATTTGTACTGCAGAAGGGGGGTGCCAGTGTTGGACCCACATGTCACTCCACATGATGTGTTCATCTGTACTTCGAGTTGGCTCTGCAAACCCGAATACATGACTAATAAAGGTGTCCCTATGCCTCCAAGGTGCCTCTTCTCAGTCAATGCGGGTGTGTTGGCACGGTGCATCCTGCATGTCTGGCATGGTATTCCCTGATTGTGGCTATGTGTCAATGTGTCGAGTGGCAAGATGCACGCTGTGTGTGTGGCCTGAGACTGTGTATTGGGCATGATGTCCATGACTGCGGGGGTATTGTGACATGTGCCATCCCCATGCATCCAACGTTGGCCAGGCCCCCATTCTCTGCATCCACCGGACTCAAGCTTGCAGGACATGGTTCTGCCACCTGTCTAGACATACCTGGGTGCCCCCCAGGACACTGGACTGGATCCCTGACCTGTGCGCATGACTGTTGGTGTACTCAATGTGTGTGTCAGCACGGTTGTTCGGCCACCCCCTCAGCTGGTTGTGCCCATCACGGGTGTGTATGGTGCTCCATGTCTGTCTTGCCTAATAAACTGTGACCCATGTGTCCTGTGCCAGACTCAGGCCCCAGGGTGTGGATGGTTGAAGAGAAAAGATGACTCAGGCATGTTTAGACTTTACAACACACATGTTAGGTAATAATGCGACCAGCAGGCATCTACTCTTCATAGTGTGATTTATTATTGGGGGGGGGGGGGGACAAAGTGAGGGGCTTTCCGGGATTAGGGAATCCAAAGTTCAGTAGGGGAGTTGGTGTCCTTGCCATTGGAAATCCTCAGAGTCCATGCCACAGTCTTTGTCAACATTGGAGTGAGCCAGGTGCCAGGCCAGGTGTCCTGGGAGATGGTGATGTAGCGCCGACCCTCACGGTCCTTTCCGTGGACGACCCGGCCTCCTGCGGGGAACCTCAGCAGCAGCCCGTGACGACGTCTGGGATGCTCCGTCGGATGTTTCCTCCTCCTCCTCCTGGACCCTCCCTGTGGGTGGTGATGTTCTCCGCCTTCTGGCACAGGGAGGGTCGGCCATGATGTCGGCCATCCGACGGAGTGTAGCGTGAATCCCCTCGAATGCCGTCACTTGCTCAGCCTGTCTGTCCTCCATCCTCCGTTGTTGTTCCAGTAGACAGGCATGTTGCTGGGCCTGCTGTGCCTTGATCCCCTCGAGGACGGACACAACCTGGGCCATGCCCGTGGTGTCCTCCCGGTATGTGTCCAGGATGTTACGGACATGGGACAATGCCGGATCCCCAGCCAACTGGTCAGGCTCGCGCCTCCGCCATCCTCCACTCCCACCACCCCTGCCCACTTGCGCCTGGCCTGCCCTTGTGGGCACATGGGGTCTCCGGGACCCCTGAGGGGTGGCATTGGCGTTGTTGCCTGCCTCCTCCTGGGTGCCCGGGACACCGTGTCCCTCCTGGCGAGCCTGGCTGCATTGTGGTGTTGGGGCAGGGATCCTGGGTGTCTCCTGGGATGTGGCAGGAGTGGGGGTGGTGGTTGGCACAGTTGTACCTGACGCAGGTGCTGCAGGTGGTTGGACACCAGAGGGGCCAGGTCGGTCGGGGTCGTCCGCAGAGTGGTGAGAGTGGTCGCTGCCGGTGGGATCGGGCTCCTGCAGATCCAGGTCCTGTGAGTGTTCCCCCCCAGGGTTGGGGGGTGCACTACGACGTTGACCTGTGTGTGAGAGAGACAATGTTAATTTTGGTCCATGCAACATCCATGTTTCATCATTTTCAAAGTTGACACATTTCCTCTTGGAATTAGGATCTGTCTTGCATTCCACTCACAGTGCACTTGTGCATG
Source organism: Triturus cristatus (assembly GCF_964204655.1). NCBI lineage: Eukaryota > Metazoa > Chordata > Amphibia > Caudata > Salamandridae > Triturus > Triturus cristatus. Next base: position 959,196,619 of record NC_140579.1, read on the forward strand.
GGTGTGTCCCTTGGCCACCACTTTGGCCCCTTTAACTATGTGTGGCACAGTCTTACTTGCTGCGTCAAGTGTGACTGCAGTCAGCAGTGGAGTGTGCAGGTGTGGCGAGCCATGCATTTGCGCCTTCCTTGTAGCACTGTACATGTGCACATGGAGTGGATCCACACACTTATATGATCCAGGTAGCTGTCCTTGTGCTCGTGTACAGGTTGTGACATGGCCCTGCGTTTTGGCATGGTGAAGAGGGGGGGTTCTGGCACTGGCCACCCTTGTCTACATGCACGCAGTCTACCTGCTGACGAGCAGCCATTCGCACACGCCACACGGCTGATTTGCTCTCCCTGTGTCTCGCTCCCTCTCTGTCCCCCTCTCCCTCCATTTCTGTCCCCCTCTCCCTCCCTCTCTGTCCCCCTCTCCCTCCCTCTGTGTCCCCCTCTCCCTCCCTCCGTGTGTCAGCCTCCTCCCTCTGTCCGTCTCCCTCCATCTCTGTCCCCCTCTCCCTCCATCTCTGTCCCCCTCTCCCTCCCTCTCAGTCCCCCTCTCCCTCCCTCTCTGTCCCCCTCTCCCTCCCTCTGTGTCCCCCTCTCCCTCCCTCCGTGTGTCAGCCTCCTCCCTCTGTCCGTCTCCCTCCATCTCTGTCCCCCTCTCCCTCCATCTCTGTCCCCCTCTCCCTCCCTCTCAGTCCCCCTCTCCCTCCCTCTGTGTCCCCCTCTCCCTCCCTCCGTGTGTCACCCTCTGTCACCTCGGCCCAGCTTCCTGGGCACACACTGTTAGCAGATCTTTGAGTGGCCCTTGGCTTGTTGATGTGAGTTTGTTTCTGATCTCCAGGCACCCATTTGGTGTGATGTGTGTCTGTGCGCTGCTGCTGTGGTGGTGTGTGCTGCCACTCTTTCACAATGTTGGCTGTTCATTAGCTGCCGTCATGTGCAAACCAGTGCCTTCACCCCCATGTGTTGATGCAAGGCGTCCGGCATTTGCTGGCAAGTCATTCCTGTGTTGGGACACACTGTTTGTCTGGCTGTGACCTAGGCCATATGGGCAGAGGGCATTGTTGTCTGCTTTGGAGTCGCACTATGTGATTTTCGGTGCCCAGCCTCCCGCCATCCGGGTTACCGTGTCATGTGTTGTTGTCTTCTGTGGCCTGTGACTTGACATTGTCCAGCTGGGTGCATGGGGCATGGTGGCAGCAGTGGCATGTGCCTGCTCATGGGGTGTGGTTGAGTCATACGATGGCTTGTGGTGGTTGCGTGCCTGTTAGTGATTTTGGTTGTGGTTGCAGTTCCCCCCATGTGAGGTGCGTTGTTTGTGTACTCACCCGGGTCTCGGAGTCCTTCTAATCCTTCGACTGCCTCCACCGGCAGTATGGCCATCACCCTCTCCTCCCAGAGATGGTACTGTACGGGTCTGCGGGAGGGCCCTCCTCCGGTGGCGTTGGCCTGGTCGTGTTCCTCCTGCCTCTTGGCTCTGACCCTCCTCCGCAGATCGTACCACCTGTTCTGGCATTCCTGCTTGGTCCTCCTGGTGTCCGCAACAGCATTCACAGCATCGATGATGGTCTGCCACATGGCTGTTTTGGCTGCCAGGCTGGTGCTTCTGACCAATGTTCCAAAGATCTGTGGCTCGACTCTGAGGATTTGATCAACAAGGACCTCCAACTCTCGGTGACTGAACTTTGGATTCTTGGTAGTGGGCATGGTGAGGGGTGTGGGTGGGGATGGTGTGGGTGTGGGGGGTGTGTGGATGTTGGGGGGGGTGTGGATGGTTGTGTGTGTGTGTGAATTTGATGAGAGGGTGTTTGTGAGGGTGGTCGTGTGAAGGTGTGCAAGTGTAAGGTGTGGTGTAGCTTGTAGTCTGGTTCTGTGGTGTCTGGCAGCAGTGAGTCTGTTGCAAAGGCTCATGGTTTGTGTGTGTGGGCCCTTTTTATTGGTCCATGGGTGGGTGTGGCAGTGTTTGAATTTTGGGTGGGTGTGTTATAAGGAGTGGTGGTGTATTGGGCCTCTGTTTGTTTTTGGCAGTTGCAGGTCAGTGATTGTGTTATTTTAGTGGTTGTTGGCCATGTTTAGTGGCTTTGTGCCTTTCGAATGGTGTATTCTTGTGTTGTTTTGTTTTGTCCTGGTTGTGTACGTGCGTTTTGAGCGTGTGTACGGTGTGTACATGGGCCATTTGGTTGTACGGTGATGTCCTTGTGTGTGGCTTTGTACGACTCGTACATGCGGTTGTGATGTTGGGGCATGGGGTGCGCTCCGTACTTAGGAGGTTGTGTTGGGGGTGCGCCAGGAACTACTGGGGTGTACATGGACGGTGGTACGACACGTACAGGGGTGGGGGGGGGTACATGGACGGTGGTACGACACGTACAGGGGTGGGGGTACGACTCGAACGTACAGGGGTGTACATTGACGGTGGTACGACACGTACAGGGGTGGGGGGGTACATGGACGGTGGTGTGACACGTACGGGGGTGGGGGTATGACTCGAACGTACAGGGGTGTACATTGACGGTGGTACGACACGTACAGGGGTGGGGGGGTACATGGACGGTGGTACGACACGTACAGGGGTGGGGGGGTACATGGACGGTGGTGTGACACGTACGGGGGTGGGGGTACGATTCGAACGTACAGGGGTGTACATTGACGGTGGTACGACACGTACAGGGGTGGGGGGGTGTACATAGACGGTGGTACAACACGTACAGGGGTGGGGGGTGTACATTGACGGTGGTACGACACGTACAGGGGTGGGGGGGGTACATGGACGGTGGTACGACACGTACAGGGGTGGGAGTACGACTCGAACGTACAGGGGTGTACATTGACGGTGGTACGACACGTACAGGGGTGGGGGGTGTACATTGACGGTGGTACGACACGTACTGGGGTGGGGGTACGACTGGAACGTACTGGGGTGTAGGTACACGGGGGGTATGACACGTACTGGGGTGGGGGGGTGTACATTGACGGTGGTACGACACGTACTGGGGTGGGGGTACGACTGGAACGTACTGGGGTGTAGGTACACGGGGGGTATGACACGTACTGGGGTGGGGGGTGTACATTGACGGTGGTACGACACGTACAGGGGTGGGGGGGGTACATGGACGGTGGTACGACACGTACAGGGGTGGGGGGGGTACATGGACAGTGGTGTGACACGTACGGGGGTGGGGGTACGACTCGAACGTACAGGGGTGTACATTGACGGTGGTACGACACGTACAGGGGTGGGGGGGTGTACATAGACAGTGGTACGACACGTACAGGGGTGGGGGGGTGTACATTGACGGTGGTACGACACGTACAGGGGTGGGGGGGGTACATGGACGGTGGTACGACACGTACAGGGGTGGGGGTACGACTCGAACGTACAGGGGTGTACATTGACGGTGGTACGACACGTACAGGGGTGGGGGGGTGTACATTGACGGTGGTACGACACGTACTGGGGTGGGGGTACGACTGGAACGTACTGGGGTGTAGGTACACGGGGGGTATGACACGTACTGGGGTGGGGGGGTGTACATTGACGGTGGTACGACACGTACTGGGGTGGGGGTACGACTGGAACGTACTGGGGTGTAGGTACACGGGGGTATGACACGTACTGGGGGGGGTGGGGCTCGAACGTACTGGGGTGTACATAGACGGTGGTACGGCACGTACTGGGGTGGGGGTACGACTGGAACGTACTGGGGTGTAGGTACACGGGGGTATGACACGTACTGGGGTGGGGGTACGACTGGAACGTACTGGGGTGTACATAGACGGTGGTACGACACGTACTGGTGTGGGGGTACGACTGGAACGTACTGGGGTGTACATTGACGGTGGTACGACACGTACTGGGGTGGGGGTACGACTGGAACGTACTGGGGTGTAGGTACACGGGGGTATGACACGTACTGGGGTGGGGGTGGGGCTCGAACGTACTGGGGTGTACATAGACGGTGGTACGACACGTACTGGGGTGGGGGTACGACTGGAACGTACTGGGGTGTACATAGACGGTGGTACGACACGTACTGGGGTGGGGATACGACTTGAACGTACTGGGGTGTACCTAGACGGGTGGGGGTATACATACACGGGGGGTACGTGTCGGACGTACGGGGGCTGGGGGGAGTGTTGGGCGCGTATGCGGGCACATGTCTCCATGGTTGCTATTGGAGTTCGGTGCGGACGGTGTTTTTTCCATACGGTTGTACGCTCGGATGCACGGGATGGATCGTGATTCCTCGGTCGGACTTGGCTTTTCACGTTTGTAAGGTAAATCGTCCGAGGACGTGTCGGACACATTTTCCGACCCGAGGACGTGTGGGGAATGATTCCCAGTGCGGTTCATATGGACTTTTTACCATGCGAATCGTGATTGCCAGTTCGTACGGCACTTGTACGATTCGTATGGTAAAAAGACCCGATACGAGTCGTACGGGGACATTTTTTACCGGATCGTGATCGGCACCTGACTGTCAATGACGGCTCCACTGCTAAAGTGGAGAAGAATTGCTCCACTGCTATTTGAGCAGTGCAAAAATAAAAATAAAATGATAATAACAAGACGTCATTATCATTTTATTTTTGTGTGTGGGACAGTAGCCAGGTCTGGGCGGGGCTAAGCAAAGTGAGGAGTGGTTTGCACTCCCTAAATGCATGATTGTTTGGCCATCCCTCTTGGGCCGGCCAAACATTCACACGCATTTAGCATGTTCTCCACCTGGCTGTGTTACACGGCTCGAAGGAGAACATGCCAGGCTCCCAGGTACTGCCTGAGTGGCCAAACAGGCTGCTCAGACCAATCATGACGCTGCTCATGCAGCGTCGTGATTGGCTGGGAGAGTCTGCTTCCGGTGCTGCCAGTTCAGAGGACGAGGACGGAGGAGAGGCGCCCGGCGACTGCGGCGAAAGGGAGGTCATTTTAATTTTCTAAATCTATTCCACCTCATCTCACCGCACCCGTTCCAAGGTAGCCACCACTGCTAACTATTTCATTCACGGAGAATGCGAAGAAGCTATCAAGGTTGAAAAGAGAGGAGCTGCTGTTACCCATTTTTAACTCGTTCAAGGCCCAGAATTATGTGACAACAAATTTTAAAATAGAGATAAGAACAAAATGTATGTGAGTCAGAATTCAATTTCAAACTTTAGGTGACTCCAGGATTTGGGATCTTGAATGGTCATGAAGAAGCATGGGTGGGCCAGAGTCTCTTCGCCGTCTTCGATGTCTGGGAAATCTGGATGCTCCTGCATGTATGTGAGCTGCGTACCATACCTACTGCTGGGTTCTGTCTACTAGTTTTAAATGTGTATTTCCAGAGGTTTAAACCCATGGACTCGAACTCTTCTGCTCTCTCTACCTCACCCTCCTTTCTCTCCTGACTTTACCATGCTATCATTCTCACCTCACCCTCTACTTCCTCCCAACTCACTCTCTTCGTCTCATGCTAATATCTTTCCACATTATCCACTTGTTTCCCTGCTGTGCCCTACTATTTCTTCACTTCAACTCATATTTCTCTCACCTGACCCTGCTCTCTTTCTGCCTTACCCTACTATTACTCTCTCCTGACCTCAGCATCCTCTCACTGTGCGTCAACTTACTCTCATTCCACTTCACCCTTCCATTTCCACCTCAACCCTCTCTCTGTGTCACCCTTCACGCTCCCCCTCACATTTCTATTTTTTCACTCCTCTTCACCCTTCTCTCTCTTCTTCACCCTCCGCTCACGCTTGCTCACACTCCTCTGCCTTTGCTTCTTCTGCCTCAGCCTCCACCTACCCTCCTGTCTCTCTGCTTCAACTTCCTCTCTCTTTATTTCACCTTTCTCTCTCTCCTCCTTACCCTGTACTCTCGGCCTCACCCTCTTCTATCAGCATTACCTTCACTGCTACTGCCTATGGGGGTAATGATTTTGTGTATGTGAAGGGTGGGTGAGGGGAGAGTATGTGGTTGTGTGGGTGCATAATCAGGTCTGGCAGTTCTCTGTCTTTGTATATGTTCTTCATTGGTAACTCTCCAAATCTATCACGATCTGCCCACTGTGCCAAGAACACATCTTCCGAGATTGACAACTGGATTTGTAATTTGATGGCTCCTTTCTTAACCACTATTTTGTTGTCAGTCCTTTGAGCAGATTGTAACTTAAAACTACCTAAATAAGGACTGCCAGGTTTCCTCCTCTTTCCCATTCTCCTGTCTCTCACTTGTGTCTCCCATTCCCATCACCTTACCCATCACTCTACCTGTCAATCAAACTCATCTCTTCCTTGCTCTACCATTATCCTCTTCTCATCTCTTCACATGCCTTCTCTGACCCCACCTCTTATCATTAGATTATGACCCTCCGATGTGACCCCATCCTTCACAAGCGTCATCCTCTGTCTGCCACCCTTCTATATTCCTCTCCCTCTGCTTACCTCTTATCGGCCCCACTCAGTACATGCTTACCCATATTCTACTTCCATCACTCTTTTTGCTCATCATTAACCTGCTCCATCCATTCTACTTCCTCAGACTCTTTTTCATTCTCCTTCATCCACCACTAACACTACATCTCTACTTTATGACGCTTATCACCCCCTACTCCTCACTATTCAACCCTCTCTTTCACATTTCTTCTTTTCCCCTTTAACAACGTCTTTATTTTTGTTTCATTATCCTGTTTCTTTACCATTCTTTTGTCTTATCCTTCCTCTTTTTTACTTATCTTTTCTATCCTCCTGCTTTCTTCTATTCAACTTCCATCTCTCATCTCTGTATCCTATCTTCTTTTCCTCTTGTAAAGAACCTATTGGTTTTTCAGGAGTTCTGCCAATGAAAGCACACCCCTGCTTACACAGTTTTGAGTTAATGTTTAGTTAGAATCATTAGTGTTCTAAGTGAGTTTGCACTCTACCTTAAGAGTAAATAAGTGTGTTGTTATTCAGATCAGGGCCACCAGCCAGCTCAGAATTTTCATATTGATGGTAGGACACCAAAGTTTGTTTTGCTATAGCACCATCTGTCTGTAAGAAAGTTGATTATTATTTGGAATGGGTGACTGCCCACCTCAGCAAATAATAACACTTCTTCTCAGGATGAACCCTAAAAGTCACTAAATTAACCTGTGCTCAATCCCCTAGTAGTGGTAACACAGAGCAAACAGGCTTAGGGAAATGTTTAAAGTATTTATGCAATACCAAACAGTAACGTAGTCAAAACAACAAGTAATAAAATTCCCAAATTAAATTAGAAAAAGAGTAAAACGTTAATAGACAAAATTACACCAAAACAACAAAAATCTAATATGGAGGACTGGAGATATGAGTTTTTGAAGGATAGGTCCTGGTGAATGTTTGAAAGTGGAAACATTAAAAAATGTCCCACTTCATAAATCAATCAATCAATCAGGGATTTGTAGAGCGCACTACTCACCCGTTAGGGTCTCAAGGAGCTGGGAGGGTGGTGTGTGCTGCTCCGTTCGGGTCATTCGAAGAGCCAGATCTTGAGGTCCTTTCTTAATTGGCGCAGTGTCGGGCTTTGCCGGAGGTCAAGGGGGAGGTCGTGCCAGGTCTTGGCTGTGAGGTAGGAGAAGGTCCTTCCATCCTCTCTGTTCCTGTAGAAGTGTGGGACAGTGGCATAGAGAGGTCGGCAGAGCAGAAGTTTATCTTGGGTGCGTGGAAGGAGAGACAGTTGTTGAGGTATTGTAGTCTGATGTTGTGGAGGGCCTTGTAGGCATTCGTGAGTAGCTTGAAAGTTATCGAAGTGGAGCCAGTAGAGGTTTCGGAGGTTCTGGGTGATGTGGTTGTGCCGTGCAACTTTGTCACATTTTTGGAAGAAAAATCCTCTCCATACAGGTGAAGCTCAGAAACATTTCAGCAAGAATCCTCTAAAGATTCAAAGTCCCACCACATAATGAGAGTTAGTTGGTTTTTTGAGATGCAGAGATCTCTGCGGGAGATGAAGCTGAAATTCAATTTGAATCCTTGGAAATGCAGGGTGGGGTCCCGCAGAAACTCTGGAGCACTGGAGGAAAGATTTTCAAAAGTTTCCAAACTATTTTGTGCCCAAACAACCACGGAATACACTTCTAAGGTCACATGGACCTCAAAGGAAGGCACCTAGAGAATCTCAAGGTGTCAGGCAGAGACCAACTGCCAAGTTCAGTCCAAGTCCAGTTGCCACTGCTCAGCTGGGCATCTTGGATCTTGCTATGTCCCTGAAGCCACATAGAAGGTGACACAGAAGATCAGCCAACAGATTCTTTGAGCTCACTTCCTTGTCCTGGGTACAAGAGGGATCAACTGTAGACCTTCAAAACCCATAATTGTGTCAGGGTAATTCCAAGATGGCCAAAGTCTATAGTACATTAAGCTTGGACGCTAATAGCTGAGGGTGTGTAGGGGATTGTGCTATGGAAATTACCAGTAGACACACAATTGATTGACGGAATGCAGAACAAAGCAAAACATTCACCCCCAGTCAAGAGATCTGGGTTAAATCCATCATTCTTTTGCTTGCATGCCACCCCAGTTTAGACCTGGCTATATGCAAATCAGTCTTGACCCTGTGCCTCATGGGAACAGTCCAGCCCGAACTGCCAAGCCAGATCCTCCCTGGACCGGAATCAAGCATCCTAGGACCGGTTTCAGGGATTCACCCCACTTCAGCCAGGATGGCTTTAATCCAGTCGCACAGGGAACCCGGGACCCACGTCTGGGCATACCCAGCGCACTTAGGGCGAGAAAGCAAAAAACACACAATTGATGGACGGAATGCAGAACAAATCAAAACATTCACCCCAGACAAAGAGATCTGGGTTAAATCCATCATTCTTTTGCTCACCATGCCACCCCAGTTTAGACCGGATGTATGACGTTACAATGCATGCTATTACAACGCCTACCGTTACAACGCATTTTTTACAATGCAAACACTACTACAACGCTATACTTTACAACGAATACTTTTACAACGCTAAACTTATTAAAATACTTAAAAGTGCTGTTACAACGAAAACCATTACAACGCATACCATTACAACGCGCAAAAAATATTTTTTAAATAAAAAGTACAATAAAATCTGGCACGGGATGCAGGGAAATTAGGGGTTTTAGGGTGGGGAAGTGTATTAAAATGTGGAGAAAAACTGTACGTAAATTGACTGAAATGCATTACAAAATTAATACTCGAGTATTAAAATTAATACTCGAGTATTAAAATTAATACTCCCATTTCCACCAAAAATCCGTTTTCACACATTTCAAAGTTTAAAACAAACAACGAAAAATTTAACAACAGTTCATACACATTTTAATCATGAATATATCGAAAAATAAGTAAACAGAGTAAAACAGAAGACAGATACACATAGGCGCCATTTTATCCATCTCACTTCTAAAACTTGTCCTACAACACTTTCTATGAAAACAATAGTAAAAGACATGTTCCAAAATGGATGCCAAAACGGAGCAAATGAATGAAAACAATACATCTTTTAATGCTTTTTTAAATTATCATTTTCCACAGAAAAATAAAGTATAATAAAAAACACAACGAACGCAGTTTTAAAAAAAATTAATAGTGACACTGACTAAAACTTATAAATACCAGGAAGACACCATTTTGCAATCAGTTGATTATCAACTACCAGAGAGACCAGACGTAAAAACCTGACCCTCTGACACCTCCACTGTGACCTCCACTGAGAGAGCACTGCATTCGTTTGGAAAAGCATTGTTAGTTTGCAACTACTAGTAAGTCACTAATATATATTAACACCTTGTTTTATCCTTAATCATGTTTTATTTCCATACAAAATATGTTTAAAAAAAATTTATATTAACTTATAAAATGTACTGTTTCTAATTTTTTATCACTAAAAAAACTGTAATATATACCAACTTAAATCATATAATTTTTTTTCCAAAAACAGAAACTTGTTATACTTTCAAAATCAAGAAATCTTGTCCCTAGTTTTCCATCACCTCAACGTAATCGACTCACCTTTACTATTGTGAAGGTAAATATTTTTAAATTGTAATTCTTTGACTTTAAAAATATATTTTAAGCATTAGCAAAAGTGTTGTATGGTAAAGGGGATTATATTAATTTTTTACACATTCACACTGCATCATAAACGAAATTATGCGATGGTGCAGGGGTAACAATTACTAATATGACTGCAGTTAGGTACTGCATTTGAGAAAGCGTTTCATGGTACTGGGGAAACTATTACTATTCTAAGTCCCAGAATGTTCAGCAGTAGGGTAATTGAGTGATGGTGTAGGGGTGTCCATTATTACTCTTATTTCATAATGCATTGAAAGTGTATTATGTTTTGCTGTACCAATTATTACTCATACTCATGTGTGATGCAGCACCATGAAAAGTATGATATGTGATGTAGTTAGAGTGAAATAAAATATCAGATTTACAATCAATTGGTCTCTTTTTTTTTTTTAACCAACGTTGTCAAAGTTGCATTAACTATTAAACATTTTTTTCATTTTCACAGTCAATCGGTTGCAACTTTGTGGATTAAATCACTAAAATAAATAACTTAATCCTGCAGCCACCACTACCAAGAAACCAAGAAAACAATCAGCTAAAGAAAAAGGTATTTTAAATTTAAACTGTTATAAATTCCACAATGTAATAGTCATACCTTTTGCTATTGTTACTCCAGGAAAGTGCAGAAGTAGGGAAAGTGTTGGATGGTGTTTGGGTTCAATTTACTATTCTTACTCCAGGAAGGTGCAGCAGTAGGGAAAGTGTTGGATGGTGTAGGGGTAAAATTTACTATTCTAACTCCAGGAAGGTGCAGCAGTAGGGAAAGTGTTATGTACTAATAGTTAAATTCAATGTCATAATTTCAAAAAGTTAATCAAAATTTGCATTTGTCACCAACGTTCAGTTTTTTCATTTTTTATTTTTTCATTTTTCCAGACAATTGTTTTCAACTTTGTTTTACGATTCAGTCCAACACATAAGTGAAAACTCCAGCCAGCAGGCCAATACCACTTCAGAAGCCTCACCAAGGAAAGGAATCCCAAAAAAAAGGTATTTTAAAACAACATTGTTAGGCAAACCATTTACTTATTAATGTTAATAAAATCCCAAAATATATAAAATAAGGGTTGCAGTTGGAAGAAGTTATTTTTCTAACTCCAGGAAGGTGCAGCAGTAGGGAAAGTGTTGGATAGTGTAGGGGTACAATTTACTATTCTAACTCCAGGAAGGTGCAGCAGTAAGGAAAGTGTTGGATGGTGTAGGGGTGCAATTTACTATTCTAACTCCAGAAAGGTGCAGCAGTAGGGAAAGTATTGGATGGTGTAGGGGTACAATTTACTATTCTAACTCCAGGAAGGTGCAGCAGTAGGGAAAGTGTTGGATGGTGTTTGGGTTTAATTTACTATTTTAACTCCAGGAAGGTGCAGCAGTAGGGAAAGTGTTGGATGGTGTAGGGGTACAATTTACTATTCTAACTCCAGGAAGGTGCAGCAGTAGGGAAAGTGTTGGATGGTGTTTGGGTTCAATTTACTATTCTTACCCCAGGAAGGTGCAGCAGTAGGGAAAGTGTTGGATGGTGTAGGGGTACAATTTACTATTCTAACTCCAGGAAGGTGCAGCAGTAGGAAAAGTGTTATGTACTAAATTTGCATTTGTCACCAACGTTCAGTTTTTTCAATTTCTTTTTTCCATTTTTCCAGACAATTGTTTTCAACTTTGTTGTACGATTCAGTCCAACACATAAGTGAAAACTCCAGCCAGCAGGCCAATACCACATCAGAAGCCTCTCCAAGGAAAGGAATCCCAAAAAAACAAGGTATTTTTAAACAGCATTGTTTTAAAAACATCAATATGTTAGCCAAACCATTTACTTATTAATGATAATAAAATCCCAAAATAGATAAAATAAGGGTTGCAGTTTAAAGAACTTATTTTTCTAACTCCAGGAAGGTGCAGCAGTAGGGAAAGTGTTGTATGGTGTAGGGGTACAATTTACTGTTCAAACTCCAGGAAGGTGCAGCAGTAGGGAAAGTGTTGGATGGTTTAGGGGTGCAATTTACTATTATAACTCCAGGAAGGTGCAGCAGTAGGGAAAGTGTTGGATGGTTTAGGGGTGCAATTTACTATTCTAACTCCAGGAAGGTGCAGCAGTAGGGAAAGTGTTGGATGGTGTAGGGGTACAAATTACTATTCTATCTCCAGGAAGGTGCAGCAGTAGGGAAAGTGTTGGATGGTGTAGGGGTGCAATTTAGTATTCTAACTCCAGGAAGGTGCAGCAGTAGGGAAAGTGTTGGATGGTGTAGGGGTACAATTTACTATTCTAACTCCAGGAAGGTGCAGCAGTAGGGAAAGTGTTGGATGGTGTAGGGGTACAATTTACTATTCTAACTCCAGGAAGGTGCAGCAGTAGGGAAAGTGTTGGATGGTGTAGGGGTATAAATTACTATTCTAACTCCAGGTAGGTGCAGCAGTAGGGAAAGTGTTGGATGGTGTAGGGGTACAATTTACTATTCAAACTCCTAGTAGGTGCAGCAGTAGGGAAAGTGTTGGATGGTGTAGGGATGCAATTTACTATTCTAACTCCAGGAAGGTGCAGCAGTAGGGAAAGTGTTGGATGGTGTAGGGGTATAAATTACTATTCTAACTCCAGGAAGGTGCAGCAGTAGGGACAGTGTTGGATGGTGTAGAGCAGAGCTTTCCAAACTCTGTGTCGGGACACAGTACTGTGTCGCCTGCCGTGCTTGGGTGTGTCGCGCAACGACAAGGAGATGCTTTATTCTTTCTTTCTAGGACCTACAGTGACGTAAGTGCGTGACGGACCTGTTTATTCAGGAGTAAGCATCCTCATCCGTATAATCTGTGATCCTGTTTTCAGAGCCGTTAGTGTTTCCTTTCCGAACACTGTCTCTATGAGGACCAGAGGTCGAAGTGAGCAGGATCGGCAGGGCACGGCGTGCCCGTAATTCTTTAATTTCACAGAGTCCGTTCCCCAATTTCTGTTTTTTAACATGCCTACCCGACTCGAGAAATCACGACGGACGATAGTTAAGGCTGGGCTTTGGGGACAGGCAGAACGGGCAGAGAAGACAAGGAAAGTGTCCAGTTCTCCTGCCGCTGGCAGCTGCACGCACCCCCCTCTCTTTGTTCCTCCTTTTCCCTCTCCTTCTGTCTCACGCCTCCTCATTTGGTGAAAATCGAGACTTCAAGAAACAGGTATTACCTACTCTTTGCTCCTTTCGTTTATTTGCTCCCCTGTGAAATGGATCCAAAAAAGAAAAAGACTTTTGCTGAAAACGTCGTATTTCTGAAATTGTTCAGTTTTTAAGTGCAGCCTCGGGGTGGAGAGAAATAAAACATTCAAAATATGAATAACTAACTCAATCAAGACAGAGTGGTTGTAAGGTGGCCAGATTGATTTATTCACACAAACACATTAGCGCCACTTCACAGTGTTTGCCAGTGAAGCGCTACTTTTGTTTTCTCGTCTCTCTTTGAACAGCATTGCTTTCCCTGGGTGGGAATTGTGCACTATTCCTGGAGGTACTGAAATACCAGATTGATGGGTGAACTAGAAAACAAAATGTGTACAGCGGCTATGTGTACACGAATGAGGGGCCATATCATCAAGTAACGGCGATAACATTTTCGCCGCTTTAGCGTCAGGAAACTGCTGCTAAACCGGCGATAATGCACTTGATAATATGGTTTTGGTAATTTGTGAATTCTTTACAGATGTTACTGCAAACAACTATGCTGCAAGCTTTTCCCTATTAATAGCAATATTTCAAAGGCACAAGGATGACATCTGATTGCATTTGTCCCTGTCCCACTGGCCTTATGGCAGAACAAGTCTAATATGTTTCTGACTCTGCTGCGGCCCACAATAATCGAGCACCGTGACGTTGACGAGATGGGACAAATACATACAAAATGGGGACTTAATACATGGAGCTGATCACGGGGGAAGAGAGTGCTGCATTGAATGCATTGTGTTCACTGAAAAATAGCCTAGAATAGATAAAAGGAAGATACATGAAGACGCCACGTCAGAAGAGTATGTAGCGGCGATAGTGCATGCCAGTGAAACCCCATTTCCTCCTGATAAAAATGATGAAGATGTCTGACATGCTGCCCGGCCGTGTGCCTTTAAAAACAAAATTTGATTAATACTGTGACTTTCATTTTAAACGGGCAGGGCCTTCTCTATTTAGCCCCCCCCCTTCCCCTAATTTTGGAACCTACTATTTTACAAATTGCATCTTAGCTAATCCTTCATAGGCTTTAAAAAGGAACTTCAGACTTACTTATTGTAGGCGTATCACATTTTGTATGCCCCGCGCCTAAACCCCCTTCGGAGTACTATGGGCCTGAGTAAAGCAGGCAGTCAGACAACACTGACTGCACAAGAGCATTACGTGGCAGAGTGAATGCAATTATGCATAGGGCGACAGTGGAGCAGTCAGTAAGCAGCCTGAAGTCTTTAACCAGCAGCACGTAATTACGAGGGTAAAGTAACACGTGGGACTTTTCTTGTTACTTTACCAGACAGTACTTTACCAAGTAGGTATTTTTTCAATGTCATAATATTTATGCCATTAAAAAGGGGGCGGTTTAAGGGTTCAGGTGGTGGGACGAGTAAGGTTTCAGTGTCGTAGGGGTTATAAGGGGTGTTTAGGGCAGCCGCGGCCCGTGGCGGGAGTTCCGTGGGGTGGAAAGGCGGGGCGGGGCAGGGTGGGGGGTACTAAAAACCGGAATATGGATAATTGGAGGTAAGTAAACAATTAATTAAAACAAATTTCGTAGCGCGCGCTGCATCGCTCTGCATCGCACAACTAAATTTGTTTTATTTATTTAATTGTTTACTTACCGCCAATTATCCATATTCTGGTTTTTAGTACCCCCCCACCATGCCCCTTCCCCGCCCCACCTTTCCGCCCCACGGAACTCCCTCCACGCCGCGGCTGGTTTAGGGTTCATGGGTGGATGAGGGTAAGGGGTATATAGGGGTTTTAAAGGGTTTAGGGATCGATAGGGGTATCCGACCTTCAGAAAGGATGGTGGTGATAGGAAAGAATTAAGACTTAATTCTTTCCTATCACCACCATCCTTCACGTTTTTAGTCCTGGCCAGGGGGTCCAAGAATACATTTTTGAGCAGTGACACCTCTGAGCTAGTTTTAACTTTCACAGCACTTCTCTTTTGGTGATCCCAATATACATTGGCAAGACATATATGTATATTTTACATGTTTGTATTGTCTTCATCCAACTTGCTTAAAGGGTTGGCTGTGCGTGCACCCGCCCTTTTTGTACCGTAAATCACTGGGGCATGTGTCAATGTGTGCATGATTATATTCTTGTTTCAGGCACAAACTTAACCATACACCCAGTTTTGCCAATCATTGTCTTTGTTAGAACAGATTCACAATTGCTTTATTAACCTTCCTGCTTTCTCGAATTTGCTTGAAAATGCACCATTTGCCCACTATTTTTTCAAACTTTTCTCAGGGGAGAACCACCCCGAACCCCGCTCGCTCGCATTACCGTGTCACTAGGTCGCGATTGTCTAAAAGGTGTGTCACCAACATGAAAAGTTTGGAAAGCTGTGGTGTAGAGGTATAATTTACTATTCTAACTCCAGGAATGTGCAGCAGTAGGGAAAGTGTTGGATGGTGTAGGGGTATAATTTACTATTCTAACTCCAGGAAGGTGCAGCAGTAGGGAAAGTGTTGGATGTTGTAGGGGTAACATTTGAGGTATAGTATTTACTTTTACATCCTAATTTGTTTTTCTTCTCTTCTCTTTTCAGATAATGTCTAGTCTTGAAGCTGCGAAATACATTAAATCCAGGAAAGGAAAAAATGTATTAAACCAGGGAGGATACATATATAGTAAGGAAAGAATAAGTTTTCCTAGAAATCATTGGAGGTGTGTGCAATACTACACTACCCATTGCAGTGGCAGAGCGGTTACTCTTGATAATTTAGTTGTGAAAACAACAGAACATAACCACTCTGCCTCTGCAATGGAGGTAGAAAGAAGAGAAACAGTGAACGAAATGAAAGCTATTGCAAGCACCTCCAATGATTCAACAGGATCCATTTTAAGAGAGGTTGCACAGCATGTCCCCAGTCATGTTGCTAGTAACATGCCTATAATTCCTAATTTGAGAAGAATTATTCAAAGACAAAAGCAGGCAAGTAACATTCAATTATCTACACCACATTCTTTCTCTGACATTAGAATTCCACATGATCTTTCTATTTCTTTTTCTGATGAACCTTTCCTTTTGCATGACAACCAAAACCCTCAAAAAAGAATTCTCATTTTTAGTACCCCACGTAACCTTGCAAAGTTAGAAAATAGTGAAATTTGGATGATGGATGGGACGTTTAAAAGTACACCCCATCCTTTCACTCAAATTTACACTATACATGCAAAAGTTAACTATAATGTAATTCCCTTAGTATATAGTTTGCTACCTGATAAGACTTCTGCAACATACTCTGAACTTTTATCAGTTATTAAAAGTAAAACATCTCAAAGTCCTAGGAAAATAATAATTGATTTTGAATTGAGCATGATCAATGTGATCAATAAAACGTACACGGATACCCAAATTCAGGGATGTTTTTTCCATTTTTCCCAGGCTTTTTGGCGTAAATTACAAAAAACATCCCTAGTTGCAGAATATTCTCGTGATAGCAAACTACAATTTGAACTAAAAAAATTAACAGCACTTTGTTTTGTTCCTCCCGATAGTGTGGACGAGTACTACACTGCAATTATAGAATCTGCTTATTATACAAGTAATGAAGAGAAATTGGCTCCCATCCTAAATTATTTCGAGGACACATGGATTGGGCACCTAAGCAGATCGGGTCGCAGGAGGAAGCCACGATTCCATGTGGAGTGGTGGAACTGCTACACGAGCTGTTTAGAGGGAGAAGCAAAAACAAACAATGCCATTGAGGGATGGCATAACTCCTTCAACCACACAATTGGCAAACCTCATCCAAACTTCTACTCTTTCTTGGAAGCTTTGAAGAAGGAGCAAAGTTTTCAAGAAATGAGACTAGTGAGGAAATATGAATTTTATGATCAGTTATGTCCCCTATCTTAGACCCCAACGGCTCCATGTACATACCACAAGTACATGTATGTTCCCTCCAGTTCTAGTTATGAAGACGCAAATACATGTGCGTCCACCGTCAACATGTCCTCTTTCAGATCCGCCATGAATGAGTCGGATATTCCGTTCCTAAGTATGAAAGGCCACCGACTTTATGTGGTTCACTTTCCACGTTTTACAATTTAGGCGAGTAGGCCCTGAATTCTGCCATCAAGCCTTTTCCTGCTTTCTGCCTCTGAAAGCTCCAGTCCGAGCCCGCATCTGTATCCATGAACTTTGTCCTACTCCCTGCGCGGCTAACAATGCCTGATCCGGCCCGTTGCCTGCCAAAAAACTGTATTTCACCTTCAAGATTATCTGCTCCGCTCCTCATCCGATGCATTCCTGTCTAGTAGTTTTAGGTAAACATTCTTCCAGCTACCGAGCAAAGGGCCAGGCCTCACTGTCCTCACGCAAGTAATTCATAGCCCCTGTTACTATGGAAGATTCCTGCCCCCTCGCATCTCATGTAGACACTTTGACGCTTGTACACGCACTAACAGTCAGTATAGAATAGATTCCGTCCGAGAGACCTTTCCTTTTGGATAATACAGTTCTTTAAACATAAGATATTAGATATGATTTGGGATTAGGTTGACATGACCCCTCAGACTTCTGTCTCCACATGTAGAGCTAAATGTCAAGTCCCCTTCATCCTCTAGTTGCACGTCAATCACATGTCATGCGGCTGCGCACGCATCTCTGCCAAGTATTTCTGCTGACATTGCAGGATTCGTTTTATGGATCCACCCACCTGTGACATCATGTTTAATGACGTTTTTAGTTTACGCCTATTTTCATTACGTATGTGTAGTATTATCTGTATTATCAGCTGTTACGCCTCCTGCATCTGTCTTAATGTAATGCTTTTTATATAAATATCTTTACTTGTCAATAATGTATTGCCTTCCCTTCCTGAACCCTCGCGGTGATGGAATTTGATGCCTATGGTTCGAACCATAATTCCTTTATAGAGGAATAAAGCCTTTCAGAACCTCTAATACCACGGATTCTGCCTCTTATTTATACTGAGTTATTCTTACTAGACTTTACCGCATAAAAAATAGTACCGGTAATAAAATATTTACCACATAAATTGGCGCCCGAACAGGGACACTTTCTCATCTCACGCGCCGGAGGTGCGTTGCAGGCCCGGTCTCCTGCCACAGCTGGACGGACAAAAACGCGTACCCGCAGGATTTCCTGTATCTCCCTCCATCCAAGCGGGGGTGACTGAGGCTGCGATCAACACCCAGACGAGGCGGTGAGAAGTGCGAAGTATCCCGACCAGAGCCTAGCTGAGAGAGCAAGATCCGAGGTATACAGAGGCCCACCAGGTTCCGAAGTTCCGAGTCGAGTCGAGTCCAGTCCGGTCCAGTTCAGTTCAGTTCCGAGGCCTTCCGTTCCGTGCTACCCGGTGAGTACCGTTGCCGGGGAGGCATTCAGACGTGCACATAGGTTGTGCCGGTCAAGACGGGTTTGGGTACACAAATCCGGTCTGCACTGTTTCAGCAGTGTATCTGTACTGTTTAGCAGTATATCTAGTATGTCTTGCATATAAATCAGTATTATCTAGTATTAGTATTATGTCAGTAACTAGTTTCCTATTAGTTATCATTGTTCGTTAACTGTTAAATGTTAAATGTTTCAATACGTTCTACATATTGTGGTGTGAATGATTGTTCATTATTGTGTTTATTGTATTAAGTGTGTTCAAGATTAAGTAAATAGGGTCTAAAAATGCCGCTCTTTTCAAAATTAAGACAGATCAAAACCAGAAAAGGGGTACTCGAAGAAGCTGTTCCCATTCCACCTAGGGACACTCCAGGGTACTTTATGTATCATAAACATGGCCTAGATGCCGTATTATTTCTTGATTTATGGGTGGACTACACCAAAGATTTACCAGAAAGTCAGAGATGGCCCGCAGCTGGGACCTGGGATGCAGATTGCATCATGAGAGTAGAAGAAGTATTATGGAAAAATAAAGCCAGACAGTCACAGAAAGATGCCATTGAATTATGGCGTAAAGAATCATACAGACGTACAGAAAAAGCGCTCAGACAGGAAGAGAAAAGTAGGGAGAATTCAAATAAAGCCCGAGAAAATATATTAATTAAGGAAGGTACCCGAGTAAAAGCAGAACAAGTAGATAGACAACGAAACACTCTTATGAATGGTATGTATCCTCTTCTGGCCGAAGGGTTATCCCAGGCCACCCCGGAAATACCGAAAGACTTGACGCCTCCATTACTCCCGATAAAAGCACATCCCAAAACAGCAAAAGACGTTTTCCTTTCTTCCTACTTAGATGATGTAGCTCCTGAATATGCTAATGCTCCGCCACACACGCCGCCCACCGATGGTGCTCAACGCCAAGATCATCCGTCTGTACCTCCGCAATAACAAACTCCTACGCACATTCCAATAGGCCCATCTGTTTCTACCGCTTTTCCTACATCTACAGTTTCTATCTTACATCCAACAAATCCTTTCGTGCTTAGCACCTCAGACGGTGCGACAGGAGGTACGACAGAAATTTTTGCCACGTCACCCCGAGGAAATAAATTATCCCTTAGAGATTTAGCGTACGAACGTACACCCCAACTAGCAACTTCCGACATGTTTAAAGAGCATCTAGTGGATTGTAGATATGATCCTGTGCCCGGTAGACGGGACGGTATGCTGCTGTCATCACTACGTATACGACGAACTTCAAGGTATTTAGCGACGCTACCAGGAATGGTGGCACATTTAGATAATATATACCACTTTGTCCAATCAGGGCGAGGCCCTGAAAGTATTGACGAAGCCATGGAATACCAGAAAGTGGATGTACCAGTATGCACAAACTGATTATCCCGATTATCAGCGATACACATGAAATAGCCTAGAGAGGGAAGTTGGCTTACCCCTTATTGAGGTTCCAGTAGATCAAGAGGGACCTTATGTACACAGTGAACTATTAGGGGAAGACAGAAAGTTTTTACTTGATACAGGGGCAAGCAGAACAACTATACGACGCAGTGAAGTTCCAGGGGCACCCCTCTCAGGCTCACAGAATGTTTCCCTTGGATTCTCAGGAAAGCCTATCATTAATGAAGTATCGCAACCCCTACCACTTACGGTTGGTCCATTGACACGAACTACAGATTTATTGCTTACTAAATCATGTCCAGAAAACTTGTTAGGTATAAAAACATTGAAAGCTCTAGGAGCTATAATATGTTGTTCTCTGGATGGAGTACGATTATTTTTACGTGACTTCAAAGGTCACTACGTGTCCAGAGACATGGATCACCGGCTGCAGAATTTACCTACACATTTATGGGCACAAGGCCCCACTGATGTTGGTTGCATGAACATTACACCATATCGAGTTACACTAAAAACAGGAGTGGTATTACCACGAATGCGACAATACAAGTTACCACCAGATGCTGTTGTGGCTTTACTGCAAATCATTGACGAGCTCATTGGACAAGGAGTGGTTGTGGAAACCGACTCCAATGTATGTAATTCACCGATAATTCCGATTCTTAAAAGAACGGATCCAAAAGCACCACCAGTATATCGATTAGTTATTGATCTGCGCGAATTAAATAAATGTATTGTACCACAATACCCTGTGGTCCCAGATATCTCTTCATTATTAACAGCTATTGATTCAGAAGCAACGTTCTTTACTGTAATTGATCTCAAAAACGCCTTCTTTAGCGTCCCAATAGATTCGGAAAGTCAATATTTGTTCGGATTCAGTTTAAATGGACGGAGTTTTAAATTCACACGCGCTCCTCAAGGATTCACAGAAAGCCCCAGCATCTATAGCCAAGCACTGAAACGAGAACTTGACAGTATCCACATGCCAGTTAATACTGCCCTGCTTCAATATGTCGATGATCTTCTGATCACCGCCCGAAGCGAACCTGAATGTGAACAAGCATCACTGATGGTTTTACAGTTTCTAGCCGAAAAGGGGCACAAGGTGTCCCCTTCTAAGCTGCAATTCTGTGTCCAGCAAGTTGTTTACCTTGGACACTTGCTGTCCAAGGAGGGAAGACAGCTTACACCCGACCGCATCCAGTTAATTGCCAACATGCCACCACCTAAGACACAAAAGGAGGTGCGGGCTTTTATAGGTCTCACTTCATACTGTAGGCAGTGGATCCCTCAATATGCATTTCTAGCAAAACCACTCATTCAGTTGACAACACAGGAGGCAGCCACATCGACTGTCCTCCCTTGGACTCAAGAACATACGCAAACCTTTGAAAGCTTAAAGAAAGCTTTATGCCAAGCACCTGTTTTAACAACACCATGTTACAGTAAGCCTTTTACACTCTTTGTTACAGAACGCGAAGGTACTGCCTTGTCAGTACTCACTCAGGAACAAGCAGGATCACACAAACCATGTGCTTATTTTTCTAGTACATTAGATCCCGTAGCTCAGGCTCTTCCTGCGTGCCTGAAATCAGTGGCAGCAACAGCTTTAGCAATCAGACAAAGCGATGCCATAGTGTTAGGACATCAATTGACAGTACAAGTACCACACGCAGTAGAGGTTCTCTTGAACCGCACACAAACCCAACACTTGACTATAGCAAGACTCACCGGTTATGAATTAACATTGTTTCAGCCACACATAGAAATCAGACGTTGTAATACATTAAATCCTGCCACACTTTTGCCAGTAAATGGAACAGATCCATTAGCACATGATTGTATTGAAGTCATTACCATCACGACGAAACCCAGACAAGACTTGACAGATATTCCTTTATCAGATCCGGACCTGACATTGTATGTAGATGGTTCATGTATGAGAACAAGTACAGGAGAGTTAGTGGCCGCTTACGCAGTCACAACAGACACTGAAGTCATTGAAACCAATTGTATTAACACTTTGTCAGCTCAAGCAGCAGAGCTCATCGCTCTGACACAAGCCTGTATTCAAGCCAAAAATAAGAAAGTCAACATATACACAGATTCACGTTATGCATTCGGAGTCGTCCATGACTTCGGCGTACTGTGGCAAGAGAGAGGTTATTTAACTTCTCACGGTGCCCACATCCAACACGGACCCCTCATTCAAGCCCTATTAGACGCAATTCATCTACCTACTGCAATATCGATTATGAAATGCAAAGCCCATACAAAAGTTACCGACATCATTTCTCAGGGTAACGACCTAGCTGACAGAACAGCTAAACAGACTGCTCAGAATCAGACTCATACAACAGACACGACAAAGACAATAGTCCCGACACCAACACATTGCATGACAGTTAAGGATCCCGCCCTTGATGTAATTGACATACAGACACATGCTACACCAGAAGAAATAAAGAAATGGACTGAATTAGGAGGGATCCAAACGGATCAAGGATGGATGACGAAGGGAAAATCTATATGGTTTCTTCCCGATTCCATGGTTCAAGTCATCATTAACACAATACATAGTCCAGCACACCTAGGAGAAAAAGCTATGCTAGACAGCATTCAACACATTTGGTTCAACAAACACTTGCGAGCAGCAGCCAAACAGAAAGTACGTACCTGTATGATATGTTGTCAGTTTAATCCAGGTAAAAGCATTCCCGTAGAGCAGGGTGGATTTCAACCTCCCGAACACGCTTTTGAAGTCCTCCAGATGGATTATATCCAGATGGAACGATGTCGAGGATTCAAATATGTTCTCGTAGTTGTTTGTGCTCTTTCCCGTTGGACAGAAGCCTACCCGGTTTCAGATTACACTGCCCCGACTACTGCCAAACAGTTAGTTCGAGAATTCTTCCCACGGTACGGTTTACCACGTGTTGTATACTCAGATAACGGCCAGCCATTCTCATCCGAACTGATGAAACACGTTTCACTCTTATTAGGTTATCAATGGAAATTTCACTGTGTCCGACATCCCGAGGCAGCAGGTCTTGTGGAACGTCATAATCAAACTCTGAAAATTAGATTGTCCAAAATATGTAGAGAAAAAGGTGTCGATTGGATAGTAGCCTTACCAGTTGCGCTCTTTTACATGAGAATGGTAGCACATTCTCGAACAGGGCTATCCCCTTATGAGGTGATCTTCGGTAGACCACCAAATATGTGGGGGACGCCTATACCTCGTAAAATCACTGATGTTGACTGTAATATGCTGACAGATTACCTGGGTTCCTTGATGTCTGCACTACAATCTTGTCGTTCACAGGTAGCTGCAGCTTTTCCCGATAACACTGAGGTGAAGCCCCATGACGTGGTTCCAGGTGATCTGGTTCTTGTGAGGAATTTTGACCGGAAGACCCAGCTGGAGCCCAGGTGGAAGTCGCCCAAACTCGTATTGCTGACTACAAGGACAGCCGTGAAGATTGAGGGACGTAAAGGGTGGTTGCACTCGAGCCATATCAAGAAATTTTATGGACTACCGTCCGATGTGAACACTCAGCCCTGTATTCCCTCACAGACAGACTCAAAGCTCCCCTTGGTTGAAAGGTCGGGGAACGAACTCTATAAACTGAAACTCAGGTCTAGCAAGTCAGACAATTTGATTGTTTAAGTCCTCTCCAAGGTGAATCGGTTGAATTTGTCTCTGACATGTATCCTCTGGACCGAAATAGAGAGAAAAATAGACAGATACAGCTTAAAAAACATGCGTACTGTAAATCGCTTCGTAGTCACTGCATAATGACATTATTAATTTTGTTTTTTCTAAGTCTTCTGATCATCATTTCTAGTGTATTGCTACATATGTATTACCCTATTTCTAAGCGTGCTTACAATACTACTGCTGAACATTCTTTTAGCGAATTACCTCCGCATGAGTTGTCTTATAGATTTGCGCTGCGCAACAACACTTTTATTAGTATGCTACATCATTCCCATCAGACCAGCAATGCTACCAATTGTTGGATATGTGGCCGACTCCCTCCCTATCAGAACTATAAGGGAGTTTTGCCTCTCTTTCCGTATCCGTTCACACACAATGGCTCCTGTGGAGCATGGTTTAGTTTGATTAATTCCCTAGATTCAAATTCCGTAGTTTATCAAGACAACTGGGTATGGGGAAACCTAAACCTAGTTTTGCTTAAAGTCTGCTACCCTAACAAGGAGGGACTTCCCAAAAGAACAGGAACTGATCTAGAAAATGAAGTATATGGATTAGGTAACTTTACGCTTAACCTCATGATTCTGAATGTTGAATCCGAAGCTACACCAATCTTGCCCGCTATGTCAGTATTTCCAGTTAAAGGTGAATTATGTGTAAGAAAGAATGGTTCCATACACCTGGGCCATAGTAAATGTACCACTGTGATAAAATTCAGTGATCAAGGCAAGTCTACATTCAGAGCTTCTCGTCATTCCTACTTCATATGTGGCCAGACTGCATATATACGTTTACCTCTAGATTGGGATGGTACCTGTTACATAGCATTCCTTCTGCCACCTGTTTTCCTAGCCCCTCCTGACTATCACAGGAATACCCATTTAGTACACAATAGACAGCAGAGAGATCTCCCGATTGTCGATTACACTGAAACGGCATGGGAGCAATACACAGATTTCAATAAAGGTTTCTTTCCCTATATAGGTACAGTCACTAATAGTAAACTGATACGTAGATTAACTAGAACCCTTGAAGCAGTAGTGAATGAGACTACTTCCGCCCTAGGCAATTTAACAGAGGAGCAGTCTGCAATGCGGATTGTTGTTTTTCAAAATCGTCTTGTCCTTGACGTCATTCTGGCCGATAGGGGCGGAGCTTGTAGGGTCATCGGATCAAGTTGCTGTGTTTTCATACCAGAAAACTCGCCGTCAGTATATAAAGCCATAACTCGCCTTCATAAGATTATAAGCCAGATACACCAGAGTCCAGGTACCTGGACTTGGTCCGGTTGGTTCTGGAGCGTGTTGTCAGCCTGGGGATGGAGGATTCTATCCTTCCTAGGTATTGGCTTTCTCATACTATTCAGTTGCTGCTTATGTCTACAATGTGGGCCAGCGATTTGTGGTCTGTGTGCCACATCGTGTATCCCGCCTTCAAGTTTTCGCTCAAGATCCCGGAAGAAAAAAGAAGAACAAATGATGCTATATGAACAGATTGATGGATTGATGAAGATCGATATCTCCTGAGGGTCCGTAGGGGACAAGGAGGGAATGAGGAAATATGAATTTTATGATCAGTTATGTCCCCTATCTTAGACCCCAACGGCTCCATGTACATACCACAAGTACATGTATGTTCCCTCCAGTTCTAGTTATGAAGACGCAAATACATGTGCGTCCACCGTCAACATGTCCTCTTTCAGATCCGCCATGAATGAGTCGGATATTCCGTTCCTAGGTATGAAAGGCCACCGACTTTATGTGTCACGATCTTCCGGAGCTCCTCAGGATCGGGGCGATGCTCAATGGGGTCCCCCTCCCGACCTCCCCACACTCTGATTCTAATGTCACAGAGTGTTGCGGCGATCAGGCGAGGGAAGGATAGGGTAGGGTCAGCGTGGGAAGGGACACCTGGAAAACAAAAACAGGTAATTAATAACCTCTCAGACCCTGACTACTCTCAGGTGGTCTCACTAGTTCCGCCTCCTACCTGGTAAGACGTGTCCCTGCCAATCGTTCCTCTAGTATACTCAGGCGTATCTCGCAGACAGCGGCACCCGGACCTGTGCCAAAACCAACAAATATCAGAAGGTTAATTCGGTCCAATCACACCCTCCAGGTCAAAGCCCTCCACTCTCCCGTGTCCACATACGTACCCACTCCTATCCCCCACTCGCATGTAATCCACAACTGAAGAAAGAAGGAAAGAAAACGAGAGAACCCTTTCAGTCAAGGTTCTTCTACTAGTCCATGGAGGACCCGTATCACCAGAAAAGCAGGAAAGTCAACACGGTACTCCTCCCTCTTGGGAAAGTCTCGAACTCCTCTAACAGGGGGCCCGGCTCCACCTCATTGGCTGCCAGAGGGCCGCTGCATCAAGGAAAATAAACTAAACAAACAGAACGTACTTGGCCGGCTCCACCCACATGGCTGCCAGATGGCCGTGAACAGTCTCTAAGAAAAACACAAGCCCCTGCCACTGTTCGGGCTGCCGTGTTAACACACACGGCTTACCTGCTGCCAGTAGCTGATGTCTGCTTGGCTCGCGACGAGGTTGAGGTGCGCAGTCAAGAAGCACCCGGAGCTCCTCGCCTGAAGTCCGCTAAGGGAAAACGCGCGCGGCGGGGTTGAAGGTGCACAGAAGGACGCACCCGAAATCACCTCGCCAGCTCTACCCTCCTACGACTCCACTCCGGCCGTCTCAGACCGGTTTCCAGCTCTCGGAGCACTCTCCCAGTCCCAGAAGAGCTGCTCACCAACACTGCCGTCGGACGCTGACGGCTTCGCTCAGAATCCAGAATCACGAACAACGTCCTAACGCGTTGTTCGTGTTAATAAAGTCTTTCGCCCCGCCCCCTGGGTCCGGGGCAGCTGGGGCGTGTAGTTCCGCTGGGTTCCTCCGCGCAACTACGTAGGCGCCCTGGCTCTCAAACCCTGACATTATGTGGTTCACTTTCCACGTTTTACAATTTAGGCGAGTAGGCCCTGAATTCTGCCATCAAGCCTTTTCCTGCTTTCTGCCTCTGAAAGCTCCAGTCCGAGCCCGCATCTGTATCCATGAACTTTGTCCTACTCCCTGCGCGGCTAACAATGCCTGATCCGGCCCGTTGCCTGCCAAAAAACTGTATTTCACCTTCAAGATTATCTGCTCCGCTCCTCATCCGATGCATTCCTGTCTAGTAGTTTTAGGTAAACATTCTTCCAGCTACCGAGCAAAGGGCCAGGCCTCACTGTCCTCACGCAAGTAATTCATAGCCCCTGTTACTATGGAAGATTCCTGCCCCCTCGCATCTCATGTAGACACTTAGACGCTTGTACACGCACTAACAGTCAGTATAGAATAGATTCCGTCCGAGAGACCTTTCCTTTTGGATAATACAGTTCTTTAAACATAAGATATTAGATATGATTTGGGATTAGGTTGACATGACCCCTCAGACTTCTGTCTCCACATGTAGAGCTAAATGTCAAGTCCCCTTCATCCTCTAGTTGCACGTCAATCACATGTCATGCGGCTGCGCACGCATCTCTGCCAAGTATTTCTGCTGACATTGCAGGATTCTTTTTATGGATCCACCCACCTGTGACATCATGTTTAATGACGTTTTTAGTTTACGCCTATGTTTACGCCTATTTTCATTACGTATGTGTAGTATTATCTGTATTATCAGCTGTTACGCCTCCTGCATCTGTCTTAATGTAATGCTTTTTATATAAATATCTTTACTTGTCAATAATGTATTGCCTTCCCTTCCTGAACCCTCGCGGTGATGGAATTTGATGCCTATGGTTCGAACCATAATTCCTTTATAGAGGAATAAAGCCTTTCAGAACCTCTAATACCACGGATTCTGCCTCTTATTTATACTGAGTTATTCTTACTAGACTTTACCGCATAAAAAATAGTACCGGTAATAAAATATTTACCACACTAGCCCAAACACTTGCAGGTAGTCTAAACCCACGAGTAACTGTCAAAACTAAAGAAATGTCTGAGAGACTATTGGCTATATTACAACAATTTTCGTTGTGTGTGGCTATAGACTACCTGGAAAATCTTTCTAACATTCTTTTTTTCTAAAATTAGTTTTGTACTTACTTTCTTGCTTTGCTTCAAATTTAAATATCATTTAATTACAATTGGCATACAATGTTTTTCCAAAATTTTTTTCAAACTTAAAAGTCGGGTCTCCTTATTTTTTTTTTTTTCTTCAAATCTTCATTTTTTGCTAAACTACCAATGTGACCAAATCTACTGTTCCATAGTATTCGACCAATTTTTCTAAAACCAAACGCCAGTAGATTAATATCAGAAAACTTCATTATTAACTACCACCCTAAAAATGCACCAAAAATCCAACTACTCAAAATTTCAGAAGTCAAGCCATTATCCAAAATGCACATTGCTGCATAAACTCCAAATTATTAACAATCACTTTTTTCCAAAATTTACGAATACGCCATTTTTTTTTTCTAAAAAATGAAGATTAAATCATTATTATTGGTTCCGAAGTTATGAAATAAACTTTGTGAGCAGTAACTTAAATTAATTTTACAGTTACTTACATTTTTTTAATGAACCAATACATCTGCGCGACCCGACATAGGCATAAATTAATGACATAAATGTGGACACGATTTAAAACATTTTCAACATCAATTAGTTATTCCGCAACCTCTCCTTATTCTTTTCTTACTATATATGTATCTTTATTAAAGGTTTAATCTATAAATAAAAGTGAAAATGTTTCCTACCTGGACGCAGATCAGCTTCCTGCTGCTTCCTCCTCCGATGCTCTTCAAAATGGCGCCTTACGTCTACGTTCACGTCATGACGTCATCGCGCGCATCAATGTTTAAAAAGGACTATTTTATTTACTTTATCTGTAAATAAATGTTTATAAATGTAAATAAATTAAGTATATGTTTTCTAAAAAATGTACATTATGTTAAAAAAATCAATAAAACTTAATAGTTTTTTCTAAGTTTGTTCCAATAAAGAAATATTTAATAAACCTTATTTGTTTACTGTTATTATTTTTTAAAACTGTAATTTAAACATGTGAAATGTTTTTTTTTTTTCGTAAATTTACTAAATGTGTTCCTTACCTCGACTCTATTTTCTTTTTCCTTCCAAACTTGCTCTTTCTTCTCTTTCTGCTCCTTCTTTTCTTGTACCGCGGGTTGTATATTCTGAAGCTGCCAAAATAAATGAAGGACAAATAAGCTCATAGACTTCAATGCAAAAGCGTGGGATTTTTTTTTAAAGTAAGTTCTATTTTCTTTGCTCTATTTTCTTTTGGTATAATTTCATGTTAAATACATTTTTAATTACTCTATTAATAATTTAAATATTTTTTTTTTTTTTTTACATTTCTCATATTTTATATTAAAATGCTCCAAAAGTACTCTTTCTTTTTTTTAAATATTTTTTTCATTCATTACATTTTAAATAAGAAGGCTAAAAATACTCAAGTATTAATCTTTCATAATACTAATATTTTAATAAATTTTTAATTTTATTTTTTTTATAAAAAATGCTCTAGTATTAATATTTTATAATACTTCTCATATTTAATATTTTTACATATTTTTTAAATAATTTATACACAATATATAATCTTTCATATTTTTTAAAATATAGTACTTAATATAATTAATAAAATATTACTTAATTATTTTTTAATACTTCTCATATTTAATATTTTTAAATATTTATTAAATAATTTTTACACAATATTTAATCTTTCATATTTTAAAAAATATAGTATTTTATATAAATAATAAAATTTTACTTAATTATTTTTTTTATACTCCAACAGTACTTTCTTTTTTTAAATCTTTTATATTATTTATTACATGTTTTTATAAGAAAGAAAAAAATACTCAAGTATTAATTTCTCATAATACTAATCATTTATTATAAAAATTTTAATTATTTAATTTAACTTAAAAAATACTCTTTGATATTTGATAAATACTCAAGTATTAATCGTTTATTAAACTACTCACATTTTTTAATTTTTCTAAATTATTAAATAATTTATACTCAATAATTACACTTTCATATTTATCAAATATAGTATTTAATATAAATAATAAAATATTAATTAAATATTTTTCAAACAACATTTTTCTTAAAAATAAACAAACAAAAAAAAATGCGTTGTAATGGTATATGCGTTGTAAAAGTACTTACCATATAACAGCATGCGTTGTAAATGCATGCGTTGTAAAAGCTTTTGCGTTGTAAAAAATGCGTTGTAATAGCATTACGTTGTAAAAGTTGCGTTGTAAAGGTTGTTTCCCGTTTAGACCTGGCCATATGCAAATCAGACTTGACCCTGTGCCTCATGGGAACAGCCCAGCCCAAACTGCCAAGCCAGGTCCTCCCTGGACTGGAAACAAGCATCCTAGGACCGGTTTCGGGGTTTCACCCCTCTTCAGCCAGGATAGCTTGATTCCAGTGGCACAGTGAGCCCGGGACCCACGTCTGGGCTTACCCAGCGCACTTAGGGCGAGAAAGCAAAAGAAACACAATTGGTGGACAGAATGCAGAACAAATCAAAACATTCACCCCAGTCAAGAGATCTGGGTTAAATCCATCATTCTTTCCCTCACCATGACACCCCAGTTTAGACCTGGCCATATGCAAATCAGTCTTGACCCTGTGCCTCATGTGAACAGTCCAGCCTGAACTGCCAAGCTAGGTCCTCCCTGGACCGGAAACAAGCATCCTAGGACCGGTTTCGTGGTTTCACCCCTCTTCAGCCAGGATAGTTTGATTCCAGTGGCACAGTGAGCCCGGGACCCACGTCTGGGCATACCCAGCGCACTTAGGGCGAGAAAGCAAAAAACACACAATTGATGGACGGAATGCAGAACAAATCAAAACATTCACCCCAGACAAAGAGATCTGGGTTAAATCCATCATTCTTTTGCTCACCATGCCACCCCAGTTTAGACCGGATGTATGACGTTACAACGCATGCTATTACAACGCCTACCGTTACAACGCATTTTTTACAACGCAAACACTACTACAACGCTATACTTTACAACGAATACTTTTACAACGCTAAACTTATTAAAATACTTAAAAGTGCTGTTACAACGAAAACCATTACAACGCATACCATTACAACGCGCAAAAAATATTTTTTAAATAAAAAGTACAATAAAATCTGGCACGGGATGCAGGGAAATTAGGGGTTTTAGGTTGGGGAAGTGTATTAAAATGTGGAGAAAAACTGTACGTAAATTGACTGAAATGCATTACAAAATTAATGCTCAAGTATTAAAATTAATACCCGAGTATTAAAATTAATACTCCCATTTCCACCAAAAATCCGTTTTCACACATTTCAAAGTTTAAAACAAACAACGAAAAATTTAACAACAGTTCATACACATTTTAATCATGAATATATCGAAAAAATAAGTAAACAGAGTAAAACAGAAGACACATACACATAGGCGCCATTTTATCCATCTCACTTCTAAAACTTGTCCTACAACACTTTCTATGAAAACAATAGTAAAAGACATGTTCCAAAATGGATGCCAAAACGGAGCAAATGAATGAAAACAATACATCTTTTAATGCTTTTTTAAATTATCATTTTCCACAGAAAAATAAAGTATAATAAAAAACACAACGAACGCAGTTTTTAAAAAAATTAATAGTGTACACTGACTAAAACTTATAAATACCAGGAAGACACCATTTTGCAATCAGTTGATTATCAACTACCAGAGAGACCAGACTTAAAAACCTGACCCTCTGACACCTCCACTGTGACCTCCACTGAGAGAGCACTGCATTCATTTGGAAAAGCATTGTTAGTTTGCAACTACTAGTAAGTCACTAATATATATTAACACCTTGTTTTATCCTTAATCATGTTTTATTTCCATACAAAATATGTTTAAAAAAAATTTATATTAACTTATAAAATGTACTGTTTCTAATTTTTTATCACTAAAAAAACTGTAATATATACCAACTTAAATCATCTAATTTTTTTTCCAAAAACAGAAACTTGTTATTCTTTCAAAATCAAGAAATCTTGTCCCTAGTTTTCCATCACCTCAACGTAATCGACTCACCTTTACTATTGTGAAGGTAAATATTTTTAAATTGTAATTCTTTGACTTCAAAAATATATTTTAAGCATTAGCAAAAGTGTTGTATGGTAAAGGGGATTATATTAATTTTTTACACATTCACACTGCATCATAAACGAAATTATGCGATGGTGCAGGGGTAACAATTACTAATATGACTGCAGTTAGGTACTGCATTTGAGAAAGCGTTTCATGGTACTGGGGTAACTATTACTATTCTAAGTCCCAGAATGTTCAGCAGTAGGGTAATTGAGTGATGGTGTAGGGGTGTCCATTATTACTCTTATTTCATAATGCATTGAAAGTGTATTATGTTTTGCTGTACCAATTATTACTCATACTCATGTGTGATGCAGCACCATGAAAAGTATGATATGTGATGTAGTTAGAGTGAAATAAAATATCAGATTTACAATCAATTGGTCTCTTTTTTTTTTTTAACCAACGTTGTCAAAGTTGCATTAACTATTAAACATTTTTTTCATTTTCACAGTCAATCGGTTGCAACTTTGTGGATTAAATCACTAAAATAAATAACTTAATCCTGCAGCCACCACTACCAAGAAACCAAGAAAACAATCAGCTAAAGAAAAAGGTATTTTAAATTTAAACTGTTATAAATTCCACAATGTAATAGTCATACCTTTTGCTATTGTTACTCCAGGAAAGTGCAGAAGTAGGGAAAATGTTGGATGGTGTTTGGGTTCAATTTACTATTCTTACTCCAGGAAGGTGCAGCAGTAGGGAAAGTGTTATGTACTAATAGTTAAATTCAATGTCATAATTTCAAAAAGTTAATCAAAATTTGCATTTGTCACCAACGTTCAGTTTTTTCATTTTTTATTTTTTCATTTTTCCAGACAATTGTTTTCAACTTTGTTTTACGATTCAGTCCAACACATAAGTGAAAACTCCAGCCAGCAGGCCAATACCACTTCAGAAGCCTCACCAAGGAAAGGAATCCCAAAAAAAAGGTATTTTAAAACAACATTGTTTTAAAACCATCAATATGTTAGGCAAACCATTTACTTATTAATGTTAATAAAATCCCAAAATATATAAAATAAGGGTTGCAGTTGGAAGAAGTTATTTTTCTAACTCCAGGAAGGTGCAGCAGTAGGGAAAGTGTTGGATGGTGTAGGGGTACAATTTACTATTCTAACTCCAGGAAGGTGCAGCAGTAGGGAAAGTGTTGGATGGTGTTTGGGTTTAATTTACTTTTTTAACTCCAGGAAGGTGCAGCAGTAGGAAAGTGTTGGATGGTGTAGGGGTACAATTTACTATTCTAACTCCAGGAAGGTGCAGCAGTAGGGAAAGTGTTGGATGGTGTTTGGGTTCAATTTACTATTCTTACCCCAGGAAGGTGCAGCAGTAGGGAAAGTGTTGGATGGTGTAGGGGTACAATTTTCTATTCTAACTCCAGGAAGGTGCAACAGTAGGGAAAGTGTTATGTACTACATTTGCATTTGTCACCAACGATCAGTTTTTTCAATTTCTTTTTTCCATTTTTCCAGACAATTGTTTTCAACTTTGTTGTACGATTCAGTCCAACACATAAGTGAAAACTCCAGCCAGCAGGCCAATACCACATCAGAAGCCTCTCCAAGGAAAGGAATCCCAAAAAAACAAGGTATTTTTAAACAGCATTGTTTTAAAAACATCAATATGTTAGCCAAACCATTTACTTATTAATGATAATAAAATCCCAAAATAGATAAAATAAGGGTTGTAGTTTAAAGAATTTATTTTTCTAACTCCAGGAAGGTGCAGCAGTAGGGAAAGTGTTGGATGGTGTCGGGGTACAATTTACTGTTCAAACTCCAGGAAGGTGCAGCAGTAGGGAAAGTGTTGGATGGTTTAGGGGTGCAATTTACTATTCTAACTCCAGGAAGGTGCAGCAGTAGGGAAAGTGTTGGATGGTTTAGGGGTGCAATTTACTATTCTAACTCCAGGAAGGTGCAGCAGTAGGGAAAGTGTTGGATGGTGTAGGGGTACAAATTACTATTCTATCTCCAGGAAGGTGCAGCAGTAGGGAAAGTGTTGGATGGTGTAGGGGTGCAATTTAGTATTCTAACTCCAGGAAGGTGCAGCAGTAGGGAAAGTGTTGGATGGTGTAGGGGTACAATTTACTATTCTAACTCCAGGAAGGTGCAGCAGTAGGGAAAGTGTTGGATGGTGTTTGGGTTCAATTTACTATTCTTACCCCAGGAAGGTGCAGCAGTAGGGAAAGTGTTGGATGGTGTAGGGGTATAAATTACTATTCTAACTCCAGGTAGGTGCAGCAGTAGGGAAAGTGTTGGATGGTGTAGGGGTACAATTTACTATTCAAACTCCTAGTAGGTGCAGCAGTAGGGAAAGTGTTGGATGGTGTAGGGATGCAATTTACTATTCTAACTCCAGGAAGGTGCAGCAGTAGGGAAAGTGTTGGATGGTGTAGGGGTACAAATTACTATTCTATCTCCAGGAAGGTGCAGCAGTAGGGAAAGTGTTGGATGGTGTAGGGGTGCAATTTAGTATTCTAACTCCAGGAAGGTGCAGCAGTAGGGAAAGTGTTGGATGGTGTAGGGGTACAATTTACTATTCTAACTCCAGGAAGGTGCAGCAGTAGGGAAAGTGTTGGATGGTGTAGGGGTACAATTTACTATTCTAACTCCAGGAAGGTGCAGCAGTAGGGAAAGTGTTGGATGGTGTAGGGGTATAAATTACTATTCTAACTCCAGGTAGGTGCAGCAGTAGGGAAAGTGTTGGATGGTGTAGGGGTACAATTTACTATTCAAACTCCTAGTAGGTGCAGCAGTAGGGAAAGTGTTGGATGGTGTAGGGATGCAATTTACTATTCTAACTCCAGGAAGGTGCAGCAGTAGGGAAAGTGTTGGATGGTGTAGGGGTATAAATTACTATTCTAACTCCAGGAAGGTGCAGCAGTAGGGAAAGTGTTGGATGGTGTAGAGATATAATTTACTATTCTAACTCCAGGAAGGTGCAGCAGTAGGGAAAGTGTTGGATGGTGTAGGGGTATAATTTACTATTCTAACTCCAGGTAGGTGCAGCAGTAGGGAAAGTGTTGGATGGTGTAGAGGTATAATTTACTATTCTAACTCCAGGAATGTGCAGCAGTAGGGAAAGTGTTGGATGGTGTAGGGGTATAATTTACTATTCTAACTCCAGGAAGGTGCAGCAGTAGGGAAAGTGTTGGATGTTGTAGGGGTAACATTTGAGGTATAGTATTTACTTTTACATCCTAATTTGTTTTTCTTCTCTTCTCTTTTCAGATAATGTCTAGTCTTGAAGCTGCGAAATACATTAAATCCAGGAAAGGAAAAAATGTATTAAACCAGGGAGGATACATATATAGTAAGGAAAGAATAAGTTTTCCTAGAAATCATTGGAGGTGTGTGCAATACTACACTACCCATTGCAGTGGCAGAGCGGTTACTCTTGATAATTTAGTTGTGAAAACAACAGAACATAACCACTCTGCCTCTGCAATGGAGGTAGAAAGAAGAGAAACAGTGAACGAAATGAAAGCTATTGCAAGCACCTCCAATGATTCAACAGGATCCATTTTAAGAGAGGTTGCACAGCATGTCCCCAGTCATGTTGCTAGTAACATGCCTATAATTCCTAATTTGAGAAGAATTATTCAAAGACAAAAGCAGGCAAGTAACATTCAATTATCTACACCACATTCTTTCTCTGACATTAGAATTCCACATGATCTTTCTATTTCTTTTTCTGATGAACCTTTCCTTTTGCATGACAACCAAAACCCTCAAAAAAGAATTCTCATTTTTAGTACCCCACGTAACCTTGCAAAGTTAGAAAATAGTGAAATTTGGATGATGGATGGGACGTTTAAAAGTACACCCCATCCTTTCACTCAAATTTACACTATACATGCAAAAGTTAACAATAATGTAATTCCCTTAGTATATAGTTTGCTACCTGATAAGACTTCTGCAACATACTCTGAACTTTTATCAGTTATTAAAAGTAAAACATCTCAAAGTCCTAGGAAAATAATAATTGATTTTGAATTGAGCATGATCAATGTGATCAATAAAACGTACACGGATACCCAAATTCAGGGATGTTTTTTCCATTTTTCCCAGGCTTTTTGGCGTAAATTACAAAAAACATCCCTAGTTGCAGAATATTCTCGTGATAGCAAACTACAATTTGAACTAAAAAAATTAACAGCACTTTGTTTTGTTCCTCCCGATTGTGTGGACGAGTACTACACTGCAATTATAGAATCTGCTTATTATACAAGTAATGAAGAGAAATTGGCTCCCATTCTAAATTATTTCGAGGACACATGGATTGGGCACCTAAGCAGATCGGGTCGCAGGAGGAAGCCACGATTCCATGTGAAGTGGTGGAACTGCTACACGAGCTGTTTAGAGGGAGAAGCAAAAACAAACAATGCCATTGAGGGATGGCATAACTCCTTCAACCACACAATTGGCAAACCTCATCCAAACTTCTACTCTTTCTTGGAAACTTTGAAGAAGGAGCAAAGTTTTCAAGAAATGAGACTAGCCCAAACACTTGCAGGTAGTCTAAACCCACGAGTAACTGTCAAAACTAAAGAAATGTCTGAGAGACTATTGGCTATATTACAACAATTTTCGTTGTGTGTGGCTATAGACTACCTGGAAAATCTTTCTAACATTCTTTTTTTCTAAAATTAGTTTTGTACTTACTTTCTTGCTTTGCTTCAAATTTAAATATCATTTAATTACAATTGGCATACAATGTTTTTCCAAAAATTTTTTCAAACTTAAAAGTCGGGTCTCCTTATTTTTATTTTTTTTCTTCAAATCTTCATTTTTTGCTAAACTACCAATGTGACCAAATCTACTGTTCCATAGTATTCGACCAATTTTTCTAAAACCAAACGCCAGTAGATTAATATCAGAAAACTTCATTATTAACTACCACCCTAAAAATGCACCAAAAATCCAACTACTCAAAATTTCAGAAGTCAAGCCATTATCCAAAATGCACATTGCTGCATAAACTCCAAATTATTAACAATCACTTTTTTCCAAAATTTACGAATACGCCATTTTTTTTTTCTAAAAAATGAAGATATAAATCATTATTATTGGTTCCGAAGTTATGAAATAAACTTTGTGAGCAGTAACTTAAATTAATTTTACAGTTACTTACATTTTTTTAATGAACCAATACATCTGCGCGACCCGACATAGGCATAAATTAATGACATAAATGTGGACATGATTTAAAACATTTTCAACATCAATTAGTTATTCCGCAACCTCTCCTTATTCTTTTCTTACTATATATGTATCTTTATTAAAGGTTTAATCTATAAATAAAAGTGAAAATGTTTCCTACCTGGACGCAGATCAGCTTCCTGCTGCTTCCTCCTCCGATGCTCTTCAAAATGGCGCCTTACGTCTACGTTCACGTCATGACGTTATCGCGCGCATCAATGTTTAAAAAGGACTATTTTATTTACTTTATCTGTAAATAAATGTTTATAAATGTAAATAAATTAAGTATATGTTTTCTAAAAAATGTACATTATGTTAAAAAAATCAATAAAACTTAATAGTTTTTTCTAAGTTTGTTCCAATAAAGAAATATTTAATAAACCTTATTTGTTTACTGTTATTATTTTTTAAAACTGTAATTTAAACATGTAAAATGTTTTTTTTTTTCGTAAATTTACTAAATGTGTTCCTTACCTCGACTCTATTTTCTTTTTCCTTCCAAACTTGCTCTTTCTTCTCTTTCTGCTCCTTCTTTTCTTGTACCGCGGGTTGTATATTCTGAAGCTGCCAAAATAAATGAAGGACAAATAAGCTCATAGACTTCAATGCAAAAGCGTGGGAATTTTTTTTAAAGTAAGTTCTATTTTCTTTGCTCTATTTCCTTTTGGTATAATTTCATGTTAAATACATTTTTAATTACTCTATTAATAATTTAAATATTTTATTTATTTTTTAATTTTTTTTTTTTACATTTCTCATATTTTATATTAAAATACTCCAAAAGTACTCTTTCTTTTTTTTAAATTTTTTGTTTCATTCATTACATTTTAAATAAGAAGGTTAAAAATACTCAAGTATTAATCTTTCATAATACTAATATTTTAATAAATTTTTAATTTTATTTTTTTTATAAAAAATGCTCTAGTATTAATATTTTATAATACTTCTCATATTTAATATTTTTACATATTTTTTAAATAATTTATACACAATATATAATCTTTCATATTTTTTAAAATATAGTACTTAATATAATTAATAAAATATTACTTAATTATTTTTTAATACTTCTCATATTTAATATTTTTAAATATTTATTAAATAATTTTTACACAATATTTAATCTTTCATATTTTAAAAAATATAGTATTTTATATAAATAATAACATTTTACTTAATTATTTTTTTTATACTCCAACAGTACTTTCTGTTTTTAAATCTTTTATATTATTTATTACATGTTTTTATAAGAAAGAAAAAAATACTCAAGTATTAATTTCTCATAATACAAATCATTTAATATAAAAATTTTAATTATTTAATTTAACTTAAAAAATACTCTTTGATATTTGAT
Source organism: Triturus cristatus (assembly GCF_964204655.1). Taxonomy (NCBI): domain Eukaryota; kingdom Metazoa; phylum Chordata; class Amphibia; order Caudata; family Salamandridae; genus Triturus; species Triturus cristatus. Next base: position 959,235,097 of record NC_140579.1, read on the forward strand.
TAATACTCAAGTATTAATCGTTTATTAAACTACTCACATTTTTTAATTTTTCTAAATTATTAAATAATTTATACTCAATAATTACACTTTCATATTTATCAAATATATTATTTAATATAAATAATAAAATATTAATTAAATATTTTTCAAACAACATTTTTCTTAAAAATAAACAAAAAAAAAATGCGTTGTAATGGTACATGCGTTGTAAAAGTACTTACCATATAACAGCATGCGTTGTAAATGCATGCGTTGTAAAAGCTTTTGCGTTGTAAAAAATGCGTTGTAATAGCATTGCGTTGTAAAAGTTGCGTTGTAAAGGTTGTTTCCCGTTTAGACCTGGCCATATGCAAATCAGACTTGACCCTGTGCCTCATGGGAACAGCCCAGCCCAAACTGCCAAGCCAGGTCCTCCCTGGACTGGAAACAAGCATCCTAGGACCGGTTTCGGGGTTTCACCCCTCTTCAGCCAGGATAGCTTGATTCCAGTGGCACAGTGAGCCCGGGACCCACGTCTGGGCTTACCCAGCGCACTTAGGGCGAGAAAGCAAAAGAAACACAATTGGTGGACAGAATGCAGAACAAATCAAAACATTCACCCCAGTCAAGAGATCTGGGTTAAATCCATCATTCTTTCCCTCACCATGACACCCCAGTTTAGACCTGGCCATATGCAAATCAGTCTTGACCCTGTGCCTCATGTGAACAGTCCAGCCTGAACTGCCAAGCTAGGTCCTCCCTGGACCGGAAACAAGCATCCTAGGACCGGTTTCGTGGTTTCACCCCTCTTCAGCCAGGATAGTTTGATTCCAGTGGCACAGTGAGCCCGGGACCCACATCTGGGCATACCCAGCGCACTTCGGGTGAGAAAGCAAAAGACACACAATTGATGGATGGAATACAGAACAAATCAAAAAACATTCACCCGTGCTCTCAATGCCATAGAAATCAAGCTATCCTGGCTGAAGAGGGGTGAAACCCTGAAACCGGTCCTAGGATGCTTGCTTCCAGTCCAGGAAGGACCTGGCTTGGCAGTTCGGGCAGGACTGTACCCATGAGGCACAGGGTCAAGACTGATTTGCATATGGCTGGGTTCAAACTGGAATAGCATGGTGAGCAAAAAAACAATGGATTTAGGCCCAGATTGCTGTACTGGGGTGAATGTATTACATGTTTTGCATTCTGTTCATCAACTGTTGATTTTGCATTTGTCACCCGTAGTGGGAAGGGTATGCCCAGACGTGGGTGCCGTGCTCTCCATGCCACTGGAATCAAGCTATCCTGGCTGAAGAGGGCTGAAACCCTGAAACCAGTCCTAGGATGCTTGTTTCCAGTCCAGGGAGGACCTCGATTGGCAGTTCGGGCTGGACTGTACCCATGAGGCACAGGGTCAAGACTGATTTGCATATGGCTGGGTTCAAACTGGAACGGCATGGTGAGCAAAAAAACTATGGATTTAGGCCCAGATCTCTGCACTGGGGTGAATGTATGACATTGTTCTGCATTCTGTCCTTCAACTGTTGTTTTTGCGTTTGTCACCCCGAGTGGGAAGGGTGTGCCCAGATGTGAGTCCCATGCTCTCCATGCCACTGGAATCAAGCTATCCTGGCTGAAGAGGGGTGAAACCCCAAAACCGGTCCTAGGATGCGTGTTTCCTGTCCAGGGAGGACCTGGCTTGTCAGTTCGGGCTGGACTGTACCCATGAGGCACAGGGTCAAGACTTATTTGCATATGGCTGGGTTCAAACTGGAACGACATGGTGAGCAAAAAAACGATGGATTTAGGCCCAGATCGCTGTACTGGGGTGAATGTGTGACATTGTTCTGCATTCTGTCCATCAACTGTTGTTTTTGCATGGTAATTACCAGTGTCCTCCCACATCTAACACTAAAATCCAGTTTGAATTAGGCCCTGGACCCACAACAAAAAATTAGACAGAAGTCTAGTAGGACAAAGAATGGTCCTTCAGCAATCAGAAAAAGGACACACAAGAATTATGATCTGATCCTGACTGACCCCTTTCAAGGGTGCAATATGTTTACATGTGCCTCAGATAGTCCTTTCAGGCAGAATTAAAACTGTGTGCAAAAGAAGGAGCAGTAACCCTCACCTTGAATGTCCAGCTTAGTGCGGAGGACTCATAACTGCCCAATCAGGTGGGCCTGTCTATCAAAGTGATCTTTTGTGTGGCTCCTTGAAGGAATTTCACACCTCATTAAAAGCTGAGTACCGGGTGGGCAGCTGCTAGATAGCTCATGCAAATTAGCCTCCAGGAGCTTCAGACAGGGTAAATGTAGCTTTCTTTAAGTTACCTTCCGTTAATACCTATTGAAAATACAATTTTACAGTTTAACATTCTCCTTGCTGATCCCAAACCCAAGAGATCAGTGTTAAAGTTTAAATCTGTTCTCTATCTTTCTGTATAGGACAGCCAGGCCTCTCACAGTGAAAATGGTTTTTTGGGCCTCGTGACTGTAGGGACATGGTGACATTAATTTCCAATGCGTCCTGCTTTCAAAACCCCATGTTCCCTACCTTGTGGGGTTCAAGGCCTACATAGAGGAAACTTTTTCATATTTAAAGGGAGATATTTGTCTGACAAAAAGTGTTATTTTAACAGGTTTTAATCTGCAGCAGTCATGTTGCAATGGTAGGCCTGAGCCCATGTTTTGGAAACCGACTCTGTGCATCGCACAATAGGTGATGGAGTCCACAAGCGACATTATATTCCAGGCCAGGCCCTAGGTAGATTTTTGGGATCATATAGTAGGGACTTATAAGCAAGTTAAATGTGTCAATTAGAAATAAGCCAAATTAGCCATGTTTAAAGGGAGAGCACAGGCACTTTACTGCTGCTTAGCAGGGTTAAAGAATGCAGAGTTCAAAAACCAGCAAAATAGTTTACTGAAAAAGGTGCAAAAATCTGGAGTGACCATGCAGAAAGGCAGATTTCCTACAGTGGCTTATCCTTTCTTTTCCAGAAATGGAAGGCTGTGTAGCAAGGTTTGACCTTGTGAAGCCATAGATTGTAGAAATATCTACGTATCAAGTGTATTATCAAAGTAAATTATCTTATCAGTTTAGGACCCGAGGAGTAACAGCTGCACTATAATCAAGGCCACAGGAATTATGCAACGGGGGAGGACAAAATTATGCAGCAGGGTTGACTAAATTATGCAGCATAATGTGGGGTAGTATTACTATATAATTTTGTCTTTGATTACACATGTTAACACTGTAAGGAACAAAGTTTAATCTCATTTGTACCAGTTTAAAATACAACTACAGCAATAAGCAACTGAAAGGTGATCATTAAACCTTTGTGAAGGGGTTTCCACTTTGCAGCAACTTGTCATTGTGTTTTAGTAACTTTTGAGCCATTTGTGATGGCTTTTTGATAAAATCTGAAATTATGAGTAGATGATGGATTTTGTGACAAATTTATAACTACGCATAAAACGCTGCATTCGCAGAATTGATCATTATAATGGCCCGGACTATAATCAATTTCGTTTTAGTTATATGAAAAAATGAGAAAATTTGGTGGGTGAGAATAAATGCACAGTCGTTGGTGCCCCAAAGTGGGGCGTCTCTTCTTTAATTTTCTTCTAATTATATTTGCGAGCTCTCCCTTCTGCGAGCACCTCAGGAGATTGAGAGTATCCAGGACAACTGCTGCTATGGAATTGTTGCCATGACTTTTGTTTGTGTAATAAGCACTTGCACTGCTTCTTCCCATTCCATATCTGTGTGGCATTGATGAAACTTGACAAGTCTTTTCACTTAAGAAGAGTCAAAACTTTCAAACTGTCAGTGTTTTTTGCTTAACATAGGGGCATAAGCAGGGCCACTACAACTATGCGATTCTGCATCTGCAGAGTATTCCTCTTAATTTTGGATTTGCCACATTTGACACATAATCCATCATGTGCTGCATAATTTGCAGATTTTAACAAAACAAAATGATGTTTCTAGCTCAAAGGGATCGACAGTTACTAAAAATGCAGCGACATGTGTTGCTGCGTTGTGGAAGGCCCTTTGCAAAGGTTCACTGGTTACCTTTCTGTTGCCTATTGCTGTATTTCGATGTTAAGGTGGTAAAATAGGTGTAAACTTTTCCAAGACTGTGATAACGTGTAAAAATGTAAAAATAAATGAAACTATCACAAAATGCTTTAAATTACACCGAGTAATTTGGCTTTCATTGCCGCATAATTTAGTCAACCCTACCACAAAGTTTGGTTTCCCCAAGGCGCATAATTCCAGTGGCCCTTGCCATATGTTAGGAATAATGTCACAGCAGAAAGAAAATATATCAAACTACTACTAAGATATATATCTTGATTGTATGCTCATTTTTGCTTGGTCCCGTTGCAGTGGCAAAATTCTTCATACTGTATCTGCCATAAAACTGCTTTCATCTCTTAATTACTGGGAGCTCACGGTAACGATATAGTGGGGAGGATGTCAGGTACTCCCGTTTAAAAGTGCCCAGTACTAGCAGCCACTCCTTGTGACCGCACTCTTGTCTCAAGGCACTTAAAGTAGCCCTACACATTGGCATCATAGATTAAAGTTGCACAATTACACTTTGATTGCAGGTCTGCAGGCTTGTGTGATTTGTTTTCATTAACAAAAAGAACAGAAGATGTTTTTATGCTTGTAAATGGGCTTTGGGTGGGCCATGATGTTATCTTAGTGGGCCAGGCCCACCCTCCAGAACTGGTATGCTTATAGGCAAAATGGAGGTCACAACGTAGGACGTCTTGTACATGTTGCAGAGGTTGCAGCTACAAATGCAAATAATAGTCTCATGTATTTTGCATGTGTCTGTAGTAAGCCATTATTAGCCATTAGCCAAGGTGTTGGTTATATAAGATGATGTATTGATCTTAGTTGCAGCTAAGTATATTTATAGGTTCTTAGCTTAGATCTTACGATAGCTTCACCAGGAGAAGTCTCCCTGGTGATCAGCCCATACTCCAATTGACACTCTCATCCTCACAGGCACCCAAGCAGTCTGTTGCATCACCATGCACTCCAACATTCCACACAACACGTTCACACTGGCTGAGCAGCAAAGACCAGAGTTCCAGGGAAGATGCAAAGTACAACACAAGATATAAAACATCTTCCCCCTTTAGAGAACACATAAAAATATTGTGAATGCAAAGATGGAAACAATGCATTTACATTAGGATCACATATTACCAAATAAATAACTGAAGATAAAGTACACCATACACTACACAAGATATAACACATCTTCCCCCTTTAGTGAGCACATAAAAATATTTAAAATGCAAGATGAAGCAACACACTTACATCAGGATAAAATGGTTGCTAAATAAAGGACTGAAGAACGAAACAAAACAGTCCTACATCACAATTAAAAATATAAAGTGGACTCTATATATATATCCCCGGATGGGAGAGAGGGTTTTTGGAGCAGGATATATATATATATATATTCAACACAAACAAATCTGAGATAGTTTCATATTACAAGCAAAGAAACAATATATGAGTCTTCTTGTGTATTCATCTTCTGATGTTTATTCTTATTTTCTTTGTAGAGATTTACATATAAGAATCACAGTGATGCCTTCTTTTTCCTTTATGTTCAGATTTATATACAAGTATCACAGTAAAGCCAACACGTGTTTCGCGCACACTGTGCTTCTTCAGGGCTGTCATACAAACAACATACTTTTTTTTTTTTAAAACAGAAAAGAAGAACAACTTACAATAAAGCACGTTCCTGATACATTAATATACAAATTCACACTTATTTAAAATTAGAACATAATTACTAATTTATAAACTCAAAAGCAGTATCTAAATTATAACCGATTGTTCAATCAGTCAAACGTGTACAGAAATTCGGGTTGTCGTAGTAATATACACATTTTCTATGGTAAGTATACCAGTTCTAATGATCCATAGTGGTGTATCAATTTTTTTTAAAATTTGTATCCTCCCAGTTCTTATAATGGCTGGAGCATTTCTTTACCTCAGTTAAGTAGCTAATCTCACTTCTTGCCTTGTATTTTGGAAAAAGTTCTCCCATTAGTGGAGTATCCGTTTTCTAAGTATAGGTTCCTAAAATAATCTATTTTGATGTTACCTTATTGCTTTGTTTATTTACAAATAATCATTAATAATATTGAAACTTAATTCTCACCTTAATTATTCATGTATACTTGTTGCACAGCTAAAATATATCTTCATAATCAGAGTCTATTCTTTATCAATCCTCAGTCTACTGATCCTTGATAAGATCTGTAATAGTCCAAAAAACCAAACATATACCTTACACAGTGTCACCTAGTCTAAAGAAGAAAATTCTTTTAAATATATTATTTAAATATATATAGTTTATTTTAATTAATTATTTGTTGAACCTTATACCAGGGTCGAACCCGCGAAGTTAATTTTTTGTTGATACCATGATCTAATGCGCTACGCTATCCTCCTTGTCAAAGCAAATCCAGTATCAACTAGCTATCTGTTTGGTTTTTTAGATTAATTGTATGTTCAGAAAGGCTTCTAATGAATTATACCCAAAATTAAAGAACACTTACTAATATTACACATTTGAATCTACACTATAGGTACACTCTACTCTTCATGCTGACTAAAAAGCTTCATTCTGTCAATATCAGTAAAAAAGTATATCTATGACAATTGACTCTGAGAATAGCTGTGAAAAGTATTTACGAACTAGGACAGGACCTGTCAGTATTGTAAAGTCAAATTGACAGAGGAATGACTACACTTTCTGTCTAAGTTCAACAAAATTAGAGTCCCAATGCTAAAGAATTCTTCTTACCGCTCAACCTTTCGACGATCGTCTAACCTTTTCCTCAGCCCGTACCGCAGACAAAACATTAGTGTCAACTGCCACTTTATATACTCCCCATTAGTCAATCAATTAGCGTAATTTGGCGGGAAAGTTTCTTTAAATGTTAACAGAATCAAGATGCGTTGTTGCCAAATCAACATGAGTTCTTCTCCTTAATAATGTTCAACATTTATTTAGAACAAAATCTGAATTTATATTAAAATAAAAAATTAAAAGTAGAGTACTACATGTAGCAAAATTAAGGGATTTATAAAAAGAAAAATTATTTAGTTGAATTCTTTTCTCATCATGAACACGAACCTCCAATGTTAACTCTATTGAGATTCTGTGCTTTACTGCTCTGAGCTATCTTGTAAGTCAGTGCGGTCAGTCTTTTAATAGATATCTGTTTCTACCATAGAACTAGTATTATAATAATGGTGATAAATGAGAAATATATATAGTTCAACATAAAAAGGTTACAATAGATGAAGCCTAAGGCATAAATACATGGTATCTTGATAATTATCCACACCCATGCATCTTCTAAGTATCTCAGCCGAGAATCGAACCCTGGATAGCTAGCATTGGAACTTGATCATTCTAATGTGTTGTGCTATCTAGAACTATATAAAAGTTGCATCTTATATTGGTTTTCCTACCACACAATTCTATAATATTACGCTATTTATTCATAAGTCCTTAGTCATAATCTAAAATTTAGGACAACAAAAATTAACCAAAGTAAAAAACAAATATGCACACGATCTATTATAAAAAACCTCTTGAACAACTAGTATTAAATCTATTAGGTAAGTAATTTATTAAATTTGTTAATTCCTCCTCCATCTAATTGAAACCCAAAATGTATTATTTACTCAGACCATTTTAATGAAAGAAAGTACCCAAAATTAGAATACTCAATAATTGTTGTTTATTAGAATCAACATCAAAGCTGCCTGCTCAGGTCACTGTACCTATTCTCAACTTCTTAATTGTATTGTAGCAGGAGGTCATGATCTATGGGAAGTAACTTAGAGTCCCAATTATGATCATCTTAAATATCAATAAGTATACATATGTATTTCTCTTATTCATTCCTACATGTGACATACAGAGTCGCAAAGAAGATTTAATTAAGATATTGAGATATTACCTACATGCTGTATATATATCCTACTTATTAAGGACTGAGTTAACTTAAAAAGCTAAAATATATCTTCATAATCAGAGTCTATTCTTTATCAGTCCTCAGTCTACTGATCCTTGATAAGATCTGTAATAGTCCAAAAACCAAACATATACCTTACACAGTGTCACCTAGTCTAAAGAAGAAAATTCTTTTAAATAATAAAGAGTTTATTTTAATTAATTATTTGTTGAACCTTATACCAGGATCGAACCCGCAAAGTTAATTTTTGTTGATACCAAGATCTAATGCGCTACGCTATCCTCCTTGTCAATGCGAATCCAGTGTCAACTAGCTATCTGTTTGGTTTTTTAGATTAATTGTATGTTCAGAAAGGCTTCTAATGAATTATACCCAAAATTAAAGAACACTTACTAATATTACACATTTGAATCTACACTATAGGTACACTCTACACTTCATGCTGACTAAAAAGCTTCATTCTGTCAATATCAGTAAAAAAGTATATCTATGACAATTGACTCTGAGAATAGCTGTGAAAAGTATTTACGAACTAGGACAGGACCTGTCAGTATTGTAAAGTCAAATTGACAGAGGAATGACTACACTTTGGTGCCGATCACAATCCGGTAAAAACCGGGTACGAACCGTCGGACGGAGCATATTCTCCGTCCGACGCGTACCCGGTCGTCAAAATATACAAACATGGAATTACGATTCGCACGGGTACACCATTACCGTACGAATCGTAAAAAAGACCGACCGAACAAAAAACACCTACCAATGCGATCCGGGAAAGCGCCGACCTGACGTCGGGACGCACGCAGCCAGCCATTCACGACCCAGGAATCACGATTCGCACCGACGTCACCCCGCACGGTGAATATTTTGCGGCACCCAAAAACTGCCGGGAAATCAGGACGACGCGAACAAGGACCACCAGTACGCGACGGACAGACGGCGACGCGAACAAGGAGGACCAGTACGTGACGGACACACAGGACGACGCCACCAAGGAGGACCCGTACGCGACAGGACGACGCGATCAAGGAGGACCCGTACGCGACAGGACGACGCGAGCAAGGAGTACCAGTACGCGACGGACAGACATGGACCCGAACCTACGAGTCATCCCTGCCCTCATAGCAGTACACCTCCTCTACAGGTTACGACGCAGACGCCGCAGAAGGTCAGAATAACTAAGGGAGGGGGGAAAGTGGGGTGGGGTGGGGGTGGCACTACCAGGGCAGGCCACAAAACAACCACATGAGTGACACACTACACATGGCCTGGACATACCTGACTCCCATGCCCTGGTCACCACGAGGGGGTGGGGGCGTGTCCTGATAATCCAGCGACCGCCACAACGGAAGTCCGTCACCACGCGAACCGGCAACACAACCAGACAGGTACGTCCCGTACCCACGCCTGAAGAGCGTGGGTACGAGTCGGACCACGCCCACACACGTCACCCCAACAATGGCGGGACGGATCGCACCCACGTGGCAAAGGCCTGGGTACGGGCCGCACAAACATCACATAGCGTGGGGACGGATATGTACGGACCCTACCCCCACCCCGTATGCAAGGAGCGTACCCCCCTGCCCAACAGTGTAAGTACGACCCGTACCCCCACCCGCGTATGCATGGAGCGTACCCCCCATGCCAACAGTGTAAGTACGACTCGAACCCCCACCCACGAATGCAAGGAGCGTACCCCCCTGCCCAACAGTGTAAGTACGACCCGTACCCACACCCGCGGACGTACGGAGCGTACCCCCAGCCCAACAGTGTAAGTACGACCCGTACCCCCACCCGCGGACGTACGGAGCGTACCCCCCATGCCAACAGTGTAAGTACGACTCGAACCCCCACCCACGAATGCAAGGAGCGTACCCCCCTGCCCAACAGTGTAAGTACGACCCGTACCCACACCCGCGGACGTACGGAGCGTACCCCCAGCCCAACAGTGTAAGTACGACCCGTACCCCCACCCGCGGACGTACGGAGCGTACCCCCAGCCCAACAGTGTAAGTACGACCCGTACCCCCACCCGCGAATGCAAGGAGCGGACCCCCCTGCCCAACAGTGTAAGTACGACCCGTACCCCCACCCGCGTATGCATGGAGCGTACCCCCCATGCCAACAGTGTAAGTACGACTCGAACCCCCACCCACGAATGCAAGGAGCGTACCCCCCTGCCCAACAGTGTAAGTACGACCCGTACCCACACCCGCGGACGTACGGAGCGTACCCCCAGCCCAACAGTGTAAGTACGACCCGTACCCCCACCCGCGGACGTACGGAGCGTACCCCCAGCCCAACAGTGTAAGTACGACCCGTACCCCCACCCGCGAATGCAAGGAGCGGACCCCCCTGCCCAACAGTGTAAGTACGACCCGTACCCCCACCCGCGTATGCATGGAGCGTACCCCCCATGCCAACAGTGTAAGTACGACTCGAACCCCCACCCACGAATGCAAGGAGCGTACCCCCCTGCCCAACAGTGTAAGTACGACCCGTACCCACACCCGCGGACGTACGGAGCGTACCCCCAGCCCAACAGTGTAAGTACGACCCGTACCCCCACCCGCGGACGTACGGAGCGTACCCCCAGCCCAACAGTGTAAGTACGACCCGTACCCCCACCCGCGGACGTACGGAGCGTACCCCCAGCCCAACAGTGTAAGTACGACCCGTACCCCCACCCGCGGACGTACGGAGCGTACCCCCAGCCCAACAGTGTAAGTACGACCCGTACCCCCACCCGCGGACGTACGGAGCGTACCCCCAGCCCAACAGTGTAAGTACGACCCGTACCCCCACCCGCGGACGTACGGAGCGTACCCCCAGCCCAACAGTGTAAGTACGACCCGTACCCCCACCCGCGGACGTACGGAGTGTACCCCCAGCCCAACAGTGTAAGTACGACCCGTACCCCCACCCGCGGACGTACGGAGCGTACCCCCAGCCCAACAGTGTAAGTACGACCCGTACCCCCACCCGCGGACGTACGGAGCGTACCCCCAGCCCAACAGTGTAAGTACGACCCGTACCCCCACCCGCGAATGCAAGGAGCGGACCCCCCTGCCCAACAGTGTAAGTACGACCCGTACCCCCACCCGCGAATGCAAGGAGCGTACCCCCCTGCCCAACAGTGTAAGTACGACCCGTACCCCCACCCGCGTATGCATGGAGCGTACCCCCCATGCCAACAGTGTAAGTACGACTCGAACCCCCACCCACGAATGCAAGGAGCGTACCCCCCTGCCCAACAGTGTAAGTACGACCCGTACCCACACCCGCGGACGTACGGAGCGTACCCCCAGCCCAACAGTGTAAGTACGACCCGTACCCCCACCCGCGGACGTACGGAGCGTACCCCCCATGCCAACAGTGTAAGTACGACTCGAACCCCCACCCACGAATGCAAGGAGCGTACCCCCCTGCCCAACAGTGTAAGTACGACCCGTACCCACACCCGCGGACGTACGGAGCGTACCCCCACCACACCAGTGTCAGTAGACACGTACCCTCACCTCTAATGCAGTGTGCGTAACCCCACCGTGTATGTGCCAAGCGCACATATCCAGAAATCGGAGGTGTGTGTGCAGAGTCCACCCAGCAGTGCCCTGAGACAGGAGGGGTGGGTGCAGAGTCCTCCCAGCAGTGTCCAGACCCAGGAGGGGTGGGTGGTGAGTCCTCCCAGCAGTGCCCAGAGACAGGAGGGGTGGGTGCAGAGACCTCCCAGCAGTGCCCTGAGACAGGAGGGGTGTGTGCAGAGTCCTCCCAGCAGTGTCCAGACCCAGGAGGGGTGGGTGGTGAGTCCTCCCAGCAGTGCCCAGAGACAGGAGGGGTGGGTGCAGAGTCCTCCCAGCAGTGTCCAGACCCAGGAGGGGTGGGTGCAGACACCTCCCAGCAGTGCCCAGAGACAGGAGGGGTGTGTGCAGAGTCCTCCCAGCAGTGTCCAGACCCAGGAGGGGTGGGTGCAGAGTCCTCCCAGCAGTGTCCACACCCAGGAGGGGTGTAACACATGTGTGTGATGCCACAATTACCCACATCCATACTGCCTACAAGGGAACATGTCCCCATGAACTCATGTCAACTGACTCCACACACAAGTACAGTGATCACCAAGGATGCCACGATTGTTGCAGGTGGAGACATGGCCATGCATGCATGGCCAAAGTAGAAGGGCTCCGTCACACACACAGCTCATGTAGACACAGCTCTGCGCTAAACATTGGGATCACCCTGCAGGGAAGAAAGCTGGGTACACAGAGGAAGGAATACACCCTGGGACAAGTGCACCATGCAGTAACTGCTTACATGAACAAAGAAAGTTAGCCAACACCTTGTGATGGCACACAGATCCTAGGGTGGCCCCAAAGAGCAGAACACTACTACAAATCCCACACACCCAAAGCCTTAAACACCACCCAAAACAATGTAGCAGCCCCACCAACACCAATACCACCATAGCAGGAGTGTGATAATGAAAAAAAAAATAAGCTTTAATCAGCATGAGCACAATGTCCGTGGATCAACGGCAGTTCAAAGTCAACAAAGGCCATAGGGCAGTCAATTATTCCCAGCTGCATGGGGGACACAGTGGGATGTGTGTCCCCTACCTTGCCTGCACAGTCAAATGCCATCGTCTTCCATACTGGTGAGGGCATCAGGGGGGGGGGAAGCAACAGGCACCGCAGGGACATCAGGGCAAAGGGGCGGCGTTGTGGGTGCAGGGATGGAGGACTCAACCACAGGGGGTGTGTCATGGCCAAAGGCGGAGGCCAGGATGGCACTACACACCTTAGCAAGGTCCTCCAGGGAGTCCCCTGCACCCGAAGTGACCTCAGGCCCCAAGGAGGGGGGGGGTTCAGAGGGATGGGTTGCAGCGCCACCGGGGGAGGGTGGAGACAGGGGGGGAGACTCAACCACCCTGACCGAGGACTTCCTTGACCGCTTGCGTGGTGGCGTCACTGTGGGGCTCAGGGACAGAGCGGCCATGAAGGAGTCCTTGGGGGAGATGTGGCCAGGAGAGCTGAGGGGAGGGGATTTGGAGGGAGTGGATTGTGTGGAATGCGGACTCCCACTCTGGCTGCGTGTCACACGTTTGCCCCCCGACCCAGTGGGTGTGCCTATCTCACCCTGTGTGTGCGTGTCAGGAGGAGTGCGGTGGACCTTCCCTGCTGGTGTGGTGCCTGTGTCTGTTGTGGTGGGTGCATGCCGACGTCTGGGTGTACGTGGGACAGGCATGGAAGTGGGAAGTGTGGATGGGGCAGGGGTAGGTGGGGGGAGGTCGCGCTGCAGGAGACCCACTGCTGCAGTCAGTGTGGAGTCTAGGGACCTCAGCAAGTTGCGTTGGTCAGCCTGCAAAGAATGAATGCCCTCCAAGAATGCCTCGATGTTGGTGAGGGTTTTCCCGTGGGAATGGAGGACATTCAGGATCGCAGCCTGACCAACCTGCATTTGCCGCTGGATGTCCATAGACTCAGCATTGGCGGCAGCAGTGGAGACAGGGGCAGGGGGTGCGGTGCCTGGCAGGAAGGAGACATGCGGTGACCGGGCACGCTGGGAAGGGACACGAGCAAGTGGGAGGCGGTTGGTGGGAACTGAGGGGGCGGTGGCAGGTGTTGTTCCACTGTCAGCTGCTGGTGCAGCCTCCGCCAACCCTGAGACATCCTCCTCGGACCTGTCAGCTTCGTAGTCTGATGTGCCAGTCGACAGGTCCTCGGCCACACTATCCTCCGCCTCTGTCCCACTCGATGTGCCAGCCCCGATGTCACGGCTGCCACTGGTGCTCGGTCCCTCCGCCTGGTCCGTGTCCATGTCTCCCTCTGTGTCCCCCGACGATGCTGTGGGCAGGGTGGAGAGACAGAAATTAATCAGACACCTGTACACATCTGTCACATGAGTCCAATCTACATAGTCAACATTGCATAGCCTGAAGAGGCAGATCCCTAACATCTGCAAAACAAGGTACCGATGTAGGGCATGAAACACAGTTGGTTGAGCCACCATGCCACTGAAATACCATGGAGAGCATGAGACAATAGCTGATGACAGGAAACGGAGTCTGACATAGCACCCAGGCCCTGGGGACAATCCTGCACTGCCTCTGCACCACACAGCGTTTGTGAAAATACCTATGACCAGGGACAATATCCATGAACTTGAGACACATGCTGCATAGGTAATGCTGCAAACATGCCCAACATAACTCGGTCACTGCACCTTGCGTGTGTGTCCAGTAACATCACACACTGTCCAGACCCAGCAATTAGGAATCAGGATTTGACACATAGGCATTGCCCGCCCCAAGCAACCCCCACACGATGCTAATTGCTGAGACACAGGTGGCACCAACATCTCATAGTCTGGGTGATAAACACAGTGGCAGGCAAAAGGCTAGATTGGACGCAAAACAGCAAAGGTGCGCCTGTACAAATAATGAGGTACCAGTGCCCATCCTCAGATGAGTATAACAAGACACACAGGCACTGGCAACTGTGAGTATGAAGAGGGACAATCAGGTCAGGCTGCACAGTGGACACCTGTACATAATAGCACGTCTATATACATGGTGACAGGGGACAATGGCACAGAGCACAACCTACGCTGTAGACAGTGAGAGTGTCCACGTTGATGATGACACAAACAACACTGAGGATAAGGTGCCCCAGGGGACAGTATTGGGCACGCAACTACATGCTACTGAATGGCTGAATGGGAATGACTGCTACACACGTCACCATCCCTGCACTATGCGTAGCGCACACTCATGCACATCATGTCACAGGCCACTACATAGGACATGCGCGCTGTAAGGCATGACACATGAGAGACCAACTCCCATGTCTGGAGCCAGCATCAGTGCCAACTGACATGGAACCCACATGCAGTGAACTTGACAGTTCACAGGCAAGGTCCCACAACCTGTTACCCACCACCACCACCCATGATGCTACAGTCATTGTTCTCGTGGACAAAGCGCCAGCCTACATTACCTTGTGAAGGAGTGACTACACACAGACCAGGGAACACATTGCAAGGAGGGGAAGGGTGGCAGGGGCGCAGCGCTACACTTGGGCAAACTGGATGGGCACAGCACCTTTAAACCCTGCCAGTGAATTAATGCCACTGTGCCCTTACAAATGCCGGTGACACACAACAAACGCACATGTACCTACCCCCTTCCGCCTGCTGCATCGCCTGTAAGCGCCTCTCCAGGTCTGGAAAGACCACCGGCAGCACACGCCTGTGGAGGTGGGTCAGACGGCGGCGGCCGCGGTTCTTGTGGCTCTCAGGTGAGTCCCCCAGCAGGAGCCGTGCAATCCTCCGCGTCCAGCACCGGATATCCTGCCAGCGTTTCCTCACCTGGGACAGGCTCCGCCTCCGACCATCCACACGCCTCACGGCACTGACGGCGGTCAGCCAGATCTGCTCCTTGGCAGAGGCGCCTACCTGTGAGGAAGTACAAGTGACACCACATCAATACACCAGCCACATGTCACAGAGAGACATATGTGAACATAATAGCTGGTTACTACATGGCATGTAATGCAGACAACGCATTGCACCTCTGTCATAGGGACATCATCCTCTGGTGAGGGAAAAGGCAGTACGTGCCATAGTGGGTACTCAGGTGGAATGATGGCAATGTCACAATCAATGATCAAGGCTCACACTGTGCATCACACCCACCCCTCCTGTCTCAGGGCACTGCTGGGAGGACTCCACACCCACCCCTCCTGTCTCAGGGCACTGCTGTTAGTGATAGGTCCCCACCCCTCCTGTCTCAGGGCACTGCTGGGAGGACTCCACACCCACCCCTCCTGTCTCAGGGCACTGCTGTTAGTGATAGGTCCCCACCCCTCCTGTCTCAGGGCACTGCTGGGAGGACTCCACACCCACCCCTCCTGTCTCAGGGCACTGCTGTTAGTGATAGGTCCCCACCCCTCCTGTCTCAGGGCACTGCTGGGAGGACTCCACACCCACCCCTCCTGTCTCAGGGCACTGCTGGGAGACATCAGGCACCCCCCCCTGGTACCCCCCCGACAGTACATGGCATGTGTGTCACACCGGGTCACAATGCCTGAAGACACAGTCACAACATAGGGACAGTCTGTGGCAGTGGCCTATGCACTCACCTGATACCCTGGTCGCCCATACAGCATGGGGTACTGTGGGAGGATCACATCCAGCAGAGCCATGTTCTCCTCCAGGGTGAATGGCTGTGTCCTCTCCACAGCCCTTGACATGGTTCCAGGGAATCAGTAGCAGCAGCTTGGTCGACAAATGCAAAGATGTGCAGGCAAGTAATCCCTCATGGGACCTGGCTGCCTTATATGTGGCCTTCTGCCCAGTCTCATGCACAGGAGTACAGAGTGATTGGTCACTCACATTTGCATCCTATGTTTCCACCAATCCCTTCAAACCTAGCAGTCTGTGGGTTCTCTATCGGTTTCATTCTCCTGCATGATGTCAGCCCCACAAACACATTGCAACAAAGTAGAAGAATTCCAACTGACTTCTGCTGTGCACCTTCCAGAACAAAATCGAAATTTGAACCTGGTCGCCATGACAACCAGCATGCATGTAGGCCTTAATACTTGTCCCCTATGTAATTAGGAGAATCACACACAGGTACGGTGCGTTTCCGGGCCCTAGGGCACCCCAAATGCATGGCAACGGCCCGTACATGCATGCCGACGTTCAAAATCACTATGGGTCTGCACGCGTATGCGTACACGTAGTGGTACGGACCGTACACACGCATGTACGCTCACTATCACTATGGGTCTGCACGCGTATGCGTACACGTAGTGGTACGGACCGTACAAATGCCTGTACGCTCACTATCACTATGGTTCTGCACGCGTATGCGTACTCGTCGTGGTACGGACCGTACAAATGCCTGTACGCTCACTATCACTATGGGTCTGTGTACCCGTAGTGATAGTGAGCGTACATGCGAGTGTACGGTCCGTACCACAACGAGTACGCATACGCGTGCAGAACCATAGTGATAGTGAGCGTACAGGCATTTGTACGGTCCGTACCACAACGAGTACGCATACGCGTGCAGACCCATAGTGAGAGGGCCGTACACTCGCATGTACGCTCACTATCACTATGGGTCTGCACGCGTATGCGTACTCGTTGTGGTACGGACCGTACACTCGCATCTACGCTCACTATCACTATGGGTCTGCACGCGTATGCGTACACGTAGTGGTACGGACCGTACAAATGCCTGTACGCTCACTATCACTATGGGTCTGCACGCGTATGCGTACACGTAGTGGTACGGACCGTACAAATGCCTGTACGCTCACTATCACTATGGGTCTGCACGCGTATGCGTACTCGTTGTGGTACGGACCGTACAAATGCCTGTACGCTCGCCATCACGATGGGTAGACATACGGCAGCACTCCCACAGTGATTGGGGAACATACACAGGCCCTCTTAGCAGCAGTACGCCGGTTTGTACACATCACTGTGGTGATAGTCGACACACAGGTAGGAATAGGGCGGACATACTTGTCCATGGATGGACATACTTGTCCAGGAATGGACATCAAGGCATCGTCTGTGCATTACTACATGTGTGGGGCACAGGTGTGACAGGCTGTGATGTGGAACATGCCTCCTGAGTGGAGGAGGCACCAGATGTATGATGAGATGTGTACAGGTGTACTGTGTGAGGGTGCAATGTGTGCCAGGCATGCCCTTGACTCCTTTGACATGTGTGCATGTGGGACTGCGCACTTGGGGTGAGCGTCACTGGCATGGCACGGACACCAACACACGGAAGTGTCCCATGATGCCCGGTACAGGGGTCATGACACCTGACTTGTCACTACCCACAGTGCACAATGTGACTATGTCATTTATGTGTCCGGGATTTACATCAGGTTGATGTTGTAGCACCCTCAAAAGCTGCAGCCGTTGCAGCAACCAACATGTGTCTGTGTGTAGATTGTCATTGCACACTGTTCCGCACACCATGCCACATGTGGTATCTGATGTGAGCTGCACATGTATGCATGGGACACGGAGTAGCGTGACAAGGCCATGTCAGCATCCTCACAAGGAATGTGTGGTGAGTCATGACATGTGCACCTTCATGGCAAGGTGTGTGGGCAGGCCTAGTGTAATGTCATGTGACCTGTGGCTCCGGTGTTCCGCTACCAGTCTCTACAATCGGCATCCTACTTCTGCTGATGTGTGTGTGTATGTCACTTCTGTCTTGCGTCGGGCTGTTCACTTGCACTGGGACACAGCTATTCCCATGGCGTGGCATGGGGAGGTTCTCAATCACCGTGTGTAGCTGGGTCTTGGAAGGAGTGTCACCTTGCATCCATACGTGTCCTGGGCATGTAGCACATGCCTGACTCCCTATGTGGCATGTGTGTATTGGCAGATTTACATGTGCTCAGTAGACATGAGTTGTTCTCGTAGTGCACTCACTCTTCCTTGTCACTTCCAAATTACTGCAGAGCGCCTCCTGTTGCCCGAAGAATTCCAGACTTGGCCACCATGCAGGAGAATGACAGGATCCGGCTCTACCGCTTCACCCAACCGTTGATTCTGGAGCTGACGGCGAGACTGGCACCACACCTGCAACCGCAGCACAGGTATCCTACGGCACTGACACCCCAGCTGAAGGTAATGGCTGCCCTACATTTCCTTGCCACGGGTACCTTCCAATATACCATAGCCCATGTTGGTGGCATGTCCCAGAGCATGTTCAGCGGTGTGCTGCATGATTTCTTGAAGGCCATGTTGATTCACCTGGATGACTTCATCAAGTTCCCAACCCCTGAACAGATGACTGAGGTCAAACGTGGTTTCTATGCCCTGGGAGGGATGCCCCATGTCATTGGGTCCATAGATGGGACACATGTAGGTTTGGTACCACCACACGCACGGGAGGTGGCGTACCGCAATCGGAAGCACTACCACTCCATCAATGCCCTTGTGGTGTGTCTGTCCAACATGGTGATTTCACATGTCTGTGCTCGTTTTCCAGGATCAGCACACGATGCCTACATCATGAGGCGTAGCGGGATGCCTGATATGATGATGCAGCTGCGCAACGAACGTGCATGTGTTGTTGGTGGGTACAGTCTGTCTGTCCTGTATTCTGTTTGGCCGAGCAGCACTACCGCTTCGCCAGTTCTAACGATATCCATGTGCTTTCCATGTAGGGGACGCTGGCTATCCCAACATGCCTTGGCTGCTGACACCTCTCCGCAACCCCATCACGCCGGCCCAGCTCCGCTACAACACCGCCCATGGCCGGACAAGGCGAGTGATAGAGAGGACGTTTGGCATGCTGAAGAGCCGATTCCGGTGCCTCCACAAGACCGGCGGCGCACTCCCATATGCCCCGGCGAAGGTCTGCAAGATCTTCATGGTCTGCTGCATGCTGCACAACATGGCAGTTGAAAGAGCTGTGCCCCTCATCCTGGATCAAGATGACGAGGACCATCCACCCGTGGAGGACGAAGGGCTTGGCAATGGGGCTAGTGATGTGGAGGATGTGGAGCCTCAAGAGGACATCCGGACTCGGCTCATACGCGACTTCTTTGCTTAGTGGTGAGTACCAGGGTCTGAGTGTGCACGCATTGGTCCACGTGTGGCATGCGTTGTGATGTGTGTCTCCACCTGCATGTATGGCACGTGGGTCAGAGGTGTGTGTGGGTGTGTCACTGGAGTGATGGTGGCAGTGATGGTAGTATTTCCCCAGACATAATTGTGACCTAGCATGTTGTCATACATACATGTGTCGAGTACATGCACATGCAAGTGGCTGTGCTTCTTGTGGCTGACTTCTTGTGTGTCTCTCTTCCCCAGGTACCTGCGCATGCCGTTTGCTGGTTGCATTGTTGTGGCACTGCTATTCCTCATGGACATGGCATCGTGGGCTGACTCAGCGTTACAGGCACGGACACGTTTGGAAGTCTCCATGGGGTAAGGGATGCATCTGGGGTGTATTGGGTGTGGCAGTTGTTCACGATGTGTGCACACTGCCCCGGTCGGGGTTTGGGTCCTCTGCAGACATGTGGCATCCCCATGGGACACGACATGCAGCTGGGTACACCTGAATAGATGGGCTGCCTGGTTGTCAGTCATCAGTGATGGGATGGTGGATTGTGATGAAGGCATCAATGTGTGTGACACTGCCCTCGGACACATACGGTTAACATTGTCTTGACATGGCGTGGGACTTCCACATCAGCGGATGTATGGTGTATGGCAGGCTCTCCGTGAGCAGCTGTGGGTATTTAGCTATTATCCGACACTTGTGTGCCAGTTCCATGGCTATCACGCATTTGTGCTGCAGAGTGGGGTGCCAGTGTTGGAGCCACATGTTACTCCACATGATGTGTTCATGTGTACTTCAAGTTGCCTCTGCAATCCCAAACACATGACTATTAAAGATGTCCCTATGCCTCCAAGGTGCCTCTTCTCAGTCAATGCTGGTGTGTTGGCACGGTGCATCCTGCATGTCTGGCATGGTATTCCCTGATTGTGGCTATGTGTCAATGTGTCGAGTGGCAAGATGCAAGCTGTGTGTGTGTGCTGAGACTGTGTAATGGGCATGATGTCCATGACTGTGTGGGTATTGTGACATGTGCCATCCCCATGCATCCAACGTTGTCCATGACCCCATTCTCTGCATCCACCGGACTCAAGCTTGCAGGACATGGTTCTGCCACCTGTCTACACGTACCTGGGTGCCCCCCAGGACACGGGCCAGGATCCCTGACCTCTGCGCATGACTGTTGCTGTACTCAATGTGTCTGTCAGCACGGTTGTTCGGCCACCCCCTCAGCTGGTTCTGACCATCACGGGTGTGTATGGTGCTCCATGTCTGTCTTGCCTAGAAAACTGTGACCCATGTGTCCTGTGCCAGACTCAGGCCCCAGGGTGTGGATGGTTGAAGTGAACAGATGACTCAGGCATGTTTAGACTGTACAAGACACATGTTAGGTAATAATGCTACCAGCAGGCATCAACTCATAATAGTGTGATTTATTATTGGGGGGGGGGCCAAGTGAGGGCCTTTCCGGGATTAGGGAATCCAAAGTTCAGTAGGGGAGTTGGTGTCCTTGCCATTGGAAATCCTCAGAGTCCATGCCACAGTCTTTGTCAACATTGGTCAGCCAGTGACCAGCAGGGCCATGTGGCAGAGTATGTCTCTTGATGCTGTGATGCTGTTGCTCCAGTGGGCCAGGTGCCAGGCCAGGTGTCCTGGGAGATGGTGATGTAGCAGCCACCCTCACGGTCCTTTCCGTGGACGACCCGGCTTCCTGCGGGGAACCTCAGCAGCAGGCCGTGACGACGTCTGGGATGCTCCGTCGGATGTTTCCTCCTCCTCCTCATGATCCCTCCCTGTGGGTGGTGATGTTCTCCGCCTTCTGGCACAGGGAGGGTCGGCCATGGTGTCGGCCATCCGACGGAGTTCAGCGTGAATCCCCTGGGACGCCGTCACTTGCTCAGCCTGTCTGTCCTCCATCCTCCGTTGGTGTAGCTGTAGACAGGCTATTAGCTCCGCATGTTGCTGGGCCTGCTGGACCTTGATCCCCTCGAGGACGGACACAACCTGGGCCATGCCCGTGGTGTCCTGCCAGTATGAGTCCAGGATGTTACGGACATGTGAAAATACCGGATCCCCAGCCAACTGGTCAGGCTCGCGCCTCCGCCGCTCTCCACTCCCACCACCCCTGCCCACTTGCGTCTGGCCTGCACTTGTGGGCACATGGGGTCTCCGGGACCCCTGAGGGGTGGCATTGGCGTTGTCGCCTGCCTCCTCCTGGGTGCCCGGGACACCGTGTCCCTCCTGGCGAGCCTGGCTGCATTGTGGTGTTGGGGCAGGGATCCTGGGTGTCTCCTGGGATGTGGCAGGAGTGGGGGTGGTGGTTGGCACGGTTGTACCTGACGCAGGTGCTGCAGGTGGTTGGACACCAGAGGGGCCAGGTCGGTCGGGGTCGTCCGCAGAGTGGTGAGAGTGGTCGCTGCCGGTGGGATCGGTCTCCTGCAGATCCGGGTCCTGTGAGTGTTCCCCCCCAGTGTTGGGGGGTGCAGCACGACGTTGACCTGTGTGTGAGAGAGACAATGTTACTTTGGATCCATGCAACATCCATGTTGCATCCGTTACAAAGTTGGCACATTTCCTCTTGGAATTAGGATCTGTCTTGCATTCCACTCACAGTGCACTTGTGCATGTGTGTGTCCCTTGGGCACCAATTTGGCCCCTTTAACTATGTGTGGCACAGTCTTACTTGCTGCGTCAAGTGTGACTGCAGTCAGCAGTGGAGTGTGCATGTGTGCCGAGCTATGCGTTTGCGCCTTCCTTGTAGCACTGTACATGTGCACATGGAGTGGATCCACACACTCATATGATGCAGGTGGCTGTCCTTGTGCTCGTGTACAGGTTGTGACATGGCCCTGCGTTTTGCCATGATGAAGAGGGGGGGTTCTGGCACTGGGCACCCTTGTCTACATGCACGCAGTCCACCTGCTGACGAGCAGACATTCCCACACACCAAAGGACTGATTTGCTCTCCCTGTGTCTCCCTCCTTCTCTGTCCCCCTCTCCCTCCCTCTCTGTCCCCCTCTCCCTCCCTCTGTGTCCCCCTCTCCCTCCCTCTGTGTCCCCCTCTCCCTCCCTCTCTGTCCCCCTCTCCCTCCCTCTGTGTGTCAGCCTCCTCCCTCTGTCCATCTTCCTGTGTCTCCCTCCCTCTCTGTCCCCCTCTCCCTCCCTCTGTGTCCCCCTCTCCCTCCCTCCGTGTGTCACCCTCTGTCACCTTGGCCCAGCTTCCTGGGCACACACTGTTAGCAGATCTTTGAGTGGCCCTTGGCCTGTTGATGTGAGTTTGTTTCTGATCTCCAGGCACCCATTTTGTCTGCTGTGTGTCTGTGCGCTGCTGCTGTGGTGGTGTGTGCTGCCACTCTTTCACACTGTTGGCTGTTCATTAGCTGCTGGCATGTGCAAAACAGTGCCTTCACCCCCATGTGTTGATGCAAGGCATCCGCCATTTGCTGGCAAGTCATTCCTGTGTTGGGACACAGTGTTTGTCTGGCTGTGACCTAGGCCATATGGGCAGAGGGCATTGTTGTCTGCTTTGGAGTCGCACTATGTGATTCTTGGTGCCCAGCCTCCCGCCATCCGGGTTACCGTGTCATGTGTTGTTGTCTTCTGTGGCCTGTGACTTGACATTGTCCAGCTGGGTGCATGGGGCATGGTGGCAGCAGTGGCATGTGCCTGCTCATGGAGTGTGGTTGAGTAATGCGATGGCTTGTGGTGTTTGCGTGCCTGTTATTAATTTTGGTTGTGGTTGCAGTTCCCCCCATGTGAGGTGCGTTGTTTGTGTACTCACCCGGGTCTCGGAGTCCTTCTACTCCTTCAACTGCCTCCACCGGCAGTATGGCCATCACCCTCTCCTCCCAGGGATGGTACTGTACGGGTCTGCGGGAGGGCCCTCCTCCGGTGGCGTTGGCCTGGTCGTGTTCCTCCTGTCTCTTGGCTCTGACCCTCCTCCGCAGATCGTACCACCTGTTCTGGCAATCCTGCTTGGTCCTCCTGGTGTCCGCAACAGCATTCACAGCATCGACGATGGTCTGCCACATGGCTGTTTTGGCTGCCTGGCTGGTGCTTCTGACCAATGTTCCAAAGATCTGTGGCTCGACTCTGAGGATTTGATCAACAAGGACCTCCAACTCTCGGTGACTGAACTTTGGATTCTTGGTAGTGGGCATGGTGAGGGGTGTGGGTGGGGATGGTGTGGGTGTGGGGGGTGTGTGGATGTTGGGGGGGGTGTGGATGGTTGTGTGTGTGTGTGAATGTGATGAGAGGGTGTTTGTGAGGGTGGTCGTGTGAAGGTGTGCAAGTGTAAGATGTGGTGTCGCTTGTAGTCTGGTTCTGTGGTGTCTGGCAGCAGTGGGTCTGTTGCAAAGGCTCATGGTTTGTGTGTGTGGGCCCTTTTTATTGGTCCATGGGTGGGTGTGGCAGTGTTTGAATTTTGGGTGGGTGTGTTATAAGGAGTGGTGGTGTATTGGGCCTCTGTTTGTTTTTGACAGTTGCAGGTCAGTGATTGTGTTATTTTAGTGGTTGTTGGCCATGTTTAGTGGCTGTGTGCCTTGCGAATGGTGTATTGTTGAGTTGTTTTGTTTTGTCCTTGTTGTGTACGTGCGTTTTGAGCGTGTGTACGGTGTGTACATGGGCCATTTGGTTGTACGATTTGGTCCTTGTGTGTGGCTTTGTACGACTCGTACATGCGGTTGTGATGTTGGGGCATGGGGTGCGCTCCGTACTTAGAAGGTTGTGTTGGGGGTGCGCCAGGGACGTACTGGGGTGGGGGTACGACTGGAACGTACTGGGGTGTTCATAGACGGTGGTACGACACGTACTGGGGTGGGGGTACGACTGGAACGTACTGGGGTGTTCATAGACGGTGGTACGACACGTACAGGGGTGGGGGGTGTACATAGACGGTGGTACGACACGTACTGGGGTGGGGGTACGACTGGAACGTACTGGGGTGTACATGGGCGGTGGTTCGACACGTACAGGGGTGGGGGGGTGTACATAGACGGTGGTACGACACGTACAGGGGTGGGGGGTGTACATTGACGGTGGTACGACACGTACTGGGGTGGGGGTACGACTGGAACGTACTGGGGTGTTCATAGACGGTGGTACGACACGTACAGGGGTGGGGGGTGTACATAGACGGTGGTACGACACGTACAGGGGTGGGGGGTGTACATAGACGGTGGTACGACACGTACTGGGGTGGGGGTACGACTGGAACGTACTGGGGTGTACATGGGCGGTGGTTCGACACGTACAGGGGTGGGGGGGTGTACATAGACGGTGGTACGACACGTACTGGGGTGGGGGTACGACTGGAACGTACTGGGGTGTACATGGGCGGTGGTACGACACGTACAGGGGTGGGGGGGTGTACATAGACGGTGGTACGACACGTACAGGGGTGGGGGGTGTACATAGACGGTGGTACGACACGTACTGGGGTGGGGGTACGACTGGAACGTACTGGGGTGTACATGGGCGGTGGTACGACACGTACAGGGGTGGGGGGTGTACATTGACGGTGGTACGACACGTACTGGGGTGGGGGTACGACTGGAACGTACTGGGGTGTACATGGGCGGTGGTACGACACGTACAGGGGTGGGGGGGTGTACATAGACGGTGGTACGACACGTACAGGGGTGGGGGGTGTACATTGACGGTGGTACGACACGTACTGGGGTGGGGGTACGACTGGAACGTACTGGGGTGTTCATAGACGGTGGTACGACACGTACAGGGGTGGGGGGGTGTACATAGACGGTGGTACGACACGTACAGGGGTGGGGGGGTGTACATAGACGGTGGTACGACACGTACAGGGGTGGGGGGTGTACATAGACGGTGGTACGACACGTACTGGGGTGGGGGTACGACTGGAACGTACTGGGGTGTACATGGGCGGTGGTTCGACACGTACAGGGGTGGGGGGGTGTACATAGACGGTGGTACGACACGTACAGGGGTGGGGGGTGTACATTGACGGTGGTACGACACGTACTGGGGTGGGGGTACGACTGGAACGTACTGGGGTGTACATGGGCGGTGGTACGACACGTACAGGGGTGGGGGGGTGTACATAGACGGTGGTACGACACGTACAGGGGTGGGGGGTGTACATTGACGGTGGTACGACACGTACTGGGGTGGGGGTACGACTGGAACGTACTGGGGTGTTCATAGACGGTGGTACGACACGTACAGGGGTGGGGGGGTGTACATAGACGGTGGTACGACACGTACAGGGGTGGGGGGGTGTACATAGACGGTGGTACGACACGTACTGGGGTGGGGGTACGACTGGAACGTACTGGGGTGTACATGGACGGGTGGGGGTATACATATACGGGGGGTACGTGTCGGACGTACGGGGGCTGGGGGGAGTGTTGGGCGCGTATGCGGGCACATGTCTCCATGGTTGCTATTGGTGTTCGGTGCGGACGGTGTTTTTTCCATACGGTTGTAGGCTCGGACGCACGGGATGGATCGTGATTCCTCGGTCGGACTTGGATTTTTACGTTTGTAAGGTAAATCGTCCGAGGACGTGTCGGACACATTTTCCGTCCCGAGGACGTGTGGGGATTGATTCCCGGTGCGGGTCGTATGGACTTTTTACCATGCGAATCGTGATTGCCAGTTCGTACGGCACTTGGACGATTCGTACGGTAAAAAGACCCGATACGAGTCGCACGGGGGAATTTTTTACCGGATCGTGATCGGCACCTTTATGTCTAAGTTCAACAAAATTAGAGTCACAATGCTAGAGAATTCTTCTTACCTCTCTAGTGAGGATATGGAATATCAAACTGTAACGAAAGATATAACTGAAAGACTTTTGAGAAGAGGTTATGACAGCAGAACTGTAGAAAAAGCTAGACTCAGAGCACAGAAAGTGACAAGAGAAGAACTTTTGAATGACAGACCACGACCCAGAGAGAATAAAAAAGATGTGATTAGATATATCACTACGTACAGTGAAGGAAACGATAGGGTCTTCCATTCACTTCGTAAATATTGGGACATATTGACTTTAGATAAAGAAATTGCCCAATTTCTAGACAACAAGCCTAAAATGGTGTATAAAAAAGCACCAACACTTAGAAATCTTCTGAGTCCTAGTGATACATGTCAATATGAAGTGCAGAATGAACAAAAACTATTATAGATGTAATCAATGTATTTGTTGTAAATATGTTGTAGATAAAACTCAAACTTTTTGTGATCACACATATAAGAACACATACAGAATCAACTCTTTCATTAACTGCAATACGAGCCACTGTATATACACAATGACTTGTATTTGTAAAAAAATATATGTGGGTTCATCTATGAGAAAACTGAAGATTAGATGGATGGAACATCTTAGAGCCATCAAAAACTGCGATCCTAAATATCCAATGGCAGTACATTTCAAAGATAAACATAAACTGACTGAATTAAAAGATATCCAATTCATGGGTATTGAACAAGTTAATATTGAGAGAAGAGGTGGAGACTTAGAAGCAAAATTAAGATCGAGAGAAACCTATTGGATTAATAAATCACGAGCAGTACAATATGGGTTGAATATGGATCGTGAAATATATACATTATTAAGTTAACTCGGTCCTTAATAAGTAGGATATATATACAGCATGTAGGTAATATCTCAATATCGTAATTAAATCTTCTTTGCGACTCTGTATGTCACATGTAGGAATGAATAAGAGAAATACATATGTATACTTATTGATAATTAAGATGATCGTAATTGAGACTCTAAGTTACTTCCCATAGATCACGACCTCCTGCTACAATACAATTAAGAAGTTGAGAATAGGTACAGTGACCTGAGCAGGCAGCTTTGATGTTGATTCTAATAAACAACAATTATTGAGTATTCTAATTTTGGGTACGTTCTTTCATTAAAATGGTCTGAGTAAATAATACATTTTGGGTTTCAATTAGATGGAGGAGGAATTAACAAATTTAATAAATTACTTACCTAATAGATTTAATACTAGTTGTTCAAGAGGTTTTTTTATAATAGATCGTATGCATATTTGTTTTTTACTTTGGTTAATTTTTGTTGTCCTAAATTTTAGATTATGACTAAGGACTTATGAATAAATTGCGTAATATTATAGAATTGTGTGGTAGGAAAACTAATATAAGATGCAACTTTTATATAGTTCTAGATAGCACAACACATAAGAACGATCAAGTTCCAATGCTAGCTATCAAGGGTTCGATCCTTGGCTGAAATACTTAGAAGATGCATGGGTGTGGATAATTATCAAGATACCATGTATTTATGCCTTAGGCTTCATCTATTGTACACTTTTTATGTTGAACTATATATATTTCTAATTTATCACCATTATTATAATACTAGTTCTAGGGTAGAAACAGATATCTATTAAAAGACTGACCACACTGACTTACAAGATAGCTCAGAGCAGTAAAATACGGAATCTCAATAGAGTTAACATTGGAGGTTCATGTTCGTGATGAGAAAAGAATTCAACTAAATATTTTTTCTTTTTTATAAATCCCTTAATTTTGCTACATGTAGTACTCTACTTTTATTTTTTATTTTAATATAAATTCAGATTTTGTTCTAAATAAATGTTGAACATTATTAAGGAGAAGAACTCATGTTGATTTGGCAACGACGCATCTTGAGTCTGTTAACATTTAAACAAACTTTCCCGCCAAATTACGCTAATTGATTGACTAAGGTGGAGTATATAAAGTGGCAGTTGACACTAATGTTTTGTCTGCGGTACGGGCTGAGGAAAAGGTTAGACGATCGTCGAAAGGTTGAGAGGTAAGAAGAATTCTCTAGCATTGGGACTCTAATTTTGTTGAACTTAGACATAAAGTGTAGTCATTCCTCTGTCAATTTGACTTTACAATACTGACAGGTCCTGTCCTAGTTCGTAAATACTTTTCACAGCTATTCTCAGAGTCAATTGTCATAGATATACTTTTTTACTGATATTGACAGAATGAAGCTTTTTAGTCAGCATGAAGAGTAGAGTGTACCTATAGTGTAGATTCAAATGTGTAATATTAGTAAGTGTTCTTTAATTTTGGGGATAATTCATTAGAAGCCTTTCTGAACATACAATTAATCTAAAAAACCAAACAGATAGCTAGTTGAAAGTGGATTCGCTTTGACAAGGAGGATAGCGTAGCGCATTAGATCATGGTATCAACAAAAAATTAACTTCGCGGGTTCGATCCTGGTATAAGGTTCAACAAATAATTAATAAAAATAAACTATATATATTTAAATAATATATTTAAAAGAATTTTCTTCTTTAGACTAGGTGACACTGTGTAAGGTATATGTTTGTTTTTTTGGACTATTACATATCTTATCAAGGATCAGTAGACTGAGGACTGATAAAGAATACACTATGATTATGAAGATATATTTTAGCTGTTGAACAAGTATACATGAATAATTAAGGTGAGAATTAAGTTTCAATATTAATAATGATTATTTGTAAATAAACAAAGCAATAAGGTAACATCAATATATATTATTTTAGGAACCTATACTTAGAAAACGGAGACTCTACTAATGGGAGAACTTTTTCCAAAATACAAGGCAAGAAGTGAGATTAGCTACTTAACTGAGGTAAAGAAATGCTCCAGCCATTATAAGAACTAGGAGGATAAAAAAAAATTAAAAAATTGATACACCACTATGGATCATTAGAATGGGTATACTTACCATAGAAAATGTGTATATTACTATGACAACCCGAATTTCTGTACACGTTTGACTGATTGAACAATCGGTTATAATTTAGATACTGCTTTTGAGTTTATAAATTAATAATTATGTTCTAATTTTAAATAAGTGTTAATTTGTATATTAATGTATCAGGAACGTGCTTTATTGTAAGTTGTTCTACTTTTCTGTTCTAAAAAAAAAAGAAAATTTATGTTGTTTGTATGACAGCCCTGAAGAAGCGCAGTGTGCGTGAAACACGTGTTGGCTTTACTGTGATACTTGTATGTAAATCTGAACATAAAGGAAAAAGAAGGCATCACTGTGATTCTTATATGTAAATCTCTACAAAGAAAACAAGAATAAACATCAGAAGATGAATACATAAGAAGACTCATATATTGTGTCTTTGCTTGTAATATGAAACTCTCAGATTTGTTTGTGTTGAATATATAATTGCACTGGTGGGGACCAGTGTCTGAGATTGGTGGCGCCGGGCAATGTTACCTGTAACCCAAGTTGTATTAGAATATATATATATATATATTCAGTGAAAAAACCATAGGTTTCACACACGTTATAGTTAGGAATTAGCATTTAAAAAACCTTGCAAATTCAGTGAAAAAACCATAGGTTTCACACACGTTATAGTTAGCTGGACATTTCACTCGTAAAAAACCAATGAAATTTCCCCGTTATAGTTAGTTAAGCTAACTATAACTCGCGCGCCCGCAATGCACTGCTGATGACGTCACATATTACATCACTCATGACATGGTCAGTAACATCACTCATGACATCACTGATGACATCTCAAATGACATCACTGATGACATCACTGATGACATCATCCAGTGAATGTGTGTTTTTCTGAAAATTAAATATGTTTTATATATCTCAAGGTCAATGGAAGAATAAATGGGTATATAAGTGTCTAAATGGATGATTTGTTTTTGAAAAATTGATTGTATTACTGACTGATTAAGTGTATCTTATTGAATACATGGCTAAGTGAGTAATGTTTAAATGTGTAAATACCTGTATCAGTCTCTCACTTTGTGTATAAGTGGCTGCATGGGTTGGTGAGCAGCAACATGAGTGTCTATATAGGTTATTAGTTGGTTTTTTGAGTATCAGTATGAGTGTCTGAGTGTCTGTATGGTTCAGTGGGGGGTATTACGTAGTGCATAAGTGCATGAATGAGTGACTCACTGTTTGTATGTGTTGAAGACAGCATATGTGCAGGACTGTATGGGTGGAAGAGTGTGTGTATGGATGTGTTAGTGAGTGAATGGCTGTCTCAATAGTGTCTCTATGAGTAACTACATATGTTTTAAACTAGTATATGTGACTATTGGTGTATATAAGTGAGTGTATGTGAGAGTGAGAGATTGAAAGAGTTCCTGTATGAATAAGTATGTGTTTCTATAAGTGATTGTTTAAAAGACTAAGTATGTGTAAGTTTCCGTAGAAGTAAGTGTGGTGGTGTGTGTATAACTGTATATGCAAGTAAATGGATGTTTGATTCTTTATTAGCATGAGTAACTATGTGTGTGAGTAACTCTATGGATGAGTGGCATTGTGTTACAGGATGTATAGGTGTATGAGTACATATGATGTGTGAGTACACGAATGAGTGACTGTACAGGACTGTTGGTGAATAAGTGGATGTTTATGTGGATCTTAGAATTATTGAAGAGGTTGTTGTAATTGGTATTGGTATGTCCATTTTTTTGAAAATTTCAGTCTCTATTTTTGAATGTGTGTATCAAAGGTTATATTAGGGTGAGAGGAGGTCTGCCACTCTATCACATGGATGATGTCATCAGTGATGTCATCAGTGATGTCATTTGAGATGTCATCAGTGATGTCATGAGTGATGTCACTGACCATGTCATGAGTGATGTAATATGTGACGTCATCAGCAGTGCATTGCGGGCGCGCGAGTTATAGTTAGCTTAACTAACTATAACGGGGAAATTTCATTGGTTTTTTACGAGTGAAATGTCCAGCTAACTATAACGTGTGTGAAACCTATGGTTTTTTCACTGAATTTGCAAGGTTTTTTAAATGCTAATTCCTAACTATAACGTGTGTGAAACCTATGGTTTTTTCACTGAATTTGCAAGGTTTTTTAAATGCTAATTCCTAACTATAACATGTGTGAAACCTATGGTTTTTTCAGTGAATTTGCAAGGTTTTTTAAATGCTAATTTCTAACTATAACGTGTGTGAAACCCATGGTTTTTTCAGTGAATTTGTATGGTTTTTTAAATGCTAATTCTTAGCTATAACATATGTGATTCTCATATTTTTTTTTATTGATTTTTTATGATTTTTGTTTTATAAATTCTTATATTAAATGTGTTTTTTTTTTTAAAAAACAAGTTTTTTTTAAACTTTTTATTCTCTTAAAACAGTATGTTTTTTTTCTAAAAAAATCTGCAATATTTCAAGTTTTCTCTTTTTTTTTTTTACCAAACAGGTAAGATATATTAGTATAACTTTGAAAATATTGGTTTTTTTTTTTTTTTAGTGCGCGTACGGTAAGCTTACGGTAAGCGTACGGTTTACGCAATGTCCGTAATTTATCTACTCTGTTTGCGTATAGTTACGCAATTTGCGTAGCCGCGCGTACTGCGCGTGGGGCGCGTACGCGTGTACGCTACACGCGCACGTTACGCGGAAGTGTTGGGGAGTGACTGTTATGCGCATGCGCGCGAGCGCGTGTCTTTTTTATGCGCATGCGTACTTTTGCCATAAGCGCACCGTAAGCGCACCGTAAGCGTAACGTACGCGCACGGTGGGTCATGTGATCATGAAACACAACTTTTGATTGGTTGAAACTACTTTCAGTTCTAGAACTCTCCTACACCACACCCTTTCCCCTCATTTCTGCTTGTGATCCCTTAGGAGAAGGAGCTGGGTTGTCTTTGTGATACGATGGCAGAACAGCAGAGCTCTTCTGAGAGTGAGGCTAGCAGCACTACCTTGAGGCAGAGAAGGAGGAAACAAAAGACCTCTTTCATATGGGAGTATTTTACTTTTCCAGAGGACAAGAAAAAGGTAAATGCACCCTTAGTGACTTGTAAGCTGTGTGGCCGTGTACTTTCAAGAGGGAATCCCAACAAGAAGTATTCCTTCGGGAATCACACCATGTTGAGACACCTTAAAGATGTACACAGAAGGACACATGCTCGACATACTGAAGGTAACCCTTCAGTAAGTCAACCAAGCACATCCACAGCAGCTCAGCCTGGTCCATCATCTGCAGGGCCGAGTCCTTCTTCTGCAGGTCAGGTGAGCCCCTCATCTGTGGTGGGAGCATCTCCTTTTTCTTCTCCTCTGGAAACAAACCCTCGTTTTTTGAGGGTTGAAATACGGTGTGCCACTTGTCATGATCTAATTTGTCATAGGGAGACCAGTGTTTCCCTAGTGAACAATAAAATAGATCAGCACATTTGTCGTACCGACTAATATTCCCAATCTTTCTTTCCTCTGTCCCTGCA
Organism: Triturus cristatus; assembly: GCF_964204655.1. Classification (NCBI taxonomy): domain Eukaryota; kingdom Metazoa; phylum Chordata; class Amphibia; order Caudata; family Salamandridae; genus Triturus; species Triturus cristatus. The sequence continues at coordinate 959,267,941 of NC_140579.1, forward strand.
TGAACACAACTTGTAAGAGCCAACCTTACCTTTCATCTATTTTTTATATATGTTTTTAAAACTTTTTTTTGATTTTTTTTTTACCGTACGCGCACGGTACGCGTAATTATTATTTTTTTTTTAAAAAAAACACTAAAAATCAATTATCACATTACAAGGTCCTTGAGAGACTACAATGAAAAACTGAAAATGTGATTGTGGAGAAGTGGAAAAAAGGGACCATGAAATTTTTGACTTACCATACCCACTCAAAAAAATATTTATTAATTTAAATTTAATTTTAATTGCTTTAAAAATGGTTCTAGTTTTCGAAAATTTTCTATCTCAATCTGAAAAAAAAGAAAAAAGTATTAATATTTAATAAAACATTTTATAATACAGTACACATATTTACATATTTTTCAAAAAAAATTTTGCCTTTTTTTTGCTGTTTTCAGAATATATTGCATTTCACTATAAATTGTGAAAGCAATTGCATTCATCATTTAACAACGGGCAAAAAAAAAATTAACAATCTCAAAGATTGTTTTAAAAAAGCCCACAATCTCTTTTTGCATAAACATAACTTTATAGAAATGCATAATATTCTTAAAAAATATCATCTAATATCAATACTTATTTCTTTAAAATACCGTCTGACATTTTTGTTTCAGAAGTATAATCACAAAAATATATCTCAAATAACTCCACAATACATCTGATTCCATTTCCTTTAGGCCAAATAGTAATTTTAAAATTCTTTTTTGATTAAATTTCCAATGGTAATCCAATAAAAATCTAAAGTTTAAATTGTACAGATCTCACCGATTGTCTGTAACATTTTGGTTTCTGAAAGATTAATTAATAATTAAATAAGTCCACAATAGAATTGTTTACCTTTCCGCATGGCCAAATAGTAATTTTAAAAATCTTTTTGGAATAAATTTCCAATGGCAATCCAATAACATTCCAAAATTTAAATTGTGCAGATGTTACCGATTTTTTTCTAAATTTTTGGTTTTCCAAAGTTTCATTAAAAATTGAAAAAGTCCACATTACAATTGGTTACCTTTCCATTAGGCCAAATGATAATTTGTAGAATCATTTTTTTTTAAAATTCCAATGGTAATCCAATAAAATGGTAAAATTGTTTTGTACAGATCTTGCTAAGTCTCTCTAAAATTTTGGTTTCAGGAAGATTAGATAGGAATTTGCTAAATCAAAAGGCAAACGTTGCTTAAAAATCAATTGGGAATCATTACACAGTGTCCAGCCTTTTTCACTTTTAAGATAAACTGTGTAATGACCAGAAGTTACAGTAGGTCCATCATGGAAAATTATTGCAACTGTTACAAAAGTTTTTCCTGAAATTGATAATTGCTGTCCTGTAAACTTCTTTATTAAAGTATCTAATTTTGAACCATCAGCTTTACAGCGTTGCATCATTAAAATTACATACTGTCCGTATTCTTTTAAAATTAACGTTGAAAACATGTCAGATTGACACTCACTGCATTCCATGCTATGATTAGCATCTTTAACTAATTTAGCAAAAGTGACTGTTTTACTTTCTGGCAATGTTAAATAAATAAACCTTTCAGAATCAACATTAGAGCCACATATATTATAACAGTTTTCACAACTATGTTCCCATTTATAAGAGAGACCAAATACATTTTCAATGGGAACCCCTTCTTCTTCCAGTACCTGAAGAAAAAACATCAAGAATTCCTGTGCGTCTTGCTGTACATTTTGAGAAAACTGTGTTCGTCCTGAACATACATCTAAAAGTTTTCTAATTTCAGTAGCACTTTCTATTTGAGTTTTATCATTACTCAGCTTTTGAAAAAGGAGACTCAACTCAGAACAGAATCTTTTTCCCTGATTTACTATTATCTGCTCTTGCACACTTTCCAGATAAAATGCAACATTCAGCACTACATTAGTGTAGCAGTTGACACCAGAGCTATTTTCAAAATGACATCCTACAACCTGTTCTTCATTTTCCTTTTTCTTTTTGCTTGCAATTACATCACTCCTCTTTTTTTTCCTCCTCTCTACATCTTCATTACAGATATTCTCATTTCTCCTTTTACGAGAAACTACACGTTTCTCCAACACAGGATACTGACCTAAATGAGGAGCATAGCTTCTTCTTAATCTATTATACTCCTTTACACAATTTGTATCAGCACTAACTTTTGAGTCATCAAAGTCTATCATGAATAAACCTGATAATGTTTTCACTCGTGACAAAGCAACATATGCCATACCTTCTTTGAACACAGTTGAACCAATGTTCACAAATGCACAATCTACAGTCAATCCTTGAGACTTGTGAATAGTTACAGCATATGCTAGAGAAAACGGAAACTGCTTCCTACGTACATATAAGTCTTTCACAAGCATGAAACGAACTGAACAACGACAAATATCTTTAACTTCTTCTATCTGATCAAATTTTATTTTTAAACATTCAATTCCATCTTTTTTCTGATAATTAATAAAACCCACAACTCTTCCCATAGCTCCATTAACTAAACCTTTTTCAACATCCAAATTTCTCCTTAAAAATACTCTACAGTTCATGCAAACATATAGATTTTTTTTCTAATCCAGCTGTTTTGGAAATGTTCTTCTCTAGTGAATCCAATTTATTTTTCAGTGTGCTTGTTAATGTGATAGTAATTCTTCCATCCTCAATTTTGTCCACTGCTTCCAATTTCCTGATATCTTCCTTTTCCAATTTCAAAAGCTCCTCATTGAATATTGAGCATTCACGTAGAGTTGGCATTAAGCAGATGACACTTTTCTTTTCTGCAATGTTCTTGTATATCTTCTCTGCAACTATTTCTTCCTTTGGAAATAAATTATGTAGCAACCGACTCTGTAATGCTTTTGTGCCAGCTTCAGTGAGTAGTCCAATTCTGATATCTTTCAGAATACTTCCATATTCTTCATCGTTTGCTTGTCTCATATTGGTAGTGAGTTCCTTGTACTCAAAGAAGGACCAAATATTTGCATTACCGATGCTTCCCAATGACTTCTTTGTGTCTTCATGTGTCACAGTATTAAACACTGGTTGTCCTTTAACTGGAGTAAGCTGTAGAAGATCCCCAAAAACTATGACATGTTTTCCACCAAATAACACGTCATAGTCTGTCCTTAGAATTTGCTGCATTCTTAAATGCACAAAGGCAAGCATTAAGTTTGATACCATGCTCACCTCATCAATAATGAGAACTTGCATCTTCTTCAATACTCTTGAAACTTCCAAGCATGCTTCTCCAGTTAGCTTGTTGTATTGTATTTTGTTCTCATGCTCCACTGGTAACATTAGCAAACGATGTAAGGTGATTCCTTTTATGTTATATGCTGCTAACCCAGTTGGAGCAGTAACCACACAAGACAAAGTAGAATCCGTTTTTTGCTGTAGGTAGCTTCTGATGACTTTTATTAAGAAACTTTTTCCAGTTCCAGCTTGTCCACTTACATACATCCTGATTGGATGAAATGATGTGCATGAGCACTCTTTTTTTTCATGTAGAAATCCGTGATCAATTTTGTTTCTGATCTCTTCATAAATTTGTTGCTGCTCTTCGTTCAGTTGTCTTTCCAAATTTTGTAAGTCTATAAATTCTTCTTGAGCTTGATTCATAGCCGTTTCCACTTCATTCATGGCTATTGATGCTTCATTTTCAACGATTGGTTGTCCTAGGGGATCTTGACTGAGTGTTCCTGAACTTTGGCTGTCCTGAGAACTGTCTCTAGCTACTTCTGCTGCAATTGTAGTTTCCTGTTCAATTTCTTCATTTAACATTTGCAGATAAGTTGAGAATGTACTGCATTGTATGCTGTCTTTGCAAGCATTAAAAGAATCTTCATAGCTTTGAAATTCTCCCAGTAGTTCATCCTCTGTACGCCATGGTTTAAACAGCTGTAAAAGAGCCAAGTAGTAAAATTCCTTTTTGTCAGTACTGTCGCAACTCAGCTTCCTGTGATTTATCAAACTTCCTTTTGTTTGCTTCACCAAACATCCTTCCTCACCAATGACTTTATATTTTCCATTGTTGATGTCTTCTGCGGCTTTCCGTGAATAAATGTAGTTCTGCAGCACTTCATAAAGACACATGTTCTCCAGATGATGACTTCTCTTTGGGTAATATGTGTCCAACATGTTTGATTTCAAAATATCTGTACTTTCTGGGTCATTCTCGGCCAAATATTCAATTTCTCCAACAGATTTCAGTACCCGATTTCTCATTGCTGCAAGGCCTAAACTTGCCCAAATTATTCTTCTTGATTTCGAGTAGAGACTTGCAGAAGATAACCTATCTGAACATTCGTAGGATCCAATTTCTCGATGCGATAACATCTTTAAACTGAAACTGTACAGCTTCTTACTGACAGTCTTCTCGTGAGAAATCTCTTCCCACATTTCCTTCAATTCAGTTTTTTCAGATTTCGTAATGTAATACGTTACATATCGAGCAACAGCAATGGAATTGTCAGCTACATACTGTATATCCATGTTAGCATTCCACATGGATAAAATGACTGGGTTGTAGTCATTTATATTTTTTGATTCTTCTTTTCTTTTAAGGTTGTAGGTATTCTTAGGTGATTTTCTTGTGATAGTATGTCTCACAGATGACATAAAACTGTTTACTCTTCCATTTGAAAGAACAGGTCTAGGAAATCCAAATCGACATTTAGTGTAGTATTTATCTTTGCTCTTGTATTTCCGTCGACAGTATTTTCCACACCGATGACTTTGGAAACGTAAAACTTGCTCCTTTAACTTTTTCTCTTCTGTGCTTTTTGGTATAGCACATGTTGCATATTCTTCAATGTAAGATAACACTGCTTCATCAGCATCTGTTCCAAACTTTGGGGCATCCTTGATCCACAACAGCATATGAATATGAGGAGCACCTCTTGCCTGGTACTCTTTTCTCCAAAAGAAATCCACTACTTCTCCTAGAGGTGGATTTTTTTTATTGCAGATGAAGGACATCATAGCCTCAAATCTATGATTGAAATATCTGCAAACATTAACCGGATCCAATGAGCACAGTTCTCCTGCTGTCTTGTATTCGATGCTTTTAATGTTTGAATTTGCCTCTCGTAGAAAATCCAGTAAATCATCCCAAGCGTACTCAGCACAGCTTAGGGTAACGAACCATGTTGGTGTTCCTAAATTCCGTAACATGCATTTTAATTCACCATGGCGTCGGTACCAATATTAATTTGTCCCACACTGACAAGCCATCAGATTGATCAGTTGTGTTTCCAAATGATCATCTCGGTGCTGCACTTTCTCCATAAAATCCTTAGCAGACACATTTTGTAAATGTACTCCACTTTTTAAAATGTGATTTACTGCATATGATAATGCACACAAGTCGCTTTCAAATAAAAGATGGAACAAATAAGGAATACTTTGTCGAAATCTTGGATCTTCTGCATATAGTCTTGTAGTCCGATACTCAGAAGCTGGAATCTGTTCTGGACGTTCATCGTATCGTCCTCCTTTTCCTTTAGGAAACAGCTGGGGAAAACATAGAGCTTCCAAGCTCTCCTCCCATACACTCACGGGAGTTCCTTTTGCTTTCTTCATCTGAAACAGATCAATATTGTCTCCCATAACTTCTTTTGAATGAAGAGGATGTATGCTAAAATGTTCATAAATTTCTCCTTCCTTTGACTTGTACACTTTTTCAATTTGTCCAGTTGGTGTTTCTGTGTCTTCTTGTAAATCTTCTTCTTCTTCTTCTTCTTCTATATAAATTGATTCATACCATTTGTTATTCCTTTTCAAATACAAATTTTCTCTTTGTTCTTTCCGTACATCTACCAGCTCCTGCCAAATCTTCTTATTCTTTGTAGGTACACCATTAACCAGAATAACTAATGGTTCAGTTTCCAAAGTATCTGCATCACTAGTTTCCATATTTTTTTTCAAATCCAAGGGCAAATACACCACTCTACCTTTTAAACCTCTCAGTAAATCTGAAGGAGGTAATTTACCAGTTTTGGGCTCCATACGTACTATGGTCTGGAACGGATGAACACATTGAATAAGTATAGACTCATAAGTATTTAATTCAGAGAATTCGGCAGGAATAACATCCAATTCTAAATTATTATGTACAGCTCTGGTCGGCGTTCTATTTTCTTCTAATTTGTTGTAACAGTATTTACAAATACGCTGAACTTCACCCAATTCAAAACACTTTTCAAGAAATATATATGTGGCAAAATCCTTCCACTTATAATTATCTTCATTTTCACTTTTTCTATAGAGATCAACATACCTGGTTTGTTTTCTATAATGAGTTCTGCGGCAACAAATACAAGTAATATTTGGTCTTTCATTAGAGATTTTTTCAAATTTTGTTATGTGATCATTAAATGTCTTACTTACAAATGGTTCTACATTCTCTTCCACTTCTTCCTCATTTACTGTGTCCTTTTCTGCACTGTTTTGTTCAGGACCAAAGTAACAAAACTGAATTTCATCAACAACCTTCTCTACATCTGATACTGACCCACGGAACAGAGCCCTATTCAATTCATCTAACTTTATTGCTGGACTTTTAGCAAAATACAACCGTCTCACAAACTTTCTCATTTCAGTATGATGAACAGCCAGCATTCTAAAATGATGGAAAACACTATTACACACTTTTCTAGATAGAAAAGCCAGAGAATGACCCTGCAAACCAGTATTCTCTCTCACTCTGCATGGATCTAGACTTTGAAGCACCTTAATCTTCTGTTTTACACTTTTTTTTACTATATTCTCTTAGAAACTCATGAAATTTATCAATAGATTCCTGACGCACAGTGCAAATACTACTACAATTCCAAGTGTACACTGGGGCTTTAGGACGTCTCCCCATAGCCTCATCCGCCATCACTTGTACCTCATCTCTTGGAACCATTATCTCCTTCTCCATTATGCAACCATTTTTCACTTCGTAAGCACGACCTCTGGTGTCAACTGCATGCAGCAAACTATTACTTTGAAAATAGCTCTCTTCATTAAAAAAAGGTTCACTACTTGAACTATGCATCCATTTTCCTAAAAACACTTTACAAAAGTTTGTTCTGTTCACTACTCTTTTCCTTTTGCTTTGTGATTTCAGTACATTAACCATTTTATCTAATGTACGCATCCTATTCAAAATTAAAATGAATAGTTTCCTTTTTAATTCTAATGCCTTTGCTGCAATGGCTTCAATTTCTTTTTTTCTCTTGTAAAATTTAGCCTTTTGCTTATATTTCTTCACATCCTTTATCAAATTGGACATAACTCTTCTCTGAAACATTTTTCTACGTATCTCTTTAAACGCTGTCTTTCTGTTTAAGTTAATCTTTTTAGTTGCAGAAGGTATATTTGCATTAACTAAATTCTCAATTTTTTCCTGTCCTTTTCTAGTGAAAACATTCTTTCCAGTACAGACATTTTGTACATTTTTCCTTTTTTTGAATATGTTCTTTAAAAAATCTTTTGTCTGCTTACCAGAAGATTTTTTCTTTTTCCCAACATGAGCATCTCCAACTAACTTAGGTCCTCCAGTTGTCTTCAAATATAGGTGTTTTTTGTGGTCTTTCTTTACTCTGGATTTTGTAGGCATCTTAAATTTTGTTCACTGCTCTTCAGCAATACCTGAAAAAAACCAAATTTTTTTTTATTTATTTTATTTAAATATATTACTACATTTTTTATGTTCTTTAGAAATCTTAAAATACTATAAACCCCTTTCCTATAAATGAAAATCACAATAACACCTTCACAAATTAAATATCTAAAAATAATTCCTGTGTGCACACAAAGTCATGCTTTGAAATTAGACAGAAAACGAAATTTCTTTGCCAATTGCAAAGCATACTTTCTACTACTTTTTAGGCAAGTGAAAAGTACTTTTACAGACTGACACATTATGAATCCACTTTTCAGATTCTTAAAAAAGCACATGTCCAAACTGCTTTTTCAGACCAGCACCATGTGTAACCTGGGTGACTGACTACACTCCAGCAAGGGCAACCAGCCTTAGTGATGCTGAATGTATTTGCATTACTGACTGAAACCTCAAACCCCACTCGCTTGTGAATACTGTGCATGATTCCACAGGGTAAGCAGCTGGGTGTGTGCTAAGAGTCTGCTTCTGCACCAAAAAATGGCTCCCCCTTTCCATCTAATGCAACTGTGAAATCACCAGAGCAATACGCAATAAATCTCTGCCTGTAATTCCTCTTTGCACACAGAGTCATGTTTTCATATTAGTCACAAAACGAAATTTCTTTGCCAATTTGAAAGCACACTTACTACTCTTTTTTTTGGCAAGTGATAAACACTTTTACAGACTGACACATTATGAATCCACTTTTCAGATTCTTAAAAAAGCACATGTCCAAACTGCTTTTTCAGACCAGCACCATGTGTAACCTGGGTGACTGACTACACTCCAGCAAGGGCAACCAGCCTTAGTGATGCTGAATGTATTTGCATTACTGACTGAAACCTCAAACCCCACTCGCTTGTGAATACTGTGCATGATTCCACAGGGTAAGCAGCTGGGTGTGTGCTAAGAGTCTGCTTCTGCACCAAAAAATGGCTCCCCCTTTCCATCTAATGCAACTGTGAAATCACCAGAGCAATACGCAATAAATCTCTGCCTGTAATTCCTTTTTGCACACAGAGTCATGTTTTCATATTAGTCACAAAACGAAATTTCTTTGCCAATTTGAAAGCACACTTACTACTCTTTTTTTTGGCAAGTGATAAACACTTTTACAGACTGACACATTTTGAATCCACTTTTCAGATTCTTAAAAAAGCACATGTCCAAACTGCTTTTTCAGACCAGCACCATGTGTAACCTGGGTGACTGACTACACTCCAGCAAGGGCAACCAGCCTTAGTGATGCTGAATGTATTTGCATTACTGACTGAAACCTCAAACCCCACTCGCTTGTGAATACTGTGCATGATTCCACAGGGTAAGCAGCTGGGTGTGTGCTAAGAGTTTGCTTCTGCACCAAAAAATGGCTCCCCCTTTCCATCTAATGCAACTGTGAAATCACCAGAGCAATACGCAATAAATCTCTGCCTGTAATTCCTTTTTGCACACAGAGTCATGTTTTCATATTAGTCACAAAACGAAATTTCTTTGCCAATTTGAAAGCACACTTACTACTCTTTTTTTTGGCAAGTGATAAACACTTTTACAGACTGACACATTTTGAATCCACTTTTCAGATTCTTAAAAAAGCACATGTCCAAACTGCTTTTTCAGACCAGCACCATGTGTAACCTGGGTGACTGACTACACTCCAGCAAGGGCAACCAGCCTTAGTGATGCTGAATGTATTTGCATTACTGACTGAAACCTCAAACCCCACTCGCTTGTGAATACTGTGCATGATTCCACAGGGTAAGCAGCTGGGTGTGTGCTAAGAGTCTGCTTCTGCACCAAAAAATGGCTCCCCCTTTCCATCTAATGCAACTGTGAAATCACCAGAGCAATACGCAATAAATCTCTGCCTGTAATTCCTTTTTGCACACAGAGTCATGTTTTCATATTAGTCACAAAACGAAATTTCTTTGCCAATTTGAAAGCACACTTACTACTCTTTTTTTTGGCAAGTGATAAACACTTTTACAGACTGACACATTTTGAATCCACTTTTCAGATTCTTAAAAAAGCACATGTCCAAACTGCTTTTTCAGACCAGCACCATGTGTAACCTGGGTGACTGACTACACTCCAGCAAGGGCAACCAGCCTTAGTGATGCTGAATGTATTTGCATTACTGACTGAAACCTCAAACCCCACTCGCTTGTGAATACTGTGCATGATTCCACAGGGTAAGCAGCTGGGTGTGTGCTAAGAGTCTGCTTCTGCACCAAAAAATGGCTCCCCCTTTCCATCTAATGCAACTGTGAAATCACCAGAGCAATACGCAATAAATCTCTGCCTGTAATTCCTTTTTGCACACAGAGTCATGTTTTCATATTAGTCACAAAACGAAATTTCTTTGCCAATTTGAAAGCACACTTACTACTCTTTTTTTTGGCAAGTGATAAACACTTTTACAGACTGACACATTTTGAATCCACTTTTCAGATTCTTAAAAAAGCACATGTCCAAACTGCTTTTTCAGACCAGCACCATGTGTAACCTGGGTGACTGACTACACTCCAGCAAGGGCAACCAGCCTTAGTGATGCTGAATGTATTTGCATTACTGACTGAAACCTCAAACCCCACTCGCTTGTGAATACTGTGCATGATTCCACAGGGTAAGCAGCTGGGTGTGTGCTAAGAGTCTGCTTCTACACCACAAAATGGCTCCCCCTTTCCATCTAATGAAACTGTGAAATCACCAGAGCAATACGCAATAAATCTCTGCCTGTAATTCCTTTTTGCACACAGAGTCATGTTTTCATATTAGTCACAAAACGAAATTTCTTTGCCAATTTGAAAGCACACTTACTACTCTTTTTTTTGGCAAGTAATAAACACTTTTACAGACTGACACATTTTGAATCCACTTTTCAGATTCTTAAAAAAGCACATGTCCAAACTGCTTTTTCAGACCAGCACCATGTGTAACCTGGGTGACTGACTACACTCCAGCAAGGGCAACCAGCCTTAGTGATGCTGAATGTATTTGCATTACTGACTGAAACCTCAAACCCCACTCGCTTGTGAATACTGTGCATGATTCCACAGGGTAAGCAGCTGGGTGTGTGCTAAGAGTCTGCTTCTGCACCAAAAAATGGCTCCCCCTTTCCATCTAATGCAACTGTGAAATCACCAGAGCAATACACAATAAATCTCTGCCTGTAATTCCTTTTTGCACACAGAGTCATGTTTTCATATTAGTCACAAAACGAAATTTCTTTGCCAATTTGAAAGCACACTTACTACTCTTTTTTTTGGCAAGTGATAAACACTTTTACAGACTGACACATTTTGAATCCACTTTTCAGATTCTTAAAAAAGCACATGTCCAAACTGCTTTTTCAGACCAGCACCATGTGTAACCTGGGTGACTGTCTACACTCCAGCAAGGGCAACCAGCCTTAGTGATGCTGAATGTATTTGCATTACTGACTGAAACCTCAAACCCCACTCGCTTGTGAATACTGTGCATGATTCCACAGGGTAAGCAGCTGGGTGTGTGCTAAGAGTCTGCTTCTGCACCAAAAAATGGCTCCCCCTTTCCATCTAATGCAACTGTGAAATCACCAGAGCAATACGCAATAAATCTCTGCCTGTAATTCCTTTTTGCACACAGAGTCATGTTTTCATATTAGTCACAAAACGAAATTTCTTTGCCAATTTGAAAGCACACTTACTACTCTTTTTTTTGGCAAGTGATAAACACTTTTACAGACTGACACATTATGAATCCACTTTTCAGATTCTTAAAAAAGCACATGTCCAAACTGCTTTTTCAGACCAGCACCATGTGTAACCTGGGTGACTGACTACACTCCAGCAAGGGCAACCAGCCTTAGTGATGCTGAATGTATTTGCATTACTGACTGAAACCTCAAACCCCACTCGCTTGTGAATACTGTGCATGATTCCACAGGGTAAGCAGCTGGGTGTGTGCTAAGAGTCTGCTTCTGCACCAAAAAATGGCTCCCCCTTTCCATCTAATGCAACTGTGAAATCACCAGAGCAATACGCAATAAATCTCTGCCTGTAATTCCTTTTTGCACACAGAGTCATGTTTTCATATTAGTCACAAAACGAAATTTCTTTGCCAATTTGAAAGCACACTTACTTCTCTTTTTTTTGGCAAGTGATAAACACTTTTACAGACTGACACATTTTGAATCCACTTTTCAGATTCTTAAAAAAGCACATGTCCAAACTGCTTTTTCAGACCAGCACCATGTGTAACCTGGGTGACTGACTACACTCCAGCAAGGGCAACCAGCCTTAGTGATGCTGAATGTATTTGCATTACTGACTGAAACCTCAAACCCCACTCGCTTGTGAATACTGTGCATGATTCCACAGGGTAAGCAGCTGGGTGTGTGCTAAGAGTCTGCTTCTGCACCAAAAAATGGCTCCCCCTTTCCATCTAATGCAACTGTGAAATCACCAGAGCAATACGCAATAAATCTCTGCCTGTAATTCCTATTTGCACACAGAGTCATGTTTTCACATTAGTCACAAAACGAAATTTCTTTGCCAATTTGAAAGCACACTTACTACTCTTTTTTTTGGCAAGTGATAAACACTTTTACAGACTGACACATTATGAATCCACTTTTCAGATTCTTAAAAAAGCACATGTCCAAACTGCTTTTTCAGACCAGCACCATGTGTAACCTGGGTGACTGACTACACTCCAGCAAGGGCAACCAGCCTTAGTGATGCTGAATGTATTTGCATTACTGACTGAAACCTCAAACCCCACTCGCTTGTGAATACTGTGCATGATTCCACAGGGTAAGCAGCTGGGTGTGTGCTAAGAGTCTGCTTCTGCACCAAAAAATGGCTCCCCCTTTCCATCTAATGCAACTGTGAAATCACCAGAGCAATACGCAATAAATCTCTGCCTGTAATTCCTTTTTGCACACAGAGTCATGTTTTCATATTAGTCACAAAACGAAATTTCTTTGCCAATTTGAAAGCACACTTACTACTCTTTTTTTTGGCAAGTGATAAACACTTTTACAGACTGACACATTTTGAATCCACTTTTCAGATTCTTAAAAAAGCACATGTCCAAACTGCTTTTTCAGACCAGCACCATGTGTAACCTGGGTGACTGACTACACTCCAGCAAGGGCAACCAGCCTTAGTGATGCTGAATGTATTTGCATTACTGACTGAAACCTCAAACCCCACTCGCTTGTGAATACTGTGCATGATTCCACAGGGTAAGCAGCTGGGTGTGTGCTAAGAGTCTGCTTCTGCACCAAAAAATGGCTCCCCCTTTCCATCTAATGCAACTGTGAAATCACCAGAGCAATACGCAATAAATCTCTGCCTGTAATTCCTTTTTGCACACAGAGTCATGTTTTCATATTAGTCACAAAACGAAATTTCTTTGCCAATTTGAAAGCACACTTACTACTCTTTTTTTTGGCAAGTAATAAACACTTTTACAGACTGACACATTTTGAATCCACTTTTCAGATTCTTAAAAAAGCACATGTCCAAACTGCTTTTTCAGACCAGCACCATGTGTAACCTGGGTGACTGACTACACTCCAGCAAGGGCAACCAGCCTTAGTGATGCTGAATGTATTTGCATTACTGACTGAAACCTCAAACCCCACTCGCTTGTGAATACTGTGCATGATTCCACAGGGTAAGCAGCTGGGTGTGTGCTAAGAGTCTGCTTCTGCACCAAAAAATGGCTCCCCCTTTCCATCTAATGCAACTGTGAAATCACCAGAGCAATACCCAATAAATCTCTGCCTGTAATTCCTTTTTGCACACAGAGTCATGTTTTCATATTAGTCACAAAACGAAATTTCTTTGCCAATTTGAAATCACACTTACTACTCTTTTTTTGGCAAGTGATAAACACTTTTACAGACTGACACATTTTGAATCCACTTTTCAGATTCTTAAAAAAGCACATGTCCAAACTGCTTTTTCAGACCAGCACCATGTGTAACCTGGGTGACTGACTACACTCCAGCAAGGGCAACCAGCCTTAGTGATGCTGAATGTATTTGCATTACTGACTGAAACCCTCAAACCCCACTCGCTTGTGAATACTGTGCATGATTCCACAGGGTAAGCAGCTGGGTGTGTGCTAAGAGTCTGCTTCTGCACCAAAAAATGGCTCCCCCTTTCCATCTAATGCAACTGTGAAATCACCAGAGCAATACGCAATAAATCTCTGCCTGTAATTCCTTTTTGCACACAGAGTCATGTTTTCATATTAGTCACAAAACGAAATTTCTTTGCCAATTTGAAAGCACACTTACTACTCTTTTTTTTGGCAAGTGATAAACACTTTTACAGACTGACACATTTTGAATCCACTTTTCAGATTCTTATAAAAGCACATGTCCAAACTGCTTTTTCAGACCAGCACCATGTGTAACCTGGGTGACTGCCTACACTCCAGCAAGGGCAACCAGCCTTACTGATGCTGTATGTATTTGCATTACTGAGTGCAACCTCAAACCCTTAAAGTATTCCTTATTTTTACCAGTACACCTTAATTTATCGTGAAAACATAGTCCATAATATTTTACATGTTCCTCACATTTAAATTTCTCCCAAAACAGAAAATGATAAACACAACTTCAACAAAAGGAATTCCATTTCTATTATTCATTTCTTAATTTACCATATACATCCCCTCTCAAACTCTAAACTCACCTTTAAAATTAGTTAGCTGTGAAAGAAATGTGGCACTCAAACAGCAGATTATCAGAGCCAGGATCTCTGTTCTTTACACCTCTCTCCTCTCAGCAGAACCAGATAATGGCAAACTTTCCCTCTCTTTTTCCACACATATACATGTTAATTTCAAATCTCAGTGCTTCCCCCTTTTTTTCAAATGTAATCACACATTTCTATTGGTTGAAAACCAACCCTTTTTCAAAAGTACCCTTCCCCCAACTATACTTCTGCCTAGTACCCTTCCCCCAACTTGACTTCTGCCTGCTACCATAGCAACAGCTCATGGAACACTGCTTTGTTGAGTTAGGTCAGAAGTTCACCAAACAATGTTTCAATTCCACAGAGCAAGAGTGCTTGACTTTTCAAACCTAACAGCAAATCCATAGTACTGTTCTTTGGTAACACATTTTTCTGTACCAATACAAAACATGCTTCTATTAATTTACACATACAGCCTAGTTTTTATTCTAGAATGGTATGAAACAGCCAATCAGTTCTTTTTTTTATAAAAAAAAATATGTATGCCTCCATTTCCAAACTGTCTTTCATTTCCTTTTACCATTCTACTGAATTACACCTCCTGAGTGCATCCAGTTCTCCTTTGAAGATGTTCACAGTGTGGATTGTAGGGCACAGCTATGTCTTCTGGAGTGAAAAGTATGCAGAGAAAACAGATATGGTGAGAGACCTTGCTTTGCCAAATGTAGACATTAAATGGATTGGTCAGAGAGGGTTAAAGTGGCACCAATTGATGCCATTGGTGAAATCCTTCATGCAAATCCAACACCCTGACCTCATAATAGTGCACTGTGGTGGCAATGACCTAGGCACTTTGACTGGGGTAGGTCTGGAAATGCTTATGAAGGACACCTTTGCACAACTGTTTTCACTTTTCCCTAAAACTGCCTTTGTGTTTTCTAACATATGCCAAAGGCAAAAATGGAACTGGTCCAATCATTTCTGTCCGCAGATTGACAAAGCAAGAAAGCACGTCAACAAATCTGTTTCTGCTTTCCTCCGTGACTATGGTATGGGTTCCATTTACCACAACAACTTGCGTTACGACATGCAAGACATTTATAGAGGAGATGGTGTGCACTTCAATGATGAAGGGAACAGAGTCTTCCTCTTGAACCTTAGACTCTGCATCGGTACTTACTTGTAGGTACCACTAAAAAATCATTTCATAAACACAACGGCTCTTTTTAGAGCCCCCTAATATCTAAACTCTTAAATCTGCATTTCATTTCTTTTATTTTATTTTTTTTCTACCGTACGCGTACGTTGAGCTTACCGTACGCGTACCCCGCGATTTTTTTTAAAATCAATAAATGTTTTCTTTGTACTTTTCTGTCCTTCTTTGACCCCCTTACAAATGTTAGGGGGTATGTAACTCTCTCCCTTGCCCCCTTTTCAAGATATCACTCTTTTTTTTCTGAGTGAAACACACGAAATGGCGGCCGCCGCTTCCTGGTTTCGACCGATTCGAATGTTTACTAAGATCTAACAACCAATCAGAATCGCGCTCGCGCACGCCACCGTACGCATACGGTAAGCGCACCGTAAGCGCACCGTACGCTGGCTCATATATATATATTGATTTAAAGGCTATTTTCTCAGAATCTACTGAACAGATTTACACCAAACCTACAAAAGGCACTTCCTTGACCTGAGGACTACCTCTCTGCCAAATTTCAAGTAATTCTGTTCAGCCGTTCGGGCTGTAGCTGTGTCTAAAGGTCCTATGGAAAAATGCATGGGACAACGCATTTTGGGACCCCCCTTTTATCTCAGCCCCCGCTTGACGAATCCCCCCGAGACTTTCAGGGTAGGAGCGGAGCGTAGCGCCCCACCTATTTTGAAAAATTCGCGAGGATTCGTCAACCGGCGCCAAAGTTATTCAAAATAGAATGTTGCGGATTTCCTATGGAAACGTGGTCCTAACTATAACTACCTACTGGCGACCGCCAGTACGTAATATATATATATATATATATATATATACAGTTCCACAATTGCCCACAAGCAGGATGCACTCACTGTAAGCATACTCCAGTTAAGGGAAGGCACCCATGCTCCCAGCATCAGCAGAGCCTGACGCGTTTCAGGATTACTCCCTTTCTCAAAGGCTTTTCTGCAATTGAATGACTGCCAGCTACACAACTATCAGCGTATGTCCCTCCTTTATTTCCATATCACAATCACACTCAGGTGAGTTAAACTTCACAGATGCATTCTGGGGCTGATAGTTCGAAAAATAAATCCCAAGTGGGCTGCAGGCAGTCCATTCAACCTAATATTAAAACATCACAGGGGCACAGGCAGAGTCCTTCCCCGTTCGAATTTCATGCTAATCAGTCCAGTTCCGCTGATGCGTCGCACCGACAGTGGGACCGCTGACTTCTGCGGCGGTGCTTCCTTCGACCGGGTCGGCCGATTAAATTCAGTTCCACAATTGCCCACAAGCAGGATGCACTCACTGTAAGCATACTCCAGTTAAGGGAAGGCACCCGTGCTCCCAGCATCAGCAGAGCCTGACGCGTTTCAGGATTACTCCCTTTCTCAAAGGCTTTTCTGCAATTGAATGACTGCCAGCTACACAACTATCAGTCCTTCCCCGTTCAAATTTCATGCTAATCAGTCCAGTTCCGCTGATGCCGACCCGGTCGAAGGAAGCACTCTGCCTGTGCCCCTGTGATGTTTTAATATTAGGTTGAATGGACTGCCTGCAGCCCACTTGGGATTTATTTTTCGAACTATCAGCCCCAGAATGCATCTGTGAAGTTTAACTCACCTGAGTGTGATTGTGACATGGAAATAAAGGAGGGACATACGCTGATAGTTGTGTAGCTGGCAGTCATTCAATTGCAGAAAAGCCTTTGAGAAAGGGAGTAATCCTGAAACGCGTCAGGCTCTGCTGATGCTGGGAGCATGGGTGCCTTCCCTTAACTGGAGTATGCTTACAGTGAGTGCATCCTGCTTGTGGGCAATTGTGGAACTGAATTTAATCGGCCGACCCAGTCGAAGGAAGCACCGCCGCAGAAGTCAGCGGTCCCACTGCCGGTGCGACGCATCAGCGGAACTGGACTGATTAGCATGAAATTCGAACGGGGAAGGACTCTGCCTGTGCCCCTGTGATGTTTTAATATTAGGTTGAATGGACTGCCTGCAGCCCACTTGGGATTTATTTTTCGAACTATCAGCCCCAGAATGCATCTGTGAAGTTTAACTCACCTGAGTGTGATTGTGACATGGAAATAAAGGAGGGACATACGCTGATAGTTGTGTAGCTGGCAGTCATTCAATTGCAGAAAAGCCTTTGAGAAAGGGAGTAATCCTGAAACGCGTCAGGCTCTGCTGATGCTGGGAGCATGGGTGCCTTCCCTTAACTGGAGTATGCTTACAGTGAGTGCATCCTGCTTGTGGGCAATTGTGGAACTGAATTTAATCGGCCGACCCGGTCGAAGGAAGCACCGCCGCAGAAGTCAGCGGTCCCACTGCCGGTGCGACGCATCAGCGGAACTGGACTGATTAGCATGAAATTCGAACGGGGAAGGACTCTGCCTGTGCCCCTGTGATGTTTTAATATTAGGTTGAATGGACTGCCTGCAGCCCACTTGGGATTTATTTTTCGAACTATCAGCCCCAGAATGCATCTGTGAAGTTTAACTCACCTGAGTGTGATTGTGACATGGAAATAAAGGAGGGACATACGCTGATAGTTGTGTAGCTGGCAGTCATTCAATTGCAGAAAAGCCTTTGAGAAAGGGAGTAATCCTGAAACGCGTCAGGCTCTGCTGATGCTGGGAGCATGGGTGCCTTCCCTTAACTGGAGTATGCTTACAGTGAGTGCATCCTGCTTGTGGGCAATTGTGGAACTGAATATATATATATATATACACATATATATATATATATACATATATATTCACTGAAAAAAACACAGGATTCAGGGACGTTATAGTTAGTTGGACATTTCACTCATACAAAACCAGAAAAATTCGTCCGTTAAAGTTAGTTGAGCTAACTATAACTAGCGCCCCGCAATGCACTGCTGATGACGTTACATAATATATCATTCATGACATGGTCCGTGACATCACTGATGACATCTCAAATGACATCACTGATGACATCACTGATGACATCATTCAGTGAATGTGTTTTTCTGTAAAGTTTAAATATGTTTTATATATATATAACTGCCAAGGTGTATTGAAGACTGATTGGGTGTATGAGTGTCTGTATGGATGACTTTGTGGGTGCGTGACTGACTGTATAAGTGAGTGATTAAACGTGTCTTACTGAATGCATGGGTTGGTGACTAAACTGTGTGAATCTCTGTATCAGTCTATTAGTTGGTGTGTACGTTGCTGCATGGGTTGGTGAGTAGCTACATGAGTTTCTATATGGGTTATTGATTGGTTGTCTGAATATCTGTATGGGTTCCTGAGAGTCTGTGTGGGTGGGTGGGGAGTGTGTGACTCTGTGCATAGATGTGTGAGTGGGTGATTCACTGGGTGTATGGGTCCAAGACTGCATGTGTGAAGGGCTGTATGGGTGGGTTTGTGTGTGTATTGGTGTGTTGGTGAGTGAATAGATGTCTCAGTGGTACATGTGTGAGTAACTACATATGTGAAAGGCAGTATATGTGATTGTTGGAGTATATAAATCACTATATGTGAGAGTGAGTGATTGTGAGAGTGGCCGTATGGATGAGTGTGTGCTTATATCAGTGATTGTATAAGAGAGTAAGTATGTGTTAGTATCTGTATGAATAAGTGAGGTGGTGTGTGTATAACTGTATAGGTGAGTAAATGGGAGTGTGATTGATTCTTTGCATGACTGACTAGGTGTGTGAGTAACTTTATGGATGAGTGGCAGTGTGTGGGTGTCTGTATAGGTGTATGAGTGCATATCATAGTGCTGTATTGATGAGTGACTGCATGTATGAGTGACTCTATGGGTGAATGAGTGGATGTGTGTGCAGACCTAGGAATCAGTGAGTGGATATGTAGTAACTGGTATTGGTGTGTCTATGGTTTCGAAAATGGTAGTCTGTATTTTAGAGTGGGTGTATCAAAGGTTATATTAGGGTGTGAGGAGGCGCATCAGATTATCACGTGGATGATGCCATCAGTGATGTCATCAGTGATGTATTTGAGATGTCATCAGTGATGTCATCAGTGATGTCACAGACCATTTCATGAATGATGTAATATGTGACATCATCAGCAGTGCATTGCGGGGGCACGAGTTATAGTTAGGTCAACTAACTTTAACGGCCAAATTTCTCTGGTGTTGTACGAGTGAAATGTCCAACTAACTATAACGTCCCTGAAACCTGTGGTTTTTTTCAGTGAATCTCTAAGGTTTTTTAAATGCTAATTTCTAACTATAACGTCCCTGAAACCTATGGTTTTTTCAGTGAATTCCAAAGGTTTTTAAATGATAATTTCTAACAATAATGGCCCTGAAACCTATGGTTTTGTCAGTGAATTTCTAAGGTTTTTTAAATGCTAATTGCTAACTATAACGCCCCTGAAACCTATGTTTTTTTCAGTGAATTTCAAAGGTTTTCTAAATGCTAATTTATAACTATTCATACAGAGGTAGGACATGTGCAGAAAGAGGAAGAAAGGTGCAGAAAGAAGCAAGAGAAATGCAGAAAGAGGCAACAGAAGTCCAGAAAGATGAAGAAAGGTGTAGAAAGAAGCAAGATATATGCAGAGAGAATCAACAGAGGTGCAGAAAGAGGCCTTGTTGCAAAGTCATCCTGTACCCCCAACTTTTTGCTGACTGGTACTGGTGGTAACTGACTCTGAATAGCCAGGCCTGGAGCCAGTGCAATGCTGAAAGACACTTAGAATACAGTGAAAACACCTACATACACTAGGGTATACTATGGGTCGGGGTACCCCTGTGATTGGTATGGCCTCCCCTGTAAGGCCGTAGTACACAATAGGGCAGGGGGATTAAAACTACCTCTAAGTCAGAGGTGCAGAAAGAGACAAGAAAAGTGCAGAAAGAGGCAAGTGAGTTGCAGAAAGAAACAAGAGTAGTTCTCAAGGAGGCAAGAGGGGTGCAGAAAGGCAAGAGCAGTGCAGAAAGAACCAAGTGATGTGCAGAATGAGGCAAGAGATTTGCAGAAAGAAGCAAGAGATGTGCATAGAAAGGGAAGAAGGGTGCAGAAAGAAGCAAGAGAAATGCAGAAACATGTGGCGTGTGTTTACCTCTTGATCTTTAACCCCTTCGGTGCTCATGACGGAACGGTTCCGTCATGAGCCACGGTTGAGCTGTGCTCATGACGGAACCGTTCCGTCATGACCACGCCCGCGCAAGATTCCGTCAGCACAGCGGCGGAATCTGCGCAGCATGGAAGGGGTTAATGTCTGACGGGTTGCGTGCCCTTTAGCCTGGAAGAGTGCCACAGATGTGCCTTTGAACTAGCGGTGCCACCGGCTGATTAAATCGGCTTGAAGCAACTTCAGCCCACACCAAGACATTGGCGCCCACAGGAGCAGCCCTCTCTTCTCCCTCTCAAGGGCTGCACGCTGTAGGAAAGTGGGTTTCTGTTGCAGTAACCACTCCACTTTTTGCCAGACTACTGATGCACTTTGACTAGATGTGCCCTCGGTCCCTGCCAATCAGGTTCCTTGGGCCTGTGTTATTTCCCCCAAACTAAACCAATTGGCATATTTAGCCCACAGCAAGAGACAAGAAAAGTGCAGAAAGAGGCAAGTGAGTTGCAGAAAGAAGCAAGAGTAGTTCTCAAGGAGGCAAGAGGGGTGCAGAAAGGCAAGAGCAGTGCAGAAAGAACCAAGAGATGTGCAGAAGGAGGCAAGAGATGTGCAGAAAGATGCAAGAGCTGTGCATAGAAAGGGAAGAAGGGTGCAGAAAGAAGCAAGAGAAATGCAGAAACATGTGGCGTGTGTTTACCTCTTGATCTTTAATTTCCGACGGGTGCGTGCCCTTTAACCTGGAAGAGTGCCACAGATGTGCCTTTGAACTAGCGGTGCCACCGGCTGATTAAATCGGCTTGAAGCAACTTTGGCCCACACCAAGACATTGGCGCCCACAGGAGCAGGCCTCTCTTCTCCCTCTCAAGGGCTGCACGCTGTAGGAAAGTGGGTTTCTGTTGCAGTAACCCTCCCACTTTTTGCCAGACTACTGATGCACTTTGACTAGATGTGCCCTGGGTCCCTGCCAATCAGGTTCCCTGGGCCTGTGTTCTTTCCCCCAAACGAAACCAATTGGCATATCTAGCCCACAGGTCAGCCCCTGGTAAATAGTACCACAGGTACCCAGGGTACTGTGACCAGGGACTGCAGCACTTATTGTGCCACCCTTAGAGGCCTTGTACCGTTTCACACACACACTGCCTTTGCAGGCTGCGTGTTTTGGTGCTGAACAAAGTGAAGAGTCGACATGGCACACCTCCCTGTGTGCCATGCCTACAACCCACTGCCCTGGCATAGATCAGTCACCCCTCTAGCTGGGTGCCCTATGCAAGGGGTGAGGGTACAGGTGCATGGCCCTTTACCCCTACAGTGTCTAAGTTTGTAAAAGTAGACCTCAGCAAGGCCTACCGGTGCTAGGGGTTCGCCCTTCAGCGCACTAGCCCTCAGACCAATAAGTAGAAATTGTCACGGAAGCTGGAATATCAAAGAAAGAGTTTATTAAACCTCATGAGGTGGAACTACATCCATACACAACCCTTCAGCGGTGTATGAAGTAGCACAAGGAGTAGAAGAACTGTGGGTCTTTTTTTTTACCCACACAGGAGCTCAAAAAGGGGTGGTACAGGCACACATAGGAAGAGTTACATTCATAGATGGTCATACAGAAAATGCGCAGTCAACAAAGAAGGAGGAGCAATGAGTTGCTGACATCGGTTAAAACAGCCTGATATTTACAGACTACAGCAGGTGCATAGGCAGCTACAGACTTCTTCTGAGCATGTGCAGTGTAGCAGGGGCTAAGTATAGTCAGCTCTCCAGCAAAGTAGGAAGAAGCACATGGCGAGCACATGGTCAGTCAAGATGGCTACCAAAAACACTATGGCTTCAGCTCATGCTAATATCGATCTCGGTCAATTTACAACAGACAACCCTTTTAGCATTGGCTGAAGACATCTATGATCTAGAGGAGTCTAAGTACACATCATGTATATAAATCTGCATAATTTCATCAACTTTTTTATCTAGTTCACGTTGAACTTTCATTTGTTTGACATCACATTTGGCAGGTGTACAAGTAGTAATACAGAGGGAACAAAGCATCGGTCAACATTGTATGCATAAACAGCAGGTCATCAGAATTGCAAACAATATACATAATATTGTCAACAACTTCCAGCCCCAGGTGGTAAACAATGTCCATAGTCAACCGGTTAAAGTCCATGTTCCGGTTTCGGGGTGGATTTCAGCAGTGATTTTATGCAACTTGGTGATTGCATCAAAGACGGAAGGGGTGTGATCTGGAATAAATACACAGCAGCTGCTCCCGATGATGCGACAGGCACCACCACGGTCTGCAAGGACGACGTCGAGGACCATATGATTTTGAAGCGCCACAATCCTCGCAATCTGCAATTCTTCAGTAATGTTCCCAAGTGCCATAGCTGTCTGATTGGTCAGAGCTTCTACGACACATGTCAGGCGCCTGATATTTCTGCAGTTTAACCCGTTCCCCGCTCATGACGGAACCACTCCGTCATGAGCCATGGGTGCGCTGTGCTCATGACGGAGTGGTTCCGTCATGATGCGGCCGTTGGCGTCCGCTCCTCCCACGCGGCGCTAATTCCCTGCCTGTGCGGGCGATTAGCGCAGTGGGTGGAGTCATGACGGAACCACGCCGTCATGAGCACAGCTCACCCGTGACTCATGACGGCGTGGTTCCGTCATGAGCACAGCGGCGCCATCAAACCCCCCAAATCCCCCCAGCGCTGCGGCGGAATTCGCGCCGCAGCGAAGGGGTTAAGGCGGCACCAACAAAGGAGAAACAATCACAAATTGAAATCAACATATTGCTGCAGAGCAGTATCAGTTTGATCCACCTCATCATTGTTTATTGTCCTCTTTGACCTGTTTTTAGAAATGTCATTAAACAATTTGTAGTCCTTGTGATATGATGAAGATGCTAAAAACACAGGTGGCAGCAAAAAGGAAACATAACAGGTTCCTGATCAGCCAATAGGTAAATGATAATACCCCTTGCTCCCGCATACAAAATATGAATTGTGTGACAACATGAAGCTACTGTTGTTTAGTCCAGTATTGTTCAATACTGGAGTACAATCACTTTTCCCCACAGGAATACTACCAACACTATTCACACACAAGTCTGCTCGGGCTCTGGTAACAGCTATAACATGTGGTCCATTTCCCTTAATTGTTCGTTGGTTTGAGAAAACATAGGGCATGGAGGAGTTTCCTTGGCGATACTCTTCCATTTCCCACACAGTTCCTTTTGCCTGAGGATCTTCTTCCTCATCAGGGTAACACACCTTATTCAGTTGAAAATTCAATCTTCCCACATCAGCATAGGTGATATTAGCAACTTCAGAAGCCCACAACAGAGCGAACCAAGCTTGGCAAGAACCATTATGTGGGAATGGCAAGGGGATGAAAGGTGTACCTCCCTTTTCTGAAGGGCTGGCATCATTCCACATACCCAGCAGTTGGTAATGTTCGTAGCATTATTGGGTATGATGCAACATCTGGATGAATGTGTTGTTAAGATAAGACTGTCTATGCTTCTGCTCATGATAAGGGAGGGTAAAATAGTGGTGATCACTGGGGACTGGGGTAGTGGCAATCAACGTTTTTCTAACAGGAGCCACTTCCTCTACAACCAAGGTGATTACTGCCACAATGATCACAGTGACAGCCAACCCAGCAATGCACATAGCTTTCTTAGTACAGATTTTTGCAACAGTCGATGTCTCTTTCACAGGCATAGTCATTTTGATACTGAAACGACAAAGCAGATGGAGCTCTAATGTCCTGGGCAGCCGTTGGTTTCTTCACTGAGGACTGAGAAGGGTGTCACTAAGTGGAAGACCCCCCACCTCACCACATCAGTCTATCACAAACCCAGGATGGTTGCTCAACCAGTCTCTTTCAGCGATGCAGTTTCTCTCCGGGGTCGCAGCTGGTACCGGGATGTACCAGGGATCGTGTGGTCCGTGAAGCCTCCCTCAGATTCTTCAAGTGATGTAGCTTGACCTCTCTCGGTGTCCAGGAGCAGTCGATGGTTGACAAGCATAGCAGGTTCCACCAGGGTAGACGGCACCTTCTTAAAGTGGGTGGAGTGAACCCAGTTCCTCCTGTTCGTCACTCGGACTGCAGTTCTCGTGGCCAGGATAATCTGTTCTGGGCCACGCCACCTGGGCTCTAGGCTGTTCGACCTCTGGAACACTTTAATCATAAAATGATCGCCAGGTCGCAATTCATGGCCTTCAACTTCAGATCTATCAGGGAGAGCTTCTCGAACCTGTTGATGTATAGAAAGCAAGCTGTTAGTCAACTGTGATAGGTAGTCACTCATCAGAACACAAGGTACATCATGTATGGGGCGTGGTTTAGGAATCCCCCAAATATTCATAGGCCTACCGAATACCACCTCATACGGTGCAAGGCCAGATCGGAATGTGGCACTGATCTAATGTACCACAATGCCAAGGGTAGTGCATCAGGCCATTTCAAGAATGTAGAAGCCTGAATCTTAGCTAGCTTAAGCTTGAGGGTAAAGTTGTACCGCTCCACTAGCCCTGCTGATTGTGGGTGAAAAGCAGCATGAAACTTCTGCTTAATCCCTAATCCTTTCAGCACATACTCAACAACTTGCCCAATGAAATGGGGTCCGTTGTCACTCCACAACAGTTTGCAAACACCAAACCTGGGAAAGAATTCCTTAAGAAGCACCTTTGCTGTAGTGAGAGATGTATTGTCTTTCGTGGGGTATGCCTCAATCCACTTACTGAAGGCACATACCACCACTAGAACATATTTCAAATTGTTATATCGTTCAAGCTGGATGTAATTCATTTGCAAAACTTCAAAAGGTGCAGTTGGTGTAGCAAACCCTCCTGTAGGAGTTTGTGTCCCTTTTCCAGGATTGTACTGAAGGCAAATCAAGCAAGACTGAACTATCTTTGTAGCCATGCCGGCAATCTCTGGATGCTCCCAAACTTGCGTAAGCAGCTTCATTATCGAGGAAGCTCCAACATGTGCCGGCCCATGTGCCATATGAATCATAGAATGTAAGTAGGCTGTGGGCAATCACCACTTAGTCATATCTTTATTTCTCCAGCAGCCCTCGTCATCTAATGTTCCCTCCTTGGACCATTGTTCAAGCTCTTCTGTAGAGGCAGATCTCTGCATATCTAGCACTTCTTGTCTAGCATTGTACCAATGTTCAGCCTGTGACTTCACCACGTACATGGATGTGGTGCTTCGCTGCATTGCAGTTTCGCGGGCTATGCGATCTACAAAAGCATTGCCTTGTCCTACTTTATCAATTACTTTCTTGTGTGCTCTACACTTAACAATCGCTATCTTCTTCGGATATGTCAAGGCAGCCAGGAGATTGTGCACTAGTTCTCCATGCACTATCTGTGTCCCATGTGAAGTAGGAAATCCTCTTTCTTTCCAGAGTAACCCAAAGTCATGAGCCACTCCGAAAGCATAGCGGCTATCAGTGTAGATGTTAACAGACAAGTCAGTACTAAGTTCACACGCTCTTGTCAGGGCTATTATCTCAGCTGCCTGAGCTGACTTCTATGGAATACGAGCTGTCTCAACTACCGTCTGAAGTGTCATGATTGCATATGCAGCTAATGTTGTGCCATCTGGTAACTTCAAACAAGAACCATCAACCCATAATTCTCCATCTACATCTGACAGGGGTGTATCTTGTAGGTCAACACAACCCTTTGTTTGTTCCTCAGTAAGGAATATACAATCATGGGACTCATGTGACTGAGGTTGGGTAGCTGGATACGGCAGCAAAGTAGCCGGGTTCAAAGTTGAACATCTTTTCAGTGTGATATGAGGGGCCAAAAGTGTCAGTTCATATCCCGTCAGATGGGAACTGGTTAAATGCTGCATTCTTGTCTGGTTCAAAATGGCATCAACTGCATGGGGTACTAGCACAAGCAATCTATGTGACAGAACTATCCCTTCACTCTGACGTATGGACACAGCTGCCACTGCAACAGAGCGAAAACACCCAAGCAAAGCAAGGGCGACTGGATCGAGGACAGCTGAAAAATATGTACAAGGACGCTGTTTGTCACCGTGTGTCTGTACTAAAACTGAAAGTGCACAACCATCCCTCTCATGTACATAGAGTGTAAAAACCTTAGTGTAGTCTGGAGTGCCTAATACTGGTGCAGAACATAGTGCTTGACGCAACTGTTGAAAAGCATTCTGACATTCAGTAGTCCATGGAAGGGGCATTAGAGTGTCTTTGGTCAAGAGGGCCAACAAAGGTTTAACAATGTGTGAGAAACTAGGGATCCATTGCCTACAAAAAGATGTAAGACCAATGAATGCACGAACATCTTTCTGAGTACGGGGCACAGGTGTCTGTAAAATAGCTTTAATGCGGTCAGATGTAAGTGCACATCCCTCCTTAGACAGGAGGTGACCTAAATAGGTAACCTTCTGTCTACAACATTGCAATTTCTTCCGAGAAACTTTATGATGGTGTGATGCAAGGAATGAAAGCAATGACAGTGTTTCTTCTTCACACTGCTCAGGAGTATCAGCTGCCAACAAGATGTCATCGACATATTGTATGAGAGCCACCCCTGTGGACACAGGGAAAGAATCAAGCTGTCTTTTCAACGCTTGGCTGTAAATACTAGGACTCTCTGTATACCCCTGTATTTAGGGGAAACCTTTCGCACATACCCCTGTGGAGCTCCACAAAATCTGAAAGATCTATTATCCAAAGTGAAGCCGAACAAATATCGGCTATCAGGATGGATAGGGATCGAAAAGAAAGTGTTCTTCAAATCTATCACTGAAAATGTAGTAGCAGTTGGAGGAACCATGGTAAGGAGTGTTGTGATGTCAGAGACTATGGGGTATTGGGGCACTACGATCTTATTAACCTCCTGCAAGTCAATGATAAATCTGTACACTTTAGTATCAGTGTCTTTCTTTAAGATAGGAAGGATAGGGTTATTGCAAATATTGTAAGGGACCTCTTCCACAACCCCCACAGCAATCAAATCCTGAACAATTCGTATTAATGCCACCTCGAGAAATTTTGTACTGAGGTAACCGAGGCAATAAAGCACCTTCCCTCACTTGGATATGAACTGGTGGGATAATCATTTGTCCTACATCTGTGTCCGAAGTAGCCCACAAAGTACTAGGAAGTGAAGCTAGTGCAATATCTTCTCTAACAATACAAGATTTATCAACCAAGAGATAGTGGTCATTCAAAATAACACGCACACCTTCTGGAGAACATTGTATCGTAGCCCTGAAATGTTTGAGCATGTCAAGACCCACAATATTGTCCGGCATGTTAGGGGAAAGCAAAAATGGACATGGAGCAGAAAATGTATCAACATGAAATGCAAGTGGTTGTGACAGTGGGCTAAGGGAAGGTGTCCCATCGAAACCTATTGATGTAATTGTTAAGCCAGACAGGGGAGCCCTTGGAATCAATTGTTTAGATAGGGCGCTACGAGTAGCTCCTGTGTCAACCAAAAACTGATCAGTGGAACCCAAAACACATGCATTAACATAAGGACCCTTCAGATCTACTGGGACTTCAACTGATTCCGTACCCCATCCTAGGCATTCCTATGCATAAGCAGAATCCTTCAAGTTAGCGATTGGATAATCAGACATCTGATATTGGTTACGTCTATCAAAAGTATTAGAAGAATTCTGAGTATGCTCAACAGCCTCAACCCTGGTACGATCATCCATAGCTCCCCTATATCCTAAATTCCCAAGGCAGCCTCTCATTTGCCCTCGGACACGCTGGTATTGCTGAACATGCAATTGCAGACAATCAACAGCCCAATGCCCAGTCTCTTTACAATAAGCACACTGATTAGGGGACAAAGCAGTTCGGGTGAAAGAGGTTGCACCAGGGCGATACATTGCACGACCACCCCTGCTCTCACCTCTACAAGATGGACCATAAACCTGAGCGAACATATCCTTCGTTTTTAGATGTTTAACCTTTTTATCCTCGTGGCCCTTGGCTTCCAATTCCTGTCGTTCATAATACTGAGCCATAGTCAAGAGAGAGACTGGTGAAGACGTAGTCCATAAATTCTCGCTAGCCTTTAGTTGACTAGCTATTCCTGGCAACATGTTTGCGACAAATTTATCGACAAACAGATGCCTGCCCATGTCATCTGTCAATGACTGGCCACTAAAGTTGTGGAATGTCTCCTCAAAACGAGTAAAGAAGTCAGAGACCAATTCATCTGCCTTTTGCCTACAGGATGCTAACATAGTCCAGTCTATCTTTTTAGGGGGAATAAGAGTTTTTAATTTAACCAGTATAGCTTGTGGGAGATCCAAAATCTCTTGTTGCGGTTTCTGCGCTGGCTCCCTTTCTGAATCTATCTTCTCTAGTCCCTTCCAAGTATCTCCAAAAGCTGTCAAATCATCAACTTTACGAATAGATCGCCACATGTCAGGGGGTAGAATGAGCCCAAAAAACATATCTATATCAGATAAAGTCATAGTACAAGAATTAATGGCTCCCTCAACTTCCTCATAAAAAGCAGCCGGATTCTTCCGCGGATCTGGCAGAGTGGCTTTAAGAGCCATAACATCTGCTCTACTCCAACGAGTATATACCCAATTATAAATAAAATAACCCTTTGCATTAGTGGAATCTTTATCATCATCCGTTCCTTCACCCTTAGGAGGGACATATAAAGGCACGGCTTCACGCATTTGTCTCTCATGAACCACAATAGCCTTATCTGTCCCTGGATCGTCATCCGGCAACACGGAGATCCGATTTGTTTGTTCAGCTGCAGCAGCTGCCTTTTTCTCCTCTCGCAAACGGAATGCATCGGCTCGCATTTTAACCACGCGTCTCACTAAGTCAGCCACCTGAGAAGGGAGAAAAAGACCGTCACTCAACTGTTTATGCTCATTTTTAATATCAACAGGCTCTAATTCAGTGGAATGTCTTCTAAACTTGTCAATCACTTCTCCAGTGAATATTTCTGTAAAATATAACTGCTCTTTCTCCGGCCATTGTTTTTTTTTTTTTTTTTTTTTTTTGTTTTTAAAAGTTTTTATTGAACAATAATTCGATTACAAGCACGGGCCTACAACCACCAGGGCCGGCCGCTAAGTACAGAATGAAATATACATTTATCAAAGCTGCAGTCGGTTCCCGGGGGTCGGCCCCGTAGTGAGTCCGGATAGTTCTAGAGGGACAGGAGACTTAGATCCAAAAAAAAAACACAGAAAACTAAAAGAAAAACAAAAGGCGAGGCATAAAGACAAACGGCGCAGGTCAGGCTTCCTCCGGGGTACTCCAGGTCAGACCATTAAGCAGCACACGAAAGGAAGGAGTACCGGGAGGCTGGGGACGGGGGGGGGGGCCAAGGGAACTGAACGTCCATATGTAGCCATTCCAAAAGGTGCCAGGAACCGTCAAGGGTCAGGGGGACATGGCGATATCGGTGTCCACCAGGGGGGGCGTACAAATACCCCCGCGATATGCATTCCATTGCCCCCAGATTCTGCCCCATGTCCCCGGCTTACCACGGGCAACATACACAGTCTTCTCCCTGAACATACACCAGTCCATATTCTCCTTCCATACTGACACGGTGGGCGGCCGCTGGGCACCCCAAAGCTGCGCTATATCTCTCTTGGCAATCATGTTCCCCAGGGCCGCCCACCGAGTCTGAGCCGCGCTATAATCATTGGGCTCCCACACATTCAGGACACAGCGACGCACCTCCGGCAGCAGCACAACCCCCGTGACCTGTCCCATAACCGTATGTACCCGGCGCCAGTAGTCCGCCACCTCGCGGCACTCCCACAGGATATGGAGAAAGGTGGCACTGAGCCCACAACCCCGCTTACAGAGCCCATCGTCGGAATATCCCATCGAGACCAAGCGAGGACCTGTCACATACACCCGGTGAAGAATCTTAAGCTGTACCAACCGGAGACGGGCCGGAATGGCGACCTCTTTGGGGGACGACAGTGCAGACTGCCAGTCCTCGTCGTCCAATTCCACCCCATCCCCCGTCCAAGCCTCCCGAAGGCGCACCAAGAGGTCAGCCCGATGATTAATCAGTTTCTTATAAATTAAAGAAATAGTGCTGTCCGGGACATGTCCGTCAAGTATGCGGTCCTCGAGGGGCGAGGAAACCGGGATCGTGGTCCCCTCTCCAAAGACCGAGAGCAGGGCGTGTCGAACCTGGGCATAGCGGAAGAACTCCCTGTCCGTAAGCTCATATTCGGCCTGAAGAGCCGCGAAAGTCTTAACCGCGCCCTTATGCCACAGGTCTCCCACTTTGCTGATACCAATCGTGTCCCACTGGTCAAACCCCTTCGTAGTCCAGAGGCTCCCCAGGCGATCGGAGGCAAACAAAGGAGTAGCACATGTCAGTCGCTCACCCCAGCCCGTGGCCGCAGTGGCGGCCCTCCAGGTCCGCACAGCAATCTTAGTAGGACCCGTAAGGGTCCGGCCAGCCGAGCGGGAGTACAGCGCCCTGTTATAGTCCCCGCCGGGAAGCAGGAACTTGTCCATCTCATACGCCGGGTTCAGGCCAGGCGCATACGTGGCATGGTTGATGGCCGAAAGCTGCGCGGCCCAATAATACCTGCGAATGTCGGGAAGCGCGATGCCCCCGTCATACCAGGGGAGAGTAAGCTTAGCAAGAGCAATACGCGCCCGCCCGTCCCACACCAGTCTCCTCTGCAGGCTCTCTACCTCCCGAAAGTAGGCCACTGGGATGACGTCGAAGGAATTCTGGAGTGCATAGAGGAACCTGGGAAGGGACATCATTTTGAACAGCGCGGCCCGACCCAGCGGGGACAGGGGCAGCCTGCACCACCGGGCCGTATCCTCTCGCAATCGCCGAAGCGGACGCAGGAGATTCAGCTCATAGCGAGCCACCGGGTCCAGCGAAACGTATATCCCCAGGTACTTAAAGCCGCTCAGTGATACCTGGATCGGAAGCCGAGGCGGTAGGAGTGGAGGACCACCGGAGATCGGATAGACGCAGGATTTAGACCAATTGATCGTGAGACCCGAATTATTCCCAAAGGAAGTCAGAACGTCAAAGAGGACGTTGAGCGACTGCCGCGGTGAGGTGAGATATAGGAGAATATCGTCCGCATACAGCGAAACCCGATCTTCAAAGCCCGGGGCCCACCGGATCCCTCGAAGCGAGGGCTCCCAGCGGAGCCAAGCCGCGAGTGGCTCCAGGGCGAGAGCGAAGAGCAAAGGGGACAACGGGCATCCCTGCCTCGTGCCCCTGCCGAGGGCAAAGGGCCGAGAGACCCGCCCGTTCACCACCACCTGAGCCATGGGTCCCGTGTACAGAAGCTTCACCCAGCCAATAAATCCTTCCCCAAAGCCAAATTTAGCCAAGACAGCCCAGAGGAATGGCCACTCGATGGTGTCAAAAGCCATCGTGGCATCCAAAGAAACCAGCACGGCCGGTTCGGAGAGGAGCTCCGCCCTGGCAAGGGCGCCATGAAGACGCCGCAAGTTAAGAGCGGTGTTACGATGCGGGATGAATCCGCATTGGTCCGGATGAATCAGATCGCACACGACGCTCAACAGACGATTGGCAAGGACTTTCGCCAGGATCTTAGGCTCCGCATTTAGCAGTGAAATAGGCCGGTAAGAAGTACAGCGATCTCGCGGCTTGTCCTCCTTGGGGATAACGACTATCGTGGCCAAACGCTGATCGGCCGGGAGGGAACCCGCCGCCAGAGACTCACGGAACATGCGACTGAGGAAGGGCGCAAGCTTTTCAGGGCGCAATTTATATAGCTCAATGGGCAGACCGTTGGGACCCATAGCCTTGCCCGAGCGAAGGGAGCGGATCGCGGTCGCTATTTCATCCACCGACAAGGGGGCGTCCAGCCGCTCACGGTCCTCAACGGACAGGCAGGGCAAGGCGATATCCCTCAGTAGAAGGCGAGAGTCGTCCTCATCCCTGTCAGTCACTGGGGAGTACACAGCCCGGAGGTGGTCGGCAAAACATTCCACAATCTCGTCAGGCTCCGTCACACACACACCATCAGCAGCACGCAACTCCGGGACCACACGATTCACTCTCTCCTTCCTGTCCAGCCACGCGATCAACTTTCCCGCCTTGTCCCCGGCATCGTACAGTCGACCCTGCTGCTCCCTATACATAGTTTTGGCAGCGTCAGTGACCAGGGACCTATATTCAAACTGTTTCAGGCTGAGGGCATGGAGCCCGTCCGGAGTAACATTCGCCTCCAAGGCCGACTCCAGCCCCAAGATGTCAGTCTCCAGCCTCACCACTGCCTCACTCTTGACCCTCTTAGCCACCACTATCTGGGAAAGGGCGTGTCCGCGGATCACGGTTTTAAAGGCTTCCCACAGGGACATTGCAGAAGACACCGACCCCTCGTTATCCAGGAAGTATTGGTCCATAGCCTTAACCAGGCTGTCACGAGTCGTAGGGTCTCGCAGGTACCATGGGTTAATGGGAGCGATCCGCCCTGCAGACCGCGGCCCGGTGTCAAAAACAAGCCACAGCGGAGAATGGTCGGAGATACCCCGCGCCAGGTGCCTGACCTCTCGAATCCGACCAGTCTGCGCCGCGGGCATAAGGAAGTAGTCTAACCTAGAGAGACTCCCATGCGCCCCCGAGTGAAAGGTGAATTGGCATTGGGTCGGATGCATTAATCTCCAACTATCCACCAGGCCGAAGGTCTCCAGCATCCCACCCAGCCATGCCTGGGCAGCGGGGAGGGTCCCTGGTGGGTGACGATCCAGTTCACCCGAAACCACAGAATTAAAGTCCCCGCCCATGAGCAGGAGGCTGTCCGGAAGGTCAAGCAGCATTCGACCCAAGTCAGTGAAGGTGGAGTTCTGGAGGCCCGGGGGGACGTAGACTGAAACCAGGGCAAGGGGCTGCCCCTCCCACCTCCCAATCAAACACACATAGCGCCCTCTGTCATCCGAGACTATCTTAGTGATCTCCACCGGGAGTGAGGTTCGCAGCAGAATGCCCACCCCCCTGGAACCAGTTATGAAACCAGAATGGGCCACGAGGCGGTATCCCCCCCTGTTCATTGCATGACAAACATTGCCAACCAGATGCGTCTCCTGGAGAAACACCACATCAGGAGTCAAACGACGCAAATATTGCAGTACTACACCCCGCTTGATACGGTCCCCCAACCCATTAACGTTCCATGACATAAGCCTCAACCCGTCCCCCCCCATCCCCCCCAATAGATCAAGGGTCCCCCAGCCTGCAGCACAGTTCCCAAATGTGGACAAAAATCAGTACCTCGCCCTGTAAACAAAAAACACACAGCAAAACAAACCCTCCTCCCCCCCAACCCCACCCCAGGACCAACTCCCCCCACCCTGCACCCCTGCGGGCCAAAAAACCCCCCCAACTTGCAGTGTGCCTGTCGCCCCACTAACCCCATTCTACGAAAAGAACCCAGAGGAGGTAAGGGACCCGTCCCCGCCCGCCCCCCTCACCGGTCCTGGTAAAACACAATATGCAAATGAAATAAGACCCGACTGTACAGTGCAAAAAGGCAAAATCAAGGACCAAAAGTCATTCTAAAGGGGACCCATCACCTGCGGTGCCCGCAGAGGGTCCGGGACGGCCACCTCCATCCGGCAGAGAGTCCAGCCAGTCACTTGCAGCCACAGGAGAGTCAAAAAAGGCTGTCCGATCCCCCTGTTCCACTCGGAGTTTTGCAGGGTAGAGCATCGAATACTTTAGGCCCAGCTCACGGAGACGACGCTTCACCCCTTGGAATCCCATCCGTTGTTTCTGGACCAGTTGCGTGAAGTCCGGGTAAAAATTGATGGTCGAGTTCTCATGACGAACCGGGCCGTGGGTCCGTGAGGCCTGCAGAATAGCGTCGCGGTCCCTGTAGTAGAACAGTTTGGCCACGATAGGCCTCGGGGGGGCCCCCGGCCGTGGCCGACCGCCCGGAACTCGATGAGCCCGCTCCACGGCAAAGAACTTACTTAGGCCAGCCGAGGACAACTGTTTCAGGATAAGTTCCTCGACCACGAGGTCAACCGGGCGGCCGTCAGAGGACTCCGGTACACCTATGACGCGGATGTTGTTGCGTCGGGCCCGTCCCTCGAAGTCCTCAAGCCGCCGGGCCATATGGTCGTTAACCACCCTGATGTCTCCAAGCGCGGCCCGCAGATCCGACACCTCCGCACCGAGGGTGGAGGTCCGTGCGTCGAGAGCCTGGACCTTCTCGTTAGTTTTGGAGAGGTCGGCCCGGATCAGGGTGACATCGATCGCGACAGTGTCAATCTTACGGGCCAGGGCCTCATATTGCGTCGCGATGGTTTCCCTGATGCCATCAATGGCGCCCATAATGTCCTGCAAGGATAGTTCCGTAGTGGCGGTCGCGCCTCCTTCCGCAGTATCCGAGGGGAGGCCAGCAGCGCCAGAGGGCCCCCTGCCCTGGGTGTAGCGGTCCATGTTATTGCTCTGGACTGCCCCCCCGCGGAGGGAAGCCTTGGTCTTGCGGCCCTCGGGACCCCCTTTGCCCCCCATGTGAACACGGTCACCCGAGGGGACCTCCAATCAAGAGGTGTAAGGCACCAGCAAGAAGACCACAAAATGTCGGTATAGGGGGTCCGAGGCGATAGGCGCTCTAGGGGCAGATGAAAGAAAACCTCATGCAGAGGCCCAGGAAGCACCTCCCCACCCCGAGCGCACCTCCCTGCCGGTCTCCTGAAGTGCAAAACCGAAACCGAAAGTGGTGGATCGGCAGCTGGCACCGCGCTGAAGCCGCTGTTGTTCAATTGCAGCCCGCTCCCTCGGGTCACCTTCACCCCGGTCACCTCCGTCGGGTGGGTCCCAAAAGTTCCGACGACGACAACTCAGGATTCCCAGGTCCGATTTGAGTTTTGAAAAGAGATATACGCTCAGCTGGTCTTTATCTCCCAGATTCCATAAGCCACGTCAGGATATTCTCAGGATAAATTCCGAGGAGCAGAGAGGGTCCGGGGAGCCCTGTGCTCACGCGACCATCTTGGATGCGCGCTAGGCTCCTCCTCTTCTCCGGCCATTGTTGAATCACTGCTAGAAGATCTGGAGCAGAAATTTTACCACGGGCCGCTTTCCAAGCAGAAGATAGAAGAGTGGCCAAACGGTCAGCCATCAGAAAAGAGCGAGTTTGTGGCCCACCACCTGATCCTGATTTATCTAGATCTGAGAGAGAGATGTCATCATCAGAATCAACTTTAGGGGCAGCGGGGAAAGTATAAGAAGGCAGAGAACGATCTAAGAAAATTGAATCATCCTGTGGCTTATTAAGGAGAGGGTAAAGGGGACTCCGAACAGGATATTGGTCATTTACCTGTAAGCGGTGTTCCCTAGCCTTCCTTTCTTTTGTTTCTTTTTCATCTTTAAGTTTCATTTCCAGCGCCTTGGTATAAATATTTTTGCGTTGTTCTTTTTCTTGAGTCTGACTATACTTTGACTAACGGGAATAGCTGCCACTGGTGCAGTGGCACCGAAGTCCTGAGGGTGCCTACTGAACCCTGATTATTGCTGTACTTCAGAGTTCAACTCGCAGCCAGGAGAAACATTTGCTTCCGAACTAGGGCCCATGTCACATTGGTTTCGCCACTGATTCACCAATATTTCACCCTTTCCTGAACCAGATAGACGTGTAACAATACCAAATAATGCCCTTGTTTAAAAACATGCTTAAACAGATTCCCAGAGGGGATCTGCGCTTTTAGAAGTAAAGCCACAGCAGCAGTGCTACATTTCACCATGATACTATTAAAGTGATTCGCTAGCAAAGTTCGATTTGGGCTTTTTAATTTTACTAGCTCATGACTTTTAAATTAACTGAGTTGCTGCTTTTCGTTTTTTTGCAATGATTGAGCCTTTTACTTCTTGTGATAGTATTTTATTGTTATTGGATATGTGGCTAATTTTTTTGGTAATTAACGGCATTTTTACTATTGGCAATTTAAGACCATTACTTTAACTGCTGGTTCTAGCTTCCACTTTAAGCGACTATAATTTTCACTTGCTTTATGGCTTCCATTTATATTGCTAGTGAATTTTACATTTTAATGAATTGCGTTTTATCGTGATTTACGTTTGCTTTTCTTTTTACTACATTGCTGCTTATACTTTATGCCACTGTGGTTGTTATGTGCTTGATCTTCATTCCGAGTTTTTTTCTACTGGGTTTCAGCCTTTAGAGTGCAAAAGTTCTACTCTGTGGTTTTCAACTCTTGCTACAGCCTTGTAATGTTAAGTATTGTCATAAGGCTCCCAACCGAGACCAGGAAGACGGTCACCCACGCTCTCGTCACCAGCAGACTAGACTACGGAAACACCCTCTACGCCGGTACTACGGCCAAGCTTCAGAAAAGACTTCAGCGTATTCAGAACGCCTCCGCCCGACTCATCCTGGACGTCTCCCGACGCAGCCACATCTCGTGCCACCTGAGAGACCTGCACTGGCTCCCGGTCAACAAGAGGATCACGTTCAGACTCCTCACCCACGCACACAAGTCCCTCCACGACCTAGGCCCAGGGTACCTCAACAGCCGCCTCACCTTCTACACGCCCACCCGCCGGCTACGTTCCGCTAACCTCGCCCTCGCCGTCGTCCCTCGCATCCAGAGAGCCACCGCTGGAGGAAGGTCATTCTCCTACCTGGCAGCTAAGACTTGGAACTCCCTACCCGTCCACCTGCGGATGACCCAGGACCACCTGGCATTCAGGAAACAGCTCAAGACCTGGCTGTTCGAGCAGTAGCAGACCCCCTCCCCCAAGCGCCTTGAGACCCTTACGGGTGAGTAGTGCGCGATATAAGTTCCATGATTGATTGATTGATTGATTGAAGGCTAAAAGGATGGAACTGTTTAGGTAAAGTTGTTGCTGCGTGAGCGTTCGTATGAAACAGTGGAGCAGCAGTGAATTAGGACCCTAGAGGGAAACCGCGTAGGTAAAAGTGTTAAAAAAACAAGCATTGGCATAGCCAATAGGTCTCACCTTTTGGGCCTTATAAGTGTTTAGCCAGAGGTATTGTCTTTGCCATATGTCCACAGGCCAGGTAGGAAGGCTGTTCGGGGGGGGAGGGGCGAAGTAAGGCGTGGGGGCTCCGGTGGATGTAGGGAGTCCTGTGGAAAAGGGAGGGGATGTGATGCAGAAGTGGTGGGCTGCAAAGGGTTGGTAAAAGGCAAGGGTGGTTGGCTTACCTTGAGGAGGAGAAATTGGATGGCGCACGGTCGGGGTATTTGCGGCTGCCCTCGGCCCCCGCAGGGGGCCACCTCGGAGGACGGCCACCCTTAGTTACATTTGGGCTCCTCCCCCGCCTCGCTTCCGCGGGACTCGGGGAGGAGTCCCATTACAGGGGGCGCGCCGGACACGTCATGTCCGGCGGGCCCGGGGGGTCGGGGAACGGTATTTAGGCCTCTCCCCCCCATCTTGGACCCTCTTTGCTGCCCCACTTTCACGCCGTTCGCCCCGTCGCTCCTGTCGCCGTCGTCTGGCCCCACGTGTCGTCTGCGAGTCGCTGGTAAGTCTTGCCGCAACCACTCCGCCCCGGCCCTGTCCCTGGGCAGTACCAGGTTGACGAGGGCCCTGTGGCTCGGAATTGCCACGGGCGGAGGGGGCGCAAGATGGAGTCTTTGGGGCGCGGCGGTTTGCATTCAAAGTGGGAATGGGCTATGGCATTGGAGCGAGAAGGGGGGGTCTGTGTTAGGCGGGAAACTTCGGCATCGGGTGCTGAGTAATGGTGTTGCTGGCCGGTCATAGCGGTCGACGTTTTCTGGGGGACTGGTATTCGAGGCTTGGCTACAAGCAAGGGTCTCGGCGGCGCAACACTGACAATTGCAATAAGGGTATATGACAATAGCTAGTGTTTCACATCAATGCGCCTTCAGCCACATCTGTATTTGCGTCTGCCGTGATGGGTGAGGTCAGGGGGGCTGCTGACCGCGAGTCGGGCCTCGACAGCGCGGCCTCGACAGCGCTCCTACCACCTCTCCGGGGGAAGGGGCGCGGGGCTCAGCATATACCCATTCGACGGTGCAGCCTCCTTTGGGGGCATAGATCAGGGTTACGGACGTTTGGACTGTAGTACGCGGCAGAGTCGCGCTTTAATGTTTAAAGGTCAGACCCGTGGATAAATCGGGGAGGGGAT
Source organism: Triturus cristatus (assembly GCF_964204655.1). Lineage (NCBI taxonomy): Eukaryota > Metazoa > Chordata > Amphibia > Caudata > Salamandridae > Triturus > Triturus cristatus. Next base: position 959,306,710 of record NC_140579.1, read on the forward strand.
GTGGCGCCTCGGCTAGCCTGTCGACGTTGGGGCTGAGTGCCAGTGTTCAAGCCTCGGGGTCGCATCCGCTTACTGTGCTGTTGGGCAACAATTTTTCAGCCGTTAAGCGTTATAATACCTGCTGTGTTGCCACGTGTTGCGGTGTTCGTCAAGCCACCCTAAACCCCCCCCCCGCCCACAGCGCTACATAGTCGTGAAGCTACCGGGGCCCCCGCGGATCGCGGGAGGTGCAAGCCGTGGGTGCTCACGAGGTCTGTCACTGCCCCCCCCCTCCGGTGGCCGTAATGCGGAGCGGGTGTGAGGGGGGCATACATGGGGCGACGTGCTCAGCGCGTGGCTGGGGAGATGAGGAGGGGAGTGGGGCGAAGCGTGAGGCGAGTTAGCTCAGGAACGGGACGTGGTGGCAATTAGGTCGCATCTGTTTGAGGGTGCCGGAGCGCGCGTGCTCTCGGAATAATGATCTTCCTTTCCCTATAAGATAGCGGGTGGCTCAGTTAAAACGTGCACCAGGAGCTATGCTCAATGGTAAGTCTTGTGCCTGTGGTCATGAAAGATCTCACAGGACAAGGGTTTGAGTCCCGCAAACGCTGTAAAGTGACAGAAGGTGGCAAAAATTGCAAACTCTTCTTTGGATGAGGTCAGGATGGCCGAGTGGTATAAGGCGCTGCGTTACGAAGTGTGCAGTGTTTTCAGTGATGGACCTCGCGTCCTGTTTATTTGTTTGCGGTGTAGACAAACAGCATAACATGTAATGCTTCTCAAACTATACATTAAATATGTAGTGAAGAATTTGCATCCGTTTATTTTGCCAGGTGTCCAAGTGTGGGTGATCGGCCATTCGTTCGTCGCCAGACTGGCCAGGTGGGCGGCGCGCAGGAACTGGATGCAGGGTTTCACGCATACTAAAGTGGTCTGGTGGGGCTTCCCTGGCATGAGATGGTCCAGCCTGCAGAATAAGCTAGAACAGGGCCTGGCGGGGCAAGAAGGCTTGCCCAACATCTTGATAATACACCTTGGAGGCAACGATCTCACTTCCATGGGCAGGGGTGCTCTCTTACAGGCCATGAAGACTGACCTAGGGGAGATTAGCAAGCGCATGGGCCAATGCGAACTGTTTTGGTCTGAGATAGTACCACGCTTGGACTGGCGCGGGGCTAAGTCCAATGAAGCCATCGAGCATTCCCGCAAAAGGGTCAACAGCGCAATGCGCAAGTTCACGGACCAAAGAGGTCTTGGGTTTATCAGACACGAGCTGCTGCAAATAAGGGTGACAGGCTATTTTGATGCCGACAAGGTTCACCTATCAAAGGTTGGAATGGACCTGTTCCTCTTGGACTTACAAGAGACACTAGAGGGAGCAGGTTGCAGGTGAAAAAAGTCTAGAATAGTGGTGGGGGGCTCCGCAGGCGACGGGGGCCGCCTCCAGAGCTGTGGAGGAGTTACAGGGCGATCTGGAAGCAGGATGGGTACAGAATACCTCTGCATGAGCACAATAGGGGTGCCAGAGCCAAACCCACATGAACCTCAGGAGAGGGTCCTGGAACAATGACGTCGGCGCCCCGCTAGTCCCTAGGGCGGTTGTGGGCCTGAACAACCGGAGGCTTGCCTTGCTACGCTCCGCCCTGAAAGGGGCGTGAGTAATATGGGACCAATGTGTCACGTGATCCAGTAAGGGGATCACTCCGATAAGGGTAGTGCTGGTTGGGGGGGTATTCCCACAGTGCTTGGCTCATCAGGCGGGCAGGGCAGCATAGGTCTAGCTGCCTGCCCTTGGATCGCCCGTAAGTTAACCCACCGTATGTTGCATACTTTGTATGTAATAAACCTGCAGCAATATATTTTCCAACCTAAAACTGTGTGATGTGTTTTATTTATACATGTTATTCTGCCATGTTTATGCTGGCATTGCATGAGGGGGGGTCTGGGCCCATAATGGAACTATGCGGCTGCCCTCGGCCCCCGCAGGGGGCCACCTCGGAGGGCGGCCACCCTTAGTTACATTTGGGCTCCTCCCCCGCCTCGCTTCCGCTGGACTCGGGGAGGAGTCCCATTACAGGGGGCGCGCCGGACACATCATGTCCGGCGGGCCCGGGGGGTCGGGGAAGGGTATTTAGGCCTCTCCCCCCCATATTGGACCCTCTTTGCTGCCCCACTTTCACGCCGTTCCCCACCCTACCGCTTACCCGGCTTGGGGTAGACAGGGGGAGGGCGCTAGAAGTTGTAATATTTTCTTTGTCGTTGCAGGAGGAGTTACAGGGAGATCTGGAAGCAGGATGGGTACAGAATACCTCTGCATGAGCACAATAGGGGTGTGTAGCAAGGAGGCCTCGTCAGGCCTTAGTACTACGGGCTCTACCGACTGGTGGTCAGCATGTTCCCCTTTCGCCCCTCTGTGTTCTCCTCACCAGGACGCCTGGAAAGAAAGCCCAGACGAATGGGAGACGGCATTTCCCCATGAGAGTCAACGCGGTCCCTTTAACCCGAACCAGAATCAGCCTGAGGCCCCGCCTACCAACAACGTCATGACCCTTTCATTGGATAAAGCCCCGGATGCCCTGGACGAGGGGTGGCACACACCCCGGATGCAGAGATTGAAGGAGCTGGCGTTTCGGAGACCGGAGGAGCGGGAGTTTCGGAGACCGGAGGAGCGGGAGTTTCGGAGACCGGAGGAGCGGGAGTTTCGGAGACCGGAGGAGCCGCCGGCTTTGGAGAAGACGAGGGTGAGAACCACCGTGGAAGAGGGAGCGGCAGACGGCGAGCCAGGAGGCCAACGACCCGGCGCATCCCCGAGCCACGTACCAAGGGGTGCGTGGCTTCTTCAGGTACGGGAGCGGATGGCAAGGGTGTTGGGGAGGCGGGAGAATGCGGTAACAGAATAGCGGCGTTTCGAATCCACCAGAAACGTACGAGATTGAGACTGTCACCCACTCTTTGCTCCTTCTCTTCTTCCCTCCCCTACTTGTTCATAAAGCGCACCCTTCAACATTATTTGCACGTGTAGGAAGTGTGTTCACTCTGGGTGTATTCCCTCACTCCCGGTCCCTTAGGAATCATAGGTTATAGCACTCAACCGCCACTGACCCCTGTCCTATTTTGTCCTTTTCTCTGCCTCGTGAGGGACTGCCCGGAGGACTTGATTCGACCCCAGGACGGCAGAGGTTCTCCCTACTGCGACTACGGCACCCTGTCCAAGAATTGGAAGAAAGGTCCGCGGCCCTTACGAAGAACAGGACTACTGACCAGAGCAGGACGTCAAGGAAGACGGACCCCTCTACAGAACTGAACAAACCAAGACTCTTGCATGTAATAAGAAAATACAAGGGAATAAAACCTTATATCCGCAAACCAGGTCTACGCCTCTTCACTGCCCCAACCCGACAACTGGTGTCAGAAGTGGGATCCATCACATCATCCATCAGTACACCTATGATGGAGGCCGTCGTCCAACAACTTATAGTCGGGCAAGAAAAACTGGAGTGGGCAGTGAGAAAACAACTGACGTTGGCCCAAGCTGACAGAGAGGCCTTCAGAGACACCGTTACAGCACGGATTGACAGCCTACAGCAGGTTGTACAGCCTGCCTCCACACTACAGACAACAGAAGGGAGGTCCTCTCATCCACATCACTCCGGGGTTTCATTGCAGAAGTACACCCCGGGAGAAGACCCCGATACCTTCCTTTCAAACTTTGAACGTGTTGCCAGAGCGTGTGGTTGGCCAGAAGAAAAATGGCCTTTCTTTTTGGCGCCGCTTCTGAGTGGAGAGGCACAGGCTGCTTACCAAGTAGCCAATAACACAGGGGACACCCCTTACGCCACAGTAAAAGACGTCATATTGGACCATTTGGGACTTGACCGAGAAGCATATAGGGTCCGATTCAGAAAAGAGAAAGGCAACGTCGGGGAAAACCCCAAGATCCTTTTTATTAGACTAAAGATTGCCGCCGATAAATGGCTGCGACCCAATACCAGTACCAAGGAAGAAATAATTAACCAGATCTATATGGAGCAATTCATAGAGGCCCTCCCGTATGGATCCCAAAGGTGGTTGAGACAGCATTCCACTCTTACAGTGGAACAAGCTGTCGACATGGCGAGCAACTTCTCACGAGCGCAACCAAGATTAACGTCCTGGGACATGGAAAAAACAGGCAAAGGTGGAGCCCCTCACACTAGGACTGACAAGAAGATAAAACCCCTTGGAGAGGCTCCCAAAACCCGTTTTGGTAGACTAGAGCCTCCGCCGTTGAAGGGTCCCCAATGTTTCGAATGCGGGGAATGGGGCCATATCGCCAGGATGTGTCCTCGCCGAAAACCAGCGGAGGAACCCATGGAAGTCGGGTACATTCCGAGGGCGGTGTTGTACTCTGCGGAAATGGGGCCCTCTTTCTACGTGAGTGTCTGGGTCAATGATAAACAGCTAAAGCCCTATTAGATTCAGGGTGTAGACAGTCGGTGGTACAGAAAGAATAGTGCGACCAGAGCAGGTCTTGCCCTTAGAAAAGGTACACATTAGATGCGTCCACGGAGATGTCAGAACCTACCCAGTAGCTCAGATGACGGTAAACACCACTGACCACTCGCCTTGTACAGTAAGGGTGGGGGTGGTAGAGACGCTTCCTGAAGACCTGATAATGGGTATAGATAATCCCCATTTTTTGTCCCTGTTCCACTCTGAAATTCGAAAACAGATTGAGAGAAACCAAAAGACAGTAGCCCTTACGTCCTCAGAGCCCTGGGTTTTAGATGGCAGCTTCCGGTTTTCACAAGCCAATGATCGCACCCTTTTTAATGCATGGGAAACAGCCCACCAGACCCAAGACACCACAAACCACGCGTACCCCCGTTTTGTAATCCGTAACGATCTCTTGTACCGAGAAGCGAAAGAAGGCGAACCCCTACAGTTGTTAGTTCCAAAAGACTTCAGGGAGCAGATCTTATTCTACGCACACGCCCACCTAGTCGCCGGACATTCGGGGGCAGAGAAAATGACCAAACACCTTCTCCGTTTCTTCTACTGGCCAGGTGTTTACCGAGAGACTCAACAGTACTGCCAGACCTGCGAGATCTGTCAAAGGGGGAATACCCAACGACCCCCAAGAGTACCGCTACAACCATTACCCGTGATCGGAACCCCGTTCGAACGAGTGGGGATGGACCTAATAGGACCCCTCCCGAAGACATCAAAGGGCAACACGTATGCCCTGGTCATAGTGGATTACGCCACTAGGTTTCCGGAGGCCTTCCCTTTGAAAGCCCCTACTACCAAAAACATCAGCGAAAAACTGGTCGAGTTATTTTCAAGGGTGGGGTTTCCAAAGGCCCTCTTAACCGACCAAGGCACTCCGTTTACATCCAGGCTCATGGGGGAGGTCTGTAAAACATTGAACCTAGACCATCTTAGAACGTCGGTTTACCATCCCCAAACCGACGGATTGGTGGAACGGTATAACAAGACCCTGAAAGGAACCTTGAAGAAGATGTTGGAGGTTGAAAAAAAAGAATGGGACCAGCTATTGCTCTTAGCCTTATACGTGATACGGGCAAAGGAACAGAGCAGCCTCGGTTGCTCGGCCTTTGAGCTCCTCTACGGGAGAATGCCGCGTTCATTATTAGAAATCACACGCGACACGTGGGAGAACGAAGCTGACACAGACCGCAGGTCCCTTCTGGAATATACCTGCCGTCTCAAGGCCAAGCTGGGAAAGCTACGTGACATGGCCCATTGTAATTTGAGACAAAGCCAAGAACGGCAGAAGAAAAACTATGATAAAGGGAAAACATGGCGAAAGTTGGAGATAGGCGATTGGGCCCTGGTCATGCTGCCAACCACTACACAGAAATTTAGAAATAAATGGTCTGGCCCCTTTCCCGTCCGCAGTACCATTGGCAATACAACGTACCGGCTTCAGATGACCCCGACGCGGACCCAGTGCTTTCATATTAATTTGTTGAAAAAATGGCTGGGGCCCCCTCCAAAAGAAGCACACTTAATCTTACCGTCCTCGTCTAGAAACACGACGTTGGCTCAGCTTCCCATTAACGAAGAACTGACCGCCGACATGAAAAAGGATCTACACCGACTCCTCACGAACTACGAACCTATCTTCTCGGACCTACCGGGGCGAACAGATCTCGCAGAACACCATATAGAGACACAACCGGGTAAAATCGTCAAACAAAAACCTTATAGAATACCGGCAGCGCGACGGGCGGACGTGAAAAGAGAAGTACAAGACATGCTTCGCCTGGGTGTGATCAGACCCTCCCACAGCAATTGGTCCTCACCGATTGTCATGGTTCCTAAGCCCGATGGGAGCACCCGTTTTTGCATGGACTTCCGGGCCCTGAATTCCGTCTCAAACTTTGACGCATACCCGATACCGAGAGTAGACGATCTAGTGGAGAAACTGGGGGATGCCAAATTCATCACAACCCTGGACCTTACTAAAGGTTATTGGCAAGTGCCCTTAAAAGAAGAAGACCGTAAAAAGACAGCATTTTCCACCGATGAAGGGCTCTTCGAGTTCAACGTACTGCCGTTTGGCCTACATGGGGCTCCCGCTACATTTCAAAGGCTAATGAACTCCATCTTATTGCCTTTTTCTTCTTTTTGTTCGGCCTATTTGGATGACATTGTCATTTTCAGTCCAACCTGGTCAAGACACTTACAGGACCTGAATAGCATCCTACAAGCCCTCCAACGTGCGGGACTACATATCAACTCCAGGAAATCAAGGGTGGCCTTCCACGCGGTGAACTATCTACGCTACGTCTTGGGGGATGGGATGATAGCCCCCCAAACGGAGAAAATAAAAGCAATCGTCAGTGCCCCTTTTCCCTCTTCAAAACGTGAACTTCGATCCTTTCTGGGGTTGATAGGTTATTAACGTCGGTTCATACCCAGATTCTCTGACATTGCCTCACCTCTGACAAACGTCTTACGAAAAGAGGTCCATGTCAAACATCTGGTGAACCCGTCCCCGGAAATGCAAGAGGCCTTCAACTCCTTAAAACACCTGATCACTACCAGTCCGATTCTCATTTCTCCTAATTTCCATAAACAATTTATACTTACCACCGATGCCTCAAACACAGGGCTGGGGGCGGTATTGTCACAGGAGGGAGACGATGGGCTAGAACACCCCATTCTATTCATAAGTAGGAAGTTGTTCCCCAGGGAGTGCAAATATTCCACGATTGAGCGGGAATGCTTAGCCGTCAAATGGGCGATGGACAAATTGAGGTTCTATCTGGAGGGTCGTCCATTTCTCCTGTACACCGATCATGCTCCACTACTGTGGATGTATCGCAATAAATCACAGAACCCCAGGGTACTTCGCTGGTTTTTATCCCTTCAGCCGTTTTCCTTTCATGTGAGACACAAAAAAGGGAAAGACAATGGGAATGCGGATTATCTCTCTAGGACACCTTCTCTCCCCGAACGGGAGAATCCAAGGGGGGAGGTATGTAGCAAGGAGGCCTCGTCAGGCCTTAGTACTACGGGCTCTACCGACTGGTGGTCAGCATGTTCTCCTTTCGCCCCTCTGTGTTCTCCTCACCAGGACGCCTGGAAAGAAAGCCCAGACGAATGGGAGACGGCATTTCCCCATGAGAGTCAACGCGGTCCCTTTAACCCGAACCAGAATCAGCCTGAGGCCCCGCCTACCAACAACGTCATGACCCTTTCATTGGATAAAGCCCCGGATGCCCTGGACGAGGGGTGGCACACACCCCGGATGCAGAGACTGAAGGAGCTGGCGTTTCGGAGACCAGAGGAGCGGGAGTTTCGGAGACCGGAGGAGCGGGAGTTTCGGAGACCGGAGGAGCGGGAGTTTCGGAGACCGGAGGAGCCGCCGGCTTTGGAGAAGACGAGGGTGAGAACCACCGTGGAAGAGGGAGCGGCAGACGGCGAGCCAGGAGGCCAACGACCCGGCGCATCCCCGAGCCACGTACCAAGGGGTACGTGGCTTCTTCAGGTACGGGAGCGGATGGCAAGGGTGTTGGGGAGGCGGGAGAATGCGGTAACAGAATAGCGGCGTTTCGAATCCACCAGAAACGTACGAGATTGAGACTGTCACCCACTCTTTGCTCCTTCTCTTCTTCCCTCCCCTACTTGTTCATAAAGCGCACCCTTCAACATTATTTGCACGTGTAGGAAGTGTGTTCACTCTGGGTGTATTCCCTCACTCCCGGTCCCTTAGGAATCATAGGTTATAGCACTCAACCGCCACTGACCCCTGTCCTATTTTGTCCTTTTCTCTGCCTCGTGAGGGACTGCCCGGAGGACTTGATTCGACCCCAGGACGGCAGAGGTTCTCCCTACTGCGACTACGGCACCCTGTCCAAGAATAGGAAGAAAGGTCCGCGGCCCTTACGAAGAACAGGACTACTGACCAGCGCAGGACGTCAAGGAAGACGGACCCCTCTACAGAACTGAACAAACCAAGACACTTGCATGTAAAAAGAAAATACAAGGGAATAAAACCTTATATCCACAAACCAGGTCTACGCCTCTTCACTGCCCCAACCCGACAGGGTGCCAGAGCCAAACCCACATGAACCTCAGGAGAGGGTCCTGGAACAATGACGTCGGCGTCGCGCTAGTCCCTAGGGCGGTTGTGGGCCTGAACAACCGGGGGCTTGCCTTGCTACGCTCCGCCCTGAAAGGGGCGTGAGTAATATGGGACCAATGTGTCACGTGATCCAGTAAGGGGATCACTCCGATAAGGGTAGTGCTGGTTGGGGGGGTATTCCCACAGTGCTTGGCTCATCAGGCGGGCAGGGCAGCATAGGTCTAGCTGCCTGCCCTTGGATCGCCCGTAAGTTAACCCACCGTATGTTGCATACTTTGGATGTAATAAACCTGCAGCAATATCTTTTCCAACCTAAAACTGTGTGATGTGTTTTATTTATACATGTTATTCTGCCATGTTTATGCTGGCATTGCATGAGGGGGGGGGGGTCTGGGCCCATAATGGAACTAAGACCTCTGCGAAGTCAGATGGAGGGCTCGGTACGGATGACTTGGGAACCTTGACTTGCACCCGGAATGGTGTGCTAGAGGGGGATAAGATGCGGAAATCAATCAGCAAATTCAGCAAGACGCCTGGCTAGATGCGGGAGGACAGGCTTACCGGTCGTAGTATTCCAAAAGGGGGGAGAGGATCAGCCGTGAACGATCTGGAGCCTCAATTGGTCCCACGAGTGGGTACGGACGGTGAACCCCGGGGCGACAAGGGGGAGAATCAGAGTGGGGCCGAGTACGGAAGAAGCCTAGTGGAAAAAAAGATCATGGGGACCTCGCAGTTGAAGTCCAGCAGCAGTGGGTTGGGGGCCTCTGCCGTGAATCCCCTTCTGGAGCAGTGGCGGATGGTGACATTTGAAAGTGGTGAGGCGTAAACTTTTCTGTGGGAGTGCACCGTGGCGAGCGAGCGCAGCGAGCGAGCTCGACCACCTTAGAGGGGGTTCGGGGGGGGTTTTCCCCCCGAGAAATTTTTGAAAAAAAAGTGGGTAAAGGGTGCATTTTCAAGCAAATTTGAGAAGCACAGAGACTAGAGCTGCAAACGCACATAGAGCCCACTGCAGAGGGTATGTTCTTAGGTGAAGTCCTGCTGAAACTAAAATGCATTAACATTATAATCTCAGTTTCCCCACTTAACAAAGAGAGTCATCCCCAGAAAATGAGTTCCCCATCCTGTTTCTTCATTCCTTTTTCAGACAAAATTAGGAACATTCATACCCTTCGGAGTGTACTAATGCCCTAGGCACACACCCATGCACTAATGCACCCGTGCACCAATGCTCCTAGAACACACCTGTGCAATAATGCTCCATGCACACACCTGTGCACTAGCGCATACACCTGTGCACTAATGGTCCAGCCACACCCTATGCATTCATGCTCTTGGAACACACGTGTGCACTAATGTCCCAAGCACACACCCAAGCACTAATCCTCCAAGTAACACACCCATTCTTTGCTCAAACAAGACAGGCATCAAAGTATGAATGCATGTTAAATAAATGACTTTGTGTGTTTTCCAAACAGAAAATAAATATGAATAAATAAAGATAAGATGGCAAACATTGAATACGGATAAATACATCATGATTCCATCAGAGCAGCCACTCTCATGTCCGAGTGCTTCCCTGTTCTGTTATTGACCTGTAAACATTCAATTCAATACACGTAAGGGCCACTGCAGAAACCTACGGAAGAGGCAATTAACACATATCTAAGGCACTGTAGCATATTAGTGTGTTAAAATTGTTAATCATTTGCTTAATTCAGGATTGCATTTCTAGGTGAACTTTTCTCAACTTATTTTCTCAGTTTTGTAAAACACACAAAGGGAGGAAATACCAAATATACAGAATTGTATGCTTTTAGTAGATTTCAGAAGAAAGCATACATTTGTTGTTTTCAATCTTACTCTGCATCTATGGTTGCCTCCTCCCCACCCACCTTCCCACATCAATGAAACCCTCGGTCTAACCCTAAAACGGTACCTAGGCTGTGAGGCTGCAGGAGGGCAGTCCTGCTGAGAATTCTGTACGCCCTGCTGCACAGTTTTACAAACGGCATTCTCTCCAAGTGGGGAATATGCAGGCTCTAGGGCGTGGGACACCACCTCTTAAGACAGCAGAGCACGAAAATACACCTAGGTTAAAGTTTGGTACTGGTGCTATGTCTCCAGCCAAAGGACGGGGGAGGTGCAAAGCCAGAAATAGAGGGTATAGCGACAGAACAGTCTTTATCGGATTTAACATTGGAGTATTTCTCCCAGAGATTTGAACGGTCTCTCCGTGGTGGGGGGTAGGGTGAAGGGATCAAGCTTCTGTTTCAGCCAGCATTACTGGAGGGTCCCACATTTCATAACCCACAACTAGAGTCTAAATGCCCCCAGCACCTCTAGATGCCATCATTTGAGCATCAGCCTCCATAATTGTAGTATGTCTCACTTACCCAGCTTTTATCACTAATGTAGCATCTGCCCTCTAGGCCCCAATTATTGAAGCTTGGGCCAACAGCATGCTTACTGCAAAATCCCTTTTCTTAGCATCTTCAATAATAACAAAAAGTGCCTCATAATCCTCAGCCCTTGCAACATATACCCCAGCACCCCCTAATACAGGAGTGTGTGTCTTGGCTTCCAAACCTAATGCATGCGGCACCCACGTTCTCCCAGCATTTCCAGTAGGACCCGCTTTTGTAGCATGTGCCCTGCAACATCCCTAATAGCATATGTTCCCCAGGACCACTAGCTAAAGCAGTATGAACCTCCCTATTTCTGTTTGCATTCCTAGATTTTGCAGGCTGAGCCTCCCAGAGTTCCACTTTTCTGCCTCATCTCAGCATCCGAAAGAATAGCAGCTTGAGTCGCCAGCAGAGTTTACTTTTGCAGAAGGATCCTTGCAGCACCCCTAACTAATGGAACATGTGCATCACAACATCTCAAATTACTACTTGTGCCCTCAACATCCCCAACTATTGCAGCACCTGTCCCCATCGTTCCCAACTATTGCAGCACCTGCCCCTCGCATAAACTAATGAATGATATGCCCTCAACTCTAACTATTGCAGCATGTTTCTTCAGCATCCATCTACTGTCACGTGTTCTCACACATCCTGTATGAACTGCAGCATGTGGCTTTAGAACCTCAATTATAGCATGTGCCCAATATCTGCAATTGAAGCTTGTGTCCTCTTGGATCCTGAACTATGACAGCATGTGCTCAAAGTTTCCCTGCTTATCATGGCAACTGCTGCAGACTCAACTACTGCAACAAAAATTTGCAGAATGACAAATAACTGCAACGCATACCTGCATTATTTTACGACACTGCATTACTCAAAACGTTTGTAGCTGGTACTTTCAACATTGCAAACCATTATAGCATGTATACACAACATCCCTAACTATTGCAGCACACACCCAACACATTCCTTAATATTGCAGCATATTCTCCTCCCTAGCAACGCCAACTTTCAAGGGTGTACACCCGATATTCCATTGTTGCAGAATATACCATAGATGCCTACGGCTCATTCTTACCTGTGGCAGTGTGTGCTAAGAATTCATACCTGTTGCAGCATGTACACCATGTGCCACTAGAATCACTAACTGAAGCAGATTATACCTTAAGCATCCCAACCTTTTCAAAGATCATGCACAACTATTCATTGTGCACATTTCAGCATTCCTCAATATTTTATATTTTGCCCCAATAGCTCCCTAATGGTGTTTGCGCTCTTGGCAATCGAAACAAATCAGCAAGTGCAACCAGGTATCTCTTGCCACTGCAGCACCTGTCCCCAGCTTGACCAACTAATAAAGTGGCTACCTCCAGCTTGCCTTCCCATGTGACTGCATTGCCTGCTCCAGCTCCCCCAACTACTGCACCACCTACTCCCACATCAGTAACTTTTGGACCGCCTATTCCACATAACTATTGGGGCATCTGCCTCCAACAACCATACTGCAACTTCTTGCCAGCATCCGGTACTAATATAGCACGTTCCAACACACCGAACTACTGCAACCTCTGGCTCCTTAAGACTGCACCCTCAGCATCTCCATTCCAATATTGAACTCCAACATCCCTAACTACTGTAGTATCTCCATCGACTTCAGCATGTGCTTAGAGATACGCCAGCTATCAAAGCATGCATTTCCATCATCCCCATCAAGTGCAGCAATTATCTCAATATCCGGAACAAACGCAGCATGACTGGCCTGGGTGCAGCCAGGTGGTGCTCTTCGCCTCCTCGCTGGGGAAAGACAGGTTACAACAACTGAGCCGCGAGCCCTGGCTCCTCTCCCCTCTCCTAGGCAGTCGTGGCTCGTGTCGTGTGGGGGGGGGGGGGGGTCGCGCGGGAGTGTTTTTAAAAAAAATAAAATCCTACCTGTCCTGAGCAGGTCCGGGTCCGCGCTGCCTCGCCTCAGGTCCGTTACTTCTGGCGGCGCAGCCGCCTACACACTCACTCACTGGAACAGGCGCAGCCCATCTGACCCCTCTCAGCCAATCCTGGTGCTGGAGCAGCACCAGGATTGGCTTCGAGCAGGCTTACGCTCCGCCCGCCTACCCATTACGAGACCGAGGTTTGAGCCTTGGCTCAACCCTCGCTCTCCTAATGGGCATGCGCCAGATTCGGGAAACACTAGTGCGTATGACTGGGCACGGTGCAAAAATCGTCCTCCGTCCCCACTCATGCGCACTTGTGTGCTGCTGGCTGCCTGTCAGTCAACATGACGCCAGACCGCCCACCCCCTTCAGACTCTGAAGGGGGTGGGCGGTCCAAGTCATACTGACTGACAGTTCTTCTCCCTCACCGAGGAAGCTGCGGGCGCGAGGCGCGAGGCGCGGAGGCGCGGGCGGGGGGGGCAACGCCCCAACGCCCCCGATGGACGTACCGCCACTGTTCTGGAGCCGTGCCCCGGGAAAGAGGCGCCGGGCAGCGACGAGCCATTCTCTTTCAGCTGCGGGACCTCGGCTCCTCTCCGCTCAGTGGCCATGCCGCCGCCGGGCACTCACGTGGAGGGAGGACGCTCTGCTGCAGGAGCACCCCCCTCTGCGAGATGCGGCACCGGGATCACTCGGACGACAACAACCGGTGCAGTGTCAGCACAGCCCCGGAGACCGGGGGAGCCGCATCTGCGCGGGGATGGAGGGGGCTGGACGGTTGCACCCGGGACGGGTCACTGCGCCTGTAGCCTGTGGAGTATTCCTGTTTATTTGTTATTTTTTTATGTTTAGAGTTTTATATAGCACGAACTTGGCTCAAGGGCATCAGAGCGCTTTACAAGGGTTATATATACACAGCAATTACAGGTCATATAAAAACAGCAGGATGCATATAGGAGATACTATTCAAAATGAAGTATACAGTAATACACAATATATAACGGGAGAAATGTACATTGGGTTAAAGGAGAGGGTTGCCAATGCAGTTCCGATATAGTGACTTTTGGTTCCTTACTCCTGGTGTCGCCATACAGAATGCATCACATTTCCCACTCGTCCTGGGGTTAGGCAGTTTCCACATAAAGTCTGCGTCCTTCCAACCTCTTTGGATAGGATCCTGCAATGTATATACTTCATGCACTACACAACACTGCCTATATCTTTTATTAAGCCCTCACTGCGCTCCTAGTGAATAGGGTACACGGAGCAGCACCCCCAGCCTGGCATCATTATGTACTGTAGTGCATAAAATGGGTGGTGACGCGCATGCGCGCTCACTTAAACAAGGCAATAATTCATAGTAATGAAATAATAATAAGAGATATGAAGGTTTCATGGAATCAAATCATGCAAGGTAAAAACTGGTGTGGGCTCTCACAAAGGGGCCACCACAAAGGACAGAGGTGGTTTGCTGGTTTGCAGGCGCCCTACCGCAAACCACCTTCCGCAGCATTTCATGAACATATCAAAATAGATCACTTTAAAAGCGTGCTTGCATACATCATCTCCGTGCCGCCCATGATACGCTGAACAGTTGCCCAGTTATGCGGCTGTCATGCCTCAGCTATGCGGCCCACACATTGCATGTGCGGACAGACTGGTGCGGTCCACGCGCCTTGCTTCTGCTTGCTTTAGTCATTTCACGTTTGTGACATCACTACTAACCACCACGAACACCCAGGAGTAAACAGATACACCCCATCAGAGGAGCTTTGAGAGGGGTTTATGTCCTTAAATAGCCCAACTTCGAAACAACCCGCCCGAGTCCAGCCCGGCCGGGCCGTCATATGATCCCCTCTGAAATGACCCATGGCAGACAGTGAAATATCCACCGCTGACACTTGGCCTGGCAGCCGGGCTCATGCCAAGTGTATTCTGAAAGACCAACAGTGGGTGCGTGATGCGTCACTGAGGGGCTACCTCCGAGGAGCGGTGAGGGGCTGCCCGACAACATGCAGCAGCCCATGCTGTTTGCACTGAATCTGCCTTCACTTCCTCCCACATCCAATTCCTGTCTGCTTGAATCATCTCCGAGGACAAGGTCGTCCGGGTGAAGTCATTCTGTACAGATGGACCTCGGGCGCCCCTGACCATATGGAAAGCACAGTGAAAGCTGATCTCTTCCCCAGATCTCACGCATGCTTTGGAGAGCGCCTGCCAACCCCACCGCCTGGCTGTCAATGACTCCACCTATTGTAACGGAAAACACACAGCAGCCGCCAAGCACACAAGCTACCTCATCGGAGAACAAAACGGTGCCACTGCCCCGCAGGCACAAACAATCCCAATATTAATATTCAAGAGAAATAAAATGCACTCAGCTTCTAGTCATGTGTCCTGCCGCTTTGCTGGAAGCAGCGGTGCTTTACAGGCACATGTGGCTTCCTGGAACAAGATCTGTTTAATAATGCCCATGAATCATTAGCAGCAGACACACTTTAGCGTGTGACCTCGGGGGCTATTTTAAGGCAAGCTGCTGCCCCTGTCAGCGGCGCTGCTCCACTCCTCGCTGCAGCCCCCCAGACTGGCGACACCCCCCTTCCCTACCTTTGCATCGCTCCAGCACGTCCTCGTTGGCCTGCAGACAATCCTGTTCTTCGGTATTGTTGTAGCGCTGGAAGGTGGGGGAGCACTTCGGTATTGTAGCACTGGAAGGTAGGTGGAGGAGCACTGCCGGTAGCCGGGGTTGCGTAATATCTGGTATCCCCTCGGGATCGTGTATTACCTCCTCGTTAGTCTTCCTCGCCACATGACTAACACAGTGAGCTTCAGCTCCACAACAGAACCCTCCAAAGCAAAACGTCAGCATCCCATGCCTCCCATCCCTTCCCAATATGGCCGACCCATTAGACCCATGACCCCTATAAGAGGCGGGCCGGCCCAACCCAACAGCCTGTTTTTTTTGTTCTGCACTCTCTCCGGAGCGCATCAGGTGAGTGGTGCCTGCTGTAGCAGGTGCGTGGGTCCAGGGTTGGAGGTCCTGCTCTAGCGGACCCTAGGGGCATGGACCTTGTTTTGTTTCCCCTACTTGTTACCCCCGGTGTGTGTGGCGGTTGCTGTGCTTGTGCCGGTGAGGCTCTGCCTTAGCGAGCCGTGGGTTTTCAGGTAAGGGGGGGGGGTTTGCGTGGGGGCCGGTCTTTCCGGTTCCCTTGTTTGCGGCTTTCCCTTCGCCGCCCACCTTTCGTTTGTATTCTGTGGGCGGCTGCAGTAACTTCCAAGAGTTGCGGGCGGGTGCTTTGCATTTCTCTGTCCCTGTTGTCAACTCCTGACTCGAGCCGCGTTTTCGCCTGCCCGCCTGCCCCTCGTGGCGTTGGGGGAGGCGGCGGCTCTCCTGACGGCGATGTCCGTGGGGTTTATCCATCCCGCCGGACTCTGGCTGTGTCATGCCGCCTCCCGCTTCAGCGCGGGGGCGTGTGGCGTCTCGACTGGGTTTCTCCCCGGGTCCGCCGCTTCCGTGTTTGCTTGCGCCGCCACCCGCCTTCCTCTCCGGGTGCTGTGGTGGGTGGCGGCTGGGGAACCTGACTTACCTGCCTTCCGGGTGTTTTCTCCGGTTTTGGGGGTGTGGTTGGTCTCGGCGTCGCAGGTTTGGTGTACAGCCTCCTGTTCCGATGGTTTGGAGATGGCTTGTTTCCCGCTCTGGGCCGTCTCGTTGTCCCGGGGGCGGGGTTTGGCTGCCCGGGTCCTTCCTGATTGAGCTCCCCTTGCCGGGTTTCGGTCATTTTCCTGCTCGCTTTTCCGGGGGCGGGGTTTGGCTTAGCTCCCGCCTTCTTCTCTGCTTCCTCCCCCGGGTCGCTGATACTGGCGGGGGTTTCGGTTTCCCATCGATTCAAGCCAGTAGCTGTTGCTTCTTTGCTGTGTCATTTGTCTTTGGTGCGGAGGGGCTGGTTTTCCCGGGACACCCCTCCGGGGCTGCAACGTGACGTCCCACCTCCTGTTCCGATTTTACGGCCCAGTCCATGACGGGCGGGGGCTGGGGGGACTTGCTTACGGTTTGGGGTTCGTGTCTTGGTGATTCCCCACAGGTTTGGTGTTCAGCGCTCTGCTGCCTTTCAAGGTCGGTCTGGGCGTGGTTTGGGCCATTCGCTTTCTCCCCATGCCGTTGCTGTTCCGGGACTCCGTGTTGGCGTTGCTCCCTGATCGCTGTTGGTGTCAGCGGCTCTGTGAGTGGACACTCGTTTTAGCTGCTTGCCAGGGTCCACGATCGCTCTTAGTTCTTTCTGTGGTCGATAGTGTTTCGGCTCTCCCTGGTCTCATTCTTTCTTCTGCCGGGGTCTGTTGACTCAGTGGACTTATGCGTCTGCTGCAGGAGCCTGTGTTTGTCCTCTTGGTCACGGGTTCAGTTCCCGGCGGGTCCGCTCAGCCTTTCATCTATCTAAGGTCGGTCCGATAGTGCCATTGTGTTGGGTATCTCCAACACATCTGTTCTTCGGTGCCAGCATTCCTGTAGTGGTGAACGGGCGCTTTACGTCTTCCCTGGTTCTGTGAGTGTCCTGCACAGTCACTGACCTGGACTGATATTTACACATTCGTAATATTCCTTGGAAGGTCGTGCGTTGCTGCCTTTCTTTCAGTCAGGTGCTTTGGCTCACTGGTGTTTCTTGTGCCTCTGGTTTTCGGGGCTCTCACAAGACGAGGGTTCGGGTCACGCACTCGCTGTCGGTGTGGCATGTGTTGGCTCCTCTTTCTGACTCTTCTTTTGTGGTGGGTGTTTGTTGTCAGCTGACCACCCTTACCGCTCTGAGACGCCGGTCGTCTCGCTTTTTTGTGATCGTTCTGTGGTCGAGTCCTGCTGATCGCTGTCGAGGTGTCGTGGGTTGGCAGAGTTTCTTTCTCTGCTTTAATTTGCTGCACTTTCCGGTACGCGTGTTCTGTCCTGGTGGTTGGGGGTGCTGGCTGGGTGCTTGACTCTTCCTCCACCGGTTCTGTTTTTCCCTCTCTTGGCTCCTGTGCCTTGCGGGACTTGTCGCCCCGTTGGGTGCGTTGTTGTGTGCCGTTGGCCTGGTGGCTTGGTCATCTGTTGCGTCCGGTTCGGGCGCCTCTGTTTCTCCTCTTGATCTGTCTCTGTCGCTAAGGCTTTGTGGGGGTGGGATGCGCCGCCCGCCTTCCCTTCGGGTGCGGGCGATGGAGGTTGTAGGCGTTTGTCTTTTTGCTTCGCTATCATCCGTCCTGAGCGCTGGCATTGTGTTGCCTTCCTTCTCTGCCCACTCCTACTTCTCTGCCCTGGTTGGTTCGGGGATCCCGGGTGGAGGCCCTGCTGTGTCGGGTTCTCTTGCTGGTTCCTCCTCCTTCTGGCCGTCACGATCCTGCCCTGCGCTCCTCCCTCCCCCGCCGCCTTGTGCTTGTGCCCTGCTATAGCGGGCTCTGGGGTTTGGGTTTTGGCTTTGGCTGCCCCTCTCTGTGGGGGCGGCTGTGGGCTTCTCGGTTTTTCCGTCTGTTGCGCCTGGGAGCGTGTGGGTCCCTCGGCCTCCTCTACTGTTTTGGGCCCGGGGCTCGGTTGGCTTTCGGCTTACCGGCGGTGTCCGCTCTGTACCCGCGGTTCTTTCGTGCCTTTCCGCCCTGGTTTCGCATGGACTGGTCTGCTTTCTGCAGTTGTGCGGGGTCGGGCCTGGCTTTGGGGTCCTTCTTGGTCTCTCCCTGTCGTGTTCGGGTCTGCGTCTATGCCGCTCCCTCCTCTTCATGCTCCCTGTCTCGGCGGTTGGTTCTTGCCCCCCTCTTTCTGTTGGGCCTGGTGCTGTAGCTCAGTGGTATGTCTTGTGCCTGTGGTTGTATGGGTTCTCGCAGGACGGGGGTTCGTGTCCCGCATATGCTGTCATTGTGCCTTGAGTTGGCTCACTGTCGTTCTCTTATGAGGTTGTCTGGCTTGGTTGGGGCCTTCCTCGTATGGTGTTTTGGGTGCTCGCTTCGGCGGCTTGTGTACTCCGCCTGGTACGTTTCGGTGCCTTTCGCTTGTTCCTTGCTCTCGGTTTCCACGCGTTTTCGTGTGACTTTCCTTGCAGTCTGGTTGCCTGGCTGTTTTTCTCCTTCCGGTTGGTCTCGATGCCTCTGATCCTTCCTTGGTTCGGTTTGCCCCGGCCTCTTCCCGCTTCTGTCCGGGTGCGGCTGGGTGGTTTGGAACCGGGTGCTTTAGCTCAATGGTAGATCTTGTGCCTGTGGTTATAAAGGATCTCACAGGACAAGGGTTCGAGTCCTGCAAACGCAGTCAGAGTGTCATAAGTTGGCAAAATTTCAAACTCTAAATGGTCGCAGATACTGACCCTGTTGAGTCCCCTATGCCGTTCATCCGTTTGTGGTTGTTGCATTGTCGGCCGTTTTGTTTATAACGTCGCACATATGCTGTTCTGCTCTACGATTCCCGTGTTGGTTGTCGTGGGCTTTTTTGTTATGGTCTGGGTCTGTGGTTTTCACTCTGGGTGATTTTACAGTCTGGCTTCTGTTTGCCGTTCCTTGGTTGCTCTGGGGTTTTCCCCTGCCTTGCTGACCCTGCCTTGTGCTCTCGGGTGTTTGCTGGGTTCGCCCCTGTTTGTGGCTGCCTGTGTGACGGTGTTCTTCTGGGTCCCTTTGGGCTGTTTGCTCCCTTTGGGTCTCCGGTGTTGGCTCTTCGGCCTTCTCATTCCTTCTTCTGCCGGAGTTTCTGGTTCACCCTGCCCTTCTGCCCTTATCGCCTTTGGTGGGTGCTCGTTTCGGCGACTCGCTTGGTCCTTGGGTGGGGAGGGCTCGGTCCATGGCGCGGCCTTTCCCTGCCTTCTGTGCGTGGGTGGTCTTGTGGGTTCTCCACTTTCTGCGTTGGCCTGGTTGTGTCCCCTTGGTAGCCAGGTCCTGGGTCTGTTTGTTCCCTTGTTCCTGCCTGGGTTCTCTCCTTGGGGTCACGGTCCCTTCTGGGGGGTCCTTTGTGTGACTGGGGTTTCTTACCCTTCTGTTTCTCTTCTGCGCCCCTTTTCCTTTCTTGCGGCACTTGCCAGTTGCTTCCGTCTGGTTTCGCTGCTCCGTTCCTCTTATGGTTTCGGCTCTCTCTCGAGTGGCGTTCTCCCTTGCGGGGTTGATGTGTTTGTCATTCGGCTTCCCCCTTTCTGCTGTGCCTTTTTGGTTGGGTCGCTGTGGTGGGGTTGCCCTCTGTTCGTTCGGTTTCCCTTTTTTTTTAGGGTTTTTTTTTTTTGTTGCCCTCTTTCGGGATGTCCGTTGACCGGCTTGTTCTCTGGGCTCTGTTTTCTGTGGCCTTTGGCTCCGTGCGGTCTGGTCCAGAGCTTTTTACCTGTCCCATTTGGGCCTTTGCTTTCGGCATGGTTCCTGCCGGCACTTCGTGTCACTGGGGTCCGGGTTTTTGTCCTTCCCGGTGTCTTTCGGTCCCGGGCTGGTTCTTCCTGCTCGTGGTTGCCTCTCCCCTGGGTGGTCCTTCCACTCGTTCTGGCCTGTTGGGTTTGGCCCTCGTTCGGGCGTTCCCTTCTGGTCTGTTTGTTTCTTGTGAGTTTCCATGAAGCCGTTTGGCTTTGGTATGTGCTCACTGTGTTAGTCATGTGGCGAGGAAGACTAACGAGGAGGTAATGCCCCGATTACTTACCGGTAATCTTCATTACTCCAAGTTAGTCTTCCTCGCCACATGAGTTCCCATCCCTCCCTCCCTGTCTGGCTATCGGCTTCATGTTGTGCTTGGTAGTTTCAGGCTGTTGGGTTGGGCCGGCCCGCCTCTTATAGGGGTCATGGGTCTAATGGGTCGGCCATATTGGGAAGGGATGGGAGGCATGGGATGCTGACTTTTTGCTTTGGAGGGTTCTGTTGTGGAGCTGAAGCTCACTGTGTTAGTCATGTGGCGAGGAAGACTAACTCGGAGTAATGAAGATTACCGGTAAGTAATCGGGGCATCCCCTGGCCTTCGGCAGAATCCGGAGGTCCTGTCTATTGGACACCTCGGACGAGCCCACGGAAGCCCCGCCCACCGCTGGAGAGGCGAGCCTCGGCTTTAGTAGGCTGGAGCAGCAGCGCTCCGAGCAAAGCTGCAGTTGAAACTGCACCTTTCTGCTCTAAAGCCGAGGAGCCATCTCATTCAAACAGGGTTAAAACGCCTTATGTTGATTCCCTCACGGCAATTTTTAAAGGAAATCACCAGTTTACAAATGATGAGCAATCGTATGATTTGAAGTGACAGTCCGTAACCAGGATGATTAAAACAGTGCACATGACCTGAAAGGCTTGGTGGCATGTCTTCTATGTTCGTATTATTTTACTATGACCCCTTGTTGTACGAGTTGTTTTCCCTCTAACTTGTATTTAGGACACCTTTAACTTATTTAAAAAACAACAGAGGAAGTGCCACATTAGTACTTTGAAATGCGTGTACCTTGCTCCAATTTTGAAACTCTCTGGCAGACATTCGTTTTTTAATTAAATGAGGGATTTACATCTGTGTAAGCACAGTGCTATGTTTTATATTGTCATATGTACAATGATAATTGTTTATTTTATTTTAATAATAAGGGTTTTGATATAGCACTACTAGACACAAGATCCCTGCCCCAGTGCGCTTTGGGTGTGGATATGTACCAGGGGCACAAGATCCGAACTTCGGAGGGAGGGAGGGGGAGGGGGGGGCTAACACTCCCAGCCAGGGCTGGCCCTAGCACTGGTTGCACACAGTGTAACAGTCTTTTTTGGGGCTCCCTGCCCCATTTCCTCCTTCATGAATTCTCTCACTACCACTCACCAACAATGCACCTCATCTCGCTGAAGCACCTTTCTGACAAACATTTCATTTTTTATAGCACTACTCATAGTTTGCTTACACTCAGTTCTGTGATCTGCATGGTACACTTTCTTGGTAGCGGGCACATTAATCCTCTGCGCTGCGTGGGTGGCAGGAGGGCCCATGTGAGTGCACGGTGAGCGATGCAACCGTGTGAGAGTAGGGTGAGTGAGGTGACCCTATGAATTTGGGCGTGCATGTTAGTGCTGAGTGGGACTAATGAATGCATGGTTAGTGATTGGCTTGTTTGACTGAGATTGCAGAGTGAGGATTGAGGGGAACAGGTGAGTGAAGAGTCATATAAATGCAGGGTGAGTAGTGTGCTCATGTGACTGCAGGGTGAGGTACAGGGTGAACAGTGCAAGTGCATTGTGAGTGCAGAGTGATCACTGTGAGTGCAGGCTGAGTGGGTAAATGGTGCATGGTGATCAGTGTGAGTGCATTCTGATCGCTATGAGTGCAGGGTGAGCATGAAAGTGAAGGGGCGAGAATGAGGAGTGAGTTGTCTGAATGCAGGGTGCATTCCCAGACACTTGGAGTAACTCAGCATGTTATTGACAGCGGTGTAGGGTTTCAGGTAAAAGTTAAACTATTGCTAATATGCAGGGCTTTGAGTGGGATAAAAAAAGGGGGTGTCTCTCAAAGGGGCGTGGCAGATATATTTAAAACATTTATGCTAAAAATCTGTGCTCAGCATAATGTTCTGCCTGACTGGTATTTCGCTGCTTCTGTTATTGCCTCCAAATAAGTAACATTGCACCTACAACAAGCCAGGACTATTGGCTTTGTCAAAGGTTGTTAGTTGCATAAGATAAATATACTACATGCATACATACATCTATGGCTTTGTGGTATATTATTATAGAAAATGTTTTAGTTCTTGTGCAAGCATTTATGGCGTAATGGATAGAGCTGCCAACTTTGGTGCTGAATAAGCAGGTTTCAGTCTCAGCTTCGGCTCAACATCCTGTGTTATAAGGGCAAATCACTTAATCGTCCGTGCCTACCAAAAAATAAATAAAGACGTCCTTGTTGGTTTTGATGTAAAGCACTTTGAGTTTGGCAATACAGACAGAACAGCAAAAAAATAAAAGTTACATCAAAACAGTGAACTGCTGCAGAGTTAAGATTTTTTTTCCATTCTGAGTATGAAGGTGAAAATGTAGAGCCCGATAGGGACCCGTCTCGGCACCTGCTTTTAAGAACTGCAGTGCTGAGCACTGGCAGGACCCGGCCCACTGAAAGCCCTGCTATTATGGCATTAATCAGGGGTCAAGGGAGGAGGAAATAAATAATGTGCTGATCCTTCTACAAACTTCCAGTCTTATGATTCGGGTTGCCAGTTCATTATTTTGATGTCCCAGACGGTACAAAAATGAACAGTCACATAAAGCTGTATTTTCAGCATTTATTTGTCAATACTTCAAACAGCAAATATATATAAAAACACTTTTAATTGTGTTCTAGGGCTGCCTGAATGATCCATGACTGATAATTAAAGGAAACAAAGACAGAGAAGTCACATTACAAATGAACACATACTTTTTTATTTATAACCCTGTTTAGGGTCAAGACAAGGTCTTTGCAGGCTCTTTACACCACACATAGCTGGCATTTTTCTTTTGGCAACCCTACATTGCATTCCTTTTCATGAAATGCATTCTTACACTTCGACAGTAGATGTAAAATACAAGTGTAAGGGGGCCCAGAGGGTACTGGAACCAGAAAAAAACTAAGCCTCGGTGACCAGTTTACAAAGGTATGTAAATATGCAAATGGTCTTTAAAGACCTGTGAAAAACTTGAGCATGCTGGACTCTCCAGACACTGCCTAGCCTAGACACAGCCGCTCGAGCTGCAGCAGCACGGGCTGGGACACACGACGGGAGGGGCTAAAGCCCTTTCAGCCCTACGGGCGCTGCGTGCTTGGCATGTACAAAATAAGCGGTCCTAAGGATGAGCACTTTCATGAGACGCAGGTAGACTATGCGGCAAGGGATTCTCAAGGAAGATAATATTCCAAAGCCATGACGAACCAAGTCCCTGATGTTTATTTGAAGACAGCAAGTCAAAATGCTGCCAGTACTTTAGAACCATTTTTCCAATTTACAGAGTTATGAAGATTTAAAAAAAACTGAGGTGGTGTGTTTAATGTGCGCAGTGTGTATCTATCTATCTATCTATCTATCTGTCTGTCTGTCTGTCTGTCTGTCTGTCTGTCTGTCTGTCTATCTAGTCATCAGGGTACAGAACACTGTATTGAGCTCGAAAGGATGGGAGGCTCACCAGGCCCATTATGCCAGTACTTTGAGGCACAATGTATCAAGCTCGGAAGGGTTCGAGGCTAGCTAGTCCTGTCATCCCTTCTTCAGACAATCTGGCTGTTGTAAACACGCAGAAGATTTCCAGAACACCCATGCACACTGTACCTCGGAATGAAGGTGGTCTGACTAGCCCTTGTGCCAGCACACTGATGCACACTCTATCGAGCTCGGAATGTTAAGATGCTGACTAGGCCCGTTGTGCCAGCACTCTGATGCATACTCTATCAACCTTGGAAGGACGGAGGGCTGACTAGTCCTGTCATGCCAGCACTCTGGTGCACTCCATCGAGCTCAGGAGGATAAGTTGCTGACTAGGCCCCTTGTGCCAGCACTCTGAAGCACACTCTATTGAGCTCAGAATGATAAGATGCTGACTAGGCCCCTAGTGCCACCACTCTGATGCACACTCTATCGAGCTCAGAAGTATAAGATGCTGACTAGTCCTGTCATGCCAGCACCCTGGTGCACTCCATCGAGCTCAGGAGGATAAGTTGCTGACTAGGCCCCTTGTGCCAGCACTCTGCCGCACACTCTATTGAGCTCAGAATGATAAGATGCTGACTAGGCCCCTAGTACCACCACTCTGATGCACACTCTATCGAGCTCAGAAGTATAAGATGCTGACTAGGCCCCTCGTGCCAGCACTCTGATGCAAACTGTTTCAACCTTAGAAGGACGGCGGGCTGACTAGGCCCATCGTGCCAGCACTCTGGTGCACAGTCTATTGAGCTCAGAAGGATAAGATGCTGATTAGGCACTTTGAGCCAGCACTCTTATGCATGCTATATTCGGCTTGGAAGGATAAGATCCTGATTAGGCCCCTTGTGTCAGCACTCTAATGCATACTATATCCAGCACGGAAGGATAAGATGCTGATCAGGCACCTCGTGCCAGCACTCTGATGCATACTATAACCATCTCAGAAGGATAAAATGCTGACTAGGCCCTTCGTGCCAGCACTCTGATGCGTACTATATCCAGCTTGGGAAGATAAGATGCTGACTAGGCCCTTGTGCCAGCACTTTGATGCAAACTGTTTCAACCTTGGAAGGACGAAGGGCTGACTAGGCCCATCGTGCCAGCACTCTGATGCATACTATATCCAGCTCCGAAGGATAAGATGCTGACTAGTCCCCTCGTGCCAGCACTCTGATGCATACTATATCCAGCTTGGGAAGATAAGATGCTGACTAGGCCCTTGTGCCAGCACTTTGATGCAAACTGTTTCAACCTTGGAAGGACGAAGGGCTAACTAGGCCCATCGTGCCAGCACTCTGATGCATACTATATCCAGCTCCGAAAGATAAGATGCTGACTAGTCCCCTCGTGCCAGCACTCTGATGCATACTATATCCAGCTTGGAAGGATAAGATGCTGATCAGGCCCCTCTTGCGGGCACTCTGACGCGTGCTATTTCCAGCTCCAAAGGATAAGATGCTGATTAGGCCCCTCGTGCCAGCACTCTGATCCATAGTCTATCCAGCTCATAAGGATAAGATGCTGACTAGGCCCCTCGTGTCAGCACTCTGATGCATACTGTATCCAGCTCAGAAAGATAAGATGCTGATCAAGCCCCTCTTGTCAGCACTCTGATGCACACTCTATTAAGCTTGGAAGGACTAGGCCCCTCGTCCCAGCAATCGGAAGCACATTCTATCGACCTTGGAAGGATGGAGGGCTTACTAGGCCCATCGTACCAGCACTCTGATGTATACTATATCCAGCTCCAAAGGATAAGATGTATGTATGTATGTATTTATATTTGTAAAGCGCACTGCAACCCTACGGGCATCCTGGCGCTGATGACAGAGTGAAGGAAGGAAGGAGGGGAGGCTGACAATTAAGCTCTGGGGAACAGCCAGGTTTTCAGCTGTCTGCGAAAAAGGGTAAGATCCTGAACCAGTCGTAGCTCCACAGGGAGACTATTCCATAAGCGTGCAGCCGCAGCGCTGAAGGCACGACCTCCCAGAGAGGCTCTCGTTGTTTTGGGAGTCAAGGCCAGCCTAGCTGATGAGGAGCGCAGCATGCGCGTGGGAGTATACCATCTAAAAAGATTTTGCAATGGTATAGGGCCGAAGCCATGAAGAGCTTTAAAAGCTACACACAGAGATTTAAACAAAATTCTCTGATGCACAGGCAGCCAATGGAGTTCGGACAAAGCCCTAGTACTAGAGGAGAAACGCGGTCTCAAAAGGGCAAGTTTTGCGGCAGCTGCCTGGGCCCGTTGGAGTCTCTGTATCAAATATGCAGGGGAGGCAAGCAGCAAGGCGTTACAGTAGTCCAAGCGACTAAGAATTGTGCATCGGACTACTGTACCTCGTACATGAGGGGGAAGAAGGGGCAAAATCCTACGTAGGCCTCTCATGATCAGATAACAGTTTGAAACCACCTTGTTAACGTGCGACTCCAGACTTAGCTTCTCATTAAAGCCGACCCCCAGATTGCGAACAGTCTTTACTGGAACCAAAGGGGTATCCAGAGGGAGAGGCCAAAAGTTGGAAGGCAGGGTAAAAGGCACCCTGCCCACTGAGCAATGTAGAATCTCAGTTTTGGCACCATTAAACTGCAAGGCATTATTTCTCAGCCAAGTCGTCATTTCCATCATGCAATTGTGGAAGGTGAATAGGGAATCCACCTGATCACCATCCAAGAAGATGATCAATTGCGTATCATCGGCATAATTAACAGGCGTGATGTTACATGATTTGATGATCTGTACCAAAGGGCGCATGTATACATTGTTCGGCAAGAAATCTGACTGATATGGAGGCAGAAAAACCGCCTGCCGTCTATCCGACAGGTAGGAGCAGAGCCATTTAAGGGCCGAGCCTGTGACCCCTACCTCCTTAAGCCGATGTAGGAGAATGCTGTGGCTGACCGTATCAAAAGCGTCGGACAAGTCAAGCAGTATCAAGGTTGCAGAGTGTCCCTTGTCCGCCCGCATTCGCAGATCGTCCAGGGCAGTGATCAGTGCAGTCTCGGTACCGTGCCCCAGACGAAAGCCAAACTGATTCTCCTCCAATTTCCCGTTGCTCTCAAGAAACCCTGAAAGCTCCTGGCTGACAAATCGTTCAGCTATCTTGGCTGGATAGGGCAGTAAGGAGATAGGACGATAGCTCCCATAGCAAGCGGGGTCCAACAAGGGTTTTTTTAGAAGGGGAGATACCAACGCATCCTTCCAGCAGGCCGGGACAACACCACTAATTAGTGACTGGTTAATAATCAGATGGAGGTGCGGAAAGGTATCCGACCCTAATTCCTTCCAGAATTTCTGCGGAATAGGGTCTAAAGGAGAACCAGAGCGGATCTTCATAGCCACATTGGAAAAGTCCTCCAAAGAAGGGCAGGTCCAGTGATCTAAACAAAGTCCTGCTGATGCCTCTTTGCATGGCCTAAATATTGTACTGTCAGGCGGGTCCACTGTGAATGTCCATATTCCAGCCTTGCAACTAGTTACAGAATTAGGCTGCATGCCCTCGAGGATTCCCTTTATTTTGTTGTGAAAAAAGGCGGCCAGCCCATCACACAGATCCTGCGAGGGAGTGATCTTATTAACCAAACACTCTGGATTAATAACACCTCTCAAAATGCTGAAAATACATTTAGCACTGTTCGGAGAGTTTAAAATAGGATCCGCAAAATACGACGCTTTAGTGGAAGCAACAGCTTGCTTGTATCTGATCAGCAGTTCACGCCAGACAATCTTATCGTTGATATCAGATACTGCCTACGCCACTGCCTCTCTGCGTGTTTGCACTGAATTTTAAAAGCTCTTAGTTCCTCAGAGAACCAGGGTGCCGACGGGGAACCTCTTTTCCTAACCCGTTTCAATGGAGCAATCCTATTAATAGTATTTGTGATGTACCTACAGAGCTCCTTAAAGTTGAAGTCGACTGACTGCCCTGACACAGGGAGAGGGGCATCATTAAATAAAGAGGCACACTGAGCTTTCCTTCTCAGGGATTTCCAGTCCCTGCCTAAGACACTATTGCTATCTTTAGGCGGGGGGGGACTGCCCCTAGGGATCGACAGGACTCTAAATCTAATTAAATGGTGATCGGACCAATCCACTGGGAGGATATTGTCCAGAGTCACTACATTCTCTGCCGCAAATATTAGATCTAGAGCATGTCCTGCCGAGTGTGTGGGCTCCAACACATGTTGTGACAGATTAAAATTGGCACATGATTGAACGATATTATTGTACGCATGGTTTCATCATTGCATTAGGCCAGAGATTAAAATCTCCCAGAATCAACATCCTACGATGAGTGAGTGCCAAATTACTAATCACATCTAGAAACTGCTGTTGTGACTGTTCGCTCATAGTCCCCGGAGGTCTATAACATAAAATTCCAGTCAGGACATGGCCAGATCTGTCTTTCAGTGAGAAGCCCAGAGTTTTAAACCGCGAGATCTCATCGATATCCAATGGCGAGAAATCCCAAATTTCTTTGAAAACCATCCCAATTCCGCCACCCCTGCCATTAGATCTAGGCTTGTGAAAAGCTTTGAACCCAGGGGGGCAGACAGCGCCAAGTTCCAGGTCAAGGCCGGGAGCAAGCCAGGTTTCCGTCATGAACAAAATATCGCAATCATGTTCATCAATTAGCAGCTGAATTTCCGTAGAGTGCTTGGGGAGAGACCTAACATTTAAAAGTCCACATT
This sequence comes from Triturus cristatus, assembly GCF_964204655.1. Classification (NCBI taxonomy): domain Eukaryota; kingdom Metazoa; phylum Chordata; class Amphibia; order Caudata; family Salamandridae; genus Triturus; species Triturus cristatus. The sequence continues at coordinate 959,335,403 of NC_140579.1, forward strand.
TCAATCCCACCTCATGAGGAGAGCAACCGGTGGTCCCTGAAACATGCACCAACCCCGGTACTTCCGGAGACCGGGCACCGGTGTGAAGCTGGAACAATTGTGACCGGGAGTAGCAATGCCGCGCAGTAGGAGGCTTTGTGCATGGTAAGGGCTCGTGGGCAGCATTATTAACATTATCAGGCACAAGAGGCACGTCCGAGGCGCGGACGGGCGCAGACAGGCTTGCCTTTGGCGCGCCTTTGGCGCGCCGCCGGCGCGCCCGCTGCGCGGATGCTCCAGGGTGACGTTTATAGAGGCGCCGGCCAAAAGACTAGAGTGCTGACCTCCTAGCGCAAAGCGCTAGTTCCGGTCAAGCGCGAGTGCAAGAATTGGAGTAAGCGAACTTTGTGCAAAAACCAAGGGCAGCAGCAGAGTAAGGTTTTAAAAACAAACAAATGTATTTTTAAATAGAGCAAGATAAAAACACAAATCCCAATTCAATTCTCCACACCCCCCACATCAACACTCCGTCAGAACTGTCAAATTGTGCGCGGTCGCTCCAGGGTGACGTTTATAGAGGCGCCGGCCAAAAGACTAGAGTGCTGACCTCCTAGCGCAAAGCGCTAGTTCCGGTCAAGCGCGAGTGCAAGAATTGAAGTAAGCGAACTTTGTGCAAAAAGCAAGGGCAGCAGCAGAGTAAGTTTTTAAAAACAAACAAATGTATTTTTAAATAGAGTAAGATAAAAACACAAATCCCAATTCAATTCTCCACACCCCCCACATCAACACTCCGTCAGAACTGTCAAATTGTGCGCGGTCGCTCCAGGGTGACGTTTATAGAGGCGCCGGCCAAAAGACTAGAGTGCTGACCTCCTAGCGCAAAGCGCTAGTTCCGGTCAAGCGCGAGTGCAAGAATTGAAGATGCTGACTAGGCCCCTCATGCCTGCACTCTGATGCATACTACATTAAGTTCAGAAGGATAATATGCTGACTAGGCCCCTCATCCCAGCAATCTGAAGCACACTATCGACCTTGGAAGGACAGAGCGCTGATTAGGCCCGTCGTACCAGCACTCTGATGTATACTATATCCAGCTCCAAAGGAAAAGATGCTGACTAGGCCCCTCATGCCATCACTCTGATGCATACTATATCGAGCTCTAAAGGGTAAGATGCTGACTAGGCCCCTCTGCCAGCACTCTGATCTACACTCTATCGAACTCAGAAGGATAAGATGCTGACTAGACCCCTCATCCTAGCACTCTGATGCATATTACATTCAGCTCAGAAGGATAAGATGCTGACTAGGCTCCTCATGCCAGCCCTCTGATCTACACTCTATCGAACTCAGAAGGATAAGATGCTGACTTGGCCCCTCATCCTAGCACTCTGATGCGTACTACATTCAGCTCAGAAGGATAAGATGCTGACCTGGCCCCTCATGCCAGCACTCTGATCTACACTCTATCGAACTCAGAAGGATAAGATGCTGACTTGGCCCCTCATCCTAGTACTCTGAAACACACTGTATCAACTTTGGAAGGACGGAGGGCTGACTAGGCCCTTCGTACCAGCACTCTGATGCATACTAAATTCAGCTCAGAAGGATAAAATGCTAATTAGGCCCCTCATGCCAGCACTCTGATGCGTACTATATCCAGCTCAGAAGGATAAGATGCTGATTAGGCACCTTGTGCCAGCACTCTGATGCGTACCTAATCCAACTCTGAACGATAAGATTTTGACTAGGCCCCTCATGCCAGCAATCTGATGCACACTCTATTGAGCTCAGAAAGATAAGATGCTGAAAATTCCCCTCATGTCAGCTCTTCGATGCATACTATATCCAGCTGGGAAGGATAAGATGCTGACTATGACCCTCGTCTCAGCACTGAAAGGACGGGGTGCTGACTAGGCCCTTCGTGTCAGCACTCTGATGTGTACTATATCCAGCTCAGAAGGATAAGATGCTGATTAGGCCCTTGTGTCAGCACTCTGATGCATACTATAAACAGCTCGGAAGTATAACATGCCAATTAGGTCCCTCGTGCCAACACTCTGATCCATACTAGATCCAGCTCGGAGGGATATTTTGCTGATTAGGCCCCTCGTGCCAGCACTCTGATGCATGCTATATCCAGCTCGGAAGGTTAAGATGCTGATTAGGCCATTGTGCCAGCACTCTGATGCGTACTATAGCAAGCTCGGAAGGATGAAATGCTGACTATACCTCTCGTGCCAGCACTCTGATGCATACTACATTCAGATAAGAAGGATAATATGCTGACTAGGCCCCATCATCCCAGCCATCTGAAGCACACTATAGTGACCTTGGAAAGACAGAGGGCTGACTAGGCCCGTCGTACCAGCGCTCTGATGCATACTATATCGAGCTCTAAAGCTCATGCCAGCACTCTGATGCACACTATATCGAGTTCTAAAGGATAAGATGCTGACTAGGCCCCTCGTGCCAGCACTCTGATGCACACTCTATCACGCTCGGGAGGATACGATGCTGATTAGGTCCCTTGAGCCATCACTCCCATGCATACTAAATCAAGGTTGGAAGGATAAGATGCTGACTAGGCACCTCGTGCCAGCAATCTGAAGCACACTGTATCGACCTTGGAAAGACAGAGGGCTGACTAGGCCCGTCGTACCAGCACTCTAATGCATACTATATCCAGCTCCAAAGGATAAGATGCTGACTAGGCCACTCGTGCCAGTACTCTGATGCGTACTATATCGAGCTCAGAAGGATAAGATGTTAATTAGGCCCCTCGTGCCAGCACTCTGATGCACACTCTATCGAGCTTGGAAGGATAAGATGCTGATTAGGTCCCTCGTGCCAGCACTCCCATGCATACTATATCAAGGTTGGAAGGATAAGATGCTGACTAGGCCTGCTATGCCAGCACTCATTTGCGTACCATATTCAGCTCGGAAGGATATGATGCCAATAAGGCCCATCGTGCCAGCACTCTGATGCGTACTATATCCTGCTCAGAAGGAATGCATGCTGACTAGGCCCTCTCCTGCAGATAGTCTGGCAGTTGTAAGTACACTGATGATTCCTAGTACACTGCATGTGTTGCAAATGTATCTGGTGACTCTGTGATCACCTCAGCCGCAATCTGTGCTTGAGGCGTGCACTCTGGCAACTGTGATCCAGAAACAACTCAATGGAATCTCTTTTGGGAACGGGGGAGGGGTTCGATGGCCCAGGCATCTTTTGGTGATTGAACTGCTGCAGGATCACAGTCACCCTGCTACATAACACTGGAACCTCAATGTACTGTCAGCAAACACGTCTCTGAGAGATAGCGGTGCACCAGCAGAAACAAACAGGTGCTGTGTAATATTTGGTATCCTCTTGGGATCGTGTATCCCCTGCTCTTCGGGAGACTATGAGGTCCGGCCTATTGGACATCTCGGACTGGCCCACAGCAGCCCCACCCACCTCAGGCGAGGCGAACCTCGGCTTTAGCAGGCAGAAGCAGCAGTGCTCCAAGCAAAGCTGTTGCCCCAGCCGCTCTGTTTATGGGGACACTAAGAAAGGGTCCCATTAAAGTGCTTAACTGTTTGTTTATCTTGCCTTGACCTCTGACTGTTTGAATTAAAATGCACTACATGAAAAACAAAGGAGAAAATAAACGTAGATCTCGAATGCTAAAGGAAAAGATTAGTTTAAGGAAATGAAACGAAATTAACATGAGGGAAAGATAATCATAAGGATGGGGAACCATCACAGTAATAGAAAAAAGCTAAGAAAAATTGCAAAAACAAAAAGGAAACACATATTTACAGCACTGAAAAGACTGAGAGAGAAAGCATGAGAGAAACAAAACCTTTTGGTTTTTAATAATAAAATGTGTTCAAATCTTTAAAGGTGCTACAGGGACAGATTCGCAAAGGCCTTCCATTTTGGCATGTAGACGTGCCTTGTGATGATATCTCATATGACTCTGGCTCCCTATTGAACTCAGAGCTAATGAAAATCATCCAACACACCTTGTGTAAAATATGATAAAATCTGATCAAAATTCAAAGAAGTGTATTTCTTTAACTTGTTAATTCAACCTGCTACAAGTTGCATTGTGGCACTTGAAGACTTTTCTTTGAACCGGTGCTGGATGTGGTAAACATGGCTAAAGGATCCCCTAAATTGGGGCTGACGTGGTAGATGAATGGACTGGAGGAGCCCTGCCAAGTTTCCCATGTCCCCAGTCTAGATTTGTTTTTAAAATTCTGGGCCTTATAGTCCTGTTTATTCCATTACAAAAATGAACTACAAATTTGAGAATTCTAAGAAAAACCTGTCTAGAACAGCACATCATGCATTGATCAGGGAAGCTTAGCAGCAATGCTAGAGTCACAAGTGGCAGAGATAAGAGGAGCAGGGGTTAGTATTCAACACACACACACACGCACACACACACACACACACACACATAAATATATATATAAAGTGTCCTGGAGATAGTTGGCAATGGACTGTATTTTTCGAGGACCCGAATTCTCCAGGACCGCCTCGACAAGGAACCAAGCCTGTGGCTGCTGCCTTGGCAGCCTGTGACTGCACGGGGAGGTGGGTGAGATTACTGCTTGCCTCACAGCCCGGTTTGTTTCCAAGTTGGGGCTGGGGCGTTGGGGACCGGAGGGAGCTCCTAGCACCATTCAGCACGCAATCGCTAGTTGGCATACAGCCCCCTCCTTATGCGTGGCACAACACAGTGCTTACTGAAGTTACATCGATCCAGCTGCCACACTTACCTTCGTGATGCATGCTGGGAGTAGTAGTCTCCCATTAGACTGCTGCGTTCCCAGTGCAGCTGGGTCAGCTGATCTCTCACCAATGGGAGTGCCTGAGTAAATTCAAAAGGAGGGAGTAGGTGATTGTGGGGTATTAGTAGCACCTGAGGAAGGCGGACAAGCCGAAATGCATTGTGCACTGCTGTACTGGTGAATAAAGAGCTTCCAAAGTACTCCCCGCTGTTTCCTTGTGGTTTACTTTGAGGAGTGGCCAGTTGGAGATAGATATATATATTCACTGAAAAAACCATAGGTTTCGCACATGTTATAGTTAGCTGGACATTTCACTCGTAAAAAACCATTGAAATTCCCCCGTTATGGTTAGCTCAGCTAACTATAACTCGCGCGACCGCAATCCACTGCTGATGACGTCACATATTACATCACTGTATTCACTAAGATACTGTTAATAAGTCAGTTATACACTTAATTTTACAAAAAAAAACCATCCATTTAGACACTTATTTACCCATTTATTCTTCCATTAACCTTTAGATATACATATATAAAAAATATTTATTTTTCAGAAAGACACATATTCACTGGATGATGTCATCAGTGATGTCATCATTGATGTCATTTGAGATGTCATCAGTGATGTCATGAGTGATGTCACTGACCATGTCATGAGTGATGTAATATGTGACGTCATCAGCAGTGGATTGCGGTCGCGCGAGTTATAGTTAGCTGAACTAACTATAACGGGGGAATTTCAATGGTTTTTTACGAGTGAAATGTCCAGCTAACTATAACATGTGTGAAACCTATGGTTTTTTCAGTGAATTTGCAAGGTTTTTTAAATGCTAATTCCTAACTATAACGTGTGTGAAACCTATGGTTTTTTAAGTGAATTTGCAAGGTTTTTTAAATGCTAATTTCTAACTATAACGTGTGTGAAACCTATGTTTTTTTTAGTGAATTTGTAAGGTTTTTTAAATGCTAATTTATGTATGTATTATTATATTTTTTATATATTTATTCTACAATAAACTACCTATGTATATAGTCATAGATTGACTGTATCCTGTAATATGGAATGGCTCAGCTCTTTTTTTTTGAATTTGGATAAAGTTGAACAGCATAGTTAATATCTTCTATAAACGTATAAACAGTTTAAAATGTTTTTTTTTTTAAGGGTTTTTCACCGTGCGCGCGCCGTGCGTGCACCCCGCAATTTTTTGAAAAAAAATAAAATGTTTTTTTCACCCTTCGGGGTCCTTCAGGGACCCCCTGACAAAGGCTAGGGGGTCAGGAACTCTCTACCCTGCCCCCTTTTCACGTTCTCCACCTTTCTTTTTCACTGTCACACACAAAATGGCATCCGACACTTCCTGATTTCGACCGATTAGAATGTTCACTGACATCTAACCACCAATCAGCATTGCGCTCGCGGACATTTGGTGCGCGCACCGTGCGCGCATATAGATATTTATGTACTTTTAACTGCAATTTTCTCAGGAACTACTGAACAGATTGACACCATATATGCAAAAGGCACATGCCTGACCTGAGGACTACCTCTTTGCCAAATTTCAAGTAATTCTGTTCAGCCGTTCGGGCTGTACCTTCGACTAAAGGTCCTTGTTAGACCTGGCATCATTGGCATGAGTCTCTCCTCCATTTTTTTCTGTTTGCCTCCTCTGTTTACGATGTTTTTGCTGGATTATTGCTTTGGGCACTGTGCCACTGCTGATCAGTGCCACAGTGCAAGTGCTCCCTATGTTAAATTGTTACATTGATTGGTGTTACCATGATTGGCTTGGTTGACTTACTGTTCAGACCCTAGTCTAGTGCACTGCGTGTGCCAAGGGCGTGTAAGTTAACTGCTGCTGGTGGGCTTGCAGCACTGGTTGTGCCACCCACAGAAGCAGCGTGTAAAATGTGTCTCAGGCCTGCCACCGCAGCGCCTGCGTGCAGTCCCTGACTGCCATGTCGACTTGGTAAGGAAACCTACTTACCAGTCTCTAAACCTTCACTTTGCCACATTTCAGACACCTCTATGGTAGGCCCTAGGGCAGGGTGCATTGTTGGTAAAAGGTAGGTCATGCCCTGATGTGTGTGGCATGACCTAATAGTGAATTACAGCCATTTTCGTTTTTCACTATTGAAGGGCTACCTGCCTCCAATAGGCCAGACTGGGCAGACTGATTATTAACTCCATTATAATCTATCTGACTCAGGGAGCATGGTAGCAAGTCGAGTTTAGTATCCCTGAACTCAGAATTTAATAACACACCCTTTAGGATGGATGGTCTTTAAATTCTATGTTTGAAAATAGCACTTTTAGAAAGTGGCTATTTTCTTGTCCAACTATCTACCGGTCTCTGCTGGTTTGGTGTGTGTGTCAGGGGCTGGGTGGCTCCAGAGGTCTGAATGAGTCAGTGTGGGGTGAATGGGGCGTTTACACATAGAGTGAGGGAAGAGTAGCCTGCCCTGCCTGACACAATACTGGCTCCACCTCCTGCTGGGCGACTGATAGCCCTGCTCCTGCCAGTGACAATACTGGCTCCGCCTCCTGCTGGGCGGCTGAGGACTCTGCCCTGCTCAGTGAATAGGCCAGGTGCCTCTGCCTGGCAACACCCACAACAAACCTGAGATGGTGGGAATCTCCCTGCTTGGACAAAGGGAACAAAGGGAAAAAGGGGTATAAGAGAAGGACCCCTGAACCAAGAACTCAGATCACTTCTGACAAGGAAACCTGTACCAAGGACAAGAAGCCTGCTGATCTAAGGACTTGCCTCCCCTTTCTGCCAGAGTGCTGTTTTGCTGTGGAGGAACCTGAAAGCTGCTTCTTTATTTTTGCCAAGGAACAAGGAGAGAGGAACTTGGTGTGTACTCTCGGAACACTTGCTAGGAAATCTCCAAGGACTGGAAGAGTGCCAGTCTCCTGTTGAAGTCACAGGGCCAAAGGACTTCACCATCTACTGAATTGCTGAATTGCTGGAAAGTGTTGTTTCCAGTACACAAGGGAAAATCTGCAGTCTCGACGCCGCCGACGCCGCCGAATCCAGCTCGACATCGTGAGTAACGGCTCCAGTGTCCCGAGCCTTCGACGCCGGTCACCGGGCCCGATCGACGCCAGCAGCAACGCCAGTGAGCAGTGGGTATCGGCCCGGCTCCAAGTGACCCCGTCTCGACGCCGGTATCGACGCCAGTGAGGAGTGAGTATCGGCTCCACCTCCAAGCGACCCCGTCCCGAGGCCGCTGCTGATCGCATCGACTCGACGCCCTTCTCGACGCCGTGAGCGCTGCTCTGGCCCGACATCCCTCGACGCCGCTGCGGATTGACCCGACTCCGAGGCACGATCGACGCCGACCTCGACGCCGACATCTCGACGCCGTGGATCATCGTTTTCTTCGTTTCTCAAGGTACTGTACTTGTGGGGTCTGTTGCAACTCCAGGCTCGACGTAGCGCTCCTCGCTGTCGACGCCGAACCTTGGGAATCTTGTAGACTCGACGTCGTGTGACTCCTGTGGGGGTTACATTGTTGCCAAAGAACTGTGCTCAGAAGAATACTTTGCTAAAGAACTATTTGCCAAGAAGAAACCTTACTTGAACTATTATTTTTCCTTCCAAAGAGTATTTATTAAGACTGTGGTATATTTTTGTCGTTATTTGGTCTTGTGCTAAGCCTTATATAAAAATACTATTTTTATAATAACTTCTGTGTCGTGTCCATCTGTAGTGTATTCACTTTATTACTGTATGTGGTCATAAATGCTTAACATACTGCCTCTGAGATAAGCCTGTCTGCTCTGCCAAGCTACCAAGGGGGTAGCAGGGGTTATCTGAGTGTGTAATCCCCTTTCCCTGACTATAGTTGGTTGGTCCCTATTTGTCAGAAGTGTATACCTCTGCCAACTAGAGACCGCCGGTTCTAACATTGGTGGTCAGCGGTGAGGATTTGAACTTTGCATTTATGACTCATGTGCAGTGATTAGTGTACGCTACATAGTGAAAGCAGACCATACCGCAGCCACAATCTGTTTTTGGTAGGATATTCTATTTTTGTTCTCCGCTTTCCTGGAGCTTATTTTTTTTAAACACTGCCAGTTTTGACCATGGAGAATGCCGGAGCTACTACACCTGTGGAGATTGTTGTGGGGGAATTTGATAAGGAGAAGATAGATTCCTACACGCTAAAAGATCTAAAAGGATTTTGCAAGCAGTTTAAAGTTCCTACCACAGGTGTCTCAAAGAAAGAGGGCTTCCTCAAAGCGCTGAAGGCCTGGTTAGAGGCCAGAAATCCCTCTGATCCGGTGGTGGTACCGGAAGAGGAAGAAGAAGAGGAAGAGGAAGAGCCCACAGGTGGGCCAGTGTCATCTCCAGGCAGTAGTGCGTCCTCTAGGAGCCTTTCCCCCGAAGAATTAGAAGACAGGGAGAAGGAGAGGGGGTACAAGTTAGAAATGGCAAAACTTAAATTAGGAGGGCATTTGGAATTAGAGAATGCAAGAAGCAAGAGAGAAGCTGAAATGGAGAGCAAAAGATTAGATTTTGAGAGAGAGAAATTAGCGTTTGAACGTGAGAAGATGGTGAGGGAGATGGAGCTTAAAACTAAGAGTTTAGAGTTGAATCCCTCTGGTGGCAGCACTCCATCTGTGCCTGCAGAAAGTAGGTTTTATTTTCCTAAAGATGTGATCAAAGATTACAGTAAGAATGAAGATATTAGCCAATGGTTTAAAGCATATGAGTTAGCGTTATTGGCCCACCGGGTCCCTGAGAAAGATTGGGGAACGGGGTTGTGGAGCCGCTTTACAAATGAAGGGAGAGATACCTTGTTGAGCCTTCCTGCGGAGGATAGGATGTCTTATACTCATATGAAAGATGCTTTAATGCTGAGATATGGCCTAACCCCAGAAAAGTACAGACAAACCTTTAGAGAATGTAAGAAGTTGCCTGGTACTACGTGGGTTGAATATGTGTCTTTTTTCTGCAGAACCATGGATGGTTGGATAAAGGGTAGCAAGGTTGATAGTTATGATGCTCTTTATGATTTGTTTGCTTGGGAGCACTTGTCTAATAACTGTTTTCCAGAGCTACGCCAGCACCTTGTTGATAGCAAGCTATCTAACCCTAGAAAACTTGCTGAGGAGGCGGACCGCTGGGTCAGTACCAGGGTCCACAAGGGTCCAGTGGGAGACTCAGCCAAAGGTGCGCAGGGTCCCCAGCAGAAGAGTGGGGGGGACAGGGGTAAACAGAGGGAGTTTCAGAAAGGGCCCCAAAGTAGTGCCCAAGGGAACCAAGGGAAGGGTTCCCAGCCTCCACCTGTAAAGAAGCCAGAGGCCCCGACAGGTAAACCTGTTCACAGGGGCCCCATGACCTGCTATGCCTGTAAGCAGGTGGGACACCGTTATTATGATCCCCAGTGTCCCATGAAGGATTCGAATGCACCGCCGCGTGCACCCCCTCGTCAGGTAGGAGTGTAGCCCTGGGAGGGGATGAGATGGGTGCCCCCGGTGGGTGGGGTCCCGCAGAAATGTCCCTGGTCTCTTTAGGAGACGTGGAAATGGTCCCTCCAACCCCTCTGCCTAGTAACACTAAGAAATATAGGCAGTGGGTGACCATTAATGGCCATAGGGTGGAAGCTCTCAGAGACACCGGAGCGAGTGTGACAGCTGTCAAGTGTCACTTGGTGTCCAGAGAGCAGGTGGTCCCGCATGCATTCTACCCCGTTGTAGCTGCTGACAACTCACAGTCAGTGTGAGGTAGCTCAAGTTCCTTTTGAGTGGGGGGGGGTCTCAGGTACTCTTCAGGTTGCTGTGAGGCCCGCCATGCCTGTTGATTGTCTCTTGGGCAATGATTTGGAGGACTCCCCTTGGGCTAAGGTGGAGAGAAAATCGCATCTGGAAATGTTGGGTCTGCCTGAGTGGGTGTGTGCGACCACCCGGTACATGTCAGTCAGTAAGGGTGTTGATGGGGCCCTGGAGCCTGAAAGTATGGCCCAGGTCCCAACCGTGAAGAGAAGGGGCAGGGGGCGCGGGAAACCGTCCCCCATCGTTCCCGCGGTCCAGGAGGGAGCAGACCCTGAGGGGGATGCCCAGGAACCGACAGGAGAACAAGTGGCCGAACTGGGAGACCTGCCCGAGCTGACCCATTGGCAGCAGGATGGTGGTCCCTCCAGGGAGGAATTTTGTGCTGAACAGAAAGTGTGCCCTTCTCTTGTGGGTATGAGGCAGCAGGCCTCAGCCCAAACGACAGGTGATCAGTCAGGATCACATTGGGTCTACTGGGAGAACGACCTCCTGTATAGCGAGCCTAAGGCTGCTGAACCTGGGTCAGCCCGTGTGCTGGTGGTACCCCAGCGCTTCAGAGCCTTCCTACTGGGGTTGACTCATGACGTTCCGTTAGCTGGACATCTGGGGCAGGACAAGACCTATGACAGGCTTGTCACCCATTTTTATTGGCCCCAGATGAGAAGGGATTCAGATATCCATTGTAGGACCTGTCAAACTTGCCAGGCAAGTGGGAAAAGTGGGCGGAAGCAGAAGGCTCCCCTCCAACCTTTTCCCGTCGTCAGTACCCCCTTTGAGCGAGTGGGAATTGACATTGTGGGGCCACTGGACCCCAAGACAGCCATGGGCAACAGGTTTATCCTGGTCTTGGTGGACCATGCCACCCGGTACCCGGAAGCCATCCCTCTCCGCACAGTGACGGCCCCCGTGGTGGGACGGGCACTGATGGGTGTTTTCTCCCGCATGGGGTTCCCCAGAGAGGTGGTGTCAGACCGGGGCACCAACTTCATTTCGAATTATATGAAGTCTCTGTGGAAGGAGTGTGGGGTAACCTACAAGTTTACCACTCCTTACCACCCTCAAGGGAATGGGCTGATTGAGAGATTCAACCGGACCCTAAAAGGCATGATCATGGGTCTTGAAGAACCAATGAGGCGTAAATGGGACGTCCTCTTGCCATGCCTGCTGTTTGCTTACCGTGAGGTGCCACAAAAGTCTCTAGGGTTCAGCCCCTTTGAGCTTTTGTATGGTCACCCGGTAAGAGGACCTTTGAGTCTGGTCAAAGAAGGCTGGGAGCAATCTCCCAGGAAACCTCCCCAGGATGTATATAGTTACTTGCTGGCCTTTAGGAACCAGACTCGGCGCTTCAGAGATCTTGCTCAGGCAAATCTGGAGGCCAGCCAGGAAGAGATGAAGCGGTGGTACGATCAGAATGCCACTCTGGTTGAGCTTCAACCTGGTCAGAAAGTTTGGGTCATGGCCCCTGTGGAACCTTGTGCGCTCAAGGACAGGTGGACCGGACCATTTGAGGTTGTGGAGAAAAAGAGCGATGTCACCTACTTGGTGGACTTGAAGTCTCCCAGGAACCCCTTAAGGGTCCTGCATGTCAACCGGTTAAAGCCCCACTTAGACAGGTCCGAAGTGGGCATGCTCCTTGCCACAGATGCTGGGATGGAGGAGGAGAGTGAGCCTCTTCCTGACCTCCTGTGTGCAAAAGAAAAAGATGGGTCAGTGGATGGTGTTGTCCTCTCTGACACACTGACCCCTGAGCAGCAGCAAGATTGTCGCCATCTGTTGGTACAATTCCCTGATCTGTTCTCCTTAATCCCTGGTGTCACTCAGTGGTGTGTCCATGATGTGGACACTGGGGACAGCACTCCTGTGAGGCACAAGGCCTACAGGGTGACTGAAAAGGTCAGAGCATATATCAAGGAGGAGGTCTCCAAGATGTTTGCCTTAGGGGTGGTTGAGTCCTCTAGCAGTCCTTGGGCCAGCCCAGTGGTCTTGGTCCCAAAGGCTGCAGCGCCTGGTGCTTCACCAGAACTTCGGTTCTGTGTGGATTACCGAGGACTCAATTCGGTCACCAAGACTGACGCGCACCCCATCCCCAGAGCTGATGAGCTCATCGATCGGTTGGGGGCTGCCCGGTACCTTAGTACGTTTGATCTAACGTCTGGGTACTGGCAGATCGCCTTGACTGATGGGGCAAAAGAGAGGTCTGCATTCTCCACACCAGATGGGCACTACCAGTTCCGTGTGATGCCCTTTGGGATGAAGAATGCCCCTGCCACATTCCAGAGGTTGGTTAACCAGGTATTGGCCGGGCTGGAAGATTTCAGCGCCGCCTACCTGGACGATATAGCAGTGTTCAGCGCCAGCTGGGAGGAACACTTGCGCCACCTCCAGGAAGTGTTGTTGGCCCTGCGCAGAGCAGGCCTCACAATCAAGGCTAGTAAGTGCCAGATTGGGCAGGGTTCAGTGGTGTACTTGGGGCACCAAGTAGGGAGCGGCAAGGTGGCCCCCCTGCAACCCAAGATAGATACCATCCTGGCTTGGGAACCGCCCAAAACCCAGACTCAGGTGAGAGCCTTCTTGGGACTCACGGGTTACTACAGGAGGTTTGTCAAGGGGTATGGCAACATTGTGCACCCCTTGACCTCGCTGACTTCCAGGAAGCAGCCGAGACTTGTGATCTGGACTGACGCCTGTCAGAACGCCTTTGACACCCTGAAAACTGCAATGTGTACAGCACCGGTCCTCCAGGCACCCGACTTTTCAAAAGAATTCATTGTCCAGACAGACGCTTCAGAGCATGGTGTGGGGGCTGTTCTAGCACAGATGAATGAGGAGGGCCGAGACTTACCTGTAGCCTTCATCAGCCGGAGGTTACTTCCCAGGGAACAAAGGTGGAGTGCGATAGAGCGTGAGGCATTTGTTGTGGTCTGGGCGCTGAAGACGCTAAGACCCTACCTGTTTGGGACTCACTTCCGGGTTCAGACAGACCACAGGCCCCTCAGATGGTTAATGCAGATGAGGGGTGAGAACCCAAAACTGTTGAGGTGGTCCATTTCCCTACAGGGGATGGACTTTACGGTGGAACACCGCCCTGGTACAGATCACGCCAATGCTGATGGTCTGTCCAGATTTTTCCGCCTTAGTGATGAGGACTCCCTGGGTGAAGGGTAGTTCTCCCCACATTTCAGCTGGAGGGGACACGTGTTAGACCTGGCATCATTGGCATGAGTCTCTCCTCCATTTTTTTCTGTTTGCCTCCTCTGTTTACGATGTTTTTGCTGGATTATTGCTTTGGGCACTGTGCCACTGCTGATCAGTGCCACAGTGCAAGTGCTCCCTATGTTAAATTGTTACATTGATTGGTGTTACCATGATTGGCTTGGTTGACTTACTGTTCAGACCCTAGTCTAGTGCACTGCGTGTGCCAAGGGCGTGTAAGTTAACTGCTGCTGGTGGGCTTGCAGCACTGGTTGTGCCACCCACAGAAGCAGCGTGTAAAATGTGTCTCAGGCCTGCCACCGCAGCGCCTGCGTGCAGTCCCATGTCGACTTGGTAAGGAAACCTACTTACCAGTCTCTAAACCTTCACTTTGCCACATTTCAGACACCTCTATGGTAGGCCCTAGGGCAGGGTGCATTGTTGGTAAAAGGTAGGTCATGCCCTGATGTGTGTGGCATGACCTAATAGTGAATTACAGCCATTTTCGTTTTTCACTATTGAAGGGCTACCTGCCTCCAATAGGCCAGACTGGGCAGACTGATTATTAACTCCATTATAATCTATCTGACTCAGGGAGCATGGTAGCAAGTCGAGTTTAGTATCCCTGAACTCAGAATTTAATAACACACCCTTTAGGATGGATGGTTTTTAAATTCTATGTTTGAAAATAGCACTTTTAGAAAGTGGCTATTTTCTTGTCCAACTATCTACCGGTCTCTGCTGGTTTGGTGTGTGTGTCAGGGGCTGGGTGGCTCCAGAGGTCTGAATGAGTCAGTGTGGGGTGAATGGGGCGTTTACACATAGAGTGAGGGAAGAGTAGCCTGCCCTGCCTGACACAATACTGGCTCCACCTCCTGCTGGGCGACTGATAGCCCTGCTCCTGCCAGTGACAATACTGGCTCTGCCTCCTGCTGGGCGGCTGAGGACTCTGCCCTGCTCAGTGAATAGGCCAGGTGCCTCTGCCTGGCAACACCCACAACAAACCTGAGATGGTGGTAATCTCCCTGCTTGGACAAAGGGAACAAAGGGAAAAAGGGGTATAAGAGAAGGACCCCTGAACCAAGAACTCAGATCACTTCTGACAAGGAAACCTGTACCAAGGACAAGAAGCCTGCTGATCTAAGGACTTGCCTCCCCTTTCTGCCAGAGTGTTGTTTTGCTGTGGAGGAACCTGAAAGCTGCTTCTTTATTTTTGCCAAGGAACAAGGAGAGAGGAACTTGGTGTGTACTCTCGGAACACTTGCTAGGAAATCTCCAAGGACTGGAAGAGTGCCAGTCTCCTGTTGAAGTCACAGGGCCAAAGGACTTCACCATCTACTGAATTGCTGAATTGCTGGAAAGTGTTGTTTCCAGTACACAAGGGAAAATCTGCAGTCTCGACGCCGCCGACGCCGCCGAATCCAGCTCGACATCGTGAGTAACGGCTCCAGTGTCCCGAGCCTTCGACGCCGGTCACCGGGCCCGATCGACGCCAGCAGCAACGCCAGTGAGCAGTGGGTATCGGCCCCGGCTCCAAGTGACCCCGTCTCGACGCCGGTATCGACGCCAGTGAGGAGTGAGTATCGGCTCCACCTCCAAGCGACCCCGTCCCGACGCCGCTGCTGATCGCATCGACTCGACGCCCTTCTCGACGCCGTGAGCGCTGCTCTGGCCCGACATCCCTCGACGCCGCTGCGGATTGACCCGACTCCGAGGCACGATCGACGCCGACCTCGACGCCGACATCTCGACGCCGTGGATCATCGTTTTCTTCGTTTCTCAAGGTACTGTACTTGTGGGGTCTGTTGCAACTCCAGGCTCGACGTAGCGCTCCTCGCGGTCGACGCCGAACCTTGGGAATCTTGTAGACTCGACGTCGTGTGACTCCTGTGGGGGTTACATTGTTGCCAAAGAACTGTGCTCAGAAGAATACTTTGCTAAAGAACTATTTGCCAAGAAGAAACCTTACTTGAACTATTATTTTTCCTTCCAAAGAGTATTTATTAAGACTGTGGTATATTTTTGTCGTTATTTGGTCTTGTGCTAAGCCTTATATAAAAATACTATTTTTATAATAACTTCTGTGTCGTGTCCATCTGTAGTGTATTCACTTTATTACTGTATGTGGTCATAAATGCTTAACACACTGCCTCTGAGATAAGCCTGTCTGCTCTGCCAAGCTACCAAGGGGGTAGCAGGGGTTATCTGAGTGTGTAATCCCCTTTCCCTGACTAGAGTTGGTTGGTCCCTATTTGTCAGAAGTGTATACATCTGCCAACTAGAGACCGCCGGTTCTAACAGTCCTATGGGAAAATGCATGTGGAAAACGCATTTTGGGACACCCCTTTTTTCTCAGCCCCCGCTTGACGAATCACCCCGAGACTTTCAGGGTAGGAGCTGAGCGGAGCGCCCCATTAGTTTTGAAAATTTCACGAAGATAAGTCAACCGGCGCCAAAGTTATTCAAAATAGAATTTTCAGATTTCCTATGGGAACTCGGTCCAAACTATAACTATCTACTGGCGACCGCCAGTAGATAATATATATCAGAATATGCCGCTTATTCCTCTCAGTGAGCAGTTCATGACAAAAGCAGACACGGACCCAGATTGATGTGCTTTATAAGTATATTTCAAATGTCGGCCATTACGCGTTTCAGTCTATGATAGACCTTGATCACATGACAGCGCTGATAGTGCAAACAGATCATTTATCGTGCTCCAAGTTATCACGCGATGGGAAAATGGCTATAGAACTGGAAGACCTACTATTACACTTCTCAAGGGAATGCTTTCACAATTACTTCAGCTATATGCATTAAAACCATCGATCAACAGTGAGTAATGATAACTCATTTTTTTCAACATCACGACATGAGCAAATCACCAATTTGTTAATAAATAACTGGCTGATCTTAAAAAAAAACAAATGTCATGTAAAATAATTTTGATCAATAAATATATAATATATAAATAGATAAATATGTAATTTAAATATCACAAAAAATCGCATAAAACATGTTCCTCATGAACCGTGTGTTGTTAAAAGAAAATTAAAATTTTTAAATTTGCTGGTTTAGCATATAGAAAATATTGGGATCAATCCCCCGTTGTATGTTTATTAAAACAATGAGCAAATTCGCCTAGTGTAAACATGGATTCCTTGTCTAAAAGTGCCAAGTGCTACCTAAAAAGTGCTAAAATTATCCCATCTTTTTCATTATAAAACATGAATTAGAAAAATAGTGTAAAATACTAAAGTGCATATAGTGAGCCTAAAAAAGCCGGAATGTTGACCGGTTAAGGTGAGGTGGCAGCATGGATATAGTTTGCATGAGTTCTTTCCTTATATTGTTTTTACACCTGTTAGTTTTGGTTTATTATGTAAAAAAAAGGGGAAAGATCAAAATAACTATGAGGACCTCATCTAGTCTGTCATGTAAATATGTTTCAACAATTTATATAAAGACAGATTTACATTGAAAGAAATTATAGTGCGAGAGCTGGAGAGAGGTAGGACATTATTACAGGCAAGTATAAAGATCTTCCGTGTTGTTCAAACCTCCTGGTGTTTTACTGTTCAGATTTAGGATATATCGGGTTTCCAGTTTTCTGAGTTGATATTCACTGTTGCCCCCACTTTTAGTTTTAAGTATAGAATCACAAAATAAGATACATCTTTTAGGTTATTATTGTGACATTCTTGAAAGTGCCTAGCAACAGGGAACATTGGATCACCGTTATTAATGGCTCGGATATGTTGCAGAATTCTTTTATTGACAGGCAATTTGGTACTGTCTACATATCTGAGCTGACATGTACATTCTAATACGTAAATGGCAAATTCAGTTTTGCAATGGAGGGCTCTATTGATTTTAATCTCTTTTTAGCAAAATGCAGTTTGGTAGCTGTTTGTATTTCAGCCATATTGACAAGCTTTACATGTCTTGCATTTGGTGAACCCATTTGGAAAAGTTAACCAGTTACTGGTTTTGGAAGACTCAGGTCTACTGGAAACTAAGCAATTGGACATAGAAGGTGCTCTTTTGTATGTGATGCTTGGTTTCGTGGGGAGCTTGTTCCCAATTATGGGGTCATTTTTAACCGAAACCCAGTTTTCATGTATAATCTTTTTTATTGCTTTTTCCTGAGCATTATATGTGATAATAAGTCTCAACTCGTCAGAGTTTTTATCAGGGATTTGACACATATTTTTGGTTTTGTTAGGAATCAATAAATCATTTCTTTCCAATTTATGAGTCTTATTGATAGCCCCCTGTATGACATTCATTGGATATCCCCTTGATAATAGTCTCACTTTTCTTCTGTCCTGAGCTGCGGCTAAATCATCTGGGTTGCTACAAATCCTTTTAAGTCGCAACATTTCTCCATATGGGATGCTGCGTACTAAGTGACGGGGACGAAAACTAGAAAAGTGCAAAATAGCATTTCCTGCTGTTTCCTTTCTGTATAATTTAGAATGAAGTACATTGTCCTTAACATAGATTTCAACATCTAAAAAATTCATGCTCTCAATATTGGATGTGAACTTTAGGTTAGTATCGTTTTCATTGATTTCTGCAACAAAATTCAAAGCCTGTACTTTGGTACCTTTCCATACAATAAACAAATCATCTATATATCGGTAATACAGTCTGACATGATCATTAAATTGTTTCTTATGTTTGCACATGAGAACCAGCTCCTCCCACCAGCCCATGAACAAACAGGCATAGCTGGGGGAGAAGCTGGCTCCCATGGCAACACCTCGCATTTGTTGATAGTACGAGTTATCAAATAAAAAGATGTTGTTGTTCAGACAAAAATGTATCATGCCTAATAACATAGTATTGTGTTGGGGCAAGGTTGCTTTGTTTTTGTTTAAATAAAATTCTGTTGCACGTAAACCATCTTTGTGGTTGACACAAGTATATAAAGAAGACACATCCAAAGTTATAAGGTAAAATTTGTTGTCCCATTCAAAATCACTGAATTTGGAGATGAAATCGCCTGTGTCTCTTATATAGGAGGGGAGTTTGTGCACATATTTCTGCGGAAAGTAGTCTATATATTTTGAGGCATTCTCAAGTAAACTGTCTCTAGCCGATATGATGGGCCTGCCAGGAGGTTTGGTGGCATCTTTGTGGATTTTTGGAATGAAGTAAATATTGGGGACAGTGGGGTGATCATTTCTGATGTATTGATATTCGTCCATAGATAATAAGCCCATGCCCTTCCAAGCTACCAATTTGGTATATATATATCACGCTCACTCTCCGTGTTGTTTCCCTTGCACTCGCGATCGGGTGCTTTCATGCGCGGTGACGGACACCGCGCGGACTTGAAATCCACAGCTCGCGGTACTCAAAGATGCACCAGCATTCACAGGAACGTTACAATTCCAGATTTATTTGGAATTATTATACACAATCAGACGCATTTCGGCTTCCCGCCTTTGTCAATAGAGGCTGGCGCCGACATGACACAGATTTAAATACAGCAGTACTGATTGACATAAACAAAGGACACCTTGACTTGCTCCATTCAAGGTGTCGGCCATTGTTAAACGGGTAATTCAGTAAGGGATGAAATTAAATTGTTCAAACATAAAGCAAACAATCTTATTATAAGTCCCACGTTGAGAACACTTATAAAGCATGCTGTAAATTCAAAAGGAGGGAGTAGGTGATTGCGGGGTATTAGTAGCACCTGAGGAAGGCGGACAAGCCGAAATGCATTGTGCACTGCTGTACCGGTGAATAAAGAGCTTCCAAAGTATTCCCCACTGTTTCCTTGTGGTTTACTTTGAGGAGTGGCCTGTTGGAGATATTTATATATAAAAAATTTGGATCCAAAAGAATTGATAGATTACAGTAAATGTGTACTTTTTCGGTCAAAAATAGTCTACATTTTATATAACCTCTCAATAAGGCATTTGCTGTTGAGATCACTGTGTAAGCAAATTCCTAGGTATAACATTGATGAGATATCTATGAAGGTTAATGCTCTTGCTGAACAGATCTGTGGACAGTCTAGTTACAGGTTTAATTTATCATAAAATAGCATAGACTTCTCACCAGATCTTGCTCCAACACTATCAGTAGATGGCATGACACCGCCCCCCCCAAGCTGTTTATACCTTGATAAGTATACTGCATTGTATACTGAATTGTGACCCAAATGCATTATTGTGTATTCATTGTATTTTTCATTTTAAATACAGAATACAAGATTTAAAAAAAAATCTCATTAAGGGTTAATATGTCTGTTGAAAAGCCCAGTGTGTAACATTCAAGTATGTATTATTGTGTGATAGCTTTGTGTTTTAAGTGGACATCTCAGTGGGTTATTACTTTTGTGTGTGGTGATCCTTGTATTAGTAAGTGCATCCTAATAATGACTCAGAAAGATGCCTCTGACATTCTAATAAATCTTACATAAGTCTTAGTTTGGAAATATCAAACATCACACCAAATGATGGATGTGTCAAACATCTTACCCCTCCACCATGAAACATCTACCCTAGTTTACGTCTTGAGTACTTATGAAGTGACAAGCTCTGATAGATCTGCCAGCCTTCGGGTGGAATTCCCCCCAACATTTGGCTTTCCTCCTCCATAGATTATGCGCACTTTACCTCTGCTAATCAGTGCTAAATTGCATGTGCTCAATCCTTCAAACATGGTCACGTTGGCTTATCCCCAATTGGCATATTTAATATCCTTTAACTCCCTAGTAAAGTGGCACTACCTTTGCTCAGGGTCTGTAAATTAAATGCTACTCATAGGACTACAGCACTGATTGTGACTTCTACTGAAGTAGCCCTCTGAACATTTCTAAGGCCTGTCATTACAGAATGTGTAAGCTCATTTAAACTTCCATTTGAACCTGGCAAAATAAAGCTTTTAGCTAGGTACAAACCTTCCTGTTCAATACATATAAGACACCGCCAGGGTAGACCTTGGACAGCCCTGAGGGCAGGGTGCAGTGTTTACATGTCCTGGTAGTCAAAAACTCTTAAATTAATTTTGTCTCTACTGCAAGGCATAACTCTTTCACAGGATAGCATTGGGGTTACTTTATTTCATCTAATAAGCTGTAATTTCTAAATGGGAGCAGGTAACCAGTTTATTTATGATGGCTTTGGAATTGTATTGAAAAATCCTAACTTATGATGAAGTCAGATTTTAGGTTACAATTTTGAAAATACCACTTTTGGAAAGTTGGCATTTTCCTGCCTTAGCCATTTGGTGCCTGTAAAATTTCTCTTGGTCACATGAATGGGTGTAGTGACAGATGGGCTTTGTGTGTTCCTCCTAGACAAGCACACACAATAGATGATGCGGTGTGCCTAGTAGTTTCCATCACTGGCAGGATGAGAGGGTGGGGCTGGACCCAGCCCTAGTTACACTTGAATAGGTCATTTCCTGACTCCACACAAAGAGCTGCATACCCCCTGTAGTTAGTCTGGAGCTAAGGGAGGGAATGCAGGATCACTGAGGACTTCAAAGGGAAACGTGTAGAAGCTCCTCCCCACTTCAAATGTACAGCTTGATATAAATACTGGACCTCAGACACTAACTCTTCAGTACACTTCTGGACCTGTAGATACTCTGCCAGGAAGACGGACCACTGCCCTGCTGTGCTGACCTGCTGCCATCTTGCCTGAGTGAGAATGACTGGATCTGCATGTGTTGCACCCAGGACCACAAAGTGACTGAATGGGCTAGTTGGTGGTCATCCTGACTTGGGCCTCAGGGACAGTAGCCTCCAGTAATCTTGAACTCAGTGCCTGGACTGTGCCATTTGTGAGTCTACCCTCTAAAGTGGTGGCACCTCAGTCCCGAACCCTTGTAAATGGGCCTAAGGTGCTCTGCCAGGTTTTGTGAATCCAGTGGAATGGATGCATCTCCACTGCTTCCAAGCACAACGCTGAGCAGAACCGATGTTTGCCACTGCTGCATGGATCAGTACCACAACAAAGAGCTGTATTGCGTCTCAGCCCATTGACGCCTCGGAACTGCCAATGTGCGATGCATTCTTGGTGTAGGGCTTCTCATCCCTCATCGACGGCAGCCTCTAATACAATGCCGAGTGGAGCATCGCAGCCTCTTAGCTCCTCAAAACCGATGTATTGCCCAGACTGTGCAACGCTATCTTGAAGATGGAATTTGCATGCAAGCCCTCATCAATGGTAATGTCAACGACCGCGCAGGATCTTGCACCTCAGAACTGACGCATCCCTTCAGTTGGGCGATGCATCTTTGACTCAGAACCACACAATGCTGTGCAAACCAGGATTGAAGGTACCTTGTTCAGCAGGCCTAACTGGGTCCCTGTAGCTGGCCCACGCTCCATCGTGGTTGGCCTGAACTTGTTACTTTGTCTCGGTCTGGTGCAAACAGGTATCCATAGTTGACACTTAGTGACTTTTGATGCTATTTTTGCTGACATCTTAAAACGTGCATATCTCTGGTTCTATTGATTGGATTTTTGTTGATTTTATCTTCTTTTATTTATAAAAATGTACTGTATTTTTCTAAACTGATGTGGAATCCTTTTGTGGAGTGTTTTCACTCTATTACTGGTTGAAGTGTTGCACACATACTTTACACATTGCCTCTGAGGTAAGCCTGACTGCTCTGTGCAATCTATCCAAGGGTTCAGCACAGGTTAATTTAGGGTTTGTGTTATAATCTGTACCTGTGTTCCTTTTTCCTCCCCCCCCCCTCCTTTCCCTCGCCAGTGGATCAGCCCAGCCTTAGAATGTTGGCGCTGAAGCTCGTTATAGAATGTTGGCGATAGCGTCAGTGAGAGGCTGTAGGATCCGTTGATTAAACGCCTGTTCTATCTTCTGAGAGTTCTGGCAGTTATTTACAACATTTATTTGGCGACGAGTGACTTACCGTGCTGGGGACGGTCCGGATCCTTCCCCCAGTGCCTTTCTGCCTCTCATCTGATTTTTCCTGGCGTTGATGTCTTCGTTGATGTAGCCATTCCTAATGAGGATTTCCACGTAACTCCCGCTGATCCCTGGCTGCTGATCGACGCTAGGAGTTCTCGGCTGGTTCTGGTTGGAACTCTCGCCCTGTGTTTTGTCCAATGTGTAAAGAAGACTCCGTGCCGGTGAGTCTGTGACTGACAGTTGCTTGGCATTGCTGGTGGGGGTCTGCAAGCGCTCTGCTCCCGGTGACAACATTCGAGCTGGTGCTGCCGCTTATCCGGTGATGTCGGTGGCCGCGTAAGTTGCGCAGAGGGTTGCTGCTTTGAAGGGGATCTCCTGGGATCAACTAGCGTGAACTCTCTTCTCCATATTTCTCCTGCTGGTTGCATCCGGTCAGCTTTCCACGACGTTCGTTTCTCCTCACGAGTGGTGTGCTGCTTTTCGTAGTATTTCTGCCTGCTGGTCTGCATCCTGTCAGCACTCCTCGACGTTGTTTCCTCTCAAGAGTGTGTTCCCGCCCCTTCCTCTGACTGAACTCCTCCGAGACCGCTCTGTATCGAGACACTGTTCTCCGTTTTCCCTGGAACTGCTCCACCTGCTGGGGACTAATTTATGGCACTTTAATCTTGTTCTTTTCAATTTCCAGCCTGTTCGTAATTTCGCTGACAGGCTCAGCTCATTAAGTTCTTGTTCTTTTCAGTCTCCAGCCTGTTCGTAATTTCGCTGACAGGCTCAGCTCTTTAAGTTCTGTGCATATAGTTCTTCTCCCCTCCTGGTTCAGTTTCAGGCACCTTGGGTTACTTCACAATAGGCATTGTGATATTTTGCCATTTATCCCCCGGAGGTTCCTTATTTTTGGTTGGTTCTCGCTCTTCATTTTCATCTCCTTATCTATTTTTTCTGTTCTCTTCTCTATTTTCCCCTTTTCCATTTTCTTCAACATGTCCGCATTTGCAATGTCCCAACCCCCGCCCTTTCTTGATGACAGTGGGGATCCTGTTATTCCTTGGAAAAAATGGGTAAACCTGTTTGAATCTTACCTCATTGCCATTGGGGGGGATAGGTTTTCTGCTGTGCGAAAACAACATGTACTACTGCATAATCTGGGGAAGCAAGGGAGGGACATTTTTGATGACCTGCCTGATTCTATTGTTGAAAATGCCAATGTGGGGGCTGGGGGCGAGGGGGATGTCCAACATGATGTGTATCAGTTAACGTTATTGAAACTGGAAGCTCAATTTGGTGACAAAATTAATATTGTGTTAGAACGCCACAATTTTTTTTACGCATTCAAGGGAAAAATGAAAAAGTGATAAATTACATTGCCGTTCTAAGAGGTTTAGCCTCCACATGTGAGTTTGGTATGTTAACTGAGTCACTAATCAGAGATCAGTTAGTAAGGTGTACCTGTAACAAGAAGATCCAAGAAAGACTCCTTGCAGAAGCCCCTGATTTAAAACATGCTATTGATATTGCTAAGAGCATAGAGCATACTGCGTATTGTATGAATGAAATGAAGGAAGCCGTAGAGGGAAAACAAATGGTGGACAACGGTGTACACAAAATCTCCACTAAAGACCACAAATACAAACCTTCACCTTCCAGTCCGGAAGTTACTGCATCAGGGAACAAACCTAAGTGTTACAGGTGCGGAAATCCCAACCACCTAGCCAACAGTGTAAGCTGTCCTGCAAGGGGTGTTGTATGCAGCAAATGCAAGAAAAGGGGACATTTCTCTAAAGTATGCCATAATGCAAAAAACAGCGTCACCCACATGATAGGTGGGGATCTGGACCCACAACCCCCTAGTGAGGATATAGTATTCCAAGTATCAAACTTTAATGAATGCAACAGCAATACTTACCCCATGTGTGATGTATTTTTGGACAATGTTAAGTATGAGGTCTACGCAGATTCCTATTCCCCATATACACTCGTGAATGAAGCTACGTTTCTTGCCAATTCGGGGACAAGGGTGTATAATCTCTTACCTCCAGATGTTAAACCAGGGGGTTATAATCAAGATCCTATACCACTGGTTGGAATGCTACTCATGAACATTAACTTTAAGGATAGATCGACCGTGTGAAAAGTCTACATCACAAGGAATGGTTCCAACCTACTAGGGTGGAAACACCAAAAGGAGTTAGGAATCAAACTAGACCCCAATGCACCGGAGCCGGTATACCTGATCGACAGGGCCAGTATTGGGATGGAGATCTGCAATCGTTTCCCAGAGGTATTTACAGACAAACTCGGACTCCTAAAAGGCTTCCTTCACAGAATCAAACTTAAAGCCAATGCCAGACCTACCATCCACAAACCAAGGTCCATTCCACTGTTGACGAGGGAACCGCTCAAGAAGGAGTTGGACAGATTGGAAGAGTGCAAGGTCATAGAGAGGATTGAGAGCTCTGAGTGGTTGGCACCCATAGTCGTAGCAGCCAAAGGTGGAAACAAGGGGATCCGTTTATGTGTTGACCTTAGGGATTTGAACTCTAACATTTGGGTGGACCGACACCCCCTCCCCAACATTAATGAAATGCTGTCTGCCATCCACGGTGCTAAAGTCTTCACTGTCCTAGACCTATCCTCGGCTTACCACCAAGTCGCTCTCCACCCGGATTCCAAGCCCCTCACGTCTTTTATAACCCCGTTTGGGGCTTATCAGTTTTCAAGATTACCTTTCGGCCTGGCATCTGCAGCGGCTGTGTTTCAACGCGTCATGCAACATATACTGCAAGGTCTAGGAAAGGTTCTCTGTTTCCAGGATGACATCCTGATTCACGGTTCATCAGCTGAAGAACACAATAAGACTCTGGAAGCAGTGTTGACCAGACTTAGTAAAGCAGGTTTCACCACTCAGAAAGACAAATGTAAAATCGGGGTGGAATCTGTTGTCTATCTCAGTCACACCATATCAAGTGAGGGGGTCAAACCAAAATCCAGTCTGGTGGACTCCGTTAAACTAGCTCCTGCACCCACCAACAAGGATGAACTCAAATCGTTCCTGGGGCTGACGGAATACATGTCCAAATTCGTCAAAAACTTTGCGGATCAGGTGTGTCCCCTCAGAGAGTTGTTAAAGAAGGGGTCGGAATTTGCTTGGAAACAAGAGCACCAGTCAGCTTTCCAACTCGTCAAGGAGGCCATTGTTAATGCACCTATCTTAAGCGCTTTCGACCCCAATGCAAAAACCATCCTTACTACTGACGCCAGCGCAAAGGGCTTGGGAGCCTCACTTATGCAGAAGATGGAGGGTCAAGAAACAGTGATTGCCTTCGCTTCGAGAACTTTGAAAGATGCCGAGCTGAACTACTCGACGATAGAAAAAGAAGCTTTGGCATGCTACTGGGCAATAAACCACTTTAAGTATTTCTTGTGGGGCATCCCGTTTGTGCTGAGAACGGACCACAAACCGTTAATACCATTATTCTCCACTAAACGCCTGGAAAATACCACACCACGTATTTCTAAATGGGTGCTGAGTCTGCAAGGGTTCAACTACACCATGATTCATGTCACAGGAAGTGAGAATTGGGTAGCGGACTGTCTTTCCAGACTACCAATGGCGGATGAGAACCCGATGCACAGCCCACCGGAGGAGACGATTCTTTTGGTCGAAATTCCGGCCATCAATCGTGAGGAGTGGGAGAAATCCATAAGTGATGATGGGGATTTAGCAACATTAAGGAATGTGATTCGCAGTGGTTGGCCTGTTAACAAGCAGGAGGTGCCAGAGTCTATTCGGCATTTTTGGCCTGTGCAAGACGAATTATCCATCGTTGAGAACCAAATTTGTAGAGGAAGTAAGATCATTCCTCCGAAAAACATGTACGAAAGGATAATACAAATTGCCCATGAGGGCCACCCGGGGAGGAACATGATGAAAAGCAAAATCAGGCAACACTATTGGTTTCCCGGGATGGATTCGCGTGTCGAGGAACAAGTAAAGAATTGTGCAGCCTGCGGCTCCTGCGACAAAACCAAAGTTGTCCGTAAGTCACCGCTATTCCCTGTAGAGGTTCCCACCGTACCTTGGGAAAAGCTGGGATTGGACATAATTGGTCCATTAAACCTACTAAACCAATCTAATAGATTCATGTTTGTTCTTATAGACTACCACTCCCATTGGATTGTAACAAGAATGGTATCTTCCATCACCACCGCGTCGCTATTGAACTTCTTGAGAGACACCTTTTCTAAGGAAGGTATTCCAGGGGTTTTAATAACGGACAATGGTGTTCAATTCGCTTCAGAGGAAATGAAGCAGTTTATGTCCACGCTGTCCATCACACATCTCAAATCCCCACTGTATTGTCCCAAAGCCAATGGTCTGGTGGAAAGGGCGAACAGGATGATAAAGCACACCATCCAGCTCGCATTGAACTCCCAGGTTCCGGTGGAAGACGCCATAAGGAAAATGCTGTGGTCATATCATACATCGCCCAATGCTGTCTCTGGGGTGTCACCATTTGTCTCTCTCAAAGGCAGGAACCCGGGTTCCAAACTTACTCCTAACTGGCTAAATGGTGGAACTCCCGTGTGGGTGGACAGAGATGCTGTGTCGGAGAGAACTAAGAAACATCAACAAGAGTACAAGCTCAGGTACGACAGTCGTTGGGGAGCCTCAGGAAAAGAGTGGAGAGAAGGCCAGTGGGTGGTTGTTAAGAGGCCGTCCCTGTCCAAATCCAAGACATCCTCATTTTCCAAACCACTAAGGATAACTAGAGTCAACAACAATTCAGTAGTGCTGGAAGATGGTGGCATGTGGAGTATGGACAATATAGCTAGCTGTCCTAGCACTACTGGTTCCAAGCCTATTTACGAGAATGATCGAAGACTTGAAACACCCAGTGGTGGTGAACCCAAAGTGGCTAGAGTACGTAAACCCCCAAGTTGGCAATCCGACTACAAAATGGGATCCTGATCTCGCCATCCTGCCTCCCATTCCTTTTCTCTTGTTTAGAGATTGCCTAGCTTTGGGAAGTGGGGGGTTAAGTGGGGCACTTCTCTATCCAACCGCAGTTTTAGAGTATAGTGTACTCATTTGTACTTTTGTTCTGCAGACAAATGTAATGTATGTTGTTAAACTCCATCTGCCCGTAGACTTTGGGGTAACGCTATCTGTGGACCTATCTGTTTATATTTTTTCTCTGCTCCACAGGGAGATGTGTTATAATCTGTACCTGTGTTCCTTTTTCCTCCCCCCCCCCCCTCCTTTCCCTCGCCAGTGGATCAGCCCAACCTTAGAATGTTGGCGCTGAAGCTCGTTATAGAATGTTGGCGATAGCGTCAGTGAGAGGCTGTAGGATCCGTTGATTAAACGCCTGTTCTATCTTCTGAGCGTTCTGGCAGTTATTTACAACATTTAGTTTGTCACTTTACCCCGAGAAGAATTGTGGTTGCTGCTTAAGAAGGGTTTCACCACCACTCAATTAGTATCCCAATTTCTTACAAGCGCTTTCTAGGGTGCCTAGCAAATAACTGGATGAAAAATCAATGGCATCAGAAGGGGGATTGAAAAAGATGTTTTTAGGTTCCATTTTTTTTATTGTCATAGAGAGCAATGAGTCGTGGCATGTCAGACTACATAAAAAAGAAACAAAACCAACTCCCTTCCAAACCTCCCACCCCTCCAAGTCCCTCCCTGGATGCTTCCGACCCCCTACACCTGTCTCATCCCCATCAGGGCCAGTTGAATGTCATGTCGCTGTAACCCATACAAGTTCACAAGGATGTTGTGCCTGGTGGTGCCAGTGGAGTGGATTCTTGTGGGGGCTACGAGAGCCGCAAAAGGCGCAAGTACTTAGGGCAGGTGAGTTCCCTCAGCCCAGTGCCAAGTAGGGAAAGAAACGGGCGCCAAAGATCTGCAAAAGAGGCCCCATCTTCCTGTAGTGAAAGAGTTATGCGTTCCATGCCCAGAACGTGCCATCATTTGTGCAACCACCCCTGGTATGTGGTTATTCTATCTGTACCCCAGTGGGATATTATGTTTTGCAATGCTGCCCCAAGGGCTATTCCCATTTGTCTACCCTTGCGCAACCTGAGGGGAAACGTAAGTGCGTTGGGTAGGCCCAAGACGACATCCACCGGGAAACACGGTATCTGTGTGTTGAAATGGTTGTCTACATCACCTAAAATTTGGTCCCAGTAGGGTGAAATAACAGGGCAGTCCCATAGTAAGTGTGTCCTCTGCTCCACATACCCTCCAGTATTGCGACAAGCGATTGGGATTGTGTCTGTGTAGTCTGGGGGCGTAAGGCACCAATAGGTCACTACCTGGTCGCTGTTTCAATGCTGGAAATGTTCAGCGCGGTGTGGCGCGTACGATAGTAAATGTCACCCCATTCATTCTGCAAAAGTGTTCGACCCAATTCTACTTCACAACACCATTGCCCTGCCGAGGAGAACACCCTTTCTGGGGGGCGCAGAAAGTGATAAAGTCCACTGATAAGGTGTGAGTTGGACTTCTTGGTGTGGAGCCATTTTTCATATGGGGTTAGTTGTCTTTGGGCCCCTAGTCGCATCGAGGGGTGCATCACCCAATGTTGTACCTGATGGAAGAGGTACCGCTTGGACCATGGCAGATTGAGTTCGGAACGAAGATCTTCAAAGGTCAAAGGGCCCTCCAAGTCAAAAAGGTGTCCTATTGACCTACACCCTTCTCTATCCCAGCATTGGAAAGCCCTCTGATCTAGACCTGGGGTGAATTCCGCATTTTTGACTATAGGTGTGAGGGGTGATGGGAAGGAGGTTAAGCCATATCTTGTTGCAGTGTAGTCCCATACCCTCAAAGTCATGTGAGTGATTGGCGAGCCATCTAAACCAGCTGGGCATTGAGTCTTGTGAAGGAAAGGGATCCCCCACAGCGCCTGACCTGAGATCGCTCTTTCCATAACAGCCAATGTTTCTCCGACTCACTACAGGACCATTCCAGCAAAACACGCAATTGGGTAGCTTGGTAGGAACAAGCTATATTTGGGACTCCCAGTCCTCCCTCTCGGGAGGGCCTATGGCTCAATTCCTTTCTCATTCTAGGCTTTTTTGTCAGCCCACACGAACGAACAGAATTCCAGCTGAAGCGATTTAATAATACCAGGGGGAGGCTCCACTGGGAGCATTTGAAAGATGTATAATATCTTGGGTAACACGTTCATCATGAGTGCTGCCACTCAGATAAGCAATGAAAGGCCGAATGGCTTCCAGAGGTGCAGATCTTTCCAAATCTGGGAGAGAATATGCTTATAGTTCAGGGTAACTGTAGCACACATGGACACCGTCAGCATGATCCCTAGATATGGAATCGATTCAGTCTCCCACTGAAGTGGAACAGAATGCGCAAGGGTCTCCCGGGTGGAAGGCCGTAGGGAAATCCCTAGGACCCGCGATTTCATAACATTGACCCGGAACCCAGAGCCCTTCGCAAAGCTCTTGAGTTAAGCGAAAAACACGGGGTTGGAAGTCTGGGGTTTCTCCAGTGTAGCTTCTGCGCCGTCTGCTTAAAGGCTGATAGTGTGAAAGTCTCCCCTGATTCTAACCTCAGAGAACAGCGGGTTCTCCTGCACCCTCTGGGCCACGGGCTCCATGTAAAGAGCAAAGAGCAGGGGACAGAGTGGACACCCCTGCCTTGTGCCGCGGGCGATCGGGAAAGAGTCAGAGGAGCAGCCATTCACCCACACCGTTGCATTGGGGTGGGTACAGCAGCTGAATATCCATTTATGAAAATGGTCGCCCATCCCAAACCTCGCGAGGGTGGTCTCCAGATACATCCAATCTACTCGGTCGAATGCTTTATCAGCATCGAACGATAGCACCACACGTTCCTCTTTCTGGTGTTGAGCCTTGTCAAGAAGGTGAAGTAGCCTCCGTGTGTTGTCACTGCACTGTCTGGTGGCCACAAAGCCAGACTGGTCGGGATCCAGCAACCCCGGCATCATTGGACCTAGCCTGGCTGCCAATAGCCCAGTAAAGAGCTTTATATCAGTGTTTAAAAGGGATACTGCTCTGTAAGAGGCACAGAGTTGAACATCCTTGCCAAATAACCGTGGTTGTCACTTTGATCTTTTAGGCTCTAGATTTTACTGAAAAGTTTTTAAAATCATAACTTCAGTTGTACTGATTGGACTTGTTTTTGGTGTAATTACATTTATTAAAATGTATCTAATTTTTCTACATTGGGTTGGGATTTTTCTTGTCTTGTGTTTCACTTTATTACTGTTTATATGCTGCATAAATACTTTACACATTGCCTCTAAGTTAAGTCTGACTGCTTTTGTGCCAAGCTACCAGAAGGTTAAAGCAGATTCATTTAGTAACTTTTAAGGTTTTCTCTGACAGGTATTGTGACTGTTGCTTCAGAAGGGCTCACCTCCCTTCCCCTCAACCAACAACCCAATTTCCCACAACAGCCTTATAACTTTCATTTTGTAGATACGTGACACCAAGATCTGGGATGTGGATGTGGTCAGTCTCACCAGGAAAAGTGGAGCACCCTCAGAGAAAGTAGTGCCCAGGAGAAGGGACAGGATAGAAAGAAGGCACTTCTGAGAGGCACTGCTGAGAGGAGAGTGGCCACGGAGAGGGAGGGAATAAGAGAAGGCAATACTGAGAACAGAGCAGGCAGGGGGAGGGACAGTGAGAGAGCATGTGCTGCTGCGCAGAGAGGGGGCCAAGGGAAAAAACGCATTAGAGCAGGAGATTTGTAGGCGAGAATCTTTGGAGGAAGAGGGAGAGCAATGACTGTGGAGGAAAGAATGTCTAGGCCGGAAGGGAATATAAAGAGTGAGAGCAACCACTGCTGGGGAGCGAGGAACTAGAGAGTGGAAGGCTGAAAAAGCAGGCATTGCTTAAGACAGACTGGAACTCAGTCAGGGCCTGACTCTGACACAGGGGCATGCACCGTGCTTTCCCTGCCCTTCGCTTTCTCATCCTGAGATATCAAAAGAGAGAGTCTTCCAACTGTTAAATATTAAACAGCTTTCACTATGTTTAATTGTCTTTTCTTTTCTGAGTTGCAATGTGCAATTGGTACCACCTACAATATACATTATTGCAACTTTCATTTGTGGTCATCAGGCATTTGAGAAAATAGATTCACCATGCCCTCGAGTAGTTCTTTCTTTAGTATTATAACTAGTCACCTTCTGCGAGCAGTAGACTCACTAAAGATATCCAGGTGCTGCATGGCCAATCTCCCATCAACCAAGAAGTGCTGTTGTTAAAACTGCCAATATTGTAGTTTAGAACCTTTATATTTGAGCAAAAACAAACCTACCTCCGTAGAAAAAATTATGTACGTTTCTATGCAAATCATTATCCTGAAAACTTCAGAATGCCAAAGACAAAACACATAAAACAAGAGACTTGAGATGATGCTCAGACATGAAAAACATCTGGTACCTAAGGGTATTCCAATGTATTTTATTTACTCCTATGTTACAGCCAGTCATCAATTACTGATATTGCACAGTTGTGAACAGCTTCCAACATCGTATTTTTATTCTGGTATAGTTATGTAGCGTAACCTCCACCCAAAGGCATACAAGTCCTTTATATGAGCACTAACTGTATTACGCAATACATTTTTTTGGGGGGGGGAGGGGGTTGCACAGGGAGATTAAGAGATTTGCTGAGAATCACAGGATGTTGAGCCCTGACGCTGAGACTCACAGCTGATTCCCAGTTGCAAAGTCGGCGCTATGATGTAATGCCAGATCCTCTCCCTTTGCTCTGATTTTGTCATCAAACAAGAAATACAAAGAGATTAACACTCACTACAAAATTTCAAATGATCCACGGTATGACATAATTTCTGTCAGGTTAACTGTACCTTCTTTGTGAGAGATCACCTTAGTTTTAATCCTGAATTTTCACATCAAATATAATTCTATTTCAGCAAAGCCATAAAAGTTTGATAAAATACAATAAATATATAGGTAAAAGAAAAGTGCAACACATTATTACATTGTTAATGAGGAAGTTGTCACAATTCCAAGTTTCAATCAACATTGGAACACACAAAATGATAAAAATAACATAACATTCAAAAATTGATAACACCGATACCAGTGCATCACTATCCTAAAATCAATATAAAAGACATAATCATTTTATGACAGTTCTTCTCTTTGCCCACATCCGCCCTAAAATTGTTACTACTGCACAGGTATACTGTATGGAACGGTCCGATCTCAATAGCCTCAAAGCAATGCAGTGGCTAGTTGTGTCCAATTGTCTGCAAATGGGAGACAGCCATGCAGAGTGTGACTGGACATAAGCTGGGCATGCAAACAGCACATGTGGCAAAGAGTCTTTTAGAGCAAGACAGAAAGGGTAATTCCGAGAGACAGATTCCAACCATTTTGCAGTGAATGATTTCAGATGGAGCGTCCCTACTTTACATTGATTGTGTCTAAAGGCCCCATAATTAAGTCCTAGTACTTCTCTAGGCCATAAACCGATTTAAACATAAAAAATGCCCCCGTAATTGAAGTGCCTGCAAAATTTTGCTCTCACCTCTGCAGCATAAATGCCCAATTCTGTTTTTATAGCGTCTCCTTGGAAGTTATTTGGGGTTCAGTAGGGTGGTGCCAAATATCACTAAAGCCTAAAAAAACGGACAATTGTTTTGTTGCGGTCAACCAGAGTATCGAACTTAATGATGACTTGTAAGGCATCAGCATATTGAGCGAGCTCTGGGGTAGCCCATAATCTTCGTTAGAATAGCATGGACCATAGGGGGACATTAAGTGCTACCTTTTTATCTACCATTTCCAAAAATAGAAGGTGCAATGGCGTACTTCGTGGAAGGGAGATCAGTGATCTTAACAAATGTTCCCCAATTGCTCCAAAACCGAGACGTCACCAAAGCCCCACAGCTCAGCACCATGTAGTGCTGAGCCAAGGGCCTTGGGCTCATACACCTGTGGAGCTGGCACTATTGGCTTTGTGAAAGAAGCCTGGTGTTTTTTCAGGACGGCACCAATGGTCTGTCTGTGCTTCAAGCAAGCACTATTGATATGTGGACACCATGACATATTGGCTGACAATTTGATCCCTAGGTAATTAAACAAATCAAACCTCTCTAGGGCCTTATCGCCTAACAGCCGCTTTTCCTTAACTTTTTATGGTTGCTAAACAGCATAAATTTTGTTTTGGCTGCGTTGATTTCTAAGCCACAAACTTGACAAAAGGCAGCACATTTTTTATGAAGAATGTTCTGGTCACTCACAGTTCGATATTAAAAGAGTGTAATCTGCAAATATAAATATAGGGATCTTGGTGTTAGATATAACAGGGACATCCACTGGGCAGTCAAAAAGATAGTTGCCCAATCCATTTAGATACAAAGTGAAGAGAGTGGGAACTAGTAAACACCCTTGCAGAATACCTTTCAGCACTGGGATCTTGTCGATCAGTTGGCCCTGTTACCCCCATCTGACAGAGGCGAAGGTATTCTCATGTAGCTTAATCACTATTGACGGAATATTGTGAGGCATACCCTTCGCCTTTAAAACCTGCCACAGCCTCAAGCATGGAACCAGGTCAAAGACAGATTTTAGATTGACAGAAGCAACAAATAAGTTGCCCTTGCTGATCAGATCAATCTTCCAAAACAATTAGGATAAACCTAAATTCCTGCTCTATCGTAGAGGTTTCGGCTCTGAATCCCACTTGAAGTGTGCTTATAATATCCCAATCTGATATCCACGTTTGATTTCATACCAGAACCAAACAAGAATAGACTTTTTGAACTCAACAATAAGACTAATGAACCTATAATTCATATATACTGGTACAACTTCGGCGCCCTTCCAAGATTCTGGAATAGATGTTTATATATACTGGTATATCTTCGCTCTTCAAATATACTGGTATAACTTAAGGCACCGAGCCAAAATTCTGGAATAGATGTTTCCCAGAGCAATCACGTTTGATAGAGTTACTATATAGCCAGCCCAGTCATCAGCATTATGAGCAAACAAATAAAGAGGAATGCCAACTGGGTCTGGACCCTTCTCCTCGCAAATGTAGGCAGTGAGTCTAGAACTTCCTCTCTAGTGAATGGGGGAAGAGGTAACATTCTGGAGGCTACTATGCAACAGAGTAACTTTGGTGACAGGGGCTACCTTCTCATAGTACAGGGCAGCAAAATGATTAACCTATTCTGAGGGTGGAACATGGTTTTGCGGTTCTTCCCCCCCCCAAGGGATTTGTACCACTGGCAACCAAGTGAAGTGCGAACATCCTCTGGATGAACATGCTTCCGCTAACTCCTGCTATCCATTATTGTCACACTTCTTCTTTGCATTCAATATGCTAAGTTTGTTTTACTTTCTGATGGCTGCAATCATAGATGGCTTTTTCAACTTGATCGCCCTAGCTAGAGTGCCCCTCAGGTGTCCACACTCCCTGTTAGACCATCCATTGTCTTTTATTTGGGGGGCTTCTTCTTAAATCATAAAATAAGCTGCAATCCTCGCAAAAAGTCTTTTTGCAACACACTAAAGTCTAGGTGGTCTCCTTCCTTTTCCATACTTTTTGCAATGGTACTCCGAGTTGCCTGAACATCTTTGTTGATGTTTGACAAGATTACTGGCTTTCCATAACCTGATGCCATTTGAGGCGACATCTATCAGATATATGTACAACATTGTGAGTACTAGATGGCCTAGCTGGGTCAATTGTATACTTATCAAACAAAGCTAGCAGCCTAAGACATAGAGGGTCATAGTCTCTCTCCACTCTTTCCTACTACCTGTACTACCATGTCACCCACTCTGGACCACGATCTAAAGTCGATGATCAATTGGGATTCTGGACAAATGGTTGTTAAAGTGTATGCTCCATTGGTATCGGAATTAGTACGACCATTAGTAGCCCAACCCCCAATTCAATGGAGAGCGCCATCAACTGAAGGATGGCTTGGGTCCATCTTTTGATTGAGTGAGGCTCCAGCTGGGGGATAGTCCAAGATTCTTCCTCCTCTGCAGTGATTTCAATATCATCCATGACTAAGGGCTCAAATGAAGAAATAAGTCCCCTGCAATGATCATATATAAACTTGATCAAGACTTAGCCAGATGAGCCTCCGGGGCTTGAATTGTCACCAAAGTGTGTCTACTCTTAACCACATGTGCATATATGTTGAGGATCATCACACTATAGTCCTTCGCCCTACTTACTTCAATGCCTAGTATGTCAGTACAATCAATTGTTAATCAGAAAACCTTACAATTTGGGAAGGAATTCACCCATATTGTTAGACCACCCATAAGTTTTACAAACTTATTAGGTTTAGCTGACAAAAATCGAAAAGACAAGTTGTGAGAAGTTGGCCTGATATATGTTGTCCACTAATTAAAGTGGGCACCTTGCACCAGTCCAAACAACCTTTATGGTGATTTAAGAGGTCAAAGGTGACCTTAGAAAGCTTTCCAAGTAGTAGCTGTGGAGAGCAGCCTTCAGTCTTAGTCTTGAAGGAATGTTAAGCAGCTTATTGTACCAGAATGCAATCTTATAGTATTGGTTAAAGGAAAGGAGAACCACGCAGTAGTTATAAAAATATGTATTTATTAATATAACACTATCTAGTATGACACAGTATCTTCTACATGGAGATAATCACAAAGCACACACTACTTAAGCACAGAAATGACAGTAAATAGCACTAATATACAGTGGGCCCCAGTGGGGGACCAAACCATATACGAAGTAAGTGGTATAAGAACCACAACTCGAGTCAAGACAGTGTCGAGAGGACGTAGAATCGCTGGGACCCCAAGGTGAGTAGATAGGGACCCCACTGAGGACGGGTTCAGTGTGGGAACACGACCGCGTGCTCTGCACAATTCTACATGAAAGTCGCGGTTGAAGTTTTAGAGTTTAAGGACCCTTCCCAGTGGACTTCGAAGAAACCCAGTGGAAGACAGAAGGTTGGAGAGCCACCCCACCCGTGGATACCGAGATACCCAAGTTACCCATCCCATGGATGCCGGGTGCATAGGTCTGAAGTGGTGTCGGAAACCGCAGTCGAACCCAATGTAGGACTTGGAAGAAGAGCTGCTGCTGGAAGGAAGAAAAGTGTCAGTTGGAATCCAAAGGTGGACTCTTGTCGAGAAGTATCTGAAAGCAGAGGGGACAGAGTCTGAGTCACTTGTGAATGACCAGGGCCTTGGTAGACGAATGCTCACCAATGTCGGGTGCTTCAGGTGAGGGGATGGAGACCTTGACTCTGTAGCTACGGGGACCAGGAGACATCAAGAACAACCAGGAGCTGGATACGAGCTGTCCCATGAAGGATGTAGAGTGCTGAGGGGTCGGTGTCTGGTAGGAGCACCAACAAGCCTTGGCAACGGCAACCCACGCAGAAGGTCAAGGATGGGTACAGCTCAGACCAGCAATATCCAGGAGACTCACCACAGCAAGAGGAGTCCTGGCAGGCCTGGAGCAACCAGGGGACCTCAAGAAAAGAAAAGTTGACACTCAAGTGGACCCACAGGCCTGAGGTGCAGGAGTCGCAAGAGGACCTCGAGCGTTTCACCAATCAACAGCCTACAGAGCTTTCTGTGTGAGGAGGTGAAAGCTCTTGGTAGGAAATAGTGCCAGAGGTTGGGGCTACTTGGAGCCCAATGTACTTGTTAAAGGAATGCCAACAAGTACATTCACTTGCAAATGAACACAGTGCACAGGGGTTCGGGTATTGCAGCCCCCATGAAACATACTAGCCTCAAAATTGGTGAGAGGGCAGCTTGGGCCTCGAGGTACATAGAAACCCACCTCCTGTGTTGCTGAACCCTTCAGAGTACGTAGGAGGTTGGGAACAGCTGACTCGTCAGCAGGGATGAGGTGCCTGTGAATGCAGGGGAGTGACTCCTTCACTCCAAGGTAGATGTTTTTGGTTGTCTTTGATGCTCCACAGGTCCTGCATATATCCTGTATGGTGCACAGGCAGAGACAATGCAGCAGACTGAGTGGGAGACAAAGTCGTCCCAAATGAAGTCCAGCGAAGTCCAGAGTGTCCAGACGGTGAAAGTTCAGTGGCCTTTGGTTCAGAATCTTGTGCATGTCGAATCAAAGGTCCTACAGCCAGGTAAGCCCTTATGTACCCATGGAAGAGGGTTGGCAAGATTCAGGGGACCCTCCCAGGGGATGGTCTTGACAGTGAGGAGGTTACTCCCATGTTCTTTGTCCAGTTTTGTGCCAGAGTGGGAGCCAACAGCACCCAGGACTGGTTTGAACTGGACTATGCACAGGAACATCAAATGTGCCCCTCATGCAGACTTTCGGTCACTGGCAAGCGCACCCACCCAGCCCTAATACACTAAATTGTGTCTGGTAGGTAGTCACACCTCCCTGTGACAGGATGTCTGTTTTTCTGCCTTCCTCTGCTCGAGCTTGGCTCAGCAGCAGGAGGGCAGAAATGTGTCTCTGGCTGGCAGCAACCATTTTGTGCTGTCCAGGACTAAAAGGCGGGTACCGGGAACACCAGGGACCCCACGAAGCTCGCTTCTGAGGGATGGAATCATACCTCCCACACCGGTTACCAGTGTGGGGGTATGATTCCAACATCTTTGATACCAAACACAATAGGGTTAGTTTCAGCCATTTTAGAGTTGGTCATCACACAGTCGTGTAATGTCCCTCTATATATCGTATATGGCTGCTTCACTGACAACCCGGTAGAATGGACTCCGTAGGCTGCAGTGGTATCCCGCTAATGCAGTGGCGCCCTCTCACTTAGAACCAAGCACCCTGCCTTCAGGATTGTAAAGGCCTGCTATAGGGGTGACTGATAGGTTTTAAGTGCAGTGACCCTTAGCTATAGTAAACCTATGTCTGAAGTAAGTGGTGCATACACCAACTTACACAGGCAGCAGTGGCAGACCTGTAGTTCCATTTTGCATGGCCTCTCATGGGTGACATAATACATGCTTAATGGGAGGCCTCTGGGGTACCTATGCCCTGGGCACATGGGTACCATATACTAGGGACTGACCAGGGTACACCAGTATCCAATCTGGAGTGTTCCGAAGTACATCACATAACAGTTTAGGGAGAAAGCAGATAGACTGGGGTCCTGATTAGCAGGATCCCAGTCAGACTAGTCGAAAACCAGCTTAGCACCAGGCAAAAAGTGGCGGTACACATGCAGAAGGATCCTACCTTCCTTCACCAGTACCCCAATTTATGTAGAGATTCTATTGACCAAGTTTCTGGGAATTGTCATAGTCATGCTTGTCGACAAATTCACCCCATGGTGGCTGCATCATCCTGGCTTTGAGGCCAGCCACATTACCAGAAACCACAAAGATCAATGGTAAATCATAATTTTTAATGGATCACTGAGGGAGGGGACAAAGTGCCTTCGGGATCAGTTAGTGTGCTATTTGAGACTTCAAAAACTGGAGAATCATTACCAGTTCACAATAACCAAGGTATGACAACATTGTAAATTTGGGAGTGGGTAGATAAGTCATAAGTATTCAAGCTGACCCAGTTAGTATAGATGGTATCTGAGCGTGAAAAACCATCAAACTGAGGATACAAACTAAACATGGGTGAGCAGGGGCCCATAAGTGCATCATGACGCTTGAGAGCCTCTGAACAGGTCGACTGTAGGTGAAAGATTCAGCACTTCTTGGGGTAGCCCTTTATTATTAATACTTGCTGGGGGACTTGAGACAGTGGGGAAACTAGGGGGAGTCCAAGATTGTCGTACGAAGCCCCCGCTAATCTGAACTGTAGCCAGGTCCCACTTCCCCATTAGTTGTCAATTGTTATCTTCCAAGCTAGATAGAACCTGATACCTATTCCCATGTGGCAGCTGAGCTGTGTGTTGGTAGTGGCTTTGTGGTTGTATTTCATTGAGTCTCCTGGGTTTCAGGGCTAAATATTTGTAAACAAATATCCCAATGGAACAACATTTATATGCCCTGGCTGAGCTAGATCTGTGTTTGACTTTTCACTTTACTAAACAGTTTGATACTGTGCACACACTCATTCATTGTCAAACACACAGCACAGCCTTACTCAATTGCCAACTCCCTATAGCTCATCCTTTACCCTGGCCAGAACCAGCTGCTCTAAACAATTCTTGCTCAGGTGGCTTCATGGCACTTCATTCACAGCAGGGACTTTGATGGTATAGCGCTAAAATGGATGCTAAATACTACGAGTCCAACTTTAGAATTTATTATTTCTCTATTGAGTTTTGTATAGCATGAACTAGACCCGAAGGCATCAGAACGCTTTACAGAGTTATCACAGCAGCAATTACACGAGTTACATAAAGGGCAAATTAAAGTACATAGTAACCGCATAAAAAGTAGCATACGATAGACAGCAGGACATGTGAATGACATAGCAGCAATTACACGAAGTACATAAAAAGAGTAAGTAGAAGTACATAGTAACCGTATAAAAAAGAAGTATATACCAGACAGTAGGATATGCAAATTATATAGTTCTGAGGTAGTTACGGTTGGGTGTTGCGAAGATGGTGAGAATAGAGAAACAGTTTTTGTCAAGGGCAATGGTACTGACATTTCAATGGAGGTTGTGGGGTAGGAGCATTAGGCCAATCTGGTCATTTAGTGGGGAGGGTTTAGGTATTTATTACTAATAAGAAGTTTAAGTTTCTTCTGGAAGTGAGGGAATGAGTGATTGTCACGTAAATCCTGAGGCATTGAGTTCCAGATTCTGAGAGCATTCCCAGCGAAGGAGCAGGTGTACTATTTTTCTTTCTTGAAATATGGCGGAATCAGGAGTAGACTCTTGGAGCTTCAAAGAGGTCTCTTTTGGCTGGCTTTTGATAGATTGTTTGCAAGGTAAACTGTGTTTTCATGTAGAGCGCTTTGAGTGTTATTCAAGCACTTTTGAATATACATCTTGACTAGACTGGTAGCCTGTTGAGGTACTGAGAGTGAGAGTGATGTGGTCGAAGCGGCTCTTTCCCAGCAGGAGTGTTGATTTCAAAGGGGCTAAGCGTGTATTTGAGGCGCCCGTGATCATTGCGTTACCAAAGTTCAGTTTGGAGAGGATGAAGCATTGTACCACTGTCTTTAGGTCTTCGATGGGGATGAAAGGTTTTTTATTTTTTTAAGGTGTTTTAACATGTAGAAAGCAAGTTTAGCTGAGGCATTAATATACTCTTTCATAGTCAGGTTTTTGTCATGTGTAATCCTCAGAGAGTTTACAGAGTTAGAGATGGATAATTTGCAGTTTAATGCAGTGAGGCCGTCAAGCCAGACAGAAACAGGGAAGGACTTTTTTTTTGGGTTGGATGAATAGGAGTTCGGTTTGCAAGGATTAAGCTTACAATGGTTTTTGGACAGCCAGGATTGAACCATGGAGGGAGTGCTGTTTAAATGTTTTTAGCTGATGAAATTTTTATGTAGATTTGAGTGTCATATGATAGGCAATTCTGGCTTGTTTCAGGATCATTGCAAGGGGTTTCATATAGTGGTTGAATAGGGCAGGAGACCCTTGCGGACCTCCTTGTAATTCTGGTGTTACTTTTGAGATGGAGTGGTTTAATTTGATTAACTATGAGCATTCAGGAAGGAAGGAAGCAAACCGCTGAAGGACAGCGTCATTGATACCTGCAGGTAGTGCGAGGATGTTAAGGAGGATGTCATGGTTGATAGTGTCAAAGGCCGCTGAGAGGTCCAGGAGGACTTGGACTAGGAGGCAGGCCTGGCCTTCGTCCAGAGATCTGTGTAGGTCATCTACAATGTTCAGTATTGCAGTCTCTGTGCTGCAACCTTTCCTAAACCCTGATTGGAAGGTGTTATGCAGGTTGTATTTTTCAAAGTGGTTTTTGAAATGAGCCAGCATACATTTTTCCATGATTTGGCCAGGAGGGGGAGGTTGGTTGGGAGAATTACTGTGCAGCATGAAAAGGGACACCTGGATGGCCTTATTATAGTTCCTCATGACTTGAAGACACATCCTTTGCAGGCGTGATGTACTGACCCGCACGCACACACGCACGCACGCACGCACACACACACACATACACGTGTTACCATCCTTGTGGGGACTATGTGTGAACACCTGCCTTGTGGGGACTAACCTTTCCTAAAGTTTTAAAAACATACTAACAACAGAAAAATGTTAAGAAAAAATTCATTATATAGGATCCTGCTTCAAATGTGCAAATATATTGTTATTTAACCGCGCGCACAGAACCATCTTTGTGGGGACTTGAACGTGCCTTACTATCCTTGTGGGGACTTACTCAATAATTATAATTTCTTATTGAATGCATTCACAAACAAATGGCTATATGTTGTTTTTCTCTGCTTTACCTATATCACATGATAGTTTAGACATATATGAATATCTCTCTGTGACCTAGGAGCATCCAGCAGATAGATTTTGATGATAATGTATTTCTCTGTGGAAAAATATAGTATATAAAGTCCACGGAAAGGGATTTTCAGATATCTAGTCTATTGCTGACTTCTCACAAACAATAAGGGATAAGGAAACAGTGAATAGTTAAATTCCTGTAATTGCCAAAGAGCATGCATTGTGGTCAGATGGGAAAGCCAAGTTGAGATTACTTTTTTTTTGCATCAACTTCACCATTGTCTTGGTATGACTGTACAATAATAGTCCCCAAAGATATGGCATGTGAAATGTTCTAGAGCTATTAGAGATAGTGTGCTGTGATAATAAGTTTCAAGCCCCCACAGAGATAGTGCATGATTATATTGATGTCCTGGTTCCCAAAGATATAGTGTTTAATTATAGTCACTCTCAAGTCTCCATAGACCGAGTGCGATTATATTTATGTTAAAGACCCGCAGAGATGGTGTGTGATTATAATAATACTCAATTCTCTGTAGAGCTAGTGTGTGGTGACAGTTATGTTAAAGCCACATGAGATAGTGTGTCATTAGAGTGATGTCCAAGTTGCCACACAGATAGCATGTAAACATAGTCATGCTCAAATCATCCAAAATATAGTGTCTGATTATTATAGTCATGCCCAGGTCCCTAGAGATCTAGTGTTTGGTCATAGTCATGTTCAAGTACACCTACAGATAGTGTACAATGATTGTCGTGCTGCAGTTCATGCAGAAACAGTGTGTCATTACAGTAATTCCCAGGTCTCCACAGAGACATTGTGTGATTACAGTCATTTTCAAGTCCCCGCAGAGATAGTGTGTGATTATAATCATGTTCAAGTCCCCACATAGAGAGTGTTATGATAGTCGTGTTCAAGTCCTCCATAGTGTACGATGATACTCATGCTGACGTTAATGCATAAATAGTATGTCATTTCAGTTGTGCCCTGGTCCCCACAGATATAGCATTAAATTATAATCAGTCTCAAGACACCATAGTGAAAGAGTGTGATTTTCTTCATATTCAAGTTCCCCTCAGTGATGGTGTATAGTTGTAGTTAAGTTCAAGTCATCACAGAGACAGTGTGTGGTTACAATCATATTCAAGTCCACATATAAAAAGTGTTATGATAGTCTTGTTCAACTCGCTATATAAAGAGGATTATGATAGAAATATTCAGGTTCCTGGAGAAATGGTGTATTATATTGGTCATGCTCAGATTCCTGCAAAAATGATCTGTGATTATTGTGATGCTGAGGTGGAGTCACATATAGTGTGTGATTATAGTCATGCTCAAGCCCTGCAGAGGTATTGTGGGATTATAGTGAAGTGCAGGTCCGCACAGAGATAGTGTGTGATAGCACTCATGTTTAATTCCCCAAAAAGTTAGTGTGCAATGGATTATATTATTGATGTCCAGGTCCCCACAGAGATAGTATGTGATTATAGACCTGCCCAGGTACCCACAGAGATACTATACTGTGTGATAATAGACATGCCACAGTCCCCACAGACATAGTGTGTGAATATAGAGAGGTCCAGGTCCCCATGGAGATGGTGTGTGACTATAGTATTACCATGGTCATCAAAGAGAATGTGTGTGATTATAGACATGCCCAGGTCCCCAGGGAGATAGTGTATGATTAAAGATATACCCAGGTCCTCACAGAGATGGTGTGTGACTATAGTATTACCATGGTCGTCAAAGAGAATGTATGTGATTATAGGGATGTCCAGGTCCCCACAGAGATAGTGTGTGATTATACACATGCCCAGGTCCCCACAGAGATATTGTGTGATTATACACATGCCCAGGTCCCCACAAAGATAGTGTGTGATTATAGACATGCCCCGGTCCCCACAGAGATGGTGTGTGACTATAATATTACAATTGTCGTCAAAGAGAATATGTGTGATTATAGACAGGCCCAGGATCTCGCAGAGATAGTGTGTGAAAAAAGACATGCCCAGGTCCCCACGGAGATAGTGTGTGATTGAATACATACCCAGGTCCTCACAGAGATAGAGTGTGATAATAGGGATGTCCTGGTCCCCACAGAGATAGTGTGTGTTTATAGACATGCCCCAGTCCCCACAGAGATAGTGTGTGATTATACACATGCCCAGGTCCCCACAGAGATGGTGTGTGACTATAATATTACAATGGTCATCAAAGAGAATATGTGTGATTATAGACATGGCCAGGATCTCACAGAAATAGTGTGTGAAAAAAGACATGCCCAGATCCCCACAGAGTTAGTGTGTGATTGAACACATACCCAGGTCCTCACAGAGATAGTGTGTGATAATAG
Organism: Triturus cristatus; assembly: GCF_964204655.1. Taxonomy (NCBI): domain Eukaryota; kingdom Metazoa; phylum Chordata; class Amphibia; order Caudata; family Salamandridae; genus Triturus; species Triturus cristatus. The sequence goes on from NC_140579.1 coordinate 959,379,753, forward strand.
GGATGCCCAGGTCCCCACAGAGATAGTGTGTGTTTATACACATGCCCTGGTCCCCACAGAGATAGTGTGTGATTATACACATGCCCAGGTTCCCACATAGATAGTGGGTGATTAAAGACATGCCTAGGTACCAACGGAGATAGTGTGTGATTAAAGATATGCCCCGGTCCTCACAGAGATAGAGTGTGATAATAGACATGACCTGGTCCCCACAGAGATAGTGTGTGATTATACACATGCCCAGGTTCCCACAGAGATAGTGTGTGATTATAGGGATGTCAAATCCCTCATAGAGATAGTGTGTGATTATAGACATGCCAATGTCCCGGTAGAGATAGTGTGTTATTATAGACATGCCAATGTCCCGGTAGAGATACTGTGTTATTATAGACATCCCCAGGTCCCCACGGAGATAGTGTGCGATTATAGGTATGCACAGGGACATTGCACAGAGATAGTGTGCAATTATAGTTATGCTCAAGTCTCCAGAGTGATGTGTGTGATTAAAGGGATGTTGAAGAACCCATACAGATCATATTAGTCTGGTGGCTTATTAAACTAATTAATCCACTTGAGGGATATGTGTTTCACTTCTCTCTCACATGTTTGAATCCTCGTGTTTCCACTCAGCCTTTCATACTTCCAAGATTCATACAATAAATGCCATTCACATGGATAACAATAAAAATATGGAAGTCAGCACCAAGACACCCCTAGGTGTGAATGTGTACTTTATATATGCATATGAGATGCTGTGATGTGATATGATAATAGTGGTACTTAAGCTACCACCAGAGATAGACTCGAATTATGCCATATCTATTAATCCCACTTCAAATACAGCATTAACTGATTTAAATTGTGTCCCTCCAGGAAGTTCCACACTTCCTTAAATATCCAATTATCTGAGTTATCATTCTCTTTTCTAGCCACCGCCTTATGAAATCTTGTCTCCATCAGGAAGATAAAACTGTATTTCGGATTGCAACAAACTCCCATGCTTATTCTTCCTGACCCTTCAGGATTCTTACAATAGAGAAGTAGATTTAAGAACTGGCACATCTTTATAATTTTTGTTTCTATAATTCGAGAATATAATTGTCCTCTCCTCATAAAGCTCTTATTTCTCTCAAAGTATTTCTTCTACATGGGGCTCTTTCTAGCTACCCAGGCTCACACTCAATAAATATGTATATAGGTACATACACCTTGTTTAACAAACTTAAAACATTTATTGTGTTTGGGTATTTGAATATTTTTTTAATGACTGTCGGAATGGAATATGTACCCTTTCCCTAGTCCAACACTTTCCCTACTGTTACTTAGATTGGATTAGGAATTGTAAATCTAGCCTATCCAATTCCAATGCTTTCCTTATTGTTGCTTAAATGTAGTTGGGATAGTAAATCTCACCCGTTCGAAATTCAACTCTTTCCCTACTGTTGCTTAGGATAAAATGATAATAGTAAATCTAACCCCTTTGAAGTCCAATACTTTTCCTTCTGTTGTATATATTGGGGTGTGAATAGTAAATGTCAAGCCTCACACTTTCCCAGCTTTACTTAAATTGCAGTGGGGATAGGAAATCTAACCTCTCTGAAATTCAAAGCTTTCCCTTCTTTTGCTAAGGGTGGAATGTAAATAGTAAATTTGACAGCTCAGAAGTTCAACACCTTCACTACTGCTGCTTAGACTGGAGTGGAAATAGTAAATTGAACCCCTCTGAAGTCCAGCACATTCTCTACTGTTACTTAGATTGGAATGAGAGCAGCAAATCTAACCTGTCCAGAATTCAATACTTTCCCTACCTGTTGCTTATACTGGGGTGGGAATAGAAACTCCAATCCCGCCTAAATAAAACACTTTCCCTACTGTTGCCTAGATCAGAGTGGGAATAGTAATTCCAACACTTCTGAAGTCAAATACTTTCCGTACTGTTGCTTAGATTGGACTGGAATAGTAAATGAGGCCTCTCTGAAGTCCAACTTTTTTTCCTTGGGTTGCTTAAATAGGAGTGGGAATAGTAAATGTAAACCCTCCAAAATCCAAACCATTAGATTGGAGTGGGACTAGTTAATCTAACTCATCTGAAGTTCAATATTTTATCTGAGTTTGTTTAAGTTGGAGTGGGAATAAATGGAAAATGTAACCCCTTTCAAGTGTAACACTTTTTTACTTTTATTTTAGTTGGAGTTAAATAAATTAGGTTTGCTGTTTCTTTAAATTGCTGTTATATATTTTAATTATATATCTTTTTATGTTAATCATTTAAAAAAAACTATTTTTATTTGAAAAATATATTTGTATTTATTCACCTAAGTGTGTTATGTGTCTAATATATATTTTTACAATAGTTTTCATTACTGTTAATATTATTCTTGTCCTAAAATTATCGCTCTACCTAAAAAAAAGTGCAGTTTACCCTAAACTGCTATAAAAATATATAAAAATTTATAAATAAAAATCTCCACCTATTGCCACTTGAATAAGTGGTAATAGACCGTGAACAACAACAAAACCTAATACTTAATTATAAGTAAGACTCTAACCCAGAATGCAGAGAAAGAAACTGCAGAGCACAGCAAAACTGTGATAAAAACAACATGGCTTCCTTTTACCTTTGGTGAACACAGCCATTAGCCAATCACATATTCACTTCTCAGCCCCATTTACTGTGGTATACCATGGACATACCACGGTATGAAGTGGTACAATATACAAGTATATTTTTTTAAAACTATACGTTTAACCCTACTTACACTATTTACAGACACTACCAACAATGAACATTTCCACATTATAATGTATATTATTCCTGCCACCTGACATTTACATTCATTCTGACACTTTCACGCTACGTCTCTTTCAATTAAAACTTTAACTCTACTCCTCTCCACTTTATGACACTTCACTTTATGCCACTACATCTTTGCTATTCTACTCTACGCCACTCCACTTTACCCCAGTCCATTATATACCACTACATTGTACGCTAATTCACTGTACGCCACTCCACTGTACTTCACCCCGCCACTCTAGGCCACTACCAAAAATGAACATTTACACATTATAATGTATTTTCCTGCCACGTGAAATTTACATTAGTTCACACACTTTCACGTTACGCCTGTTTCAATTAATACACTTTACTCTATGCCACTCAACTTTATGACACTTCAATTTATGCCACTCCATTCTATGCTATTACACTCTATGCCGCTCCACTTTACATCAGTCCATTATACACTACTACACTGTACGCTTATCCACTATACGCCACTCCACTCTAGACCACTCCATGCCACACCACTCTACTGTATGCTATTATACTGAATGTCACTCTCTTCTATTACACTCCAGTCAATGGTACTTCACTATATGACCCTCCACTGAATGCTATTCCACTGTATGAAACTCCACTCCACTCCACTCTACGCTACTCTACTCAATGCCATTCCACTCTGTGCCGCTTTATGGTACTGTGAAGTAAAAGGTTTTACCTTTGGACTGTCACACATCAATAATAGAGGCACTACTCAGGTATCATGTCAAAGAGAAATATAACTTATGGAAATGTCTGCCAAGACCAAATCAATGGTCATGTGAAGTTCAGAACTCCCTAATAAAATGCACAATAGAAACCAATAAATGAATGAAAATCGATCTTTCCAATGGGATGTCACAAGGGTGATCCAATACACAGCAATGTCATTAAACAAAGAACATACATAAAGGAAATTTAGTTAATCAATACATGTTTTATTAAAACAAATTAAAAAAAAAAATAGAGCGCGCATCATAGATACAAACAAAATAAATCAATACACAAAAAGTTCTATTCATAAAAACCAATTTCTTCATAAAAATATATAGACACATTTTTTTAAAAAACAACAGTCTGCCTCACAAGTCTAAATCACACAAATTAGGTGGAAGGACACATTTTGTAATAAAAGCACCACAATTGTGCTTCAAAAGTGTTGGTTTGTGTTCCCTTAGGACCAGTACCCCTAAGCTCACTATACCCAGATATTTGGTAATTGGTCCCAGGACAAATACAACTCGGGTTTCAAGCGTCGACGCGTTTCGGTGGACAAGTTTATAGAACCACCTTCTTCAGGACGGGTAATTAAGGTCCTTCCTTCCGTAAATCGTACTTCTAACAATACCTAACAATAAAATGCATACAATACATAGTCAAATTTCAAAATTAATCAACTAAAAACAACATATATACTTAAAAATTGTAAGCAAACATCCTCAAGCCCTCATGTCTACAAATTTTAAAAACATTTCTTTGTATCACAATTCCCTTTTAGGCAACAAATTCATTCATACTGTTTACTCATTGCTGTGGGAGGATCAGACCAGGAAAGACATATTTCCAATTTATTGAGAAAAAGAGGGGGCCGAAGGAGACCATATGTATTAAAGTGGCTATCAATAAGCTTATTATGGAATCTCAATGGCAGGCGTAGTGTAGTATTTAAAACAAGCAGGCAGCGTAGTGAAGGTTCAGGCTAATCAACCTGACCTAAATAATTATTTCATGACAAGGTAGAAATAAGTCGACATATAAAAATGTGTACCTCGAGATTGAGAATTAAGGGGGATGCCTGTAGTCTATAATGGTTAGTAGACCACTCGCCGTGTCCACATAATGATTCAGCTTATTCACGAGGGATAAAGAAATTGGTGTGGATGTATCTGTGAGATGGCAGAGGAAAACAGACTACACTGAGTAACACAAGGCTAACTAAGTTGTACTGAAATGTACCATAGGTAGTTGAAAATAGTAAATACTCACTTTAATGTATTCCAACTTTACTCGTAGACGAGTGGTACTTATTTACCATCTTATAGAGTAACTACGACGAAGACACTGTAAGCTTTACACTCTAAAATAAGAAGACATCTAGATTAACATTATTGTAAATTAGTCATTATTGAGTTAGTCTCACGTATATTAGGAAAATAACATACGCTTACCTCTCAGCACCCCGTTTATTGATAAGCGGTAGTGGAGGAAGATGGGAGATGGTGTTTGGTAATCTATCACCACTTATTAGGCAACTCGCCAACATAGGCTTTCATCTGTTTAAGACTGGTAGGCTATTGAGGGAAACAATACCCCAAATTATTAAAGCCAAAGATAATCTAAACAACACATTATTGTATGTTGTACCCCACTAAATTATCGAGTATCGTTATGTTAGGGGTGAGTCTCCCCACATCCGGTAGGCTCTAATGGGAGATAATGCCCTAATTTGTTAATCCCTAATTGTCGTAAAGGATTTTTTTAGAAATACAAACTGTCCACATTCTTGCCACATCGTGTGGAAAAACGCGGTAACATGGGAGGTGCCTAACAGAGTCCACATATCCCCCAAAGGTCAGCACTGAGGTAAAAATAACCTAAAGGACGAACATTCTACACTGCTAAAAGCCCATTGATGACCTGTTCCAATATGATTAAGGGTCAGAGGAATATTTACTTATATCGTATAACCCCTCACTTGCCTGTATAGCTCTACATAATCTGGCCTCCGTCACGCCACCTCGTTTTTCGCGGGTAAACACATAAGCCGTGGTTCGAATGCCTTAAGTACACGGCTACGGCTCCCTCTACGTCATATGGAAGGGACCACCCATGTCTAAGTGGAGTGACTCTGTAGTGTCTGCCCGGGCGCCATATTGGAGTGTTCTTATTATAAATCAAAAGTGTTGAGTCCTCTATCTCGGCTATCCGTGCGGCTGTCGAAGTGGGCGAGTGCTCACACTCGATCTGATATCAAATCAAAGCAACCAATTAATTCGACTGACACACGCAGTGAGAGAAAAATATCTCACGGAGTGTTATAAGGACCGAATTTTGAAGTATGAGGTTGTGACAAAGGAATCCACTAATGGATATCCAAAAATGGTCGGGCAGGTATTATATAGAAATGTATTGGAACAGTGTCCAAAATTAGTTTAATTACGGGTTCCACTGTATATACAAGTTTTAGTTAATTCACTGACAAATCTTCCCAGGGGCGGAGAGGCGTAAACATTGTACGTCTATCGGCGGCGCCATGTTGGAATGGGTACCAAGTACTCGATAAGGATGGAAAAATGATTTGGCAATGAAACGCTGGTTGGATGATTGACCAGGTATCACACATGGAAGTATCTAGAACCAAATCGACATCAGGGCGTTTGTAAATGTCCAATGTGTAAATAAACGATGCCATTTTTAAATAAGGTTTATTGGAAATCGCCCAGTGTCCTAAATTAGTATGGACGTGATAACATGTCACGTTCGCGTTCCATGCATCAGAGGACACACTACACCTGCCCAACCGAGATGGAGGTCGCTGAAATAGATCAAAATTCAAATATTGTATATAAACCTACACATCACCCAATTAATGTGTGATATATCCAATAGCGCTGGTGAACACCTAAACCACCAAAGCCAATAAGTTCATAGAAATACACAATGGTGTTCTCTTTATTACCATTCTCACTACTGATTCCTGAATAGGTATGTTTCATAAGGACTAAAGAACTGATCGTACAGTGTCCAATGTGCCAGGTCGCATCGGTTATGGACTAGAGTTTCGATAGGTGAAATTGTATAAATTTCAAGATAATATCTAAAACAACTAATTTCATTCTCAATGTCACTATGTATACCACTGTAGTTCAGTTGGAGTAATGTAGTCCAATATACGGATATAGCACCAAGGAAAACAAATCATAAAAATGGGATTAATTCTACATTACCAATCTCATCCAGTCCTCCTTGGTGTTCAGACCCCTATCTACACTATCCAAAATAGATATGTACCATTGTTCCCTATTTTTCCGTTTCTTTTCCATATTGCCCCCTCTGATGTTTCCAATGATTTTCTCAATTACAAACCATTTGAAGTCTGTGTGTTTGTGTTTCAACAATTCATAGTGTTCTACAAGGGGGCATTATGTTTCTTGGTTTTCAATGCCGATCTATGCTCCAACAGTCGCAGTACAGCCATTTGGCTGGAGAGCTTTCAGTGTTGATCGTTGTTTAACGACTATTCTCCATCAGGAACCATTGACCTCTGTGGGACAATATGGACCCATTTAGAACATTTGGGTTTTCGGAGGACCAATACAACAAAATAATTGGCACCGCACCTAAAACCGGAAATAAACTAATGGTGATAACCGGTAACAATGATAAATGGAGTAAAGTATTTAACCTCAAAAAGAAATTAATACGTACTGAACTACACGCTGAGTTTCTTACTGAATATCTTAAAGCCGGTGTGATTCCAATAGGATTACAGATCAGGAATGAACCAGGGTTATTTATAGAGAATAAAAAGTTTCTTGACATTTGGACACAAATTGCAAATAGATGTAGTAGGGACTGGATCATTCTCATCATTGAGACAGCGCAGGAAATGATCATCATAGAGAAAAAAGAGATTGATGAATTAGAGAAAACTCTTTTTGACAATACAGCATTGGAAGATGCCAATAAGAGACTAGATGATATTAATCAAGAGGTTAACGGATATAGGGAATATCTCATTAATAAGAAAACCACTAAGTTAAAGAAAGATGTCAATAAATTTAGTTTAGAACTAGTGTACCCCTATACGACTAAGGATTATTTTTCACAACCAAGGGAAGCAAGAGGACCTAGATCATTTGAACCTAGACCAATCTACTCTAGAGGAGGTAGGAAGATGGTTACCTTTTCGGAGACATCTGGCTCTAGCAGTGAGGAAGATGGACCCTCTAATCCAGATGAGGGTGGTCAAACCCCTTATAACAACCATGGGGATTTTTTAGAACGTCGCCCACGGAGGGGCAACAGAGGAAACACGGGTCAGGGAAGGAACCAATACCAACGAAATCCTCCCCAGGAGTATCTCAAAACACGCAACCAAAGATATTGGCGCTAGATCAGTTGAATATTAACAAAATTCCCATTATCAATCTATCCAATAGGGTTCTTACTAATGAGGAAATGGAGGTCCTAGGTAGAGGGTTTACTTTTGCCCCGACATCCAATGTTAAAAAATTTACGTTAGAAAAGGATCTAAAAGCTTTCTTTAGGAAGATCAGATTAACTAGATTTTTTGAGAACAGGGAGTTTGTGACCCCAGTTAATATCTCTGGTCTTAAAGGGAAGTCCACCTTTACACCTCCGATAAATTCTGTCAGCAAAAATGTGGAGATCTTTGAACATGTGGTAGATATAAGGATCAAAGACATCATTCACAATGCCTTTCCAGATAATAACAACATGTCCAAAAACTTAAGGTTGGCCCTTAAAAATCTTAAAGAAGACCCAAATCTTACCATCAAACCTGCTGATAAAGGCGGAGGAGTTGTTGTCTTTAACACTGATGACTATGACCGTAAAATGCAGTCCCTGCTAGGAGTTGAGGACCACTATCAGAAAGTTCCCCACTCTAGATTAATAACCTTAACTAAACTTGTGAACGACACACTTTTAGAGGCAGACCAAAACAACTGGGTATGTGAAGCTGAACTGAAATTCCTTAGGAATGACAATGCTCTTACACCGGCGATCTATGGACTGCCGAAGATTCATAAAAATGAAAGGGATCCTCCTATGAGTCCAATTGTGAGTGGCATTGGCTCACTTTTAGAACCCTTTAGCCAATATGCAGACTCTTTTTTGAAACCCCTGGTCACCCAACAGAAATCCTATGTTAGAGACACCACTCATATAATCTCTATGATCGAGGGTGCCAGCTTTAATGAGAACACACAGTGGCTGGTCACTCTCGACATAGAAGCTTTATATACAAACATTCCGCAGGATGACACCATCAGAGTCATTAGTGAATGCCTAACCCCCGAGGCAACCAGAGGAGCCAATAAGGAATTTATTCTCAAATGCATCACCTTAGTTATTAAGAACAATATGTTTTTATTTAAGGACGATCTTTTTCTCCAGCGTAAAGGCACGAGCATGGGTGCTACCTGTGCGCCGAGCTTGGCCTGCCTATATGTTGGAAATTTTGAGAATACACATATCTATAATGAGGCGGCGCCCTTTTTTGAAAATATTACATTATGGCGCAGTTTTATTGATGATATATTCTTTATTTGGGAAGGTGAAGAGAGAATACTGTTAGAATTCCTGGACTGGCTCAACTTGGGCGATGCCAATCTTAAGTTTACAGCCCAATATGACAATGTTTCAGTCAACTTCTTAGACATCACCATCAAAAACACAGAAGGTACCCTTATGGTCGAACTTTTTTCAAAACCCACGGACAAGAACACACTTTTACACTATAAAAGCTATCATCCCCGTGCCCAGAAGGACAATATACCATTTGGACAGTTCCTGCGTTTACGTAGGAACTGCACAATTTTGGAAGACTTTTATAAACACTCTGAGACACTGAAGAGTAAACTTCTTGACCATGGGTACCCTAAGAAACTTATAAAACAAGCTTTCAAACGTGCTAGGTTTTATAACCGTGAAAGTATGTTTGAACAAGACCAAGAGAATAGAAGGAAGAAGGATTCAACATCAGAAAAATGCCTTGTGTGTGTAACACAATTTTCAAATATCAGTAATAAACTGAAAAATGTTATCAATTCCTAACTGGAAGATTCTTAATGAGGGTATGGAGATAAAACTTCAGAAACCGTTGTTTGCTTTTAAGCGGAATGATAACATTCGGAAAAATCTAGTTACTACTTACAAATCCAACAAACCTCAAGTACAGGCTTCGATACACATGCAGAAAGTTGTAGGCAACTTTCCATGTGGGTCATGCAGCATTTGTGAACACTGCTTAAACACCAAATCAGTGTTACACAATGGTTCTACTCTCACTTCCAAAAGCCTCAATAACTGCAGGAGTAGCAACGTGATATATCTCCTAGTTTGCCCATGTGAATTAGTCTACGTGGGTGAAACTGGGAGAGAGCTGAGACTGCGACTGTTGGAGCATAGATCGGCATTGAAAACCAAGAAACATAATGCCCCCCTTGTAGAACACTATGAATTGTTGAAACACAAACACACAGACTTCAAATGGTTTGTAATTGAGAAAATCATTGGAAACATCAGAGGGGGCAATATGGAAAAGAAACGGAAAAATAGGGAACAATGGTACATATCTATTTTGGATAGTGTAGATAGGGGTCTGAACACCAAGGAGGACTGGATGAGATTGGTAATGTAGAATTCATCCCATTTTTATGATTTGTTTTCCTTGGTGCTATATCCATATATATTGGACTACATTACTCCAACTGAACTACAGTGGCATACATAGTGACATTGAGAATGAAATTAGTTGTTTTAGATATTATCTTGAAATTTATACAATTTCACCTATCGAAACTCTAGTCCATAACCTGGCACATTGGACACTGTACGATCAGTTCTTTAGTCCTTATGAAACATACCTATTCAGGAATCAGTAGTGAGAATGGTAATAAAGAGAACACCATTGTGTATTTCTATGAACTTATTGGCTTTGGTGGTTTAGGTGTTCACCAGCGCTATTGGATATATCACACATTAATTGGGTGATGTGTAGGTTTATATACAATATTTGAATTTTGATCTATTTCAGCGACCTCCATCTCGGTTGGGCAGGTGTAGTGTGTCCTCTGATGCATGGAACGCGAACGTGACCTGTTATCACGTCCATACTAATTTAGGACACTGGGCGATTTCCAATAAATCTTATTTAAAAATGGCATTGTTTATTTACACATTGGACATTTACAAACGCCCTGATGTCGATTTGGTTCTAGATACTTCCATGTGTGATACCTGGTCAATCATCCAACCAGCGTTTCATTGCCAAATCATTTTTCCATCTTTATCGAGTACTTGGTACCCATTCCAACATGGCGCCGCCGATAGACGTACAATGTTTACGCCTCTCCGCCCCTGGGAAGATTTGTTAGTGAATTAACTAAAACTTGTATATACAGTGGAACCCGTAATTAAACTAATTTTGGACACTGTTCCAATACATTTCTATATAATACCTGCCCGACCATTTTTGGATATCCATTAGTGGATTCCTTTGTCACAACCTCATACTTCAAAATTCGGTCCTTATAACACTCCGTGAGATATTTTTCTCTCACTGCGTGTGTCAGTCAAATTAATTGGTTGCTTTGATTTGATATCAGATCGAGTGTGAGCACTCGCCCACTTTGACAGCCGCACGGATATCCGAGATAGAGGACTCAACACTTTTGATTTATAATAAGAACACTCCAATATGGCGCCCGGGCAGACACTACAGAGTCACTCCACTTAGACATGGGTGGTCCCTTCCATATGACGTAGAGGGAGCCGTAGCCGTGTACTTAAGGCATTCGAACCACGGCTTATGTGTTTACCCGCGAAAAACGAGGTGGCGTGACGGAGGCCGGATTATGTAGAGCTATACAGGCAAGTGAGGGGTTATACGATATAAGTAAATATTCCTCTGACCCTTAATCATATTGGAACAGGTCATCAATGGGCTTTTAGCAGTGTAGAATGTTCGTCCTTTAGGTTATTTTTACCTCAGTGCTGACCTTCGGGGATATGTGGACTCTGTTAGGCACCTCCCATGTTACCGCGTTTTTCCACACGATGTGCCAAGAATGTGGACAGTTTGTATTTCTAAAAAAATCCTTTACGACAATTAGGGATTAACAAATTAGGGCATTATCTCCCATTAGAGCCTACCGGATGTGGGGAGACTCACCCCTAACATAACGATACTCGATAATTTAGTGGGGTACAACATACAATAATGTGTTGTTTAGATTATCTTTGGCTTTAATAATTTGGGGTATTGTTTCCCTCAATAGCCTACCAGTCTTAAACAGATGAAAGCCTATGTTGGCGAGTTGCCTAATAAGTGGTGATAGATTACCAAACACCATCTCCCATCTTCCTCCACTACCGCTTATCAATAAACGGGGTGCTGAGAGGTAAGCGTATGTTATTTTCCTAATATACGTGAGACTAACTCAATAATGACTCATTTACAATAATGTTAATCTAGATGTCTTCTTATTTTAGAGTGTAAAGCTTACAGTGTCTTCGTCGTAGTTACTCTATAAGATGGTAAATAAGTACCACTCGTCTACGAGTAAAGTTGGAATACATTAAAGTGAGTATTTACTATTTTCAACTACCTATGGTACATTTCAGTACAACTTAGTTAGCCTTGTGTTACTCAGTGTAGTCTATTTTCCTCTGCCATCTCACAGATACATCCACACCAATTTCTTTATCCCTCATGAATAAGCTGAATCATTATGTGGACACGGCGAGTGGTCTACTAACCATTATAGACTACAGGCATCCCCCTTAATTCTCAATCTTGAGGTACACATTTTTATATGTCGACTTATTTCTACCTTGTCATGAAATAATTATTTAGGTCAGGTTGATTAGCCTGAACCTTCACTACGCTGCCTGCTTGTTTTAAATACTACACTACGCCTGCCATTGAGATTCCATAATAAGCTTATTGATAGCCACTTTAATACATATGGTCTCCTTCGGCCCCCTCTTTTTCTCAATAAATTGGAAATATGCCTTTCCTGGTCTGATCCTCCCACAGCAATGAGTAAACAGTATGAATGAATTTGTTGCCTAAAAGGGAATTGTGATACAAAGACATGTTTTTAAAATTTGTAGACATGAGGGCTTGAGGATGTTTGCTTACAATTTTTAAGTATATATGTTGTTTTTAGTTGATTAATTTTGAAATTTGACTATGTATTGTATGCATTTTATTGTTAGGTATTGTTAGAAGTACGATTTACGGAAGGAAGGACCTTAATTACCCGTCCTGAAGAAGGTGGTTCTATAAACTTGTCCACCGAAACGCGTCGACGCTTGAAACCCGAGTTGTATTTGTCCTGGGACCAATTACCAAATATCTGGGTATAGTGAGCTTAGGGGTACTGGTCCTAAGGGAACACAAACCAACACTTTTGAAGCACAATTGTGGTGCTTTTATTACAAAATGCGTCCTTCCACCTAATTTGTGTGATTTAGACTTGTGAGGCAGACTGTTGTTTTTTTTAAAAATTTGTCTATATATTTTTATGAAGAAATTGGTTTTTATAAATAGAACTTTTTGTGTATTGATTTATTTTGTTTGTATCTATGATGCGCGCTCTCTTTTTTGTTTTTAAATTTGTTTTAATAAAACATGTATTGATTAACTAAATTTCCTTTATGTATGTTCTTTGTTTAATGACATTGCTGTGTATTGGATCACCCTTGTGACATCCCATTGGAAAGATCGATTTTCATTCATTTATTGGTTTCTATTGTGCATTTTATTAGGGAGTTCTGAACTTCACATGACCATTGATTTGGTCTTGGCAGACATTTCCATAAGTTATATTTCTCTTTGACATGATACCTGAGTAGTGCCTCTATTATTGATGTGTGACAGTCCAAAGGGAAAACCTTTTACTTCACAGTATATTTTGGTGCTCTGTTCCTTTGGACGTGATTGAGCTCCTCTCCTTGTTTTCACAAGCCGCTTTATGGTACACCACTACACTCTACGCTATTCCACTAGATGCCACTCCTCTCTATGGCACTCCATTGTACTCAACTGCAGCATATGCCACTCCACTCTACCAGCAACCACTGTATGGTACTACACTGTACAACACTACATTGTATTCTACTAAACTGTATGCTACTAGACTCCATGCTGCTATAGTCTAAGCCATTCCATTGTATGACCCTCTAATCTATGCTACTCCACTATATGCCACTCCACTGTTCATCACTAGCCTTAATGCCACTAAACACAATGTTATTCCACTCAACACTACTACACTGTACGGCACTCCACTCTGTTACTCCACAGTAGTCTAAGGTATTACACTCTTACCCACTCCAATGTATACTATTCCACTGTACACCACTGTACTCTACACTAGGTGACTTTATGCCAGTACACTGTACCTCACTCCACTCTATGCATGTTCACTCTACACCCTTCCACTGTATTCCTCTCCACTCTATGCCACTCCATTCTATGCCACTATAGTACGATGTTCCAGGCTACGTCACTGCTAAGCCTGGGCGGTGAACTATGCTCCACTCGCGGAGTTACCGCTGAGTTTTATTCCTCACTCGCGCTCGTCAACATCAAATTGGCGAGTTCGAGCCAGGAAAATCCATCTCCATGCAAGAATTTTCCTCCCTGGTGGGCGCGACCGAGGGATATCAACCTCCCGGCGAGATTTCTCAACACGGGCGGCCAGATTTCTCAATGCGAGTGGCTGCGTATGCTCACGACCGCTCGCATTGAGAAACTGTTCGTTTGCGCTGAAAAAACTGCCGCTCGAGTAGAAAATCTACTCGAGCGGCAGAAAAGAAGCATTGCCCACTTACGCTGTGCATGGTGCCGTTTGCGATAATTTCACAGCGCGGACAAACACCCAGCGCTGAAAATTACAGCAAACTGCATTTTTCTAAAACACTCTGCTGCTTGCAGAGCTCCGTGTAGCGTGACAGAGGTTTTTTTGCAATTCATGGAGTTTTATCTAGCATAACTCCGTGAACTCCGCCCAAGCTTAGTCACTGCCCTGTATGCAAGTCTAGTCAACCATACTTCGTTGTACACCACTCTACTGTATGCCATTCCAGTATACACTATTCCAATGTATGCCACTACACTGTATAACACTCCAATCTATGGCACTCCACTGTATGCCACTACTCTGTACGCAAACCCACTCTACACTTTTCCACTGTATGCAACTCCACTGTACTGCTCTCCACTGCATGCTATCACACTTTATACCACTCCACTGTATGCCACTAAACTTTATGCCACTCTATTATACGCTATTCCTTTGTACATCACTCCACTCTATCCCACTCCACCATATGCCACTCCACTCCACGCCACGCCACTCCGCTCTATGCCACTCCAGCCTATGCTACCCAAAGGTCCCTCTTTCAACTCTACTCCACTCCATTCTCTGACACTATACTGTACGACAGTAAACTTTACAATACTGTCCGCCACTGTTTTTTACTACACTCCATTTAATGACATTCCACTCGACAACAGTAAACTGCATTTTTCTAATGCACTCCGCCACTTGCGTAGCTCCGCGTAGCACAGCAGAGTTTATTTAGCCCTTCGCCGAGTTCTGCGTAGCGTAACTCTGTAAACTTTGCCCAGGCTTAGTCAGTGCACTGTATGCAAGTGTAGTAAACCATACTTCATTGTACATCACTGCACTGTATGGCATTCCAGTAAACACTATTCCAATGTATGCCACTACACTGTACAACACTCCAATCTATGGCCCTCCACTGTATGCCACTACACTGTATACAAAACCACTCTACACTTTTCCACTGTATGCAACTCCACTGCACTGCTCTGCACTGTATGCTATCCCATTCTATACCACGCTAATGTATGCCACTAAACTATATGCCACTCTACTATACGCTATTCCTTTGTACATCACTCCGCTCAATGCCACTCCTGCCTAAGCTACTCAAGTGTACCTCTTTCCACTCTACTTCCCACTCTGACACTATACTGTATGACAGTATACTTTACAACCCTATCCTCCAATGTTTTGTACCACACTCCATTTAATGACACTCCACTCAACAACAGTAAACTGTATGAATATAAACAAAATGTTAATGTAAAACATTGAAATCCCATTAAAAAAACAAAGGTTAAGGATAAGATATAGTTAGGAAAACTTTATTTCTTCTTTGTATACAGTACAAACAAACTACACAAATATTAGACATTCTAAAGATATAGTTATAACCTCAATTTATAATTTGCACATCTCTTTCAAATTACTATGCCATAATTATAACTCACTTTTATACTTGCTCACCCCCTTCAAATCACTAGAAGTCATGCACCTACCTACACAGTCTTGTCACCTCACTTGCCACATTGAATGGACTATAAGTCACCACTCACAGAGATGGTGCGTGAAAGTAAACATGTTCAAATCCCTACATAGATAGTGTGTGATGATAATGTTCAAGTCACCACACAGCTATAGTGTGAAGATAATGATGTTAAAGCCTTCAAAGAGATAGTGTGTGACCATAGGCATGGTCAAAATCTGCATAACATGTTATTATGGTGGTGGTCCAGTCCCCACCAACAGTGTGCTTAGAGATTATCAAAGTTAAGCCCATATAGTGGTAATGTTTAAAGATTATGATATTCAAGTCCCCACAGGGATAGAATGTTATTATAGGCATGTTTAAGCCTTCACATCGTATGATATTATAAGGGTTTCATGTCTCTACTGATATGCTGTGTTGAAACTATTATGGTCAAGACCATATAGTGATAGCGAGAATACCCTCTGCATGACAGTGCACCCTACAAATCTGCACAACATAATATGGTGTTTAAAAGATAATGATATTCAAGTCCCCACAAATATATTGTGGGATCATAGGCATTTAAGCTGCAGCATAGTGTGTCATTATAGTTGGCCTCAAGTTTCTACTGACATTGTGTGTAAAAAGTCTCATGGTCAAGTCCATACAGTGATAGCCATGATACCCTCCCAGGTGATAGTGCCCTCTTCAAATCTGCATAAATAGCATAACTTAATATGAAAAGATAATGATATTCAAGATCTCACAGAGATAGTGTGTGAAGGTAAGCATTTTCAAGTACTCACAAAGATAGTGTATGGAGATAATGTTCAAGTCTCTACACTGCTAATGTGTGCAGATGATGATGGTCAAGTCCCCACAAAGATAGTGTGTGACTGTAGGCATGTTCAAGAACCCTCTTTCTGTGTGATAATTGTGATGTTCCAGTTCCTACCGATTTAGTGTGTGAAGATTATCATGGTCACTTCCTTACAGTGGTAATGTATAAAAATAGTGGTATTCACATCCCACAGAGATAGTGTGTGAATATAGGCATGCTTAAGCCTTCACATAGCATATGATTATATCTGTGATCAAGTCTCTACCGACATATTTTGTGGAGACTATCATAATTAAGTCCATAAAGTGACAGCCAGGATACCCTCTTTGTTGATAGTGCACTTTACATATCTGGATAACTTAACACAGTGTGAAATGATAATGATAGGCAAATGCCACAGAGATAGTGTGTGATTATAGTGATGTCCAATTCTCCACAGCGATAGTGTGTGGGTATTGGGATGTTCAAGTCCCCACAAGAAAAGTGAGTAGTGTCTGAGGTGTTCTAATCTTCACAACAATAGTGTATAGTTATTGGAATGTGCAAGACCAAGAGATGGTGTGAATATAAAAAATGTCAAGTCCCTACAAAGTTAGCATGTAACGATAATGAAGTCTCCACAGAAAGAGTGTGTGACCATGGGCATGTTCAAGAATCTGCATAGCATGTGATTATAGTGATATTCCAGTCCTACCAACATTGGGGCCTATTTATCAAAAAGGTATGCAGTGCAGCAATTCCTCGTGCTGTGCCGCATGACAGGGAAAGAGCAGGAATGCGCTGAATTTGATATAATATGACACATTCCTGCCTTTTCCAAGTGCTGGCTCACAATGTGCTGCCTAGCACCAATGCAGGCACTCTTGACCCATGGTGCAAAGGTACCTGCTTTGTAAGCTGGATTGGTTTTGTGCAGGAAGGGACACCTTCCTGCACAAAAAAATACCCTGAGGCATTTTCCTCATCCTATGTGTGCTGAAGAACGCAGCACAAATAGAAAGAGGAAAAATCGACCAACTTGGGTTGAAGTGGCCACTGAGATAATGTGTAAATTATAGGGATATTCAACTCAAACATGGTGTGTAAAGATTATGATGTCTAAAGATAGTATGTGATTACAATGCTGCTCAGGTGTAGTTTTAATTATACAAAAGAAGTCCCTCCAGACACTTTTTGTTACAGTCGTCATGTTCAAGTTCCCAAAGAAATAGGGGTCAATTCACAAACTTCATTTGTAGAACATAAAGTTGTACTACGGTTCACAAACATATGAGTTGTATTCACAAATGTAAACTTACATACAGGTATATTTACAAGTGTAAATTACACTTTTGAGTAACTTTACTACTTCGGACTGTTCACCTTTTACAAGTGTAAAGTTACTGAAAAGTGTATCCTTACGTTTCCCCACCCCCTGAATTCAGGGGCAGGAGCATAATTTATGAGCTTGAAGTTACTACATATTACTTTCCACACGTTGGCAAGGATCTCCACCACAAGGGCAGAAAACTCCCAATGGTAAAGTGTATGGAAAGGTTTAAAACTTTATTAAACTTTGAAATAACTTAAAAAATATATAATTATGAACGTTAATTAATTTGATGTATTTATTGTTAATGTGGAGTGACACAAAAAATACTGCATTACTAAATGGATTTTAAATAGATTTTTCTTTTTTTTTTTTACTGTATACCATTTAAAATAATATAGTTTAGCTGATGGTTAACTAGAAAGAAATTCCCACCTAACGTAAAAATATATATTTGTATTAAGTATTTAAAATTATTAGAAGTGGCATATAGAATTAACAGTAATTTGATAATTTTTTAATAAATACTAATGCTAGATTCATTTTATATTTACAAACATATTAATAACATAGAACATTAATTATGTATTCGTTATAGAATTTTTCAAACAAATTAAATGTAACTATATTTTTTAACTCTTTACACTATTAAATAATGTACTTTATTTTAACTAGGGGTTTTTAGTTTAAATCCCTACCTTTAATATATTTATGGGAGGGCGCTGCAATACCTGTACCACAAGAAGTGCCATTACATTTTCACAGGAGAGGGTCCGCTATTAGCACGAAACACACAGCTCAACCTGAGATCAGATCTGCAGGGATTCACCAAGGTAATGTCAGCAGTCTTGCAGTACTTGAGAGTAGGCCTGGGCCGTAAATTCGGTTCCACTCGCGGAATTTGGGTAATTTCGCGTTCCGCGTAGAACGCGGAATTACCCAAAATTCTGCATTCCGTGGCTTCGCTGAATTTTTTGCTTGTGCGCGTTCTCAAAATGCGTGTTTGCAAGCTATTTCCCCCCGAGCACGCAAACAGCGATCGCGAACAGGAAAAAAGCATTGCGAACAAGCAATTCCACGTGGACGCGGAGTTTTTTTACTACGCAAATTCCGCCCACCCCTACGAGAGGCCCTAGGTTTGCAAATATACAACTGCTAAAAATATTGGCTTTGGAAGTGTCTCAACACTTTAGCTTGCCTCAGGTTCTCCTCACCGGGTGACATCCTTCATCTTCAACCTCAATGTCTTGGCAAACAAGACACAATCTCTCATATTTAAAAGTAAAATACTACCCTTTATTCCGGATTAAATTCGCTTCGAAGTTGAGAAGGATTTCCCCATTTTTACCTGGTTTTAATAAACAAAACTGTCAGACTTTCATAATAATCTGGAAATCTTTCAAGCTTCTTCACAAATCTTTGTCTACGGAGCGATTCTTTCACCATCTTGGTATCAACACATCACTTAGATTATGATCAATTCAAGTGTGAAAGCATGAAATAAGCTTTTGTTCCAGACAAAACTATAATTCTGGCAGACTGGCCATCCTCTATTGCCTGCTTGGACTACATTTGAAATCTTACACAAGTTGGGTTCTGCTTCCTTGGGATCATATTCACATAACCAGGGGCAACAAGGAAAAGGGTGTGCCAATGCTTAGCCAGTGATTAGTTCGTCCTAAATTGGCAGGGTATGCCCAGACATGGGTCCCTTGCTCACTTTGCCACTGGATTCAAGATAGCCTGGCTGATGAGGGTTAGGAACCCGAAACCGGTCCCAGGATGCTTGTTTCCGGTCCAGGGAAGACCTGGCTTGGCAGTTCGGGCTGGACTGTTCCCATGAGGCACAGGGTCAGACTGATTTGCATATGGCCATGTCTGAACTGGGGTGGTGGAGTGAGCTAAAGAATGATGATGGATTAAATCCAGATCAGTTGACTGGGGTTGAGTGTTTGATTTGCTCAAACTCTACGTCCATCATCCCCTTTGGTATCGCTTTAACCAGTGATTAGCAGCATGCGCTTCTGAAACTAATACACAAAGCAGGTACATGTGCTACTCCCAATTCATTTTATAAACACTGTATTTAAATGTTATGAACACTGTGGTTGTTTAAAACTAATGATACATATAGTTGGGCCATGTTTGACATTTTGTTCGGTATACTTTTAGACCCTTCATTGATAGTCACTTAACTCCCTTTGGGATTTGGAATGCATGGAAATCGTATCTGCATGGAGGAAGAGGTTATTGGGGTGTAGGAGTGAATGTATGTTACTGACATATTTCTATAGCTAGACTCCTTCTTCATCTACTAGAACTTCCTGCAATCCTATTCATCATCTCTGAAAACCAAAGTATTGTATGGATGGGTTCATAACTTATGATGCAGGTGTCAAATTGGAAGCAACAAAGCCTATTTTTTGGCAACTTAACATTTTTTAAATCTCACCAGTTGGCATGGTTTTTATTTTACGAAAGCAGCATCAAATGTAAATGTTCTTCATGCTACTCATGTCTGTGGCAAATGGTTTCAGACAGGCAATGCAACAATGATTCTCCAAAAGAAAAAGTCCCATGATGGGCTTCTTGGCAGAGGAAAATACTAACCCTTCAACTTGCCAGAAAGTGGCCATTGTGTTTCTCGACTGTCACCCAGGACTTGTCAATGGCAAAGTAATATCCTGCAGCCTCCTGTATCTGTGAACCTGTGGTAGCATTAAAGAGGATGGGGAAGATGCAAAATGTTGCCCTTCTTTAATGTTTTTAATTTGCATGCCTTTCAATAAAGTTCAGCAGTCAGTAACTGAGGTAAATAAGATTTGCTTACTGGATGACTCTATGCTGAGACACCCATCCAGTTCACAGTTTAGTTTAACAAATTGTTGCATTTTTGAAAGTTTAATCTTTACTCAATTTACCAAACTGGATTAATGCATCTGATAACAAAGATTTTTGAACGTGAGGCTCAGACCTAAAAACTTGAGTCCTGGCAAAGAGAAACCATTGAGTTACCCCAGCCTAATAACTTCTTCACTGTGCCTATACCTTTCTCCCAGATATCTCTCCATTTCATCCCCTTTATTTCTCTTACTCTTCCTCATTCGTCATATGGTTACTAGATTAATTCACGTTGTCATGCCACCAAGAAATCTTTTTTCCAGTGCTGTACCTTCGAATTAAAAAAAAGAAACACTGTATTCTGGAAATTGTAGTCCTGGTTCTGGTCACTTGAAATAATGTAGTGGCATTGACTCAAGAAGTTGTTTCCTGGTAACATGGAGTCACATGGCAATTCTTCATTTACATCATTTTCTCCTCTGCAGATTTTTCCTTTTGCTTCATATTTCATTATTTTGTCTCTCACCGATATCTACAGGTATTCAGATGGGATTCAGTTTCATCATAAAGCTTCCAGATGGCTTTGTTACCTGGAGCATCTTCTTCTACTCCTGAGCACTCTTTCAACATCTTCTTAATACCTTCATAGAGTTGCAGTGCATATTAACTTCAATTCAATGTTGTGCACCAGAAATCTAGATTACAATGGCTTATTGAAAGAAAATCTGAATTTGAAAATCATGTTCCTGCTGAGATCGGGTCATTTATTTTCCCCTCGATGAGATTTTCCTATCCATTTGCAACCCCGCCTTCAGTTTTCGCCAAAAGAGAGACTTTATTACTTCATCCACAGATCTACCAAAGTCATTGATGACAGCTCTCTATATTGATTGTGGTAAAATGTGATATATTTCAAGGGGTTCTCTCTTTAAATAATACACACTATGAGATTCAATTCACCT
Source organism: Triturus cristatus (assembly GCF_964204655.1). Classification (NCBI taxonomy): domain Eukaryota; kingdom Metazoa; phylum Chordata; class Amphibia; order Caudata; family Salamandridae; genus Triturus; species Triturus cristatus. The sequence continues at coordinate 959,401,604 of NC_140579.1, forward strand.
TTACTTCTCACTCTTAGTGGCAAGACTTCTGTCCATGGAGAGGTGAGGTTCCAATTGTGCCTAGAATGCAATTCTTTCCACAATATGTGGGGTCAGATTGTTCCCAGGTTTCATTTGGGTCCTCTCAGATGTTAGGAGATATTGTGATTTAAACAGACTTCTATTAAGAGATACAGGATGGGGCCAGCAGGAGGGAATTAAAAAAGAGAAACTAATAGAGGGCTAGGGGCACAGAGAGAGACACGAACAGTGAGAAAGACAGCAAGACAGAGACACAGAGACAGAGATAAAAAAGTGGATAGCCATAAGTAAAGATAAATAGATAGATAGGAAGATAGATATATAGATAGATTTGAAGTTGTGCAGATTGAGTTCAGAGTGTGCATGTCTCCCCTCTCCTCTTATATCTCTTTCCTCCTGTCATTTTTGTACATTTCCTTATAACTTTATCACCCCTTTTTTTCTGTGTGTCTGCACGTGCTTCTGTCTCTCCTGCTCTTTCTCTCCTTGACTCCACCACGCTGCCTTTTCCTGTATCTCAATTCCATTCTCTCTCTGCCTTTGCCTATACCCAGTCTTCATCTTTCCCTTGCTGCTTCTCTCTCACTGTCTCTCTTGCTCTTTTTCTCTCCGTTTGTCTCTTCCCCAGTTTCTCCATGTCAATATCTCTGCCTATCTTTTTCTGTCTTTATCTATCCTCCCTTTCCCAGCATATATCATGGCTTTTCTCTACCTCAAATGGTTTTTGTCTACATATCTATTTCGATTTCTCCACCCTCTCTGTATTTTGTCCTGACAGTCTCTGTATGACTTTATTTTTCTCTCGGTCTCTCTGTGCATCCTTGTATTTTTCTGCCTCTCCTCCAGGAGTTTTCTGTCTTTCTAGGTCTGTGCAGATCTTTCTCTCCCTCTTTGTAAACATTTCTCTCCTCTATCTCTCCCAATCACTGTTTTTGTCTGTCTCTTCCTGTCTTTCTATCTCTATAGTCTCTCACTTTCTCCCTGCCTCTTGCTCTCTCCTGCTCCACATCCCTTCCTTTCTTTGACTTTGTCAGTCTCTCCTTATCTTGGTCTTTCTTTCTCTTTCTGTTTCTCTCTACCCCATCTTCTTTTTTTGTCTTTCTCCCCATCAGTACCATAGCTACTGTGTCATTGGTCCTGTTGCAAAGGAGGAAATATACCTACTGACTGCTGTCTGAATTATGAAAGTAAGAAATAATCATGGCTCAGTGGGCCCCTCAGTCCTCTGGGGCTGGTGCACTGCACCTGCTGCACCAATGGAAGCTACAACCCTGCTCCCCATCTCTATCTGTCCTGGTGCTTTACATAATAACATAACATAACATGTGCATTTGTAAAGCGCGCGTTCACAAATTGGTCTCTTGGCACTGAATAACAGATGTTTATTGTTACCCAACTCAATGGTACTCCTTTTATCAACCTCAGATGGATGAAAGGCTGAGTGGACCCACGGGATTTGAATCTGTGACCATGAGGTCGAACACACGCCCCTGCAGTGGATGCATTAGTCCACTGAGCCACCAGACCTGGCTTTCTTATTATCTTAGACAAATTATAAACAATTAGGTGCCCAATGCTTTATATTTGTATTTTATGCAAACTGAAAAGCTTTGAAATTCTTTGATTGGTGATGGCACTTCTTAAAAATTTCTGGTGTGACCAGTGTAGGCCGGATCTGTGGAGGCTTGAGTCTTTCCTAAGTGCACTCTCTCCTCACATCTGCGTGAACAGTAGACACTTCAATCTCTTAAATCGCAACTATGCTTCTGGAGTGTTTACCACGGCTGGACGTCCATATACCAGACCCCGATCTCGTTCTCTCCCTCATCCCATTTCCACCGGAGCTCTTTCCTTCTGTCCTTTGTCAGATCTGTCCATTTCCACCCTCGTCTTTCTTCTGAGACCGACGTCCTATGTTTTTTCTTTCCTCATATTAAAATCCTTCAAAGTACAACGTTCTCCGTCTCTTGCCCAGTCCTGCCATTTTGCCCTTCTTCTCAGCTCTCCATTGGTAATGCACATTACCTTCAATGAGAAGATGTTAAGAAAAAGCCCCCCAAAAAGCTGTAATATAGCTTGTGAAGAGATTGAGATGTTTTTCACTTTCACTGGGTAGAAACCTCTGGACAGAAGGAATTATCTGTGAATTACAATAAAAACACCGGCGCATTTAAATGTGCAATGTACTTTAAAATTACAACTGTTGTTGTTAGGGTAGCTCCCAGCTCGAGTCTAAGATGGGAGACAGCCTGTCTTGAGACGCCTGAGGCCCATCCTTGCTGCTGTCCGGGTGTCGGATCCGCAGCATCAGAGGCTCCTTCTTGCTGTAAAGGTGTTGAAGTAAGTACACCAAGGGTAAGTTGAAGAAAGACTTTATTAAGTCAAAAGTAAACAGGCACTCTTATCAGCTGGCAGTAAAGACATCTGTGAAGGCAGTCTGTCAACATTCCAAGGCTGCCTTCACTCCAACATTCTAAGCTGTACCATTAGCAGATGAGGGGAGGGGGGAAAGCATGGAACCTACCAAGTGGCAAGTCATAACACATCTTCCCCCTTTAACATGGACATTTCAATGCGACAGTAAAACTGATAAAAAGGAGAACCAGACCTAGAGGGAAAAATGGTTAGGCATGTACATAGATCACTCCCTACTGAAGTCTTCGAGCCACCTAGGGGGGTTGCGTTGTCTGAATCCCCTTCCCTCTTGGGTTCCTCTTACTCTGGATCCTGTTCCCAGATTCCCATTGCGCCCCACCTGTACAGAGACCTTCGGACTTGTGGCCACCCGATCCATGCTCCATTTCCGCCCATCCTCCATGATGACAACGTTTCTCTTGACTTCCCTAATCTTTTCTGGAGCATAGAACTTGTCCTCCTTACTTCCTCTTGCCACTGGTTTGCGAATGTACACTTCCTGTCCTCTGCTGAAGGTTCTTTCTTTGGCGCCCCATTTGTTGTCATAGGAATCTTTGTACTTCCTTTGCCTTGCTTCAACCTTCCTTCTAAACTCCTCCTGATCGACTACCACCGGATCCTTGGTCTTCAACCAATTAGGCGTTAATTTAGATCCTGCTTTCCTTCCTCTCAACAGTTCGAAAGGTGTGTGCCCCGTGGATAGACTAGGCGTCGTGTGGTATGACCAGAGCATGTCTCTCAATGCGGCTTCAATGTTCCCCCCAGACTTAACTGCTAGTTGGATACATTCCTTCAGCATCCGGTTGGCTCTTTCTACTTTTCCGTTGGCTCGTGGGCAGTACAATGGAGTGCGTATATGCTTTATAGATAAGTCCCTTAGGAACTCTCCCATCTCCTCTGACACTAGTTGGACTCCATTGTCTGTGATCAATGTTGAGGGTATGCCTTCCTTTGAAAATGTGTCACTCAAAAACTCAACTATAGTCTTGGTGTTGATGCTAGTTACGAACTTGTGGGAGACCCAGTTGGAATAATAGTCAATGATTACTAAGAGGTACCATTGTTGCGGTCCCTTTGCCCTGATGGGGCCAGTGATGTCAAATCCCAACTGGTCCCATGGGGACTTTGGAACCTCCACCGGGCTAAGGGGAGATCTCCTGGTGTTCTTTGACTTGTCGCTGACTTCGCACGCATAACATTCTTTCACTCTCTCTTCCATGCTGGAATCCATGCCTGGGAACCAATAGTCTGATCTTAGTCTAGCCTTGCATAGACTTCTTCCCAGATGACCTTCATGGGTTAGGTCAATAATTTGCTTCCTTAACCCCTCCGGGGGAACTAGTCTGCCTGCTTTAAGGAGGTACTCTCCTTCGATTGACAGTTCATTCCGTACATTCCAATAGGGTCGTAAGCTCTCCGGCAAGCCTCCGCATTTGTTGGGCCACCCTCTGACGACCCATGTTTTAACTTCTCGGAGGGTATTGTCCTGTTCCATGTGGTCATCCCACTGCTCTCTGGTCATAGCCGGGATTTTTATTTCTAAGACCCTCTCCCGGTCTGCTTCCTGTCCTTCGACCGGAGCTCTGGATAGGAAGTCTGCTACTTTGTTCTGTTGACCCGGAACATACGTAGTTCTGAAATTGTAGCCTTGTAGCCCCAGCACCCACTTTGCAATGCGGGGAGTGATGTTCTCCAACACTTTGTTACCGAACAGATTGACCAAAGGCTTATGGTCGGTACATACTACGAATGGTAGGCCCCAGACATAAAAGCTGAAGTGTTTGATCGCCCAGTATACCGCCAGTGCCTCCTTCTCGATGGTGGAATAGTTGGATTCCGCCCCAGACAAGGTCCTTGATGCGAACGCCACAACTTTTACTGTATCATCCACTCTCTGTGACAGCATGGCCCCCACTCCTTTGCCACTTGCATCAGTGGTGATTACGGTGTCCTTGTTCACATCGAAGTTTCCGATGTAAGGTGCTGACACAATAGCCTCTTTGATCTTTTCAAAGGCTAGCTCTTGATCTCTCTCCCACTGGAATGGCGTGTTTTTTTTTTAACATTTCTCTGAGTGGATGGGCTATCATTGCAAAATTTTTTATGAACCTAGCCATGTACTCGGCTAAACCCAGAAAAGAAATTACCTCTTCCTTGCAAGAAGGCATGGGCGCTTTTCTTACTGCCTCCACCAAGTCTATTTTGGGCTTTATCCCCTCCTCAGAGATGGTGTGCCCTAAATAATCCACTGTGGTGACACCTATTTTGCATTTGCTCTCCTTGGTGGTGAAGCCCACCTCCCTTAAACATCTGAGTACCCTTTTCACATTTTCGTCATGTTCAGTGTCGCTCGCCCCATAAATCAAAATATCGTCCTGAAAACACATGGACTTAGGACAATTTCTCAACACGTGCTGCATAGCCCTTTGAAACGCTGCTGCCGCTGACGCCAACCCAAAGGGCATTCTCATAAATTTAAAATTGCCAAATGGTGTAGTGAAGGCTGTCAAGGGTTGGGATTCAGGGTGCAGTCTGATTTGATGGTATGCTGAAGAGAGGTCGAGCACACTGAAGAACTTGGCTCCCTGTAGAGTACTTAACATTTCATGTATCCTTGGTAAAGGATGCCTGTCCACCACAATATTAGCGTTAAGCGCCCTCAAGTCTACGCATAACCTAATACTTGTCCCACCTTCCTTGCTTGTAATGACAATGGGCGCCAACCATGCAGAACATTCTATCTCTTGTATGACTCCTTGTTTTAATAGCTTCTCCAACTCCATTCTTAATGGCTCTCTCATTAGCAGGGGAATGGACCGTGTTTTGTGTACAATAGGTGTTGCACCTTCCTTGAGTACAATCTTGTGCATGTAGTTTTTGAGTACCCCCAGATTCTCATTGAACACTTCTGGAAATTCTTTCACTAGATTGGACCCCATTCCCGGGGAGTCTATAAGGAGTACCTGCTCCTGGTTGTTCGGATCTAGTCTTATACCTAGTTCCTTCTGGTGTTTCCACCCTAACAGACATGATCCTTCTCTAGTAACATATACCTTCCCCACAGTATGCCTATCTTTAAAGGATATTCTCATTCTCACCATCCCATCCAACTGTATGGGTACCCTATTGTACCCTGTGGGGGCTATGTCTGCTGTCTCTAAGGTGATGTTATGTTTGGCAAATTTCTCACTGAACTCTTGCTTGTCTATTAAGGTGAACGGAGAACAAGAGTCTGCATACACCTTAAATGTCTCCCCATCTAACTTTATTTCACAGGTGGGGTACTGCGTACCTTGTTCCTTGCTTTCGTCTTCAATTTGACAAATAAAATTTTTTTCTTCCCCTCCTACGTCTTCAGGGTGGTCTACCATGTGAACCTTTGAGCTCCCTACATTACATTGTTTAGCAAAATGGCCCTTTCTGTTACATCTCCTGCAAGTGACGTTCCTTGCGGGGCATCGCCAATTGTTGGCCAAGTGATTGTGGTTCCCACACCTGAAACATCTAAGACCTTCCGTCTTGTTGCTCACCCCTTCTCTGGACTTACTTTCCAGTTTGCACACAGTTTCCCCCTCAGATGCCTCTTTAGATATAGCTTTATCTTTCCTATCTTCTGACACTTTCATCTCTCTCATACATATGGCTGTATGTTCCAGCCCCTTTGCTATGCTTATGGCTTCCTCCAGATCCGGATTCCTCGTGAGCAACTCCTCCTGCACTTTCTCTTCATTGGTGCACCTTACTAATTGGTCTCTGATCAGTGAATCCGTAAGCGCCCCAAACTCGCATGTAGCTGCCATGCCTCTCAACACTGCAATGTATGAAGACACTTTCTCCTCTTTTCTTTGCACCCTTTTGAAAAACTTGTGTCTTTCTAGGACTACATTAATTTTCACTTTAAAATGTGCTTCTAACTTACGCAAGGTGTATTCATAAACATCCACACCTTCATCCTCATCTTGAACCTCGTCCTCCACTAATCTCCCAGTAATGTCCTCGAAAACTTTTCTTCCCTGTATTCCTAAATTATGTAGTAGTATATGCTGTTTCCTAATGTTAGAGAAGTTCCCTCCACCTATGGCTATCAGGTATGATTTAAAAATCCCTTCCCACCTTTTCCAGGGGATGTCTGGTTCCCCTAATTCATTTAAGAATGGTGGGGGTTGACTCATTCCTGCCCCCGCCATGGTCAGGTACAGTCTAACGCAGAGGAAAAAGGCTTGGATAATTAAGGAACTAATAAGTGAGGAGGGAAAGTTAACCAGTGTGTAAAAATGAGTGACAAAAAGACTGAAAATGGGGTATGTCTTCTGGGAAATAAGCTCCTGGAACCCTCTTAAAAGGTGATATCCTCTAAATACCCCACAGAGAGTCTGCTACTCTAAAAGAATAGTCCTCTTTCTATCTTCACCAAAGACTCCCAACAGTCCCTTGAAGTGTTTCCTGTCACTCCTCCTGCCTCCTGACGAGATCAGCGCCTTCTTCTGAGGTAAAAAGAAATGTCAGCTCAGACTGCATTCGCTGAGTAGCCTCTCCTACCGGAGAGCTTCCCTCGCCGTGATGAAAAACACCGCTTTTACCGCTTTTACTGCTGCCTAGGCTACAACAGTCGAGACGCGCTACTCACGGATCGTCTTCTGTGCACCTCCCGCGTAGCGCGGGACTGGGATCTCCTCTGAGGTGTTCCGGAGACGGCCGCTGCACCGAACAGGCTCTCCTCACGCCGGCCAACAGCAGCTGCCCACCGCAAGTCCTCCTCTTGTCACCTGGACCGCGCGTGACAGGAGCCAGCCCTGAGGCGTAACCACCTCTCCCAGTACAGGTACGCCGTCAACTGCTGGTAGGTTTTCTCAGCCTCTGCCTCACCAGCCTCACAAGACCGGACAGCTTCCTCCTCACGCCGTCCAACAGCCTCTGCTCGCCGTAAATCCTTCTGGACAGCGCGTGACAGGAACGAGACCCGAGGCGTCACGGCATCACTCAGTAAGGTACGCCAACCACAGCTTGTTAGGTTCTCACAGCCGCTGCCTCACCAGCCTCACCAGCCTCACCAGCTCCACACGGGTCACTCCGGAGTGAAACACCTCAGCTGTCAGGCAGTCGCTACTGCCAGAACAACTGTCACGCTGACCATGAGCCGCCGACTGCGCCTCTGAAGTCGTTTTTCACAAAAATTCAGGCTGCCTTGTCCATAAGCACGGTAACCTCACAGAAGATTGGAATAAGGTCTCACTGCGTAGATTGCACCTCCGCACTGCCGATTACGATAGGATCGTTAGCGCTTCGTTACCCAGCTGTCACACGATGCTTTTCCTCTGAGTTGCCAGCCTGCCTTAATTCTCGCAGGGAAGAGTGCCACGCTGTCCCTGCCACAGCCACAGTTCTCCTCGTCGCCAAGATGAAGTAAGTACACCAAGGGTAAGTTGAAGAAAGACTTTATTAAGTCAAAAGTAAACAGGCACTCTTATCAGCTGGCAGTAAAGACATCTGTGAAGGCAGTCTGTCAACATTCCAAGGCTGCCTTCACTCCAACATTCTAAGCTGTACCATTAGCAGATGAGGGGAGGGGGGAAAGCATGGAACCTACCAAGTGGCAAGTCATAACAGGTGTGCTCTTGGAAGCAGGGCCCATCCCCCAGTCTGGAGAGTAGAGTGACATCACCGGCTTCCAGCACTCGGGTCTTTGACGTGCTAATGGCCCTTTTGTTATGCATAGGTGTGTCTGCATGACTATGGCTGGTGTCTTGTCTCAAGCCAGATACATTTAACATCGCTGCTGGTGGACTGAGGGCGAGGCTTTATTTACAGGCTGGGGATAATAGAGTTAGTTTAAAATGCTCCTCAAACGCAATGTGAAAAATGTTTCCTTCTTACTCTTGAAACGGTTTTGTTTTTTACTGAAGTGCATTCAAGATGTTATCACATGCACTATTCTCAAAGCGGTGATTAGTTTACAGGCACTTCTGAATCTGTTAGTTACTTCAAGTGTGCACTCAGATTACGATAAAAAAAAATATATGACATAGAATAAAAGGGTACTCTGATTTTAAAATAAACCCTATTTTATCACATCTCTGTAAAAGGATTTACGGCTTCAGTGTCATGGTGCCTCCTAGTGAAACAATTAAATATGTAATAGAAAATTAGGAAACAGGTGAAAATAGGAAACAAGTGCATCCAGCGGCTGACCGGCGTGAACACAGGATAAACTCAAGACACATTTTTAAACATAAATAGGATGTTCAGAATAAAATAAGCACACATTTTATCACAGGTATGTATTTGGCGAACCCTGGCATGAATCTTTCCTCCACAGTACCTTTCCTTCGCTGGCCCTGATCATTTGCTCTTTACAATGTGTTCATTAATTCAGCATGTAGTTCTGTCTAGTGCTGCTCTGATGGACGAGCTCCTTATTGGACACGTGGAGCATCACATCAGGCCTTCTACAAGCAGAAAATATAACAAATTCTGACTGTCCACTGGAATCACGTTTAGTCACTAGCTAATATTACATGATTGTACTGTAAAGCACACAATACAAATTATGGGGCCGATTTACAAGCCCCTTGCAACACTTTTATGCTGCCGTTGCGTCACTTTTGTGATGCAGCGGCGGCGTAAACAACACACCACGTAGCAGCACATTTACAACGTGACGCATCTAGAGAGATGCGTCACATTGTAAAGCCCTGCGCCACATTATACCTGCATCAGGTATTATGTATGCAGGGTGGGCGTTCCAACGAAAGCTTTGTAAAAGTGACGCAGTGAAATCTACAAGATTTCACTGCGCCACTTCTATGACGTCACTGCGTCAAAACCTTATGCCTGCTTGAAGCAGGCATAAGGAGTGACGCAGCACAGAAGGAATATGCATTCCTGAGCATTGCTGGAGTTGCGTCATGCTTGCGACACGACTACAACAATGTGTTACCTTTACGCCAACAGATGCTTGACGCATCTGGCAATCCTTGCGTGATGGTGCTCTGCATTGTAAATGCAACGCATCCATGGTGGCGCAATGATTTCTTTGAGTGACACAAGTAAACTGACGCATCTCTGCTATAAAAATCGGCCCCTAAATGTTGTTTTTCATTTCAACGAAAATGTTGTGGCTAGGCATTGGAAGAGGAGGATCTGAGTAGCACAAGAGAAGGCTACAACTAATCCGGCAAATATCCTGCAATTATTTATGTGTTAAGCAACAGAAAATGTTTTTATGTTACTTGATGCCTGTAAGACCTGGGGTCACCAGACCCTAAGGCAGAGGTCTTCAAACTTTTGGATGCCGAGACCCCCCCTGTCAACATTTTGAGGCGTAAGGACCCCCTCTTGACAAAAATGTCTAAACCTGTTGACTAAATTGCGTGGGATGAAAATGTAAATAAGGTTATGTGATGCCGCGTATTTTGGGATAGCATTGCTTCATTATTTTGATATTTTTTACACACAGTAACGCTGAGGAAAGATTTCACCCAATCAGTACCCATTTATAACCAACATACAGCAATTATCATCAGAAAGATTTAAAGTCAACCTTTGTGAAGGGCCTTCCACTCTGCAGCAATACGTGCTGCCACATTAGAAGCTCACCTGGCCCTGACCGGAAGAAGCAGGGGTCCCTTAAAACCCTGGCGGTTTTGTGTAGAGTTAAGCCTTTTACCCATGCAGCTTTCCTCTCACCCCCTCCCTTCCATCCCTCTCTCCTCTCCTAACCCCGGATCCCTCTCTCACTTTGCAGGTCATTTTCTTTCACCCCTTTTTACAACTTCTGAACTCTCCCCATTCGACCTCTCACTTCACCTTTAATCACCTCTTGCCATTCTGTCCTTTCACTGCCCTCATCTCTAACAGTCTCTCACATTTATCTCATGGCCTCTCTGGCCCTGTCACCTCCCGTGCCCCTCAGCACTTCTCATTCACCTCGTCTCTTCATTCAAATTTTTGTCTATTTGTATCTTACACCTCTCCAGTCCCCCCATTCCTCTTTCACATCTCCCCTTTGTTCTAACAGAAGCCCTCACCTTTGGATCACACTCACTTCTTGCGTGTCCACACTTCTCTTCGGCAATTCACATGTCTCCTCATCCCTGACCTCTTCAATCAAATTCTCTCACTCCCTTGCTGTCCTCTCTCATTTTGGGTGCGGATGCAAGTTCAGAATGGGATGAATGAATGTATGATTACTGATGGGCTTGTTTGAGTGAGTTGCATATTGAGTAGTGAGGGGGACAGGTGAGTGAAGTGTCACATGAGTGCAGGATGAGTAGTGTACTCGTGTGACTGCAGGTTGAGGTATAGTGTGAGTAGGACAAGTGCATTTTGAGAGCAGAGTGATCACTGTGAGTGCAGGGTGAGCGGGTGAATGGTGCAAGTGCATGGTGATCAGTGTGAGTGCATTGTGATCACTGTGAGTGCAAGGTGAGCGGGTGAATGGTGCAAGTGCATGGTGATCAGTGTGAGTGCATTGTGATCACTGTGAGTGCAAGGTGAGCGGGTGAATGGTGCAAGTGCATGGTGATCAGTGTGAGTGCATTGTGATCACTGTGAGTGCAGGGTGAGCGGGTGAATGGTGCAAGTGCATGGTGATCAGTGTGAGTGCATTGTGATCGCTGTGAGTGCAAGGTGAGCGGGTGAATGGTGCAAGTGCATGGTGATCAGTGTGAGTGCATTGTGATCACTGTGAGTGCAGGGTGAGCGTGACAATGAAGGGCGAGAATGAGGAATGAGTTGTCTGAATGCAGGGTGCATTCCCAGATCCATGAAGTAACTCAGCATGTTATTGACAGGGCGTAGACTTTAAGATCTAAGTTAAACTATTGCGGCATTAATCGGGGATCGAAACAGCATAGTTGGGAGTTTCCTTTAATAATAAGAATTGATTTCTAGCCAAATTAACCCTTTTTGCAACATTAATCAATGGTCTAATAATGTATTCTTTGTAGTGTGCATGCTGTTCTAGGATGAAAGTTAATAGCTCACTATTCTCTATTAGGACTTTAAGTTATAAATTGCAAGTAACAAAAGGATGTCTCTTTTGAAAGCAGTAACCTGCTGATCTCTTCACATCATACGCACTCTGTAATCTACTTGGTACACGTTCTTTGCAGCAGGCATATTAACCCTCTGCACTAACATCACCCAAGTCAAAACCTCAACTATACAACATTCTGATCTCTCTCCAGGAAGATAATTAATCACACCAGTTATCTTGACATTTATGTGAGGCCTGGTAATTGCCGGGGAAAGAAACGCTGCAGCAGGTGCTTCAAAAGCACAATAAACTTTCACACACGGCGCCCCCAGGAAGCCAACTTTGTATTCCTTTCCATGAAATGCATTCTCACACTACGGCAGTGAATGTAAAATCCAAATGTAAGGAAACGGTGCAGTGGGGACCCAGGGGGTACTGGAACCAGCAAAAAAACCTAAGCCTCTGTAAGCAGTTTACAAAGGCATGTTAAATGGTCTTTAAAGACCTGTGAAAAAACACGGGGGTGCCGGAGATAGGAATCCAGACACTGCCCAGCTGAGCCCCCAGCAGCTCAAGTTTCACTGCAGCAGCCCGGGCTGAGACACAGGACGGGGGAAGGGGGGGGGGGGGCCTGGGCAGAAGTGTGACTGGGAAGGCGCGACCCCCTTTGCATCACTCCACGGCCCCCCTGGGGGTCGCGCCCCACAGTTTGAAGACCCCTGCCCTAAGGGGGTAACGTGACTTGAGCGGCTGGGCACCCAAAGGCTTATGTGTAAAGCGACCATACAACACACACATCCTCTGAAGCAAGGAACGCACACAATAAGGGACGCCACACTGTAGAATGTATGCAAATAACTCAAGTTTATCCAAGCAGGTAATGTAAATGCAGTCCCTTTATATAGATGCAGTTCACGAGATATAAATGCAGTTCATGAGATATAAATGCATTTCATGAGATATAAATGCATCTCATGAGATATAAATGCAGTTCATGAGATATAAATGTAGTTCATGAGATATAAAGGACATGGCACACATAGAGTAGCATTGTATTCACCAGCATCATATTCACCAGCACTTTCCCCAGAGACCCTAGGCCACCTTGGTATATCCTAACCTTGGTTGTAAGGACTGGGGATTGTAGCGACACCCCTGGGGACAAGCAGGGACTCGGGGCAGACTTTGCGGGCTTACCGCTACCCCTGGTACCCTTCGCGCCTCAGTGGGCGATTTCCGCGCTATACGCGTCAATCTGGCCTGGTACACCTGTGGACAAAGCCTACGAACACAGCACTGCTCGTAATAACTAAGCAGTGGACACTTCTGAGTAGAGCCTACGATCATAACGCTACTCGTAATAATTAAGCATTGGACACTTCTGAATAGAGCCTACGATCATAACGTTACTCGTAACATATAAGCATTGAACACTTCGGAGCACAGCCTGCAAACATAGCGCTACTCGTAACATCTAAGCATTGAACACTTCAGAGCTGAGCCTGCGAACATAGCGCGACTCGTAATTTATCAGACTGAAGCACTTATGAGCAGAGCCTACAACCACAGCGCCACTCGTAATATGCAAGCATCCGGCACTTCAGGGCAGTTCACGGAGCACAACGATACTCGACAGTCTTGTAGGAAGGGGCAATCCCTCGGAGGGGTGTCACAGTCCTGGGTGAACGGGGAAACTCCCACGGAGGGGAACCAGGGTCTCAGGGTGCGGTGCTGCTCCCGGTCTGTAGGGGGCGCACCGGGGTCCGTCCCAAGCCTCCCGGCTTACCTTGATCTCGACGTCTTGAGGCGTCCAACCCCAGCTCCGGACTCCGCAGTCGATTCTTCCGCGACGGGGGCAGGCCATGGCCTCACGCACCTCCTCCAGCAGCTGCAACTGCTGCGACGGGGCCCCGGGCTTCTCCGCGGGCCTCGACACGATGAGGGGGCACACTTCAGGCTTCCGGGCCGCGGCGGTGAGCGCGCTCTAGCCCCCGCGCCAGGGGGAGGGGGGGGGGTCAAATTAAACGGAGAGTTCCGCGCTCGATGGTGCTTGCTGCAGGGGATCCCAGGCCAGGTCAGGGAGCGCAGGGGTCACAGCGCTAATACCTGGTCGATCCCCAGCAATTCCACAATCAGCTTGGCATATGGTTTCCGTGTTCAGGTTTTGACACGAAGTCTCAGCATTCAGTTTCAGCATGCGGTCGTGTCATGAGGGTTCAGCATTCAGTTTCTGCAATCAGTTGCTTATGAAGTCTTGATGGCGCAGATGTCTCTGGCGCCCTTGGGGGGTTCTGTTCCTGGGGGGGTAGGGATTGAGTTGGCGACTAGGTCCTTCCTAGTCGAGCTTAGCAGATGGCCCCTGGGTTCTCCTATCACTGGGCTGTACAGGATCCCTCACTCACTTAAAAGGCAGTACCTAAGTCCTGTCACTTTCAGAGGCATAAGTCCCTGGCTAGGCCCTACCTCCTAAACTCCTGTGTGGATTTTCCCCAGGTCTGCTTGACTCCCACTGGCCAACTGACTAGAAAATGTTCCCTCCCTCTGTTACCTATCCCTAGGTCAGGTGACCTCTAACCAAGGCGGCAAAAGTAAAAACCACACCTCCCTTCTAGAAGGTTCCAGCACATTCCAGGAGCTTCCCCATTCTACCTCGGGACAAAAAAGGCGGGCTGGTGTCGCAACATTGTTGTGGGGTTCCAGCCAGCTCCTGGCAGCTAGGGTGCTACTAGAAAGACCACTCTGCAGTAGCAGGGGCCTGTGGCAGCCATCTTGGGAGAAATAAAAAACGAAAAAATTCAGGGAAAAGGGCCAAGTCCAACAATGCCCTGACCAATATTGGGTACATTAAGACTTCTGACTATAAAATACTATCGAAGTGTCCCAAGAGTTCTCCCAGTGATAAGATGGGTGTATAGCTCAGAAGTGTGTCAATGTCTGCAGTAAGGAAATGCAAACGTATAAGAGAGAGGCTTACAAGCTGGACAAATAAGCAGACATTCTGGCTGTAAAGAATTTGAGGCAACAAGGGACTTCTTGACAAGAGCTACTGAGCTTGTGAGAAGCTGCACCAGGGATTGGAGAACCTGAGCTTAAGGGGACTGACAATCACCCAGAAGAGCCCTGAAAGTGTGAAACAGTCTGATGCACTGATATGGCATCTGAAACCCTTTTCTCCCGGATTTCGCATTGTACAGAAGGTCCCATTCATTTTTACAGTTCTAACACCATTGCAATAAGGCCTTCAATTACACTCTTTTAATAATCTTTTCCTCTCGCTTCTGCCCAACTATTGAAAGAAAATTGTAATTGAAGTGTGCATTGGTTATGGGTTTCTTCTCGGCCTATTATTTAGTGGGGCACATTCTTCTTTCTGCTGGTGGGGATATACAATGATAACACTATAACGACTTTGCAAAGTTTGCGGATTTCAACAGCTTTGGGGAAAAAGTGAATATTTTCACCAAAAGAGTTGTAGAGACATATTTATCGTGGGGATCATTTTCTCCCATGAGAAGGCTTACATAAAAATAATTTTGGCATCAAAATCTCCAGCTAAACTAGGTTTCTAATGGATACTGCTTTGTAGATTCCTTAAGTGTACTACCCCAGACACCAGAGTGAATTTCAAAATATTTTTGCAGCGGTTCAGAGACACCAATATCAGTTGGGGCACTTGACACTCTAAACAAAGTCTTGTGACTCAATGGCAAGTGACATATATTAGATATAAAGGACACTCTGCCGTTGGTGACATTTTTTCCATGTCTCTATTGACTAAGGCTCCAAAGCAACCAATATTGCTTTAGTCCTATTTTTATGTATTTACTTCAAATTTGGGGACATATCCAATTCAATGTCTTTGGACTTAAAGGCCTGTGCCACCGCTCTCTATTTATGTATCTGCAGTAGGGGGAAGATTTATCATTTTGTCATTAAACACAAAGGAGCAAGACACCTTGCTGTGCTGCACTGCGTGAAAGGGAGAGGGCAGGAATGTGCCATATCTATCAAAACATGGTGCATTCCTGTCCTCTTCTTGCACTGTCACACTCAGTGGCGCCTACCACCAATGTAGGCACCCTTGCACCGTGGTGCAAGGGTTCCTATTTTTCAGGCAGAGTTGTTTTGTGCAGGAAAGGACACCTTCCTGCACAAAAAACAATCCTTAGAGTCAGTTCCCTCTTTCTAAGTGTGCTGCAGAACATTTGGAAAGAGGAAACAATGAGGAGAAAGAATGATATTTCTCCTTGTTACACTTCTGGTGGAAAGGTGTACAATTCTGATGCATTCCTAGATCTACCAGTGTTGGAAAACCTGGGAATTCATCAGCATGTATTGGTGGATGCATGGGAACATCCACACCCCACTCATGTAAGGCCGCCACCACACAGTGTAACACAAGGCAGCAACTTGTGCTGCCTTGCTTTACACTAGATTTACCAAGCCATGCAGGGCTATGCAGGGCCACGCTGGATGGCCTTGTATGGCTTGGTAAATTTGAATACTGCTTTTGCGTTGCCTGCGGTCACCATGCAAGGGCACATCAAAACATTGATAAATCTGCACGTAAGAGTGGATTCGGCATCTTGAGTACCGTCATACTGCCTCAACTGTTCTATCAGATCAGATTTAACTTTATTTATTTTGGTTTGCAACCCAAGCCTAGCAACAACATATATTCTTTATAAAATCAATTTCAACCAAATTGGAAAAAAAGAAGATGTTTTCATGACATTCTGATAGACTTTGACTACAGAAATGAAAAAGATTAATGACCACCGTCTGTCATTGATAATGAAAAATATACAAAAAGCATTAATATTTTAAAAGCTAAATATTTTTTGTGTGCCATCCATTAAAGTAAAATATGACATACATCCTGATTTAAAACAGGGGTGAGCATAACTGGCATAACCCAGCATAATTACTTGTAATTAGCACAAAATTACTCATACTTATGTGAGAGGCATAATCCAGCATTTAGTGCTATTTTCTTGGCTCAAAATGCACTCTTGCGTCTAAAATGGTCCAGAGGATGCATTTTGCACTACGAAAATAGCACAGAGAGGCACAAGCACCATTGTTTTTTGCGGTGGCAAAGGAGCAGATTCGCAGAATCTACCCCTTAGCGACCGCAATTTTAGCATTTTGGATGCATCATCCCAAATGCACAAATCACTATTTAAGAAATCCCCAAATTTGCGATTACTTAAATTGTGATTGCATTTAGGGAATCGCAAATTGCGATTTCCTAAATGCAATGCAACAAAATAAAGTAGCGATTTTGATTTTAAGAAACGCAAATTACCATCAACTTAAAGTTGATGGTAGTTTGCGAAAACTTTAAAAAATGCACAAAAGTGCATCTTTCAAAGTTCTATGTTGCACACAAACATGTTCTTGGGGCATGTGTGTGTGCAACATGTTTTTTAATTGTACTTTCAAAGGTGCATCAGGGTGTCCTTTTGGCACCCTTGAAATTGCATGCACAATTTGCGAGTACCTATTTGGTACTCGCAAATTGCGCATGAAATTCCCATTGAACATTTAGATTAACTTTGCAAGTATTTCTGAATATTGCAGAATTAGCAGCGTACAGTTGAACCACATCCTTTATTAATTCTGAAGTGTTTTGGAAACAAATCAATACACTAGGTGATAGCATTTCCACAGAGTAATGGTTGTGCACTTTATAGCTTTATTTGTAAAACGGTATGCCTGTGCAAATGTAATGGTCATTTTAACTGAAATTGTGTTGTCTGTAATGGCAGTGTGCTACCATACCATGCATACTTCACTCTGCTCTTCACCACTCCATGCCACTGCACTCAACTCCATTCTTCACCCCTTCACTATATGACACTTTACTTTGCATGACAGAAATCTGCATCACTCCACTGTACGCCACTTCACTCTACACTATTCCACTCCGCACCACTCTATGCCACTGCACTCTCTGCCACTCTACCCTGCACCACTCCACTCTGCACCACTGCGCTCTACTATGCACCACTCTAATCTATGCCACTGCTTCTATGACGCTGCATTGTACGCCACTGAATTCTATGCTGCTGCACTCCATGCCACTGTGTTGAGTTTTAACGGGGTCAACCCATGAAAAACTACCCGACCTGGGTCAGTAATACAATATGCTCTAGAAGTGGTTGTGGTAGTATTTGTTTTAAAAACACATACAATGGAAAAAGCATTCACCGCTTGGAGACTCAATATGATTCAAAGGACAGGAATTTAATTCCATGAATTATGCAAGCATTAAATGCAATATAAAGTCAAAGCATTAGTGGTTAGCAACACAGTTGCTCCAATCAACAGTAGTGCATTCAATATTTACAGTGCTCTCATTGTGAAGAAAAGCAAGGGTAGGGTCAATGGTAGTGAATCAGTGGGTGAGGGACAGGGTAAAGGTATAGTGACATATATTGACATTTGTTGTTACATAGAACTGGACCTTTCCGGCCTAACATAGGTCAGTTGTTCCCATGTTTAAACATAGCTCAAAAGTACATATTGTTTCAGTTGTTTAATTCTTTGAGCTTGCGGACAGTTGGTAGATTGTCTACGTTTCGACCTCTTATATATGGAGGGAGATTTGTTCTTCACATTGGGGTCTTCGTCAGGGCCAGGCTGGGAAGAGCACTTGTAGAGGGAAGGACGGTCAGCGTTCCCCTTCTGAAAAAACCAGGGGCAGACGCAAAGAAACTTAAAATTTTGAGGCCAATCTCCCAGCTCCCTTTTTTGGCAAAGGTGCTGGAACAGCACGTGCTGAAAACTCTGTCACATTACCTAGAAGTCAATCAGCTACTGCGAACCACTCAGGCAGGCTTTAGGGCCCACCACAGTACAGAAATGGTAATGCTGGCTGTGATGGATGAATTTAGGCTCATGGCCGAAAACAAAAATCCAAGTGCCCTGGTCCTGTTGGACCTGTCCGCGGCATTTGACACTGTCAACCATGACCAACTATTGTCGCGGATCTCGGAGATGGCCATCCAGGGACCGGCTCTCAGATGGCTCACGTCCTTCCTAACAGACGATCACAGAGAATACAGTTGGCCGACCAGGTGTCTGTCTCCGGCAAACATATGAGCGGGGTTCCACAGGGCTCGGCGCTGTCCCCCCTCTTGTTCAATGCCTACCTCCAGCCCCTGGTGGCCGCATTGACTCACATGGAGTGCTAGGTCTACAACTATTCAGACGACACCCAAATCTTTATCCAGATAGACAACTCCCCCTCTGCCCATACACAATTGCAAAACATTTTAAAATACACAGTAAACTGAATGACCGCCAACTCCCTAAAAATTAATCCCGACAAAACCGAGGTACTGGCCATCACCACGGACACCAATCCCTGGAGTGACCTCTTTTGGCCTCCGGAGCTTGGCACAAATCCTAAGCCAGCTGAGGCCGTAAAAAGCCTGGGTATCAAAATTGATGCCAAGCTCTCCATGTCCCACCAGGTATCCGCCGTAGTAGGAACTTGTGTAGGCCTGCTAAGGCAGCTACGGAAACTGGCCCCCCTCCTCTCCTTCACTACACATAGAATGGCGGTATCTGCCATGACAGTGTCACAAATGGATTACGGAGACTCCCTGTACATCGGCCTCCCAGAAAAGCTGCTTGCCAAATTGCAGGTGATTATGAACGATGCCGCCAGACTGATCTTCAGACTTCCAAGGAGGGCCCACGCCACCCCACTTCTACGACAGCTGCACTGGCTCCCGGTCATGCAGAGAACCAGGTTCAAGGGCCTATGCATTGCTCATAAAGCCATTTATGGCCAGGCCCCTGCTTACATCAAAGATCGGCTGGTACACTACACGCCCAGCAGGCCCCTCTGCTCTTCGGATGCAGTCCTGCTGGCCTGCCCTCGCTTTAGCACCTCCTCGAAAGGAGGCAGAGCCTTTTCGACCTTAATCCCACGACTGTGGAACAAGCTGCCTGCAAACCTTCATAAGGAACCCGTACTCCTCCCATTTAAGAAGAAGCTAAAAACTCTTTTCTTTGCGGAAGCCTGGGGCACAACCTAACCAATCATTCTCACACTTTCTGGCACATGTGCCACGGTAGGGCTCTCTCTCACAGCGCTTAGAGACCTGGAGGTGATAATGCGCTCTAGAAATCCCAATTACAATTACATCAAATCGAGGGATGAATCTCCATTTCTTGTAGGAGTACCCAGGAAGTCAGATTCTGTGACCTTAGCCACCTACTCATCATCTTTAATATGCCCATGAATCTTGGCATATGTGTTTACTCTAGGACCAGGTGAAATTTCTGTTACGCTGGCATGAAATTCCTGGAATGATGCTATAAACACCATGTTGTGTACTGTACTTACACACCGTTCACACCACAGTCCTATTGCGGGAGCATCTGAACAACTCAAACAACCGGACCTCAAGAAGCCGGTGTTCAATGCACTTTTATTTGTTTGCTCTAATATCTATTGCACAACATGTGTCCAAAATGAATGCAAGGAAGTATTTTGCACTAAAATATAGTGCTGAACGCTGGATTAGCATTTTGTTTAATTACATGTAATTTTTCTTTGTTTTTCTAAAATTTTGTATATTTACACAAAAGCAAATGATGCAAATTTCACACACACTTGGTTTATTTGCACATCTACGGGAGCCCAATCAGTTACAAGGAGAAGCTTGCTAGTAGAGTCACCCCAGGATCTACCATATGTATCGCATCCAATGGGGATGTATATGGCAACTGATGTAAAGGCAATACCCAAATTACCACTTTTCTTTAAATGTGATCTTTCAAGAAGAATGCCAGGGAAGAGTGAGAGATAGGAATTAAGCAGGGGCAGTGGCACCGAGGCTCATATGTTTGAGATAATCTCTACAGCATGCTCCAGGCATGGGAATACAGACAGCCAGTATTAGTGCAGCAGCTCTAGTCACACTGGGGCATAGTAGATCCACATCAACCTACTTCTAGGATAGAGCACTGGGATTTATCTATCATTAGTTCAGAAGGTACAGTGGCACTGCAGGTGAAGGAGCCCACTCCAAATCGATTTGCAGACATTTCACCACGGGGCAAACACCGACACACTCTGAATATCGGTGTTTGCCCGTCGGTGATTGCCTTTTTTTCTCTTTTTTGGGGTGTGCTCCCCTGTGCCCCTGCTGCCCACCCCACTGTGCCCACAGGCATTTTGCCATCTACTACTGCAGAGCTGTTTAATTAAGTGCTTCTGTGCACAAAAGCAAAATGTCTGTTGGCACAATTTTAACGTACGCTAAAAGTCTACATACCTTCCAAGACCAAGCATAGCCCACAAAGGTACAGTTATCATTAGTGCAGAAGGTGCAAATGGAACTTGGCACCTGCAGGGTGAAGAGCCAACAGCATCTTATTTCAGGCATTAAGGATTGAGATGCTACCATCATTGTATTTTTGTACTGTAGCACTTACACAGTGCTGTATACCCCTAGCCTGCTGCACCATGAGAAAGTGTGTCGTTGGCAGAATGTTGCATTATTTGTGATGATAGACATGCTCCTATCTTGTCTTAGGGCGCAGTGCCAATGGATGGACATGAGCTGTGCGAGACGGGTACATTTTAATATAGTTCGGACTGAAACATATAGGCAGCAACAAAGCAGGTGACTGAATGCATGTACCTCAAAAAAGTGCTGTAATCAGAGGTCTAGTAATACAATTGGCAACATGCACAAGCCAAAGATCCTCCAAAATATGTAAAATGATGCCAAATTTGCAAGATTAGGAGCTAGTGCTATGAGCAGCTAGTGCTATGAGCAGCAGCCATGCACCTTTTACTGGCCTGGGCTCTAGCTTTTACTATACAATTATTTCCACCGAAAGATTTTGGACTAAAAGAAATGCTGCTCATGCGTTTTCTTGTCAAGGGTTTACTATATTTAAAAGAAGACCATTAGCTCAATTAAACTTGATTATATTGCAAAGGACTTGCGTAAAAAAAAGCACACAAACATTGGCACGCAGTTAATATTTGTGTATAAATGCATATTTAAGTCAGAACTATTGGCTTTGCTTCTGGAAAAAAGTCGACATGTCAAATTACAATATAATTTTGTTTTGTAGGGCAATTGCCTTTGTGAGGCCCAGCCTTTTAATTTAAATAACTTTTGCAGCTTTTCAATCTTTTATATTTCACTGCTGAGTATACTTTAAGCATGTGTGCTGTTTAAAGGTGAGTTGACTCTTGAGATGTCACTGCAGTTCATAGAAATCTAATGACACTGTGAAGAGGGGGTGAAAGCGGCTGGGCTGTCTCGACGGGAGCTGGGAGCGTCAAGGTCTAGGCCCTTTGTTATTCAGAGGTGCCTGGGACAGCCACATTCGCACCTCTTTCTACTCGGCCACTGTGATTGCAAAGGACGCCTGCACCTTGCACATCAGCAGGAGGGGGAAGGGTCTGACACGGAGGATGGAGTTGGGATAAGGTCTTCCCTTTCGAAGTGTATTGTTCTCTGGTTTGTTGGACGGGGAAAGACAGCTTGCAGTCTTAAACTGTGCGAAGGCGTATTTCAGCATATTGAAAGGCTGACCTAGAAATTGCTTTTAAAAAACGGCTGTAATCCATTTTTGGGTGAAGAATAATTATGAGTGCATCCCAAGCAAAACGAAAGATGCCTTATTTAAAATATGTAAATGTATATATATTTTTTTAAAAGCTCTACTCCTGCATTATTATGGGAGTTTTTTCTCAAAACACACACTTTGAACTGTTCTAGGTGTAGTTTCGCTTTTGTTCTGGTCTGAATGTGATCTGGAAAATGTTTGGCCTTGCTTTAAAGACATTCTATTGGGTGCTGCATGTAGAATTTCTAAACAGTTCCACTCTAGGTTGTTGCTAGTGGGGTGTGCAAATAGTGAAATTTGCTTTTTGGTCATTGCGAAAAATGATAGCAAACTTAAATGAAATTAGGTATAATTGTGCTAAATGTAAATCGGTCAGTTTTCATTAAATTTTAGTGCAAAATGCATCCTCACGTAAAATAATTTGGCAATAGGATGCATTTCAACAAAAGCACCACAAACAGCCACTTACATTCTGTTGTTCCTGTGCATTGGCTGTAATTTTTTACTGCAAACTGCGCGCATGCAGTAAATATTTACTGCAAATTGCATATAATTACTCAAAGTGGCATAATGGCATATATTTAGGAATTTTGCATAACAAGCATAATACAACATTCCAGAAATTACACAAATTACACCTTCGAAATTTAAGTTTCACCCAGGCCTGGGTACCCTTCCTAAAAAGGAAGTTTAGTGCCTAAGAACTGGGGGGCAGATTATGTTGAACCCTGCGCCACGTTGCGCCCTATTTACATCGTGACACATCTATGGAGATGCGTCACGGTGGAAAGCCCTGCGCCACATGAAACCTGCGTCAGGTTTCATGTGGGCGTTTCTACGCAGGGGAGGGGGCGTTCCGTCGCAGGAACGCCCCTGAAAAGTGACTCGGTGTAATCTACAAGATTTCACTGAGTCACTTTTCCAGCGCTGATGAGTCAAAACCCTGCGCCTGCTTGAAGCAGGCGTAAGGCTTGACGCACCACATTACAGATAGGGCAAGTTGGAAGAGTGCTGGAGTTGCGTGTCGCACGCAACACTACTTCAGCACTGCGCCAACTTTACGCCCCAGATGCGACACGCATCTGTTTATTCCTGCGCCATGATGCGCCGCATTGGAAATGCGGCGCATCATGGGTGGCGCAAGGGTAAACTTGCGTGCCGCATCTTTCCTGGCACATCCCTGCTGATTTGCAGAGATGCGCCAGGCAACATAAATCTGTCCCTGGGTTTGCAAAGAGTAGCCTATGAAATGCTGGTTTTATTCTTTAAGGAACTAGTAGTTTAGATTATCCAATTGCAAATGCAGGACTACAAGTCTTAGAAAGCAAAAAAGGCAGGATGAGTGCCTGGTAGTGGATATCTTTATCTTTAGTAAATGAACAAGACTCTTATCTTAGAATTGCAGTGAAAATAACACATTTAAGGCTTCATTTGGGTTAACATGACCATTGTAATTGGGACTGAGTAAGGATTGCCCAAACCCAAAATCATTTTATTTTAATAAATAGTAAAAAGGTTAATTTGCATGAAAATACAGGATTATGCCTTTGAAATGTCTGTCCTTTCTGCTGCTAGCATGAGATTCTGGTGAACAAAGTGTGTTTAAATGCAAAGTGTGTTTAAGCCTGCAGTACCACCTCCTGTCTCCAGGGGCAGAGCTGAGCAGAAATATAAACACACTTGTTGAAACACAGGTCCCCACAAGGCAATTTTTTTAAAAGTTGTAAAAATTTACACAAATGTTCCTGAAGCCATTTTTTATGATTTAGAAGACATTGCCTTGTGGGGACCTGGGTTCAGGTCCCCACAGTGCAATCAAGTCCCCACAGCGTGAGTGTGTTATCACACCCAAGTCCCCACAAGGATAGTAACACAAACACACACACACACACACACACACACACACACACACATGTTACCATCCTTGTGGGGACTATGTGTGAACACCTGCCTTGTGGGGACTAACCTTTCCCAATGGTTTAAAAATATGCCAATAACAGAAATATGTTAAGAAAAAATTCATAAAACAGGATCCTGCTTCAAATTTGCAAAAATATTGTTTTTTAATTGTGCGCACAGAACCATCCTTGTGGGGTCTTGAACATGTGTTACCATCCTTGTGGGGACTTACTCAATAATTATCATTTGTGATTGAATGCCTTCATAAACGAATGGCTAAATGTAATTTTTCAATGCTGTATTTAAATTACATGATAGTTTAGTCATATATAAATAGCTCATTGTGTCCTACGAGCACACAGAACATGGACTGTGATGATAATGAATTTCTCAGCGGAGGCCTATAGCATATGAGGTCCCTGGAAAGAGATTTACAGATATTTAGCCTGGTACTGAGTGCTCACAAACTTTCAAGAATAAGGAAACAACACAACGTTAAGATTATTTAGAGGCCAAACATCCTGCAATGTGGTCGGATAGGAAAGTCAAGTTGAGATTACCTAGTTCATTTTCATCAACCTCACCGCTAGGCATCATTTTCTTTGCATGTTATGCGATGATAAGCCCCAAAGATTTTGTATGTTATTATAGTAATGTTCTACAGCTGATGGAGAGAGTAATTGATGATAATCATTTTTCAGCCACTGCAGAGATAGGGCGTGATTTTTTTAGAATTGTGTTTCAATGTATTCACTCCCAAGTTCCTATAGGCATAGTGAGTGTTTATATTTATGTTCAAGTCCTGCCTAGATTATGTGTGATTTTACTAATGCTTAAGTCCCCAATGAGGTGGTATTTGATGCTAGTTACGTTTTAGTCACATGAGATAGTTTGTCATTATAGGGATGGGATGCCAGGTTCTCACACAGATAGTGTGTGATTATAGACATGTTGAAATCCTCCAAAACAGTGTCTGATTATCATCATGTTTGATTATAGTCAGGTTCAGGTCCCTCTACAGATAGTGTACAATGACAGTCATGCTGCAATTCATGCAAATATAGAGTGTTATTCAAGAAGTGCCCAGGTCCCCATAGAGATAGTGTGTGAATATTGGCATGTTCAAGTCCCCACAAAGATAGTGTGTGATTATTGGCATGTTCAAGTCCCCACAAAGATAGTGTGTGATTATTGGTGTATTCAAGTCCCCGCAAAGATAGTGTGTGATTATTGGTGTGTTCAAGTCCCCACAAAGATAGTGTGTGATTATTGGTGTGTTCAAGTCCCCCTAAAGATAGTGTGTGATTATTGGCATATTCAAGTCCCCGCAAAGGTAGTGTGTGATTATTGTCATGTTCAAGTCCCCTTAGAGGAAAGTGTGTGATTGTCATGCTGAAGTCCCCGCAGAGATAGTGTGTGATTATTGTCATGTTCAAGTCCCCTCAGAGATAGTGTGTGATTGTCATGCTGAAGTCCCCGCAGAGATAGTGCGTGATTATTGGCATCTTCAAGTTCCCCCAGAAATAGTGTGAGATTGTCAGGTTCAGGTTCGTGCAGAGAGAGTGTCATAATTATATTCAAGTCCCCACATAGAAAATGTTATAATAGTCATATTTAAGTCCTTGTAGAGATAGGATACAATAATAGTCATACTTATGTTCATGTAGAAATAGTGTGTCATTACATTAATGCTCAGGTCCCCACAAATAAAACGTTTAATTATACTCACCTTGAAGACCATATTGAGATAGTGTGTGGTTATGTTCATGTTGAAGGTCCCTCAAATATATTGTGTGATTATAGTTATGTTCAAAACCCCACAGAGATAGTGAGTGAGCATAGTTATGTTCAAGTCCCGACATAGAGAATGTTATAATAGTAATGCTCAGGTCCCTGTAGTGATAGTCGGTTATTATAGTCATACCCAGTTGCGTGCACAGATTATAGTCTTGCTCAAGTCCTGCAGGGATTGTTGTGTTGTATGATTATAGTGAAGCCTAGGCCCCCATAGAGATAATGTGTGATAATAGGGTTGCCCACATCCCCACAATAGTGACTGTAGACCTGCAGCGAAAGTGTGTGACAACTGTCAAGTACAAGTCTCGCTATGGAAAAATTATATGAGAGACACACTCATGTCCCTGCAGAGATAGTGTGTGATGATAATAATGCTCAAATTCCCACAAAGCAGTAGTGTAATTACATTGATGCCCAGGTCCCAACAGAGACACTGTGTGATTATACACACGGCAAAGTCACCAGTGAGATAGTGTGTGATGATAGCCATGATCAATTCCTCAAGAAGATAGTGTGTGATGAATTATATTGATGTCCAGATCCCCACAGAGATAGTGTGTGAGTGTAGGAATGTCCAGCTCCCCACAGAGATTGTGTGTGATTTTGAGGATGTCTAGGTCCTCACAGAGATGGTGTGTGAGAATGGTGTTACCAGGTTCCCCATAGAGAAGGCAGATGCAGTGTCCTACTGCAAAGATAGCACATGATTGTTTATATTGATGCCCAGGTCCAAACAAAGATAGTGTGCGATTATTGTGATGGCCAGGTCCCCACAGAGATAATGTGTGATTATAGGTATGCCCAGGTCCCCACAGAGATAGTGTGTGATTATAGGGATGTCAAGGTCCCCACAGAGATAATGTGTGATTATAGGTATGCCCAGGTCCCCACAGAGATAGTGTGTGATTATAGGGATGTCAAGGTCCCCACAGAGATAGTGTGTGATTATGTTGATGGCCAGGTTTCCACAGAGATAGTATGTGATAATAAGGATGCCAGTCCCCACAGAGATGTGTGTGATTATAGTAATGTTCAAGTCCCCACAGATATTGTGTGTGATAATAGGGATACCCAGGTCCCCACTGAGATAGTGTGTGATTATAGGGATGGCCAGGTTTCCACAGAGATAGTGTGTGATTATAGAGATGCCTGGTCTCCACAGGCAGAGATAGTGTGTTATTATAGTATTATAGGGATGCCCAGGTCCCCACACAGATAGTGTTTGATTGTAGGAATGCCATGTCCCCACAGAAATAGTATGTGATTATATTGATGGCCAGGTTTCCACAGTGATAGTTTGTGATTATAGACATGCTCAGGTCTCCACTGAGATAGTGTCTGATCATAGAGATGCCAGGTCTCCACAGACATAGTGTGTGATTATAGAGATGCCAGGTCTCCACAGAGATAGTGTGCTATTATAGGGATGCTCAGGTCCCCAGAGAGATGGTGTGTAATTATAGGGATGTCACGGTCCCCACCCTGATAGTGTGTGACTATAGTCAAATTCAAGTCTCCACAAAAATGTGTGCAATGATGCTATGTTGAAGATACCAAACGGATTGTATTAGTCTGATGGATCTGTACACTCATGTATTCACTTGAAGGATCAGTGTTTGACCTCCCACTCACAGTTTGAATCATGGTGTTTCCACTCAGCTCAACTTATAATTACTTGAGGTAACTATAACTGGTGAATTGCAGTATTGTTTTTAGTTTAAAATAGCATGTTAACTGTCTTTTTCACCTAAGCATAATGTAGCTTTTAGCCTTTGGTTTATTCCGTGAATTTCTAAGGTTTTCGTTTTTTAATGTAAAGTAAGATATAATTACAATTCCTAATGTCCCTTTAACCTTGTTTTTAGGTCTCGCCTGAGCGAGCGCATGCGTTGCGCTGGCGAGACTTTTAGTAAGTGGGTTTCAAAAAGCTCACCACACGCTTTTTGTGTGGCCTAGAGCGTGCAGTTACGTGCACAGTTACGCGCACAGGCGCCATCTGGCTTTCCTCTCGTCATGGCTCATTAGGCGCATCGCTCCCAGGCACCATTACAGCACGCGATCGCGTTCACTTTCACACGCCTCTCTCATCGCCCACTCACTCGTTCTCTTTTTGCCTCTCCATTAATGCGCCAGTCCCATATTGAATTTGTGGTTTTTTTCCTATATATTAAGAGGTTTTATTTTTTTTTAAAAGAAGGTACTTCTGCTGCAATGCCTCCTATTCATACCTTCAAATCAGTGGTGTCTTTCGACACTTTTGCTTAGCCCTGTTTTTTTTTCTTTGACTCCACCATTGCATGCTTTGTTTTTTAATTCCACACCTATAACGGTGAAAAAGTCCAAGACCGTTTTGACCCAAGCTAGCGTGTTATGCATCGGTGTAAGTGCAGGAAATCAGGTCACGGCTATCTTTTAAAATATCACTTATTAAATATGCTGTTTGTGTGTGTGCATTTGTTTCCTGGTTTTTCTGCTTGTGTAACAGGAATTTAGCAAATGATATTTACTCCTGGGCAAAGCACAAACTGCTTCAGTTCATATAATAATAAAATAAACAATTAATATGCAATGAGGCAAAACATATTTTTTTTAATGCACCATTGGAAATATTCTATTATGTATCCCGTAGTTGACATTTACCTGATGACATTTTACCAGCCTTTTTCTTTTTAATTTAAAGTGAGAACAGGCAGTATCTACAGCTTGTGCGCAGATCACAATAACTCGACTGTACCTTGTTGCATTTCCACCTGCGCTATAAACAGCTAACGCCACCCCCCCTCTCTGTGGGCTCGAGAACTCTGGCGTGCCCCGCGCTCACAGTATCGGACTCGTCTGCCTTGGAAGTTCACCAAGCTTATCTGACTTCTCCACTGGGTTGGTGACCTTCAGGCAGTGTAACCAGGGCTGCATTGCCTGGCAGGGACCGAGATTACATTTCATGCCCTTGCATGGAGCTTTCCGCCCTACGAATCTGCGCAGGGAGCTTTTTTTTTTTTTCTTTGAATGAGCTTGGAGGAATTTCTTTCACAAAATGGAGGACATTGGAAAGACTATAAGTCCCAGTTGGGTCGGCTGTGGTGTAGTCTTTCACCGAGCTCTCTTTTCATAGGCAGCTGACCTCATCCTGAGAAGAGGAAAAGTCCAGCCCACTGCAATAAGAGCTGTTTGAATTTTTCTAGACCAGTTAGGAGAGGATTCTGAGCTAGGGAACTCTCATAATTGGTACTTTGTGACATTTTTGAAGTTCCTTTGACACTTCTGTTGGTGCTCTGTGTGACTCACGTACATAGATATTTCCAATTTTTATTTGATTTGTTTTGTTCATCTAAGACCACGTCTCTTGTAAAGGATTTCGAGATAAAGCTTCATTAACCATGCCCCTTTTAAAGATAACCCTTACCATTCTCATCCCACTGAAAGCACTAATGCTTAGGACTGCCAAAGGGACTCTTTTCCTCAGACCCTGCGCTTTGACAGCACCGGTGCTTGTGCTATAAAATCTATGCATAGGTTTCGAAGCTACCATTTTGTGTTTTTTCATCTCAGCTGATGTATTTGAAATCATTAGTTGGTGGCGGAGACTGGAGCTACTGTGTTTTTTCTTTCCCATAACACTTTATTTTAAAACTTCGGAACAGGCACTTGTGACTTGGGGCCCAGCATAGTTGTTTGTATAGGGGTCCGTAAAAAATGCTGACATGCCCGGTGCTGCTAGACGCTCCTCATGCTCTGCCTTGCACCCTTCTACCCTGCTGTTGCATGGCTGAACACTTATAAGGTCCCAA
Organism: Triturus cristatus; assembly: GCF_964204655.1. NCBI lineage: Eukaryota > Metazoa > Chordata > Amphibia > Caudata > Salamandridae > Triturus > Triturus cristatus. Next base: position 959,431,109 of record NC_140579.1, read on the forward strand.
AGGCAAGACCTATTGGCTATACCAATACTTGTTATATATATTTATGTGTGTGTGTGTGTATGTGTGTGTGTTAGAAATTGGGTTCCTGGTTGACTGGGGTCAAGCAGCAATCAATCCTAGTCCACGTACGTAATGAAACTTGAGGGGGCCCCCCTGCAAGGTACATGGAGGGGCCTCGCTCCGGATTTACTCCAGAGGTCCTATGCTGAGGGAGTTCCCTGCAGCTCAGGGCACCCCTGCAGCTCGGGGCCCCACGCACCACCTGTGTTACGCCACTGTCCTAGTCAGGGTAAACCATCAACGTACCTTTAAAGTAGTCTTTGCTCATCGTCTTGTAGCTTAGCAGAGAACGGTCAGGCGTAACTTAAGAGGCAATGTGTAAACCTTTTGTGCAACACTTCAAACAGTAACATAGTGTAAACACCACAAAATAGTAAAACAAGACCAAAATGACAAAAATCCAATAAATAGAACATGAGATATGAATTTTAAAATAATGAACTGCAAAATATCGCTTAGAAGTAATAAGCACCTATTTGGCATATCTTGTCGCATCGGACTAGGACAAAGTCAAAAGTTCAGGCTGACCGCGATGGAGCATAGGCTGGATACAGGGACCCCCTGAGGCCCACAGAACAAAAGTACTTTGATCCCAGTTGCGACAACGAAGATGAGGGGTGCAGCCAAGCAATGCATCTGTGTTGATCCTGCAATAGAGGTGATGCATCAATTTTCTCCACCCAACAGTGGCGATGCATCAGTTCTGTAAACAATGCACCGTTTCAGAAGTGTGATGTTCCATAGGCGATGCACTGGGTTTCTCCACGCTGCTACGATCCTTTCTATGCAGTGGCAGCAATGCAGTGGATCTGACAGCAAAGTGCTGGTTCAGAGTGCAATGCGCTGGTCATGTTCCCGCAATAGTGGCGATGTCCGGATTCTGTTCTCTCAGCAAAGGATGCTTCGGTTGCCCTGGAGCAACCCCTTATGCCCACTTCCAATGATTCAATTGGAGCAGGGTAGTTGGAATTCTTTTATGTCCCTGAACGTTCAGTTGAGGAGGCTAGTCAGCTACCCATTGGAGTCACTCTGGATTGAAGTTGTGTTGGGCCGATCTTTAGTACCTAGGCAACAGAGAGTAGCAGGGCACATAGCAAGGCAGCAGTTCTTTCAGAGCAGCAGCCCAGCAGAGTAGCAGTCCAGCAGCACACCAGTTCATCTTCTTAACAGAGTGGTTACAGGTCCAGAAGTGTAATGAGCTGGTGGTGTCGGAGGTCCAGTACTTCTACCCAGTTGTGCCTTTGAAGTGGGGTAGACTTCAAAGAAGGGTCTTTGAAGTGCACAGAGGTCTTCCCTTCCTGCCCTGTCTCCAGACTCAGTACGGGGGATATGCAGCCCTTTGTGTGTGGACAAGACACAGCCTATTCAGGTGTAAGTGTGAGACTGTGCACAGCTCCTCCCCTCCATCATCTCAGGAAGACCCATTCAGTCATACCTAAGCTCCCTTTGTGTGAAGGTCTCTAGATGGAGTACACAAAGCCCAGCAGTAATGCAACCCATACTCTGATCAGAGACAGGCAGAAGACACCAAATGGCTAAGAGCAGAAAAATGCCTCTCTAAAAGTGCCATTTTTAAAATACTAACAATAAATCCAACTTTAAAGAGGATTTATCATTACCATTCCATCGGTAGTAAACAGAGCCATATAAACACAGTCTCCTCTGCCAACTTCCTCACCTCCACCTGCTTTGTAAGATCTCCGAATGGCTCCCTGTACCCACCAGATGTACCATCACTCAAGTCCTCATCACCAGTCGCCTGGACTATGGCAACACTCTTTATGCAGGAATCACATCACACCTCCTTAAGAGACTTTAGACCATCCAGAACTCGGCAGCCAGACTCATCCTTGACCTCCCCAGACAGACTCACATCACCCACACATGAAGAAACTCTACTGGCTCCCTGTACACAAGAGATCCCAATTCAAGATCCTGACGCACGCCAACAAAGCCCTTTACAATCAAGGACCAGCATACATCAAACACCACCTGAGCTTCAACCATCCCTCAAGACCACTGTACTCTGCCTCTCTCTCCGCCACCACACCCCTGCGTCAGCCGCAGCAACAGTGGAAGTTGTTCCTTATCCTACCTCACCACAAATTCCTAGAACAGACTCCCCATTTACCTGAGGACATATCACTCCCTCCCTCCAGGAATTCAGAAGGGGATTCCAGAGCTCACTCTTCAACTGAAATCCCAAGCAGACTGGATCTAACGCTTGGAACCCTCACAGGTGATTAGCGTGCTCTACAAATCCATGATTGATTGACAAATCAACCTTCTCTCTATTAGGAATTACAGCTTATTAAATGTAATAAGGAATCCTCAATGTTATCCTATGAGAGAGGAAGGCCTCACAGTAGTGAAAAATGAGTTTGGAGGTTTTTCACAACCAGGACATATAAAACTTAAAATCATATGTCCTACCTTTTAATTACATAGCACCCTGCCCTATGGGCTACCTAGGGCCTACCTTAGTGGTGACATATGTAATAAATGGGATGAGTAAGGCTTGGCAAGGGGTTTTAAATGCCAAGCTAACATGGCTGTGTAACACCGCCTGCAGGCATGGGACTAGGTTTAAAGGGCTACTAGGTGGGTGGGACAATCAGTGCTGCAAGCCCAATGGTAGCACTTAATTTACAGGCCTAGTGTATTTGGTATTCCACTTTACCAGTATTTTACAAGTATATCAAATATGGCAATTAGGTATATATCAAAAAAACTATGTTTAGGGGCGTGAGCACAAGCAGCTGGGCTCCTAGTCCTCTGCTGCGGAGGTGGGTGAGGGATGGAGCGTATGGCCGTGCTCTGCATGCTACAGCCTGTGAGTGTGGCTGAGGCGGGGTGGTGCTCGTGTTTTCCTGCGCGACCGGCGATGGCATCCATATTCTGGATAGATCTGGGAGGCATCCCCTCATGGTGTACTCTAGCTGATTTCTCTTCGGACTCCCCATACCATCCGGGCCCGGCACCCCCTGTGCCTTCTGTGTGACTGAAGGCGCATCTAGCTGCGCATTGACTCTGGAGGTGTAGCAGTTCTGATACACACAGCAGTTGTACCCTGTAGGCGGCATTGTGGACTGGCTGCTCTGCGTTAGATCGCCTCTCAGGGCTGATAATTCCCGTGCCTGGTGCATGTTGTATATCACCTGGGACTGATTCGCTGATTGGCTGTTGAGCCTGATAAATCTGAGTTGACCAGAGAGTGGTTGTCCCCCAGAGAGTGTTTCATTGTGCCTGCGGTGTGCAATGACTATAACTGCTGGCTGGGGGCTCGAGCCTCAGGGACCCGGTGGCGAAGTGGGACTCCCCTTGATTTTGTCAGCAGCAGTCATGGGCAGAACTGACAAGATGCAGCCTCGCCTCATGTTGGAGGCACGCAAATCCACTAAATCGCAGCAAAGGGCGGCCTCTGACTCCGAGGCGGACACCCAGGGTGAGAGCCCCCCGCGCTGGAAGCAGAAGAGTCTCCAAACTATTGAAGGGACTATGGCAGCGGTGAACCACAGGTTGAGCAATGCATCTCCCCAACCGAAGATGGCCTCAGAAAAGTGACGGAGAAGGCACTCCACATGGAAAAAGTCTTAGCGCTCATCCAATCAAAAAATGAAGATTTGGAGACGAGGTCACACCGCAACAACATCCGCGTCACAGGCCTTCCTGAATCTACCAACACTGGCAGGATGGAGACCTTTTTCGAGTCCCTGGTCAAGGACATATTTGGCCCTGAAAATCTCTCTCCGATGTTTATAGTGGAGCATGTCCGCTGGCTGCAAGAGCTGTTCCTGGTGCCCTGCCTCGCGCTATAATCGCCCGCCTACTGAACTATCAGGACCGCAATGCCATCTTGAGGCTCGCGAGAGAAAAGGGCACTATTAATCATCAGGGGAATACTCTGTCCTTATTCCCTGACTTTACGGTGACTGTCCAGTCAGCGAGGCGAGAGTTTGGCGCGTATGCCATGGTGTATCCATCCCACTTACGGGTGGGCCCAGATGGGGATTGCAAAATTCACGTTTCCCAAGGCGGCGATGGAGCACGTCAAGAAGCTGAAGCGGAGGAGGTCTGCGATGCCTGTGGATCAGCCCGTGGTTTGTATGGGTGCGTGAGTGGTTGTACTGGTGTGTGAGTGGGTATGTGGATTGCTGTATGGGTGAGTGAATGACCGTCTGTGGCTCTGTCAGTGGTGTATGAGTGAGTGAATGGGTATGTGAGAGGCTATATAGGCAAGTGATGCAGTGTGTGAGTGGCTGTATGGGTGAGTAAGTCTAAGTGGCTGTATGGGTGAGTGTGTGCTTGTGTCAGTGACTGTATAGGTTAGTGAGTACTTGTGCTAGTATATGTATGAGTAAGTGAATGGGTGTGTGAGTAACTGTATGGGTGAGTGGGTTGCTGTGTGAGTGACTGTTGGGTGAGCGAATAGGTGTATGAGTAGCTGTATGTGCGACTGGCTCAGTGTGTGAGTTATGTTAGTTATATAATTTGCAAACGCATGGCTGTCCCGGCAATGGGATGTCCCAGCGCTTGTATGTGTGGCTGTGGCTGTATGGATGACTGAGTGGGTGCATGAATTGCTGTATGGGTGAGATAATGGTTGTGTGAGTGGGTGTATGGGTGAGCGGATGTGTGAGTGGCTCTATTGATCAGTGAGTGGATATGTGAGGGCTTGTACGGGTCTGCAAACTGGTATGTGAGTGGTATGTGGGAGTGGGTGTATGAGGCTTTCTATGGGGGTGTGCATGGTTGTGTGAGTTTCTGTGGATGATGTCAGTAGTACATTTAATATTATATGTGTATATATATATATATATATATATATATATATATATATATATGTAATATGTAAATAGGATACAGGGACATTATAGTTAGGCTGGCATTTCACTCGTACAAAACCGGAGACATTCATCAGTTATAGTTAGCTGAGAGAACTATAACTTGCGCCCCCGCAATGCACTGCTTATGACTGCACATATTACGTCATTCATGACATGGTCATGAACACCTTATTCTGATGGCACCTGCTTTATATTTAAGCAAGGTGGACAGGTGCCTTTCTTTTATCATTAGGGAGATCAAAGAAAGACATACAGCGGCTTCCTTTGACTTTAAAACAGGCTGAATGCGTGCAGACCAACTGTGCACTGAGGCCTGTGAGGCTGCTCTTCACTGCACACAGCCCAACCCCTGCTTGGCCCCTCCCAGCTACTGACTTGGTGTCAACCCCCCTGGGACAGTTTCTTTTTGTGGTTGCTGCTGGCCTCTGAGCCTGAACATTATGGCGGCCACCGAGATCACACGGCAGATAGTGAGCTGTGCATGATGGAGCCATGGGGTCGGTCTGGATGGCAGACTTCAGGGGCTGTACAGATGGATAAAATGTGACACTTGAAGGTGCATTGATGCAGCTGCCAAGCATGGCATTGGGCATGCTTCAGAGCTCTGGAGGGAGCACAGCTAGAAGGGATGGAGAAGAGCAGTAGAAACTGACCACAACCCCCAACCCCTACACAAGGACACTCTTGAGAATGAATGGCAGGCAGCCTTCCCCACACACAGCCTCGGACTGCCAATGGTCACAGCACCCAGCTGCTGTTACCCAGGCGATCCTGTCCTGCTAGTGTTTTGCCCTTCCCTTGATCTGTTTGTTGACAGAACTGGCTGCTGTGATAGGTCTTGATTTGCCCTGCGCTAGGTCTTGCTTTGCCCTGTTCTCACAAGTATTGGGTCTGCCTTACATTGGCACTACTGGCTTGTGCCTTGCAACTTTACTTTCCGCTGTGCCATATTGCTGTGATGGCCCTACACTGGTGCAGGTCTGGATCACAGGGTAGTATGGCAGTATGCCTGGTGCACCCTGCACCTCGCCGTGCCCAGTGGAGCTCTGCCATGGCCTGGTGAAGCTCTGGCCATGCCCTGGTGGAGTTTTGGGTCACGTTCGGCCTTTGTACTTTTATTGGTTTACCTTTTTGGCAATTCTGTCAGCTTCATCATATCGTTCTGGGTTAAAGCCAAGCACTGCCTTGTTTTGGTTATGGTTTGATGCTACTCAGGGTCCCACTGTGCTCAGGCCGTGCCTTGCTGGTACTTTTGGTCTGTCAATGCCCTGCAGATACTGCAGGATTAGCCTGCTGCTCGGTCTGTATGTGAACTGGCGCTACTGTGTTTCTGCTTCAGTGTTTCTGGTGGTGCCCAGTTATTGCACTGGGTCTGGCAATCCACAGGGTCTACTTGTCTCATGGTGCTATAGTGTTATGGTAGGTTTGTATGGGTGTTGCTGTGTCTGGTAGTGGCTTGTGCTATTCTGTATTTGAATTTCTCTGCTTTTGGTAGAACACTGGTGTGGCACTGGTTTAACCGTGCCCATTAGTACGGGGTTGGTGGTGTTATAGTGTTTCCTGGGTGTTACTGTGTGTGGTGGTGCCCTGGCACAATTATATGTTAATGCTGCTCTTTCAGTGGTGCCCTCGTGTGTATGATAGGTGCGGTACCCTGAGCTGGGGCCTTCAATAGCAAGCCTCCATCACCAAAATATAGGTCCCTACAAGATTCAATGTCATGTTTAACAACACCTTTGCTATGCTGTTTTCAGACAACCACACAATAATTACAGGAAATGTTACATTACTTCCAATAGGTCTACAGGTATTAGTAATCAAAATATTCTGTTTGTATCTTAAAAGCACTGGGTGAAAGCATCACGTGTGGCAACTCCACCTCACAGCTATAAAGATATCAATCTGTGCAAGAGTGAAACGCAAGCCCTCGCACCGTGGCGGGTGTATATATGAAAAATGTGTACCCCTGAGATAAATCTCCCTGGCGGGGCTCGAGTGACTACCTTACAGTGCCTGCTCAGTATTGTGCTCCGGCTCTCGGCGCACAAGGCTTCATGACATTCGCTGGTGCAGCAGCATTCTCTATCCTCATTAAGCCTTTTTGTGTTTCTGCACCCCCCCCCCCCCCCCCACAACAAAAAAAGCTATAAAAAAAAAACAAATGGAAGAGCAGGCAGGAAAAATTTGGCAGCATTCCAAAGACAAACAAAACAGAAGATTTTTTTATGTTAGTTCTTTTTTTAATATGGTGTTCAGTTGTACATAATGTCTTCTTGGTTATATATAAGGTAACAAAAATGCTTATAACACTGTTTATAATAACTTTTAAATGCTTATAACACTTTTTTATAATAACTTTTCAACATGCTGCACAGCAGCTATGCTGCTCAAATATAGCTTAAAGACATTGGGAAAGACAAAAGCTCTGGCTAAACGTAAGGTCCCAAAGGTGAGACCTATTGGCTATGCCAATGCTTGTTTGAAATAGCAGCGAATTTTTGCAAGTAGGAGTTTGATTAATTTTTAAAAATGCATCCCCCTTCAAAAAGACCCAAAAAAGAAGATGGTGAGGATTTGAAATGCTCAAGGAAAAATAATGGCTAGAAGCTGAAATATGAATTTAAAACGAAAGAAAGCATTGGTGCTTTCTAATAAAAACAAAACAAGGATTGGTGTTAAACTTTCTGCACGCCTGTGCATGTGAAATCACTGTGCTGTTCCGTTCAATAAATGCAGTTGTACAAGGTGCTTAGCCCTTATTAAATCACGAGGGTGCCTCAGCTATTGGCATTTTTATTTTCTAGCGCGAACTTGACTCAAGGACATTAATGGCTCGGCTGTGTTTTTTCCACTACCAAGAGAATAAATACATTTCCCATAATCGTGGGAGGTTTAGCAAACCCTGGGACTCGAACCAGGATTCTAATGTCCAAAGTAGGCTGCTGTAGCCTTTATAGGAATGCTACTGCTCATCATTTACTGCACTTGAAAACAATACTTTTTACGCGTTTTTCGTGAGCTTGGACAAACGTGTTTGCTGTAATCACAGACACGCATCTTTGCTGTGAGCAGAGAGAAAAAAGCTTTGACAAGATCTTCAGCCTTTCAGCAAGGCGCACCCACTGCTACTTGCTCTTGGCCTCCTGCTCTGTCTGCTCACACAGCTAAGGTGTGTGTATTAGGCTGCAGGAGCGCCCATCCCCCAATCTCCGACAGTCAAGGCCAGCAGGTATCAGCAAAGTTGATTACTTGGCCCTTTGTTATGCAGATGTGTGAATCTGCACATCTGTGGCTGACCATGGAAACGTCCTGAGCCCTTTCTTTTTTCTTTGTACAGGAAGGCTGGGCAGAGCCTTTGGAATTCTTTTAACAGGAAGGGAAATCCTTTAAAGAGAGTCATTTTCTCTCTGGATTTCCCTTTTCTTTTTGAAACTCGGGAGCAGCAACATTGTTGTGGTGTCACCAGGGCTTTAAGTGGAAGCTTTTTAATATTATATACAAGTCATAGTTGCTGCTTATTTATCCTATGCAACTAACAACCATTGACACAACCAATAGTCCTGACTTGTAGGTGTGATGTTACTTGTTGCATCATATATCTGGCTGCAATGACAGAAACAGCAAAATACAAGTCGGGCGCTACACTATGCTAAGCACAGAATTTAAGCTTAAGTCTTTTAAGCCACGTTCTTGACCCGCCCTTTAAGGGACCCCCCAGTTATTTCATCCCACTTCAAGCCCTGCATATCTCTGAAGATATTATGTTCTCCTTCTCCCTCCCTGTCACGCAACGGAGCACAGCCTCTTTGGGTGCTGCATTGCGTGTATTTTTTGAAAATCTGGCCATAGGGATAGATTTTCAAACATTTTGCACTGGTTTAGCATCACAAAATTGACAATAACCAGCAAAAAATGTTTTTGGGGAAAGTTACTTTCCAGCGTAAAACTTGTTTTGTGCTGGAAAGTACACTAAAAGTAGTGAAAGATGCGCAAAGCACTGTTTTGCGTAACTTAACACCAAGGGGGCCTTACATGGGTGGTACATGGGCATTCCCATGTAAACATCCATGCCTTTTGACGCATAGCCCTATATACAAAGAATTGTAGACAGAGGTTTGCACCAAAAGCTAGCGCCACTTCAAAGGAGGCGCAAACAGGAGAATTAATTTTATTTTTTCCTTTCTTTTCTGACTTTGCATGCATACTGTACTGTGCAGCACACCTACATAGTAGGAAAAGCCTTTAAACTTGTCTATGCATGGTATTTTGTACAGGAAGGGTACCCTTTCTATACAAAACCTATGTTAGACACAGGCGCACACCCTAGCGCTATGACGCTAAGGTATGTTCGTGGTGCTCAGCAGCTGAAATCAGCAACAGTGCTAGGAAGAGGGCGGAGAGAGTCACATCTCTGAAGATATGGTACTCTCCTGCTTCCTCCCTGTCATGCAACGCAGCACAGCCTCTTTGGGTGCTGCGTTGCTTATATGTTTTAAAAAATTTGCTCCATTGGGCTAAATTTTCAAACATTTTGGGCTGGATTACCATCACAAATGAGATGCTAACCAGCAAAAAAGTTTTTGGGGGGGAATTTACTTTCCTCCGCAAAACTTGGTATGTGCTGGAAAGTACCCTAAAAGCAGCGCAAATCTGCGAGAAGCACTACTTAGCTTTACTTAGCGCCAACGGGCGTTACATGGGTGGTATATGGGCATTCTCATACAACCACCCATGCCTTTTGAGGCAAAAACCTATCTACAAATAATTGCAGACAGGGTTTTGCGCTAAAAGTTAAGACCACCTTATAGGAGGCGCTAATAGGAGAAATGTTTTTATTTCTTCTTTTCCGACTTTGCATACGTGCTGCACTGTGCAGCACACATACACAGTGGGAAAAACGTTTAAACTTGTCTAGGCATGGTGTTTTATACAGGAAGGGTACCATTCCTGTATAAAACTTATGCTAGACTCATGCACACACCCTCGCGCTATGGCGCTGAGGTGTGTTCATGGCACTCGGCAGCTAAAATCAGTGCCGGCGCTAAGGAGAGGGGAGGAAATAGCCATATAAAAGATATGGAGATCTCCTGCTCCCTCCCTGTCACGCAACGTATTGCAACCTCTTTGGGTGCTGCGCTGCATTTCATGTATTTATTTTAAATCTGCCCCATAGGTTATATTTTCTTCTTTACCAGTTCATATGCACTTTGGGGATTGGCTGCCAGTAGAGAATCTTCAAGCGAAAATAAGTCCACCACAGGAATGGTATGGAATGGCAATTCTGCTGCTGCATCAGGCCCAGCTCCAGGATTCTACATCTAGGAAGGCTATGAAGAAGCCTGGGTCGGCCATGACGGTACAATACAGCAATTCCTGGCCTCGCCCTGTTACGCAGTGCAGCAAGGTGACTTGCTGCGCAGCGTCACTTTCTCATAAATGACCCCAAAGTGTTGTGGATCAAAATCATTAACTTAAATTTTCATAACAAAATTAATAATTCACTCTTCACCATATATATTTATAGGTTTGAATGCTTCTTTGTGTATGGACTTTTTAAAGACATATAGAATTGCAAAAGAAATCATTAAGTATGCTATGGTTGTGAATGCGCAACCTTCTTGCAAATGATCTGGTTTAGGTTTTTTTAATTCAAATTGCTGCTGTCATCGCCCATCATCAGATCAATAACAATTTTACAATTTTAAGATATTTATTGTAAAATGTTATTTTTGATAGCATCAGCTTGCAAACATCAAAGCATTTTACATGTGGAGAAAGAGCACTAACGTTTGTCTACAAACAGAAAAACATAAAATAGTGTTGTATACGTGGGAACAGCTCCCTTCCTTTCCTTTAACATTTACCACTGAAGTACACATAGCATTTTTTAATAGTAAAAGTTTAAAGATTTGAAGAGATGCAGTTCTATGAAAAGTTCGTTTTTCACTAAAGAGTGTGCTGTAATCTTGCATGCCCTCCTTAATTCAAGGTTATCGCAGTTAGTTAGGCATTTGTCTGCTAAACTCATCTGCAGACTGCGTCGTTTGAGAGGGAGAAACCAGCACAACACATCAGCCCCACTGGCTCTCCTCCCCCACTACTACAGCCCCGTGCTGCAGGTGTACCCCAGGAATGCTCATTCTGTGTAAGCGCTGGTTCCAGGGTGTGAACAGGCCTGAAAGGAGCCGAGAGCATCAAGCGCTCGGTCCTTTGTTATGCTGAACTTGGGTCAGAGCGCATTCGCACCTAACCCTGGGCCATTCCCATGACAACAGAGGCCGAGGAGAAGCTCCCAACTTGCATATGACAGGTGAGCTGGGAGGGCTGGCGCACTGAATACCGTGCCAGCATATTTCAGGTTAGGACAATTATCTGAGAATGAAGGGTGGGAACCTACATTCCTGGGCATTTCAGTACTTTAATGAATTGACTTGGAAACCCAATTAAAAATTCTACTAGCATCTACAAGACACTTTCAAGAATATAATGAAATTCACATATAAAAACGGATTGCATTTCTCGTGGGAAAGAAACATTTTTCATATTAAATTCTCTAAACAGTTCTTTTAAAACAAATCTATTTCTACTCACGCACTAACGCAGCAGTATTTTTTAAATGCTCACAATGTAAAGTACTTTGTATGAGTGTGAACTTTTGACCTAATTTTATTGGTAAAACGTGTGTGATTTTCCATCCAATGCTGCAGGTATAACTTCTCTGCATTGGCTTGGATTAGCACATAAACACATCTGAAACCTGTAGTTTTATTTTCTCGTTACAAATATAGGATCACAAGTGCCACAATGCAAAAATAAAACAAGCACTAGCAAAGGCAATAGGTCTATTCTTTTGGTGATCATCTAGAAGAAGAAAAATGGTTATTGCGCATGCTGAACAGAATTACCAAAAAATAACAAGCTACTTACCTTCAGTAATGCCTTATATGGTAGAGTCTCTTTCTAGCCACAAGTTCATTTCCTTAGACTTTCCCGAGGCATCAGACTGGAGCCGAAAACTTTTTTGAGCAATAACCTTGTGTGTAAGTAGGTGGCATAGTTAGGCTCCTCGTGGCGTGTTCGGCATTGTCCGCATCAGAAGGGACATGTGTGGTGCCTATACAGGCATACATGCCAACATTTTAGGACAGGGATGTGGGGGATTTAAAATAAAAAAAATCGGGAGAATGAAAATTCCCCATTGAATTCAATTGTAGAAAATGCAATTTCAGGCGGGAGACAGCTAAAAGAAAGCAATTTTGGGCTTGAAAAATCGGTAGTCTCCCGCCTGAATCAGGTCTATTGGAATGTATGTATACAGGCACCACCCCAGCGCGCTGATGTCAGTTTCTTTTCGCGACTTCCCATTCCAGAAGCACAGACCCATAAAGAACACTGACCAGTGGTGTGCATGTCTAGGGCCCTTAAGAAGGGTAACCATTTAACTGTAATCCATTTTCAGAGCAAGGAGGATCGGAGGGTTGGTATGGAATCTGTGGCTCAATAGAGTCTCTACCAGATAAGGTGTCAGCAAAGGTAATTAACTTGTACATCTGATAGAGACTTTTAGCCACAGATTCCTTACCTTAGAATAGATACACAAGCAGTTCCTCCCCAGAGGCGGGGTTGCTAAACAGATGATTCTAAAAATTCATCCAGGACCAAACGGGCCCAGTGCCATGCAGAGACACCCACATTGCTGTCTGACAGAGGTCCAGGAGAGGGACTCCACAAGCTAATGCTGTAGTCACAGCTTTGGCTCTGGTGGAATGATCATGCAGGCCCTCACGGAGCTGCTTCTTGGCCAATTCAATAAATCACGAGATGGTACGTTTTTGCACTGCCTTTCTTTTCTTTGCACTGACATATCCTTTGAAGAGTTGATCGTCCACCTGGAACTCTTTGGTATGATCAAAGTAGAACGACAATGCTCTTTTTGGGTCCTGGTGGTGGGGTCTGCCCTCCTCTTTAGTAGCATGTGGTGGGGTGTAAAAGACAGGCAGAGAGATAGACCTTTGATAGGAATGATGCTCTGGTCTGAAGAACCAGCTTGTATAGATAGGAAAGAAACAACCACAGTAGTAAAATACTCGCACTTCTCTATTGTTGGAGAAGTGATGGGAACGAATGGTGCTCAAAACTCTACAATACCACTGCTGCCAAGAAGTGTATGTCTGTATCAAAGAGCATTTCTGCCCAAATAAATGAAAAAAAGAGAATAGTGGAGCACTCATATAGTATATCAGTTATATTAGTGTTAAGGTCCCAGTACAGTACATATAATGGCTTGAAATATATGTAATGCCACTTTTGTTAGGTACTCAAATGATTTCTCAAAACATCCAACTGTTGCAGTAGAAAAAATATTCTTTACTTCATGATAATTCTTACATATAAGCTACAAGATTGTTATAACTACGGCTACAACAATCTAACAAAGGTTTGCACTGACTAGAATCTTCTATGGAGCAACATTTTCAATGCATCGCACACCTTTGTTAGATTGTTGTAGGAGATAGACTGAACTCTTAGTGAGAGGAGATGGGAGACTAGAGAGGGCAAAGTAGCAAGGAGACAGTGTAGAATGAAGTAGGCAAGGTGGAAGAGGGACAGAGCAGCTAAAGGGGTAAGGAGGGATGGGTAAGAAGAGAATCATTAAGATTAGATGCACAGGGTTTTTGCATTGGTGGACATCAACATCATTGTGTTTGAGCAGCTGCTTGAATGCCTGTTGATCCGATAGCTGATGTTCTCCATAAAGACTGCAAAAACCAAAGGAAATGATGGACGGAGTGTTGAACATTGCAAGCACTCACCCCCGAAAATGCACTTAACTTTCATTTTCTACACTGGAATCCTATTCATAACAGTGTATGCTTAAATGGCAAAAATGTCAGAAATAATGTCAGAATGTGCTGTAAAACGTCAATTTAGATGCAGAGTTTACACATATTTTGGGCCAGATTTACAACATTTTGATCTGGATTTGCATCAGAAAAGTGACACAAACCAGCACAAAATGTTTTTTCATGGATTTACTTTCCGGCACATAACTTGTTTTGTCTTGGAAAGTTGCCTCAAAATAAAACAATTGTAAAAGAAACAATTGATGTACGGAATGCTGGACAATGCAAACATTCACCCGAGTCACAAAGATCTTGGTTTAACCCATCATTCTTTTGCTCATCCACCACCCCAGTTTGGACCCAGCCATGTGCAAATCAGTCTTGACCCTGTTCCTTATGGGAACAGTTCAGCCCGTACTGCCAAGCCAGGTCCTCCCTGGACCGGAAACAAGCATCCTGGAACCGGTTTCAGGGCATCACCCTTCATCAGTCAGGCTAGCTTGAATCCAGTGGAGTGGTGAGCATAGGACCCACGTCTGGGCATACCCTTCCCACTTTATGCAACATATGCAAAAGAAACAATTGATGGACGGAATGCTGGACAATGCAAACATTCACCGCTGCATGTATTACTCTGCATCAAGGGTGTGTGCCATGGGTGGTATATGGGCATTTCTATGCAACTACCCACAGTTTGTATGCAAAATCCAACTTACAAACTAGAATAGAAAGGGTTTTGCACCAAAAAAGAGCACATTTTGAAACAGGCATTAAAAAGTAGAAATGCTTTTATTTCTCCTAACTTCCCACTTTTCATTTGTACTGCACCTTACTTGCATACACCCCAAGTGGGAACTTTTTTAAGTTTGTCTCGGCATAGTATTTTGTATTCTTCCAGTACAAAACCTATGCAAGACTGAAAATGTGTGCATGGCGCACAGCAGCCTAATTGTGCGCAAACACTAGGGAGGGAGTAGAACAGTACCATATCTTAGTAGATTTGGTGCTTTCCTGCTCTCTCCTTCTCATGCAATGCAATGCAGTGCAGTGCAGCAACTTTGGGTGTTGTGGTGCACTGTGTGACAGTTTTGTAAATCTGAACCTGTATGTATCTATGTGCATAATGTACCTTTTTATACCATGTCGTTTATTGAACCCTGAATCAGAATTTGTGCTGCATTGCAGCAATGTTCCAGAAGCTCTGACACATTTGCTATGTCACTTAAAGTGCGTAGAGTCACTGGGAAGGAGATAACAGAGAGATACACTGTATCTACTCAGTGTTTGCACGTGCCAAGAAACTGTCAAGCTTAGCTTCAGTGGGAATAACAATCAATTGATAGGCGCAAATTGTAAAATTTGTGATTAAAGCGATGCTAGGCACAAGCTGTGTAAAATGCATCTAACCATGTTGTAGGACATCACAACGCATGCCTTTACCACACATGCTTTAACAATGCAGCCTTTATTACGCATGTCTTCACCATGCAGATGCCTTTACCTCGAATGGTAAGTACATTTAAGGTAAGTAAAACCCTATTTATACATATGTGCGTCTCACTCTCCCTGTGTACTTTACTCAGCCACCCCCACCTCGCGAGGACGGTGCCGAGTTGCAGGACACAGTACCCTGTAAAATATCACAGCAGCACCTGTGTCTCAGAATCAATGAGACACCAGTAAGACTCTCACTCCAGAGGTGGTTTCAGGTTACTAGTTTATTATGTCCATGCTGCTGTGATATATATATATCTCCACCCTTTACATCCAAAATTACCCTTACCATCCATTACCAGTACCCACCCCATAACCCTATAATTGCTGTTACCGTCCTTTACCAATACCCACTGCTAAATCCTAAAATTACCCTTACTACCTTTTATTAATACCCACCCAATACCCTAAAATTACCCTTCACACCCCTTACCACTACCCACTCCTAAACCTCAAAATTACCCTTACCACCCTTTGCCACTACCCACCCTTAAACCCTAAAAATAGCCTTACAACCCCTAAACACTAAAATTACCCTGCCCACCCTTTACCACTACCTACCCCCAAAAGAAGCTAAAATTACAAAGGCAACAAAGCATTTGAATTCCTGGTA
This sequence comes from Triturus cristatus, assembly GCF_964204655.1. NCBI lineage: Eukaryota > Metazoa > Chordata > Amphibia > Caudata > Salamandridae > Triturus > Triturus cristatus. The sequence continues at coordinate 959,446,966 of NC_140579.1, forward strand.
TAAGCATTCTTTAATTGCACTTAAGCATCAAATTACAATCGTGAAGTATTCAGGGCTCAATTTGCTTTTAGCAATATTTAAAAACCAATAGCAATATTCCAGACGCAAAACATCTAAATTAAATACTTCATGTAAATAAAGTTTTATTTTAATGAATAGAGAAAAGGTTAATTGCATGAAAAATATTTGGATAAAGACGGTGTTATGCAGCTTTCCCATTAAAATGTCTGTACTTTCTGCTGCTAATGTGTGCTTCTAGTGAGCAAAGTGTGTTTAAATGCAAAGTGTGTTTAAGACTGCATTACCACCTCCTGTCTACAGGGGCAGAGCTGAGCAGAAAAATAAACACACTTCATGAAACACAGGTCCCCACAAGGCAATTTTTTTTAAAGTTGTAAAAATTGACACAGATGTTTCTGAAGCCATTTTTTAACATTTAAAAGACATTGCCTTGTGGGGACCTGGGTTCAGGTCCCCACAGTGCAATCAAGTCCCCACAGCGTGAGTGTGTTATCACACCCAAGTCCCCACAAGGATAGTAACTAACACACGCACGCACGCACGCACGCACGCACGCACACACACACACACACACACACACACACACACACACACACTCCCCAATGACCTATCCACCTCCACTTACTGGCTCAGTGAGGAATTATGACTGGTCACAGCAGGTCACCTTCATGCTCTCTACAATGCTGACACTGCCATGCTCACTCCGCTGAGCAATTAGAGTGGTAGCAGTTTTTATACAGTGTCAGTGCAGAGCAGCACATGCGCACTGAGTTCAGATAGTGACTGCAGTTTTTGGTGGGCCCGGGCCACAAGCACGTAAAGGCAGTATTAAAGACCGCTTCAACTGGTTTCAGTTCAGTGCAAACTGATACAAACAGTATGCTATGCACTTTTAAATTGCTCCACAACATTCTAAAGTTTGTATAGAACTTTGCCAGCCTGCTCCCTCCCAGCACAGCCATCAGCTGCCCTCCATAACAATTTACCAATGGAATTAGAAAATGATGATGTGCCTTGGTGAAAGGTAGGTATGCACTGCTGACATTAATATTGTGATGCAGTCATCATTTCTGGATCTGGGTGGGTCAGCCATTCCAGGCAGACATCATAAGGAGAACAGATACATTCATTTTTAATAATTACTGGGCCCAATGCCCAGGGACGGAAAATTCAGTAGACATGTGTAGGACCTGGGGTCTCCAGGCCCTACGGGGCGGTAACGTGACACGAGCGGTCGGGCCACCAAAGGTCTGTGTGTAAAGCAACCATACAACACGCACCTCACATGCGACGAGGAACACACACAATAAGTGACGCCACACTGTAGGAGTTATGTAAATACTCAAGTTTATCCAAGTAGATCACGTTAGATGCAGTTCATGAGGTAGCAGTACATTTCATATGCTGATAATACAATAGCTAGCGATGTACATATCAGTCAGGAGCTATAAAGGCTGTTTCTACCACATATGCAATTCATGAAATAATAGTACTGCCTGGGGCACAACTACCACTCACGTAGCTGCACACGCGCGTTGGGCGCGCTAACCGGTGAAGACTTCAGAACGGGGCACCTAGCATGGAGAGCTACTCGTGATCTCTGACACGTAGCACTGTAATGGGGAATATAAATAACAGAGCGCTACTCGTAATCAATAGCGTTTAACACTTCAATATGGCACATGAATAATAGCCCACTACTCGGAATCAATAGCACGTAACACTTCAACCTGGCACATGAATAACAGCGCGCTACTCGGACTTGATAGCACGTAACACTTCAACATGGCATATGAATCACAGTGCGCTATTCGGAATCAATCGCACGTAAGACTCTAAAGCAGGGCATGTAAAAACAAAGCGCCACTCGTAATCGATGACTCTCGGTACTTTGGAGCGGAGCGTATAACATAAGGCGCCACTCGTAATCAATGACTCTCAGTACTTTGGGACGGAGCATATAACATAAAGCGCCACTCGTAATCAATGACTCTCAGTACTTTGGGACGGAGCATATAACATAAAGCGCCACTCGTAATCAATGACTCTCAGTACTTTGGAGCGGAGCTTCCAGCGCACTTTACTGGGGTCTGACAGTAAATCAAACGATCCAATCATGGAATCCAACCAACATATATAATTTACAAGGGAGCACTCGCACCGCGACACTGGTTGGCAGTGGCACAGCGCGCTGAGCGGCCAACACCATAAAAGCACATGAGGCACGGCGACAAAAAGAGGAAGGGAGACTCACGCCAAGGTGCCAGGTCTAACACGTGTCCCCTCCAGCTGAAAAGTGGGGAGAACTACCCTACCCCAGGGAGTTCCTCATCACTAAGGCGGAAAAATCTGGACAGACCGTCAGCATTGGCGTGATCTGTACCAGGGCGATGTTCCACCGTGAAATCCATACTCTGTAGGGAAATGGACCACCTCAACAGCTTCGGATTCTCACCCCTCATATGCATCAACCATCTGAGGGGCCTGTGGTCCGTCTGAACCCGGAAGTGAGACCCAAACAGGTAGGGTCTTAGCTTCTTCAGCGCCCAGACCACAGCAAATGCCTCACGCTCAATAGCACTCCACCTCTGTTCCCGTGGAAGTAACCTCCTGCTAAGAAAGGCTACGGGTTGATCTAGGCCCTCCTCATTAATCTGTGAAAGAACAGCCCCCACACCATGCTCTGAAGCGTCTGTCTGAACGATAAACTCTTTGGAGAAGTTGGGAGCCAAGAGCACGGGCGCCGTTGACATAGCAGTTTTCAAGGCCTCAAAAGCTTTCTGACAGGTGTCAGTCCAAATCACTTTCCTGGGCTGCTTCTTCGAAGTCAGCGCTGTCAAGGGGGCAACCATGTTGCCATACCCCTTGACAAACCTCCTGTAGTACCCAGTGAGACCTAGGAAGGCTCTCACCTCTGTCTGGGTTTTGGGCGCCTCCCAATTCAGGATGGTTTCTATCTTGGGCTGAAGGGGTGCCACCTGGCCACTCCCAACTTGGTGTCCCAAGTACACCACGGAACCCTGCCCGATCTGGCACTTACTCGCCTTGATCGTGAGGCCTGCCTTGCGCAGCACCATCAACACTTCCCAGAGGTGTCGCAGGTGTTCTTCCCAAGTGGAGCTGAACACCGCGATGTCATCCAGGTAGGCTGCACTGAACGAATCCAGCCCAGCCAACACCTGGTTGACCAATCTCTGGAAGGTGGCAGGGGCATTCTTCATCCCAAATGGCATAACCCGGAACTGGTAGTGCCCATCTGGGGTGGAAAATGCTGACCTCTCTTTGGCCCCCTCGGTCAAGGCGATCTGCCAATACCCAGACGTTAAATCAAACGTGCTGAGGTAGTTGGCAGCCCCTAGCCGATCGATGACCTCATCAGCTCTGGGGATGGGGTGTGCGTCGGTCCTAGTGACCGAATTGAGTCCTCTGTAGTCCACACAGAACCGGAGTTCGGGTGTGGCTCCCGGCGCTGCAGTCTTTGGGACCAAGACCACTGGGCTGGCCCAAGGACTGCTGGAAGACTCAATTACCCCGAGTGCAAACATCTTGGAGACCTCCTCCTTGATGCATGTCCTCACCCTGTCAGTCACCCTGTAGGCCTTGTGCCGCACAGGTGTACTATCCCCAGTGTCCACATCATGGACGCACCAATCAGTGACACCAGGGACCAGGGAAAACAGATCAGAAAATTGTCCCAACAACTGGCGACAATCATTCTGTTGCTCAGGGTTCAGGGTGGAAGAGAGGATGACACCATCCACTGACCCATCGTGCTCCTTGGCTGACAGGAGGTCAGGAAGAGGTTCTGTCTCCTCCTCCATCCCAGCATCTGTTGCCAAGAGCATGCCCACTTGGGACCTCTCCAAGTGGGGCTTGAGGCGGTTGACATGTAGGACCCTTAAGGGGTTCCTAGGAGACTTCAGGTCCACCACGTAGGTAACAGGACTCTTGCGCTCCACCACCTCAAAGGGACCGGTCCACTTATCCTGGAGCGCACACGGCTCCACGGGGGCCAAGACCCATACCTTCTGTCCAGGCTGAAGCTCTACCAGAGTGGCATTCTGGTCGTACCACCGCTTCATCTCCTCCTGGCTGGCTTCCAGATTTGCCTCAGCAAGTTACCTGAATCGCCTAGTCTGATTCCTGAAGGCCAGCATGTAACTATATACATTCTGGGGAGGTTTCCTGGGAGATTGCTCCCAGCCTTCCTTGACCAGACTTAGAGGTCCTCTGACTGGGTGACCATACAGAATCTCGAAGGGACTGAACCCTAGAGACTTCTGTGGCACCTCACGGTAAGCGAAGAGAAGGCATGGTAAGAGGACGTCCCACTTATGCCTCATGGGTCCTTCCAGGCCCATTATCATGCCTTTGAGGGCTTCGGTTGAATCTCTCAACCAACCCGTTTCCTTGGGGGTGGTAAGGTGTGGTGAACTTGTAGGTTACACCACACTCTTGCCAAAGAGATTTCATGTACTTGGAAATGAAATTGGTACCTCGGTCAGACACCACCTCTAGAGGGAATCCCACTCGGGAGAAAATTCCCATCAGTGCACGTCCCACCACGGGGGCTGTCACTGTCCTCAGAGGGATGGCTTCCGGGTACCGGGTGGCATGGTCCACCAGGACCAGGATGAACCTATTGCCCATCGCTGTCCTGGGGTCCAGTGGCCCTACAATGTCAATTCCCACTCGCTGGAATGGGGTACCGACCACAGGGAATGGCTGGAGTTGAGCCTTCTGCTTCCTTCCACTCTTTCCACTTGCCTGGCAAGTCTGTCATGTCCTGCAGTGAGTATCTGAACTCCTGCGCATTTGAGGCCAATAAAAGTGGGTGACAAGCCTTTCAAAGGTCTTGTCCTGCCCCAAATGCCCTGCCAATGGCACATCGTGAGCCAGCCCCAGTAGGAAGGCTCTGAAGTCCTGGGGTACCACCAGCGCACGGGCTGACCCAGGCTCAGCAACCTTAGGCTCTGTATATAGGAGGTCGTTCTCCCAGTAAAAGAAATGTGATCCTGACTGATCGCCTGCGGCCTGGTCTGCAGCCTGCTGCCGCATACCCACGAGAGAAGGGCACTCCTTCTGTGCCTTGCAGAAGTACTCCCTGGTGGGACCCCCTTCCTGCTGCCAATGGGTCAGCTCCGGCAGGTCTCCCAGTTCAGCTATCTGCTCCCCTGTAGGCTCCAGGGCATTCCCCTCAAGGTCTGCTTCCTCCTGGACCGTGGGAACTTCAGGGGCCGGCTTCCATCACCCCTTGCTCCTTCTCTCTGAGGCCGGTTCCTGGGCCTCCCTCTCAGGCTCCAGGACCTCTTGAGTACCTCTACTGGCTGCCATGGACCGTGTGGTGACACACGCCAAATCCGGCATACCCAACGTCTCCAGGTGAGCACTCCGCTCCACCTTAGCCCAAGGTTAGCTCTCCAAATCGTTCCCTAACAAACAGTCTACAGGCATGGCGGGCCTCACAGCTACCTGAAGAGTACCAGAGACCCCCCCCCCACTCAAAGGGAACCTGAGCCACCTTGCAGTGTCTCTCTGTGTTGTCAGCGGCAACAACGGGATAGAATGCATTGGGGACCACCTGCTCCTGAGACACCAGGTGACACCTGACAGCTGTCACACTGGCTCCTGTATCTCTAAGAGCTTCCACTCTATGGCCATTTATGGTCACCCACTGCCTGTACTTCTTAGTGTTCTCAGGCAGCTGGGTTGGAGGGACCACTTCACGGTCTCCTAGCGAGACCAGGGACATCTCTGCGGGACCCCACCCACCTTGGACATCCCTCTCCTCCCCCAAGAGTACACTAGTCACCTGCCGGGGTGGAGCACCAGTGGGTGCTGGTTTACCAAACAATGGACACTTTACATCAGAGGCAAAATGCCCCAAATTGTTACACCTGTAACATCTGACGGGCCCCTTCTGAACAGGAGGAACTGTCGGGGCCCCGGTCGGTTTCTGGGGTGGGGGAGGCTGAGAACCCTTCCCTTGGTTCCCTTGGGGACTATGTGGTGATGTGGCTCTCTGTATCTCACAATAAACTTCTTCTTTGAACTACAACCAGTGCCTTCCTACTTCAGACTACTTTGGGGCCCTTTTTGGAACTGCTTCTGTTTACCCCTGTCCCCCCCACTCTTCTGCTGGGGACCCTGCCCACCTTTGGCGGAATCTCCCACGGGACCCTTGTGGACCTTGGTACTGACCCAGCGGTCCGCCTCCTCAGCAAGCTTGCTAGGGTTAGTCAGCCTACTATCTATCAGGTGCTGGCGTAGCTCAGGAAAACAATTACTGGACAAGTGCTCCCATGCCAATAAATCAAGAAGCCCTTGATAATCATTTACCTTACTACCCTTTACCCAACCATCCAGCGCTCTGCAAAAGAAAGTCACATACTCCACATACGTACTATTGGGAATCTTAGTGCAACCCCTGAACCTCTGTCTATATAACTCAGGGGTCAACCCATACCTAGTCATCAAGGCTTCCTTCATATGGGCGTAAGAATTATGAACATCAGCAGGTAAATCTAACAGTGTGTCCCGCCCTTCACTCAGGAACCGTCCCCACAACCCCGCTCCCCAATCTCTCTCAGGGACCCGGTGGGAAGACATGGCTACCTCGTAGGCTCTGAACCACTGCCCGATGTCGTCATTTTTGAAGAACTCCTTCACTACATCCTTGGGAATATAAACTCTTGGTTCCGCCGGTACTTGCGGTGTGCTGCCACCAGAGGGATTAAGCTCCAAACTTTTTGCTTTCAGCTCCAGCTCCCTCAGCTTCATGTCATGCTCTAATTGTAGTTTCTTTTCTTCCATGGCTAATCTTTGTTTTTCCATATCCATTTGCCCATGAAGTCTTGCCATCTCCACTTCGTGTGCCCGGGTTGCTACCCTGTCTGCCAACTCGTCTGGCGACAGGCCTCTGCCAAACTCATGGACACTTTCTGGTGGAACCATTTCCACCTGATTCTCTGGTGCCTTCGACTCATACCAGGCCCTCAGCGCCTTCACGAGTTGGACCTTGTTTTTCAATCCAGTTTGGGCAATCCTGAACTTGGAGCAAAAACCTTTCAATTCTTCATTGGTATGATTCTGAAGTGCGCCTTCTTCCCAATCTATGTCCTCAAATCCAGAGATTATAGAGGCTGCCCTTCCGGCGGGGAGTGAACCAGGCAGGGCTCTAACAACGGAGGTTCTTGGCAAAACAAAAACAATTACTAGTCTTGTGGCTGTGTTACTGGTCTGCTCTCACTACGTGGTGATCAGTGGTTCACTATACGCAAACCACAAATGCAAATCCGTAAAACCCACCGCTGCCACCAATGTTAGAACTGAGGGGGCTCTGGTTGACGCAGGTGTGAACCCACAACAAGCAGGGACCCTTTACTTCTTGTCAGGGCGAAGGATGACTCCCCAGAATAACCCCTGCTCACCCTCTAGGTGCGTGGCGCGAGCAGTCTAGGCTAAGTCTCAGGCGTACACGGTTAAGCAAATGCAATTACACATACAGTAAACCCCTTGCATGCACCACAAACGGACACCAATCAGGAAGTATATAAAAATAAGCTTTTATGTAGATTCAGCAGATTCAAATACAAGGCCCAGTAACGATGAACTGATGGGGCCACAACTCTTGGAAATACGGTAAAGTCTCTTTGTTACGGAAAGTTCTTTAGGCGGGCACAAGGTAACTGTGGGCCTCAGCGCACTTCGTGCTGAGGCGGCATCCGGCAAGCACACGGCAGATGACAGGGAAATCAGAACGTTGCGGACCCTGGATCCGATTCGAGCTCGCGGTCGAGTTCGTAAGTACAGTACCTTGTTTCTTGACGCGAAGGCGGGTGCGGGATTTCAGCGGCTCTTCGACAGAAGGGCGAAGCGGCGTCCGGGGCTCCCACACTTCACGATGGGGGTCTGATCTTCAGGCTCACGACAAGAGCGGGGTATTGCAGGTGGCGGGTGAACAAAGCGGGGCAGCCGGGCACGCAGATACGTCCGGGCCGTCCGAGGCTTGGAGATGCTCACAAACGCCGATTCCGGCAGGAGGGTGAAGGTGCACAGCGAGCCTCCAACGAGCGAAGTGACAGGGGCAGCCCAGCACAGCGTAGGGGGAGCGGCTCCGATCGAGCGAGGCTCCTCCCAAGGCGGGGGCGGCTAAGCTGGTCCTGGTCACGGCTCAGGGAGGGACTGGGGCACGAGGGTTACAGCTCCGGCGAGGGAAAGGACACCACAGTCCAGCGGCAGGCGAGTGAAGATCAGGTAGAGCCCAATGGTCCTGGGGCTCAGTTCAGGGGGCAAGCTCAGTTCCAAGCCCTTGGAGATCGTTTTGGAAAAGCACAAGTCTTGAAAGTAAAAATAAAGCAAAGTCTTCAGCAACAGTTTCTCTTCTCCCCTTTGGCATCAAGGTCACCACTGCAGGCCAATCCCCGAGGATAGGGACAGTCTTCCTCCTACAGCTTTCCCGGTGCCTCCTCCTCAGGCAGAGATTCTTCTTGGTCAAAAGCGGATCTAGTTTCTTAGGAGCAGGGCTCCTACATTTATACAGCAAATCTTTTGTTCTCCCAGGCCAGGGGGGCCCTTGCCTAGTCCAGTCCGGTTTCTGAGTACTTTGTTTACGTGATGCAGGCTTCTTCTTTCAGAGTGCAGGGCAGAGTCCTCAGACGCTCCACAGGGGGCGGAGCCAGCATTGAGGTGGCAGAGCACTGTCCTATTCAGAGCCTAGTGGTACTCCTCCCCCCCATCTACCTGTTGATCGCCCTATTCACCACCAGGCTACCTAGCCCTGCCCATCTGGGTTCCCCCAGCCCTGTCACTCACACCAGCCAGACATTAGATACACACCACGCAGAGGCGGGCTGAAATGTTTAGGCAAGCAAAGGCCAGCTTTCTAAAAGCGGCATTTGCAAACGCGGAATATTAAAATAAACCTTGGAAAAAGATGTACCTTATTATTCCGAGTTCAGGCATACTAAACTCGATCTTCTACCATGTTCCCTGGGTCGGTCAGGATCATAGGATGTAACAATCCTAGCCGCCCATACTGGCCTATGAGAACAGGGTAGCCTTGCAGTAGTGAACAACAAGATGGCGGTAATTCACTACTAGGACATGCCACGCATCTAGGCCTGTCCTACCTTATGCTTACAACGCACCCTGCCCGTGGGCCTACCAGAGGGGTGACTAATATGCAGCTAAGGGAAGGTTTTAGGGACCGGCAAGTGTGGGCACTTGCCAGGCAGCATGTCAGTACCAGACTGCACGCAGGTTCTGCGATGGCAGACCTTAGACATATTTTACCGGCCGCTTCTGTGGGTGGCACAACCCGTGCTGCAAGCCCACCAGCGGTGTTTGCATTTACATGCCCTGGTGCTCCTGGCGCACTTTACTGGGGTCTGACAGTAAACCAAACAATCCAATCATGGAATCCAACCAACATATATAATTTACAAGGGAGCACTCGCACCGCGACACTGGTTGGCAGTGGCACAGCGCGCTGAGCGGCCAACACCATAAAAGCACATGAGGCACAGCGACAAAAAGAGGGAGGGAGACTCACGCCAAGGTGCCAGGTCTAACATTTCCCTAGATGGCCGCAGAGCACCGGGCCAAAAATCCAGGTGACCCCCCTTGCAAAACCAGGTGGTTTTGAGATAGGCAAATTTGAAGTCACCTCACTACGTTTTGGGCCCTTGCCTGTCGCGGGAACTTTCCCACACAAAAATGTGTGAAAAAAGTGATTTTTTCAGCTAAAAATGAGGTTTGCAGGGGATTCTGGGTAAGGAAACGTTGGGGGATCCATGTAAGCCATACCTCCCTGGAAGCCCCCGGGTGTCTAGTTTTCAGAAATGTATGGGTTTGGTAGGCTTCCCTAGATGGCCGCAGAGATCCAGGCCAAAAACCAAGGTGAGCCCCCTTGCAAAACCAGGTGATTTTGAGGTAGGCAAATTTGAAGTCACCTCACTACGTTTTGGGCCCTTGCCTGTCGCGGGAACTTGGGCCTCCCACACAAGTGAGGCACCATTTTTACCGGGAGACCCAGGAGAACGCTGGGATGTGGGAAATTTGAGTGAGCCCGGTGATGCCACAACTTTCCCACACAAAAATGTGTGAAAAAAGTGATTTTTTCAGCTAAAATTGAGGTTTGCCGGGGATTCTGGGTAAGGAAACTTTGATCCATGCAAGCCATACCTCCCTGGAAGCCCCCGGGTGTCTAGTTTTCAGAAATGTATGGGTTTGGTAGGCTTCCTGTAAGACCTGGAGTCTCCAGGCCCTATGGGGCGGTAACGTGACACGAGCGGTCGGGCCACCAGAGGGCTGTGTGTAAAGCAACCATACAACACGCACCTCACATGCGACAAGGAACACACACAATAAGTGACGCCACACTGTAGGAGTTATGTAAATACTCAAGTTTATCCAAGTAGATCACGGTAGATGCAGTTCATGAGGTAGCAGTACATTTCATAAGCTGATAATACAATAGCTAGCGATGTACATATCAGTCAGGTGCTATAAAGACGGTTCGTACCACATATGCAATTCATGAAATAACCGTACTCCCTGGGGCACAACTACCACTCACGTAGCTGTACACGTGCGTTGGGTGCGCTAACCGGTGACGACCTCAGAACGGGGCACCTAGCACTGTAATAGGGAATATAAATAACAGAGCGCTACTCGTAATCAATAGCGTTCAACACTTCAATATGGCACATGAATAATAGCGCGCTACTCGGAATTAATAGCACGTAACACTTCAACCTGGCATATGAAAAACAACGCGCTACCCGGAATCAATAGCACGTAACACTTCAACATGGCATATGAATCACAGAGCGCTATTCGGAATCAATCGCACGTAAGACTTTAAAGCAGGGCATGTAAAAACAAAGCGCCACTCGTACTCAATGACTCTCAGTACTTTGGAGCGGAGCATATAACATAAAGCGCCACTCGTAATCAATGCCTCTCAGTACTTTGGAGCGGAGCATATAACCCAAAGCGCCACTCGTAATCAATGACTCTCAGTACTTTGGAGCGGAGCTTCCAGCGGGGAGCGCCACGGGACTTGAGGAGCAAGTCTCTGGGCTCTGGTGCAGTTCGTCGGGCACCGCGCTTCAGTACCGCTCGAGGGGGCACACGGAAAGGATCCCTCGGCGGGGTCTCTTCCGTCGCGAAGTCAGGGGGGGGAAAATCCCACGGAGAGGAAACTCGGCTAAGGGTGCGGTGTGGCTCCCAACCCGCAGGGGGCGCACCGGGGGCGATCTCAACCTCCGGGCTTACCTCGATCTCGGCGTCAGCAGGCGTCCGCTCCCACGATGATGGGGGAACTCGGCCCCGGCCTCGCACACCTCCTCCCGCAGCTGCGACGGCAGCGACGGGGCCCCGGGCTTCTCCGCGGGCCTCGTGACACGGCAGGGCACTTCTCCAGGCCTCCAGGCCACGGCGGTGAGCGCGCTGGCTTCGTCCTCACCGGGGGGTGGCTCAAATTAAGGATGGGGTTCTGTGCTCAGCGGAGCACGCTGCCGGGGGTCCCAGACCAGGGCAGGGAGGGCAGGGGTCACAGCGCTAATACCTGGCCGATCCCCGGTGGTTCTCCAGTCAGCTTTGCATCAGGGTTCAGGGGTCAGTCTGGACACGCAGTCTCAGTGCTTGGTGGATAGGTTTTAGAGTTCAGTCTGGACACGCAGTCTCAGTGCTTGGTGAATAGGTTTTAGAGTTCAGTCTGGACACGCAGTCTCAGTATTCAGTCTTGGTTCTCAGCTGTTAGAAGAAGTCTTATTGGCGCAGATGTTTCTGGCGCCCTTAAGGGGTTCTGTTACGGGGGTTAGGAATGGAGAGGGCGACTAGATCCTTCCTAGTCAGGCTGGGCAGAGAGTCTCTGGGTCCTCCTACTGCTGGGCAAGATCAGTGGGTTTCACAGGGTCCCTCACTCACTTAAGAGGCAGCCCCTAGATCCTGTCACTCTCAGAGGCATAAGTCCCTGGCTAGGCCCTACCGCCTCCACTCCTGGTGGATTCTTCCAGCTCTGCTTCACCCCAATGGCCAACTCACCACAAAAGTTTCCCTCCCTCTCTTAAGTAGCCCTAGGTCAGGTGACCTCTAGCCAAGGCGGCAAAAGAAAAACCACACCTCCCTTCTAGAAGGTTCCAGCACATTCCAGGAGCTTCCCCACTCTACCTATGGGACAAAAGGCGGGCTGGAGTCGCAACATTGTTGTGGGGTTCCAGCCAGCTCCTGGCAGCTAGGGTGCTACTATGAAAGACCACTCTGCAGTAGCAGGGGCCTGTGGCAGCCATCTTGGGAGAAGGGAGCACCTGCACCTTAACACTATAAAAACGAAAAAATTCAGGGAAAAAGGGCCAAGTCCAACATAACCCCCTTCCAGCCAAAAGCCAGGGTAGACCGATCAATGCCTTGATGGTCTTCCTTGCTTGGGGCGAGAAAAGGTGGACGCAGGCCCGCAACTGCAGATTCTCTTCCACTCTGGAACCCGATGGTTCCCTCTCAATCCTTCCTGGACCAACGAAACCACCCCACTGGGGCTCCCTAGCTAGTTGTGGCCAGGACCGGCCCCTGGGCCATCCAGATGTCTCTGGCCCTCGTGGTCTCGCAGCGTGGGTGGCAGTAGCCCCAGGCCCGTAGTGCCCGATGACCACTCTCCTACTCTTCCTTGCAGTCCTAAACTGCCTCTGGTCCTTCCACCTGGGGTCCACACCCTTAGGCGGACCAGCCTTCAGGGGCGAGGCTCTCCTCCCCCTAACTCTCCTTCTGGGGTTCCTCACCCTACCCTGCGAGGCACCCTTAGACCACCACTGTCTCCTCAGTACAGGGCCTTGACCCTTCAACTGATTCCTCAACCTAGGGTCTAAACCCTTAGGCTGAGCCGGTGCCCGAGGCAAGACCTTCCTCCCTCTGCACCCCCTCCCAGAGTTCCGCACCCTCCCACCGGGAAGAGTACCCCTGGAAGTTACTTCTGGGGGGACACTGTTAACAGGCGTCCCACCCGCCAGGTCAGGCAACCCCTGAGCCTGGCATCCCAGCCCAGGATCTAAACCCTGCAACTGGGCCAACCCCAGAACCTCAGGAGCGCTGGTTACAGTCGCCCTGGGTCCTCCTGACACTAGGGGTTCCCTTTCCTCGGGCGGCACATCGGGACAGCCTAGGCTCCCAACCTGGGGTTCCCTTGCGGAACTCTCCAGGCCCTGAGACTGCGGTTGGGGCACCTCGGGACACCTCCCCGTCTCACTCCTTCCTATGGATAGGTCGTGAGGCCCTACAACCCTCTCTCCCTGGGACCTAGCTGGGCTATCTGCCACCTCCCCCACCTCGCTTGGTTGGAAGAGCCCTGCACCACCCACTTCAGGGTCACCCACCAATGCCTCCTCAGACACCCTGGTGATGTCATCCTGGGGTAAATAAAGTTCTAGCTCCTGTGGAGCTTTCAGTATGCTGCCACCAGTGTCCTCACTGGACACATTCATCTGGAGGGCACGCAACTCCAGCTCTTTTAGCCGAAGCTCGTGCACCATCTTCATTTCCTCCATTGCCCATCTCTTGTTCTCTCTTTCCTGTTCCAATTTGGCTAGCTCCCACTTTAACTGCCTCTCTTCCCTTCTTTCCTCATACTCCTTTGGAGACGCGCTCCTACTAGACCCTGTCCTACTACTGGCCCCAGAACGTCTCCCTGGGGGCACATTTTCCGACATATCTACATTTAAGATGTCTAGTACTTCCTGGGCGCTCTCCTCCTGAGGTGCATCTGGCGCCTCCTGTCCCTCATCCTCGTTCCCTTCTGGGTGGGCCTCTACCCATGCCCTAATGGCGGTGCGGAGTTCCGGTCCTTTGGCCCTCCGTACCCCAGGCACCCCCATCCCCTGCCCGAACTCCCTCAGTTGCTTCACCGAGTACCCCTCGAGGTCAGCTAACCGGAATTCTATTCTGGCAGGTGGGGACCTAGACACTAAGGAGAAAAATTCCTAGGGGATAGGCAACAGTTCTCAGCTAACCAGGACTCTTGCACTTTCAACCTGGACAGTGGAAATAACAATGCAGCAATCAATGGTTTCAGAGCTCTGCAACAATTAGGCGTTTAATTGCGGCGCCCTCCGCCTCACGGAAGGGTGCTGTATGGTCACAGGTCCTAAGGATCCCACCGCTCGCCAACAATGTAAGACCTGGGGTCTCCAGGCCCTATGGGGCGGTAACGTGACACGAGCGGTCGGGCCACCAGAGGGCTGTGTGTAAAGCAACCATACAACACGCACCTCACATGCGACGAGGAACACACACAATAAGTGACGCCACACTGTAGGTGTTAGAAATGGCGATTTCTGGTTGGCTAGGGCTTGCGCCAAAGCCAGGCAGAAACCACCACTCTAGTCAGGGCAAGGAAGTTACACGCCAAAGATAACCCCTGCTCACCCCCTTGGTAGCTTGGCACGAGCAGTCAGGCTTATCTCTGAGGCGATGTGTAAAGCGTTTGCTCGCGCACCCAGCAACAACACCCAAGGCCCACCACAAAAGAAACTCCACACAAGGTATTCTATAAAAATAACCTTTGTATTACCAAAACACATTAGATAAAACCTCACGCTTTACAATGTGCCAACAGGCACGGGCAGAATTTACAAGGGATTATATGTACAGGGGACAGGGCCACATGGACCACTGTCAGGAATTAGCACTTTGTAGAAATTAGCACTTAGAACAAAGGAATAAAATTACTGTAGCACAAAATAACATATATAGCACACAACCAGTAATTACTGGTATCAGGTAAGTACCACCTACGCAACCCTAACCACCTTAGGAAAATGTCACGCAGGGAACTAGGACCTCACTAGGACCACCTGTACTAGGAGAAAACAAACAACCACCTAAGTATCACAATACCTGTAGGGGTAAACGCACATTACACATGATGCATCACATTCAGAGGTGTAGGGAAGGAAAACACATGATGCATAAAATACATTCAGCGGTGTAAAACAATGCACATGACGCATAAAAACACATTCAGAGGTGCAGGGAAACACAATTGCGCAAGAACTCATATAAGCCACCACCTGTGGCAGTCCCTAGGCCAACTGGCCTTGTAGGGGCTAGGACGCCCTGTCCAGTAAGGTTGCGCAAGCCCCAAGCGTAAAGATCCCAACCTAAACGTTGCAGCTGCCCACTAAGTGCTGGGCAGCTGGAGGAAAGAGCGTGGGCACCACTGTGCTCTTCAATACAAATCTGCCGCTCTCACGTGGAGCCTCTCCTGGGCTCTCGCCTCGCAAAATGCCCCCTAGAGTCCTCGTGGCTCTGAACGTTACTGTGGGGCAAGGGGGGGGGAGCGGCCCGCTGCCTTCTGGGGCCGCTCTATCACGAAACAACTGGTGCCCCCCTTCGTTGGAGCACCACGCGCTCGGAAACCACCAGAATGCCCCCAAGTGCGTGGGAGCCTCACTCGGCTCTAAAGCAACAATGTGCCCCGTCGATGGAGCCTTTCAGGGCTCTATGCAAATATTGCCCCTCTTCGTTGGAGCCTCACGGGGCTCGTGGACACTGCCCCCGCACCCCCAACACATGCGCGGAGTCCCCCAGCCCTTTGCACTCACCGGGCTGCTCTCCGGGGACTCCCGCGTTGTCCTCGTTCTCTCTGCTCCGGGGCCGCAGCACTCGCCGGCGATTCTCTCGCGGCGGGGCAGTCACGTCCTCCTCTCCTCGGGGAAGCGCGGGGTAGGCTCCCGTCCGCTTCCTCCCACGACGTCCTCCCT
Organism: Triturus cristatus; assembly: GCF_964204655.1. Classification (NCBI taxonomy): domain Eukaryota; kingdom Metazoa; phylum Chordata; class Amphibia; order Caudata; family Salamandridae; genus Triturus; species Triturus cristatus. The sequence continues at coordinate 959,462,745 of NC_140579.1, forward strand.
TCACCCGGGCACCTCTTTCTCGCTGCACAGGAGCACGGGGTAGGCTCCCGTCCGCTTCCTGTTCAGACTCCGCCCCTGTCCTCACTCCGGCGCCTGACTTCCTGGGAGCCCGGCCGCGGCGGTGATCTCGGAAATAGCAGGGGTGGGCTCCCTCGCGATAGGGAATACACGGCGGGGTGGGCACCCGCCACCGACCACGGCAATGCGGGGTGGGCACCCGCCTCCAATCGGCACTACGAGGGGGGATCCCTACGCCGGGGATTCCCTCGTTCAGGCAGCAGTTCGGTGCAGCAGAGGCTACACCGACGCGCTCTCTCAGCGCTGGGGTCCAAAGGAAAAGCGCTCCTAGCGCTAGCATTGATAAAAGCGCTCCCAGGCGCTGCCAGTAAAAGTCCAGCAATCAAAAGCCTTGACAAGCAAGGGGGGCAAAGACTGGGCCCAGGGGCCAGCTCACAGGGCCCTCCAGCAGGGAGGCAGTCCCCAGTGGCGGTCTCTCCTGGCGCCCAGCAGCAGCAGGCCCCCCTCAGATATGATCCTAGGAGAGAAGTTTCTGTGGGGACACAGCCCCATTTTTATACAGTAAAAACCCTTTGTCTGAAGGTGCAGTGTGAGGGGGAAAACCAGTCGCAGCTGGTTGGGGAGCACCCTTGATGTGCTCAGCCCCTCACTCTATTCACTGGCAAGGCTAGGGTCGTCAGTCGCACCACAGGGGGCAGAGCCAGCATTGTGTGGGGAAAGCCCTGCCCTATTCAGGACCCAGGTGTACTCCTCCCCAGCCATCAGTATGCTAAGCTCCCTATTCACCACTGGGTGACTCCTCCTGACTCCTCCTGACTCTGGGGAATCCCTAGCCCGTCACATGACCTCAACCAGCCAATCGCCAGACAAGGCACACATTTCATACTGCACACCGAAGTGCCCACTTCTAGAAGTGGCACTTCCACACTAGGTACATGCACGCCGCACACATCATCGCGCAGCATTCAATCACACGAGTCCGCACATACCAAACTCGGGCCTGCATACCCCACGCATCAGGAACTACCAGGACACATACATTCCCCCATGCATTCCTATGGGAGGGCAGGCCAACCTCACTACACACACGCACTTTACCCTGGGACACAGCGGTAAAGTGCGCAGAAACCAAAAATCACTACACCAGTTCACCAATAAAAAGCAAAAAGTTCAGGGGTGAACCTGCCAGAAGGGCCAAGTCCAACAGTAGGAGTTATGTAAATACTCAAGTTTATCCAAGTAGATCACGGTAGATGCAGTTCATGAGGTAGCAGTACATTTCATAAGCTGATAATACAATAGCTAGCGATGTACATATCAGTCAGGAGCTATAAAGACGGTTCGTACCACATATGAAATTCATGAAATAACAGTACTGCCTGGGGCACAACTACCACGCACGTAGCTGTACACGCGCGTTGGGTGCGCTAACCGGTGACGACCTCAGAACGGGGCACCTAGCATGGAGAACTACTCGTAATCTCTGGCACATAGCACTGTAATAGGGAATATAAATAACAGAGCGCTACTCGTAATCAATAGCGTTCAACACTTCAATATGGCACATGAATAATAGCGCGCTACTCGGAATCAATAGCACGTAACACTTCAACCTGGCATATGAATAACAACGCGCTACTCGGAATCAATAGCACGTAACACTTCAACATGGCATATGAATCACAGAGCGCTATTCAGAATCAATCGCACGTAAGACTTTAAAGGAGGGCATGTAAAAACAAAGCGCCACTCGTACTCAATGACTCTCAGTACTTTGGAGCGGAGCATATAACATAAAGCGCCACTCGTAATCAATGCCTCTCAGTACTTTGGAGCGGAGTATATAACCAAAGCGCCACTCGTAATCAATGACTCTCAGTACTTTGGAGCGGAGCTTCCAGCGGGGAGCGCCACGGGACTTGAGGAGCAAGTCTCTGGGCTCCGGTGCAGTTCGTCGGGCACCGCGCTTCAGTACCGCTCGAGGGGGCACACAGAAAGGATCCCTCAGCGGGGTCTCTTCCGTTGCGAAGTCAGGGAGGGGAAAATCCCACGGAGAGGAAACCCGGCTAAGGGTGCGGTGTGGCTCCCAACCCGGGGGGGGGGCGCACCGGGGGCGATCTCAGCCTCCGGGCTTACCTCGATCTCGGCGTCAGCAGGCGTCCGCTCCCACGATAATGGGGGAAGTCGGCCCCGGCCTCGCACACCTCCTCCCGCAGCTGCGACGGCAGCGACGGGGCCCCGGGCTTCTCCGCGGGCCTCGTGACACGGCAGGGCACTTCTCCAGGCCTCCAGGCCACGGCGGTGAGCGCGCTGGCTTCGTCATCACCGGGGGGGGGCTCAAATTAAGGATGGGGTTCTGTGCTCAGCGGAGCACGGTGCCGGGGGTCCCAGACCAGGGCAGGGAGCGCAGGGGTCACAGCGCTAATACCTGGTCGATCCCCGGTGGTTCTCCAGTCAGCTTTGCATCAGGGTTCAGGGGTCAGTCTGGACACGCAGTCTCAGTGCTTGGTGGATAGGTTTTAGAGTTCAGTCTGGACACGCAGTCTCAGTGCTTGGTGAATAGGTTTTAGAGTTCAGTCTGGACACGCAGTCTCCGTATTCAGTCTTGGTTCTCAGCTGTTAGATGAAGTCTTATTGGCGCAGATGTATCTGGCGCCCTTAAGGGGTTCTGTTACAGGGGGTTAGGAATGGAGAGGGCGACTAGATCCTTCCTAGTCAGGCTGGGCAGAGAGTCTCTGGGTCCTCCTACTGCTGGGCAAGATCAGTGGGTTTCACAGGGTCCCTCACTCACTTAAGAGGCAGCACCTAGATCCTGTCACTCTCAGAGGCATAAGTCCCTGGCTAGGCCCTACTGCCTACACTCCTGGTGGATTCTTCCAGCTCTGCTTCACCCCAATGGCCAACTCACCACAAAAGTTTCCCTCCCTCTCTTAAGTAGCCCTAGGTCAGGTGACCTCTAGCCAAGGCGGCAAAAGAAAAAACACACCTCCCTTCTAGAAGGTTCCAGCACATTCCAGGAGCTTCCCCACTCTACCTATGGGACAAAAAGGCAGGCTGGAGTCGCAACATTGTTGTGGGGTTCCAGCCAGCTCCTGGCAGCTAGGGTGCTACTATGAAAGACCACTCTGCAGTAGCAGGGCCCTGTGGCAGCCATCTTGGGAGAAGGGAGCACCTGCACCTTAACACTACAAAAACGAAAAAATTCAGGGAAAAAGGGCCAAGTCCAACACTTCCCTAGATGGCCGCAGAAATCCGGGCCAAAAACCAAGGTGAGCCCCCTTGCAAAACCAGGTGATTTTGAGATAGGCAAATTTGAAGTCACCTCACTACGTTTTGGGCCCTTGCCTGTCGCGGGAACTTGGGCCTCCCACACAAGTAAGGCACCATTTTTACCGGGAGACCCAGGAGAACGCTGGGATGTGGGAAATTTGAGTGAGCCCGGTGATGCCACAACTTTCCCACACAAAAATGTGTGAAAAAAGTGATTTTTCAGCTAAAATTGAGGTTTGCAGGGGATTCTGGGTAAGGAAACGTTGGGGGATCCATGCCAGCCATACCTCCCTGGAAGCCCCCGGGTGTCTAGTTTTCAGAAATGTATGGGTTTGGTAGGTTTCCCTAGATGGCCGCAGAGCACCGGGCCAAAAACCCAGGTGAGCCCCCTTGCAAAACCAGGTGATTTTGAGATAGGCAAATTTGAAGTCACCTCACTACGTTTTGGGCCCTTGCCTGTCGCGGGAACTTGGGCCTCCCACACAAGTGAGGCACCATTTTTACCGGGAGACCCAGGGGAACGCTGGGAGGTGGGAAATTTGAGTGAGCCCGGTGATGCCATAACTTTCCCACACAAAAATGTGTGAAAAAAGTGATTTTTTTCAGCTAAAGTTGAGGTTTGCAGGGGATTCTGGGTAAGGAAACGTTGGGGGATCCACGCAAGCCATACCTCCCTGGAAGCCCCCGGGTGTCTAGTTTTCAGAAATGTATGGGTTTGGTAGGTTTCCCTAGATGGCCGCAGAGCACCGGGCCAAAAACCCAGGTGACCCCCCTTGCAAAACCAGGTGGTCTTGAGATAGGAAAATTTGAAGTCACCTCACTACGTTTTGGGCCCTTGCCTGTCGCGGGAACTTGGGCCTCCCACACAAGTGAGGCACCATTTTTACCGGGAGACCCAGGGGAATACTGGGAGGTGGGAAATTTGAGTGAGCCCGGTGATGCCACAACTTTCCCACACAAAAATGTGTGAAAAAAGTGATTTTTTCAGCTAAAATTGAGGTTTGCAGGGGATTCTGGGTAAGGAAACGTTGGGGGATCCATGCAAGCCATACCTCCCTCGAAGCCCCCGGGTGTCTAGTTTTCAGAAATGTATGGGTTTGGTAGGCTTCCTGTTAGAAATGGGATTTCTGGTTGGCTAAGGCTTGCGCCAAAGTCCGGCAGAAACCACCACTCTAGTCAGGGCATGGAAGTTACACGCCAAAGATAACCCCTGCTCACCCCCTTGGTAGCTTGGCACGCGCAGTCAGGCTTATCTCTGAGGCAATGTGTAAAGCGTTTGCGCGCGCACCCAGCAACAACACCCAAGGACCACCACAAAGGAAACTCCACACAAGATATTACATAAAAATAACCTTTGTATTATACCAAAACACATTAGATAAGAACACACACTCTACAATGTGCCAACAGGCACGGGCAGAATTTACAAGGGATTATATGTACAGGGGACAGGGACACATGGACCACTGTCAGGAAATTGCACTTTTAGAACTTAGGAATAATACTGTAGTACAAAAATAGCAAATGTAGCACACAACCAGCAACTACTGGTAACAGGTAAGTACCACCTACGCAACCCTAACCACCTTAGGAAAATGTCACGCCGGGAACTAGGACCTCACTAGCACCACCTGTACTAGGAGTAAACAAACAACCACATAAGTATCACAATACCTGTAGGGGTAATAGCACGTTACACATGATGCATCACATTCAGAGGTGTAGGGAAGGAAAACACATGATGCATAAAAACATTCAGCGGTGTAAAACAAGGCACATGACGCATAAACACACATGCAGGAAAGGAACAATAGCGCAAGAACTCACATAAGCCACCACCTGTGGCAGTCCCTAGGCCAACTGGCCTTGAAGGGGCAAGGACGCCCTGTGTCCAGAAAAGTCAGGGCGCGCCGGCGCAGGCTGTGCAAACCAGGGCGCACAAGGCACATCCTACACGTAGCAGTTGCCCACTAAGGGCTGGGCAACTGGAGAGATGCTGGGGCCCCACTGTGCCTTCCTAAACAAAGATGGCAGGGGTTGGAGCCTCTCCTGGACTCTAAATATGCCACACTTGTGGCCCCCTGAGCCTCGCAGGCTCTAAACAAGAAATGCCCCCTGAGCCTCGCAGGCTCTAAACAAGAAATGCCCCCTTGTGGATGGAGCCTCGGGGCTCTAAACGAATACTTGACCAATTGTGGGAGCCTCACGGGGCTCGACAAAACTCTGCCACCACGTTGGAGCGCCCCGCGCTCAGAAACCACCAGAATGCCCCCGCCGTCGGTGGAGCCCTCCTGGGGCTCAAGAAACCAAGGAAAACGCCCCCTAGACGTTGGAGCGCTCTGGGCGCTCTGAGCAATCACTGCTGGCCTCGTTGGAGCCTCGTGGGCTCGAGAACACGTTGGGGCGACCCGCTGCCTTCCGGGGCCGCCCGACACTTGCACTGCTCCGGTGCCTGCCGGTGGAGCGCACTCGCTCCCGCCTACAACAAAGGATGCCCCCACTCACCGGGACTGCTGCTCCTTACGTCAGATCCAGCGCGGGGTGGGCTCCCGCCTGGATTCCTCTCCTTCCCTTCTGGCAGCAACAGCGCGGGGCTCCCTCAGGTCACGGGAGCCCCGGTCCACAACTCACTTCCTGCTTCCAGCACAGGAGCGCGGGGTAGGCTCCCGTCTGCTTCCTGTGGGTACAGTCCCGCCCACGTCTTCGCCGAGGCTGCCTGGCTTCCGGTTTCGGACCGGGCCGCAGCGGTGACTTTTCGAGGTAGTCTTACGTCGCGGGGTGGGCACCCGCGACGTGAATTCAAAGAAAAGCGGCAAGGTCCCTGGCGTGGTGGGCACCCGCTAGGGATATCAATCCGTAGGAATGTGGGGTGGGCTCCCGCCTCCAATCTCCGCCACAAGAGGGGGAATCCCTACGCCGGGGATTCCCTGGCCCTGCAGAGGCGACACGGAGCGCTCTAGAAGTGCTGGGGCACCAGATGAAGCGCTCCTAGCGCTATAGGTAAAATAAAAGTGCTTCCAGGCACTTGGAGCAAGTCCAGCCACAAAGTCCTGGTAGAGTCCTTAGGAAGGTAGGCAGGGGGCAAGGCTGGGCCCAGAGCCAGCTCACTGGGCCTCCAGGCAGGGAGGTAGTCCAAGTGGCGGTCCTCTGGCCCAGCAACAGCAGCAGCCCCCTCAGGCAGGATCCTGGAAGAGAACAGTTTCTGTGGGGACACAGCCCTATTTTTATACAGTAAAACCCTTTGTTCTGGGTTCAGGGTGAGGGGGAAAACCAGTCGCAGCTGTTGGGGAGCACCCTTGATGTGCTCAGCCCCTCACTCTATTCACTGGCAGGGCTAGGGTCGTCAGTCGCACCACAGGGGGTGGAGCCAGCATTGTGTGGGGAAAGCCCTGCCCTATTCAGGTCCAAGGTGCACTCCTCCCCAGCCATCAGCATGCTAATCTCACACTCACCACTGGGGCAGACCCAACCAGACTCCTGGAGCCAGGCTCACTGTTGGACCCGGCCTCGTGGCGTGGTCTTAACCCTCTTGGATTGTGCTCGTCCCCCGCACCGGCCTACACGGGCCACCCTCTCAGGCCGCCAGGGACCCCTCCTCCCTTCGAGGCCCCTTTTGGATTGTACCCGTTTTCCTACACCCGCCGCAGCGGCCCCCTTTTACAGGCCGCACAGGGACCCCTCATCCCTTCGGGGTCCCCCCCATGCTTGCTCCACGCACCCGCCCAAGCAGCCCGGCTCCCTCCGGCCTCGGCCCCAGCGAAGCCCCGACATCGAGGCACCAAGATCTGGCCAGGGGGCACCGCATGGCCACTTCACCACTCCCGGAGGAGGAGAGTTTCGATGGGATCCCCGCCGTCCCTCAACACCTAGGTGCGATCAGCCTCCGGCCTCCCCGGGCCTGGCGCCTCTCCCGCTGGGTGTCTGGCCTCTCCCAGCCCGGCCTCTCCGCCCCCCCAGGCGCAAGGGTCCGGACATCAAAGGGCTCCAGACCTATATCTGGGGCAACCCCGCAATGGGACAGTAGTTGTATCCCGGAGTCAAGAGCCCTGCTGATGGAATCACGGCTGACCCTACGGAGAAGAACTCTTGCTGACACTACCACGAGCCCTGCTGACTGCGTCGCGGCTCCACCTTATTGAGACAAGGAACCTCACGGAACATCGGAGCCCTGCTGACGCTGTCGCGGCCCAACCTCGCTGAAACTTCCACCAGAGCCCTGCTGACGTCGTCGCGGCTCGAGCTGAACTGAACCACCTTAAGAGCCCTGCTGACCTAGTCGCGGCTCAAGCTCCACGAACTGATCGACAGAGCCCTGCTGACGCCGTCGCGGCTCGACCACTCCGAGACCCGGAGTCCCTCCAGCTTGAGGATCAAGAACTGGGCCTAAGGTACTCTCGTACCCAGCTGCTACTAAAGACTGTCCCGCTACCCCGTCCCGACCAAAGACTTTGAGACTCTTGCGGATCCCTCAATCCCCCCTTGTATATATTGATCACCGTAACTTCCTAAATGCTGATAAAGAATTGCTCGTCTTGATAAACATCCTCGAGTCCTGTGTGGTGGTGTTACTGTGCTAGTACGGTGTAGGAGAAGGACCTCTCCTAGGAGGCTTCTCAGCAGCGCTCGGCTACTTCGTACAGTGTGGGGGCCCCCCTGGGTGGTCTCTCCGACCCCCCCGGGGTCCGCCTTCCAACACTCACCAGCCAGCTCCAGCCAATCACACGCCAGACACCTTTTACACTAATATGCCAACTCCTAAAAGTGGCACTTCCGCACATGACATAATCACGCATCATACATCATTGCGAAGCATTCGATCACACGAGTCCGCACATACCAGACTCGACCATGCACACCCCACGCATCAGGAACTACCAGGGACGCATACATTTCCCATGCATTCCTATGGGAGGGCAGGCCTATCTCACCACATGCACTCAGAGTGCGCACGCACTTTACCCTGGGACACAGGGAAAGTGCGCAGAAACCAAAAACCACTATCACCAAGTCACCAATAAAAGCAAAAAAGTTCAGGGGTGAACCTGCCAGAAGGGCCAAGTCCAACACAACCCCCTTCCAGCCAAAACGCAGGGCAGACCAATCACCACCGTGATGGAGTTCCCTGCTTGGGGTGATAGAACACAGACGCGGGCCCGCAACTGCAGGGACACCCTCCGGTTCTACGCCACGGTGAACCCATGGAATTCCTTCTAAAACCACTGTCTGGACCAACTGGGCTACCCCACTGGTACTCCCAAGCTGTCCGCGGCCAAGACCAGGCCCTAGGCCACCCAGGTGCCACCGGTCCTTGCCTAATCACAGAGTGGGGGGTAGTAACCCCTGGCACATAGCCTCCATTCTCCACTCTTCCTGTCTGCAAGACAGGACTAGACTGCCACTGGTTCTCCAGCCTAGGGTCTGCACCCTCAGGCGGACCAGGAGTCTCAGGGAAGGCTCTCCTCCCCCTACCTCTTCTCCTAGGGTTCCTCCTCCTCTGGCGAGGGGTACACCTAGAACGCCATTCCAACCCAGGGTTTAACCCCTTAGGTTGCACCGGGGTCAGAGGTGGGCTCTCCCACCCTCTGCACCCCCTTCCAGAGCCCTGCTCCCTACCAACTGGGGCGGTACCTCTGGAAGAAGAACCGGTCGGGACGCTGGTTACAGACGTCCCACCCTTCAGGTCAGGCTGACCCTGAACCTGGCCTTCCAACCTCCGGCCTAGAACCTTTGGTGGAATAATCGCCTGGCACTCCAGGACTTCTGGGGATTTACATTCCATCCTCCTGAGGCTAACATACGACACATAAGTCGGGTGACTGTCTGTCTGGCGCGGATCTCCCGTCCCCTGTCCACCTGACAGTGCGCAGAGATCCCCCAGAACAGAAGTGGTGTCTCCATGGTCACTACACGGGATCCTAGCCCAACTGGGTAGTCCCTGACCCACTGGCTCTTCCACTGGGAAACTCATCCCCCAATCACTCCTCACGCTGGACTCCTGTACCCTCCCTACCGGAGCGGTACTGCCAGACTCTAGAACCACAGGAGCCCTGTTTACAGGCGCTCCAGGTCCTCTACTCACTAGGAGATCTTCCTCAAATGGGCTAACAGGACAGCCTAGGTCCCCAACTTGGTGTTCCCTCATGAAACCATCCAAGTCCTGAGGCAGGGTTTCGTACGTCTGGGGACCCTCGGTCACCCACTTACTCCCGCTCCACTGAGCCAGGCCGTAAGCCCCTACACCCTCCTCGCTATCCTGGGACCTAGCTGGGCTACACTGAGCCTCTTCCACCACGCTGGGCTGGAAGATACCTGACCCGCTACTTTTGGAGTCACTCCCTAATGACTCTAGAGAACCTCTAGCACTTTCCCAGCGCTCTGCTTTATCCGCAAGCTCAAATGGCGCAGACAATCCACACCCCAACAGGTGTTGGCGCAACCCCGGCACACAACAACTGAGCAGGTGTTCTTTGAGAACCAAATCAAACAGTTTATCAAAATCTGGAACTTTTATCCAATCCAACAGTGCATCCTTACATTCACCTACAAACTCCTCCCAAGACTGGTGAGACAGTTTCCTACTGCCCCTGAATTTCAACCTTAACTCCTCCTCTTGGGAAACAGGTACCAGACTGGGGGAACTGGGACTGGGATTTCCTACACTGAAATCTATATAACTACCACCACTGGACTCAACCCTCCCTGGGGAGCCCAGAAAATTAAAACGGCGCGCAGGGGATAGTTTACCCTCCAGAGCTACTTTGCCTCTGGTGGAGGCCCTCTCAGCCTCCTCTATCCTCTCCTGCGCCAAGACCCTCTCAGTCTCTAGCTGTTGCTTCTTGACCTCCAGCGGCGCCATAGCCTGCGCATGCTCTAACCTGAGCTTTTCTAACGCCAGCTGGTGCTCCCTTTCTTTCCTCCTATCTTCCCACTCCTCTGGGGACAGGGAAAGGGATGAGGCGCTGCCTCCTACGCTGGACCCAGCAAGGGTCTCCCTACCTATGGGGTCCTCACTCTCTACTGGCGTCCAGGTACTGTTATCTTCTTCCTCTTCTGAATCTTCAGGGCTCCCCACAGACCCACCACCCTCCAGGTGTGAGGCCCGGGCCCTTTCTTCCTCACTGCGCTCAAGAACCCATTGACCCTTTTGCCATAGGATCAGGCTGCTTCTAAGTTCAGACTGAGAGTCTGACTCATCCACCCCATGTCTCTCTCTTCACAGAACCTTACCAACTCCAACATACTGTACCCAAACAGATCACAGAAATCAAAAGCTGGCTCCATTTTGGCGGACGTTCTTGAGAAAAGATTACACAGGGAACCTAGGGGTCTGAGATTAACAGGAGCACACAATTCACAAAAAGGGTTCAGCAAGCTCTCTCTCCCAGAGAACTCACACTCACTTGCCTAGTGCCACACACCCTTCATCCACACACAACCCTCCCCTCGGACTGGTAAGGCAGTTTCTACCACCCCTGATTCCTCAACCTGACCACACGTGACACAGATACCAAACTCTGGGCGCAGGGCGGGGGACAAATGTACTGGACACTATTATGCTGCCACCACTGGATCCCACCCTCTGGTGAATCCAGAAACACATTTCCACAGAAATGACACTTAAAAGCAAACTTAGAACAATAATCCCTATACCATGTGATTATCTAAATGCAGAGTTTTGTAGTGCGGCCAGTTGCTGCTGCGGTACAGCGCAAACGCAAGTCCAAATCCCACCGCTGCCACCAATGTTAGAAATGGGATTTCTGGTTGGCTAAGGCTTGCGCCAAAGTCAGGCAGAAACAACCACTCTAGTCAGGGCAAGGAAGTTACACGCCAAAGATAACCCCTGCTCACCCCCTTGGTAGCTTGGCACGAGCAGTCAGGCTTATCTCTGAGGCAATGTGTAAAGCGTTTGCGCGCGCACCCAGCAACAACACCCAAGGCCCACCACAAAGGAAACTCCACACAAGGTATTATATAAAAATAACCTTTGTATTATACCAAAACACATTAGATAAGAACACACACTCTACAATGTGCCAACAGGCACGGGCAGAATTTACAAGGGATTATATGTACAGGGGACAGGGCCACATGGACCACTGTCAGGGATTAGCACTTTTAGAATTTAGGAATAATATTGTAGTACAAAAATAGCAAATGTAGCACACAACCAGTAACTACTGGTAACAGGTAAGTACCACCTACGCAACCCTAACCACCTTAGGAAAATGTCACGCCGGGAACTAGGGCCTCACTAGCACCACCTGTACTAGGAGTAAACAAACAACCACCTAAGTATCACAATACCTGAAGGGGTAATAGCACGTTACACATGATGCATCACATTCAGAGGTGTACGGAAGGAAAACACATGATGCATAAAAACATTCAGCGGTGTAAAACAAGGCACATGACGCATAAACACACATTCAGAGGTGCAGGAAAGGAACAATAGCGCAAGAACTCACATAAGCCACCACCTGTGGCAGTCCCTAGGCCAACTGGCCTTGAAGGGGCAAGGACGCCCTGTGTCCAGAAAAGTCAGGGCGCGCCGGCGCAGGCTGTGCAAACCAGGGCGCACAAGGCACAACCTACACGTAGCAGTTGCCCACTAAGGGCTGGGCAACTGGAGAGATGCTGGGGCCCCACTGTGCCTTCCTAAACAAAGATGGCAGGGGTTGGAGCCTCTCCTGGACTCTAAATATGCCACACTTGTGGCCCCTTGAGCCTCGCAGGCTCCAAACAAGAAATGCCCCCTGAGCCTCGCAGGCTCTAAACAAGAAATGCCCCCTTGTGGATGGAGCCTCGGGGCTCTAAACGAATACTTGACCAATTGTGGGAGCCTCACGGGGCTCGACAAAACTCTGCCACCACGTTGGAGCGCCCCGCGCTCAGAAACCACCAGAATGCCCCCGCCGTCGGTGGAGCCCTCCTGGGGCTCAAGAAACCAAGGAAAACGCCCCCTAGACGTTGGAGCACTCTGGGCGCTCTGAGCAATCACTGCTGGCCTCGTTGGAGCCTCGTGGGCTCGAGAACACGTTGGGGTGGCCCGCTGCCTTCCGGGGCCACCCGACACTTGCACTGCTCCGGTGCCTGCCGGTGGAGCGCACTCGCTCCCGCCTACAACAAAGGATGCCCCCACTCACCGGGACTGCTGCTCCTTACGTCAGATCCAGCGCGGGGTGGGCTCCCGCCTGGATTCCTCTCCTTCCCTTCTGGCAGCAACAGCGCGGGGCTCCCTCAGGTCACGGGAGCCCCGGTCCACAACTTACTTCCTGCTTCCAGCACAGGAGCGCGGGGTAGGCTCCCGTCTGCTTCCTGTGGGTACAGTCCCGCCCACGTCTTCGCCGAGGCTGCCTGGCTTCCGGTTTCGGACCGGGCCGCAGCGGTGACTTTTCGAGGTAGTCTTATGTCGCGGGGTGGGCACCCGCGACGTGAATTCAAAGAAAAGCGGCAAGGTCCCTGGCGGGGTGGGCACCCGCTAGGGATATCAATCCGTAGGAATGTGGGGTGGGCTTCCGCCTCCAATCTCCGCCACAAGAGGGGGAATCCCTACGCCGGGGATTCCCTGGCCCTGCAGAGGCGACACGGAGCGCTCTAGAAGCGCTGGGGCACCAGATGAAGCGCTCCTAGCGCTATAGGTAAAATAAAAGTGCTTCCAGGCACTTGGAGCAAGTCCAGCCACAAAGTCCTGGTAGAGTCCTTAGGAAGGTAGGCAGGGGGCAAGGCTGGGCCCAGAGCCAGCTCACTGGGCCTCCAGGCAGGGAGGTAGTCCAAGTGGCGGTCCTCTGGCCCAGCAACAGCAGCAGCCCCCTCAGGCAGGATCCTGGAAGAGAACAGTTTCTGTGGAGACACAGCCCCATTTTTATACAGTAAAACCCTTTGTTCTGGGTTCAGGGTGAGGGGGAAAACCAGTCGCAGCTGGTTGGGGAGCACCCTTGATGTGCTCAGCCCCTCACTCTATTCACTGGCAGGGCTAGGGTCGTCAGTCGCACCACAGAGGCGGAGCCAGCATTGTGTGGGGAAAGCCCTGCCCTATTCAGGTCCAAGGTGCACTCCTCCCCAGCCATCAGCATGCTAATCTCACACTCACCACTGGGGCAGACCCAACCAGACTCCTGGAGCCAGGCTCACCAGCCAGCTCCAGCCAATCACACGCCAGACACCTTTTACACTAATATGCCAACTCCTAAAAGTGGCACTTCCGCACATGACATAATCACGCATCATACATCATTGCGAAGCATTCAATCACACGAGTCCGCACATACCAGACTCGACCATGCACACCCCACGCATCAGGAACTACCAGGGACGCATACATTCCCCATGCATTCCTATGGGAGGGCAGGCCTATCTCACCACATGCACTCAGAGTGCGCACGCACTTTACCCTGGGACACAGGGAAAGTGCGCAGAAACCAAAAACCACTATCACCAAGTCACCAATAAAAGCAAAAAAGTTCAGGGGTGAACCTGCCAGAAGGGCCAAGTCCAACACTTCCCTAGATGGCCGCAGAGATCCGGGCCAAAAACCCAGGTGACCCCCCTTGCAAAACCAGGTGGTTTTGAGATAGGCAAATTTGAAGTCACCTCACTACGTTTTGGGCCCTTGCCTGTCGCGGGAACTTGGGCCTCCCACACAAGTGAGGCACCATTCTTACCGGGAGACCCAGGGGAACGCTGGGAGGTGGGAAATTTGAGTGAGCCCGGTGATGCCACAACTTTCCCACACAAAAATGTGTGTAAAAAGTGATTTTTTTCAGCTAAAGTTGAGGTTTGCAGGGGATTCTGGGTAAGGAAACGTTGGGGGATCCACGCAAGCCATACCTCCCTGGAAGCCCCCGGGTGTCTAGTTTTCAGAAATGTATGGGTTTGGTAGGTTTCCGTAGATGGCCGCAGAGCACCGGGCCAAAAACCCAGGTGACCCCCCTTGCAAAACCAGGTGGTTTTGAGATAGGCAAATTTGAAATCACCTCACTACGTTTTGGGCCCTTGCCTGTCGCGGGAACTTGGGCCTCCCACACAAGTGAGGCACCATTTTTACCGGGAGACCCAGGGGAACGCTGGGAGGTGGGAAATTTGAGTGAGCCCAGTGATGCCACAACTTTCCCACACAAAAATGTGTGAAAAAAGTGATTTATTCAGCTAAAATTTAGGTTTGCAGGGGATTCTGGGTAAGGAAACGTTGGGGGATCCACGCAAGCCATACCTCCCTGGAAGCCCCCGGGTGTCTAGTTTTCAGAAATGTATGGGTTTGGTAGGTTTCCCTAGATGGCCACAGAGCACCGGGCCAAAAACCCAGGTGACCCCCCTTGCAAAACCAGGTGGTTTTGAGATAGGCAAATTTGAAGTCACCTCACTACGTTTTGGGCACTTGCCTGTCGCGGGAACTTGGGCCTCCCACACAAGTGAGGCACCATTCTTACCGGGAGACCCAGGGGAACGCTGGGAGGTGGGAAATTTGAGTGAGCCCGGTGATGCCACAACTTTCCCACACAAAAATGTGTGTAAAAAGTGATTTTTTTCAGCTAAAGTTGAGGTTTGCAGGGGATTCTGGGTAAGGAAACGTTGGGGGATCCACGCAAGCCATACCTCCCTGGAAGCCCCCGGGTGTCTAGTTTTCAGAAATGTATGGGTTTGGTAGGTTTCCCTAGATGGCCCCAGAGCACCGGGCCAAAAACCCAGGTGACCCCCCTTGCAAAACCAGGTGGTTTTGAGATAGGCAAATTTGAAATCACCTCACTACGTTTTGGGCCCTTGCCTGTCGCGGGAACTTGGGCCTCCCACACAAGTGAGGCACCATTTTTACCGGGAGACCCAGGGGAACGCTGGGAGGTGGGAAATTTGAGTGAGCCCAGTGATGCCACAACTTTCCCACACAAAAATGTGTGAAAAAAGTGATTTATTCAGCTAAAATTTAGGTTTGCAGGGGATTCTGGGTAAGGAAACGTTGGGGGATCCACGCAAGCCATACCTCCCTGGAAGCCCCCGGGTGTCTAGTTTTCAGAAATGTATGGGTTTGGTAGGTTTCCCTAGATGGCCACAGAGCACCGGGCCAAAAACCCAGGTGACCCCCCTTGCAAAACCAGGTGGTTTTGAGATAGGCACATTTGAAATCACCTCACTACGTTTTGGGCCCTTGCCTGTCGCGGGAACTTGGGCCTCCCACACAAGTGAGGCACCATTTTTACCGGGACATCCAGGGGAACGCTGGGAGGTGGGAAATTTGAGTGAGCCCAGTGATGCCACAACTTTCCCACACAAAAATGTGTGAAAAAAGTGATTTTTTCAGCTAAAATTGAGGTTTGCAGGGGATTCTGGGTAAGGAAACGTTGGGGGATCAACGCAAGCCATACCTCCCTGGAAGCCCCCGGGTGTCTAGTTTTCAGAAATGTATGGGTTTGGTAGGTTTCCCTAGATGGCCGCAGAGCACCGGGCCAAAAACCCAGGTGACCCCCCTTGCAAAACCAGGTGGTTTTGAGATAGGCAAATTTGAAGTCACCTCACTACGTTTTGGGCCCTTGCCTGTCGCGGGAACTTGGGCCTCCCACACAAGTGAGGCACCATTTTTACCGGGAGACCCAGGGGAACGCTGGGAGGTGGGAAGTTTGAGTGAGCCCGGTGATGCCACAACTTTCCCACACAAAAATGTGTGAAAAAAGTGATTTTTTTCAGCTAAAATTGAGGTTTGCAGGGGATTCTTGGTAAGGAAACATTGGGGGATCCACGCAAGCCATTCCCACACAAAAATGTGTGAAAAAAGTGATTTTTTTCAGCTAAAATTGAGGTTTGCAGGGGATTCTTGGTAAGGAAACATTGGGGGATCCACGCAAGCCATACCTCCCTGGAAGCCCCCGGGTGTCTAGTTTTCAGAAATGCATGGGTTTGGTAGGTTTCCCTAGATGGCCGCAGAGCACCGGTCCAAAAACCCAGGTGACCCCCCTTGCAAAACCAGGTGGTTTTGAGATAGGCAAATCTGAAGACACCTCACTACGTTTTGGGCCCTTGCCTGTCCTGGGAACTTGGTCCTCCCACACAAGTGAAGAACCATTTTTACCGGGAGACCCAGGGGAATGCTGGGAGGTGGGAAATTTGAGTGAGCCCAGTGATGCCACAACTTTCCCACACAAAAATGTGTGAAAAAAGTGATTTTTTCAGCTAAATTTGAGGTTTGCAGGGGATTCTGGGTAAGGAAACGTTGGGGGATCCACGCAAGCCATACCTCCCTGGAAGCCCCCGGGTGTCTAGTGTTCATAAATGCATGGGTTTGGTAGGTTTCCCTAGATGGCCGCAGAGCACAGGGCCAAAAACCCAGGTGACCCCCCTTGCAAAACCAGGTGGTTTTGAGATAGGCAAATTTGAAGTCACCTCACTACGTTTTAGGTCCTTGCCTGTCGCGGGAACTTGGGCCTCCCACACAAGTGAGGCACCATTTTTACCGGGAGACCCAGGGGAATGCTGGGAGGTGGGAAATTTGAGTGAGCCCGGTGATGCCACAACTTTCCCACACAAAAATGTGTGAAAAAAGTGATTTTTTCTGCTAAAATTGAGGTTTGCAGGGGATTCTGGGTAAGGAAACGTTGGGGATCCACGCAAGCCATACCTCCCTGGAAGCCCCCCGGTGTCTAGTTTTCAGAAATGTATGGGTTTGGTAGGTTTCCCTAGATGGCCGCAGAGCACCGGTCCAAAAACCCAGGTGACCCCCCTTGCAAAACCAGGTGGTTTTGAGATAGGCAAATCTGAAGACACCTCACTACGTTTTGGGCCCTTGCCTGTCCTGGGAACTTGGTCCTCCCACACAAGTGAAGAACCATTTTTACCGGGAGACCCAGGGGAATGCTGGGAGGTGGGAAATTTGAGTGAGCCCAGTGATGCCACAACTTTCCCACACAAAAATGTGTGAAAAAAGTGATTTTTTCAGCTAAATTTGAGGTTTGCAGGGGATTCTGGGTAAGGAAACGTTGGGGGATCCACGCAAGCCATACCTCCCTGGAAGCCCCCGGGTGTCTAGTGTTCATAAATGCATGGGTTTGGTAGGTTTCCCTTGATGGCCGCAGAGCACAGGGCCAAAAACCCAGGTGACCCCCCTTGCAAAACCAGGTGGTTTTGAGATAGGCAAATTTGAAGTCACCTCACTACGTTTTAGGTCCTTGCCTGTCGCGGGAACTTGGGCCTCCCACACAAGTGAGGCACCATTTTTACCGGGAGACCCAGGGGAATGCTGGGAGGTGGGAAATTTGAGTGAGCCCGGTGATGCCACAACTTTCCCACACAAAAATGTGTGAAAAAAGTGATTTTTTCTGCTAAAATTGAGGTTTGCAGGGGATTCTGGGTAAGGAAACGTTGGGGATCCACGCAAGCCATACCTCCCTGGAAGCCCCCCGGTGTCTAGTTTTCAGAAATGTATGGGTTTGGTAGGTTTCCCTAGATGGCCGCAGAGCACAGGGCCAAAAACCCAGGTGACCCCCTTTGCAAAACCATGTGGTTTTGAGATAGGCAAATTTGAAGTCACCTCACTACGTTTTAGGCCCTTGCCTGTCGCGGGAACTTGGGCCTCCCACACAAGTGAGGCACCATTTTTACCGGGAGACCCAGGGGAATGCTGGGAGGTGGGAAATTTGAGTGAGCCCGGTGATGCCACAACTTTCCCACACAAAAATGTGTGAAAAAAGTGATTTTTTCTGCTAAAATTGAGGTTTGCAGGGGATTCTGGGTAAGGAAACGTTGGGGATCCACGCAAGCCATACCTCCCTGGAAGCCCCCAGGTGTCTAGTTTTCAGAAATGGATGGGTTTGGTAGGTTTCCCTAGATGGCTGCCGAACACCGGGCCAAAAACCCAGGTGACCCCCCTTGCAAAACCAGGTGGTTTTGAGATAGGCAATTTAGATGTCACCTCACTACGTTTTGGGCCCTTGCCCGTCGCGGGTACTTGGGCCTCCCACACAAGTGAGGCACCATTTTTACCGGGAGACCCAGGGGAACACTGGGAGGTGGGAAATTTGAGTGAGCCCGGTGATGCCACAACTTTCCCACACAAAAATGTGTGAAAAAAGTGTTTTCTTCAGCTAAAATTGAGGTTTGCAGGGGATTCTGGGTAAGGAACCATTGGGGGATCCACGCAAGCCATACCTCCCTGGAAGCCCCCGGGTGTCTAGTTTTCAGAAATGTATGTTTTTGGTAGGTTTCCTTAGATGGCCGCAGAGCACCGGCCAAAAACCCAGGTGACCCCCCTTGCAAAACCAGGTGGTTTTGAGATAGGCAAATTTGAAGTCACCTCACTACGTTTTGGGCCCTTGCCTGTCACGGGAACTTGGGCCTCCCACACAAGTGAGGCACCATTTTTACCGGGAGACCCAGGGGAACGCTGGGAGGTGGGAAATTTGAGTGAGCCCGGTGATACCACAACTTTCCCACACAAAAATGTGTGAAAAAAGTGATTTTTTTCAGCTAAAATTGAGGTTTGCAGGGGATTCTGGGTAAGGAAACGTTGGGGGATCCACGCAAGCCATACCTCCCTGGAAGCCCCCGGGTGTCTAGTTTTCAGAAATGGATGGGTTTGGTAGGTTTCCCTTGATGGCCGCCGAACACCGGGCCAAAAACCCAGGTGACCCCCCTTGCAAAACCAGGTGGTTTTGAGATAGGCAATTTTGATGTCACCTCACTACGCTTTGGGCCCTTGCCTGTCGCGGGTACTTGGGCCTCCCACACAAGTGAGGCACCATTTTTACCGGGAGACCCAGGGGAACTCTGGGAGGTGGGAAATTCGAGTGAGCCCGGTGATGCCACAACTTTCCCACACAAAAATGTGTGAAAAAAGAGATTTTTTCAGCTAAAATTGAGGTTTGCAGGGGATTCTGGGTAAGGAAACGTTGGGGGATCCACGCAAGCCATACCTCCTTGGAAGCCCCCGGGTATGTAGTTGTCAGAAATGTATGGGTTTGGTAGGTTTCCCTAGATGGCCGCAGATCACCGGGCCAAAAACCCAGGTGACCCCCCTTGCAAAACCAGGTGGTTTTGAGACAGGCAAATTTGAAGTCACCTCACTACGTTTTGGGCCCTTGCCTGTCACGGGAACTTGGGCCTCCCACACAAGTGAGGCACCATTTTTACCGGGAGACCCAGGTAAACGCTGGGAGGTGGGAAATTTGAGTGAGCCCGGTGATGCCACAACTTTCCCACACAAAAATGTGTGAAAAAAGTGATTTTTTTTTCAGCTAAAATTGAGGTTTGCAGGGGATTCTGGGTAAGACAACGTTGGGGGATCCATGCAAGCCATACCTCCCTGGAAGCCCCCGGGTGTCTAGTTTTCAGAAATGGATGGGTTTGGTAGGTTTCCCTAGATGGCCGCCGAACACCGGGCCAAAAACCCAGGTGACCCCCCTTGCAAAACCAGGTGGTTTTGAGATAGGCAATTTTGATGTCACCTCACTACGTTTTGGGCTCTTGCCTGTCGCGGGTACTTGGGCCTCCCACACAAGTGAGGCACCATTTTTACCGGGAGACCCAGGGGAATGCTGGGAGGTGGGAAATTTGAGAGAGCTCGGTGATGCCACAACTTTCCCACACAAAAATGTGTGAAATAAGTGATTCTTTCAGCTAAAATTGAGGTTTGCAGGGGATTCTGGGTAAGGAAACGTTGGGGGATCCACGCAAGCCAAACCTCCCTGGAAGCCCCCGGGTGTCTAGTTTTCAGAAATGCATGGGTTTGGTAGGTTTCCCTAGATGGCTGCAGAGCACCGGGCCAAAAACCCAGGTGACCCCCCTTGCCAAACCAGGTGGTTTTGAGATAGGCAAATTTGAAGTCACCTCACTACGTTTTGGGCCCTTGCCTGTCGCGGAAACTTGGGCCTCCCACACAAGTGAGGCACCATATTTACCGGGAGACCCAGGGGAACGCTGGGAGGTGGGAAATTTGAGTGAGCCCAGTGATGCAACAACTTTCCCACACAAAAATGTGTGAAAAAGGTGATTTTTTTCAGCTAAAACTGAGGTTTGCAGGGGATTTTGGGTAAGGAAACTTTGGGGGATCCACGCAAGCCATACCTCCCTGGAAGCCCCCGGGTGTGTAGTTTTCAGAAATGTATGGGTTTGGTAGGTTTCCATAGATGGCCGCAGGGCACCGGGCCAAAAACCGAGGTGACCCCCCTTGCAAAACCAGGTTGTTTTGAGATAGGCAAATTTGAAGTCACCTCACTATGTTTTGGGCCCTTGCCTGTCACGGGAACTTGGGCCTCCCTCACAAGTGAGGCACCATTTTTACCGGGAGACCCAGTGGAACGCTGGGAGGTGGGAAATTTGAGTGAGCCCGGTGATGCCACAACTTTCCCACACAAAAATGTGTGAAAAAGGTGATTTTTTCAGCTAAAACTGAGGTTTGCAGGGGATTCTGGGTAAGGAAACTTTGGGGGATCCACGCAAGCCATACCTCCCTGGAAGCCCCCGGGTGTGTAGTTTTCAGAAATCTATGGGTTTGGTAGGTTTCCGTAGATGGCCGCAGAGCACCGGGCCAAAAACCCAGGTGACCCCCCTTGCAAATCCAGGTTGTTTTGAGATAGGCAATTTTGATGTCACCTCACTATGTTTTGGGCCCTTGCCTGTCGCGGGTACTTGGGCCTCCAACACAAGTGAGGCACCATTTTTACCGGGAGACCCAGGGGAACGCTGGGAGGTGGGAAATTTGAATGAGCCCGGTGATACCACAACTTTCCCACACAAAAATGTGTGAAAAAAGTGATTTATTCAGCTAAAATTTAGGTTTGCAGGGGATTCTGGGTAAGGAAACGTTGGGGGATCCACGCAAGCCATACCTCCCTGGAAGCCCCCGGGTGTCTAGTTTTCAGAAATGTATGGGTTTGGTAGGTTTCCCTAGATGGCCACAGAGCACCGGGCCAAAAACCCAGGTGACCCCCCTTGCAAAACCAGGTGGTTTTGAGATAGGCACATTTGAAATCACCTCACTACGTTTTGGGCCCTTGCCTGTCGCGGGAACTTGGGCCTCCCACACAAGTGAGGCACCATTTTTACCGGGACATCCAGGGGAACGCTGGGAGGTGGGAAATTTGAGTGAGCCCAGTGATGCCACAACTTTCCCACACAAAAATGTGTGAAAAAAGTGATTTTTTCAGCTAAAATTGAGGTTTGCAGGGGATTCTGGGTAAGGAAACGTTGGGGGATCAACGCAAGCCATACCTCCCTGGAAGCCCCCGGGTGTCTAGTTTTCAGAAATGTATGGGTTTGGTAGGTTTCCCTAGATGGCCGCAGAGCACCGGGCCAAAAACCCAGGTGACCCCCCTTGCAAAACCAGGTGGTTTTGAGATAGGCAAATTTGAAGTCACCTCACTACGTTTTGGGCCCTTGCCTGTCGCGGGAACTTGGGCCTCCCACACAAGTGAGGCACCATTTTTACCGGGAGACCCAGGGGAACGCTGGGAGGTGGGAAGTTTGAGTGAGCCCGGTGATGCCACAACTTTCCCACACAAAAATGTGTGAAAAAAGTGATTTTTTTCAGCTAAAATTGAGGTTTGCAGGGGATTCTTGGTAAGGAAACATTGGGGGATCCACGCAAGCCATTCCCACACAAAAATGTGTGAAAAAAGTGATTTTTTTCAGCTAAAATTGAGGTTTGCAGGGGATTCTTGGTAAGGAAACATTGGGGGATCCACGCAAGCCATACCTCCCTGGAAGCCCCCGGGTGTCTAGTTTTCAGAAATGCATGGGTTTGGTAGGTTTCCCTAGATGGCCGCAGAGCACCGGTCCAAAAACCCAGGTGACCCCCCTTGCAAAACCAGGTGGTTTTGAGATAGGCAAATCTGAAGACACCTCACTACGTTTTGGGCCCTTGCCTGTCCTGGGAACTTGGTCCTCCCACACAAGTGAAGAACCATTTTTACCGGGAGACCCAGGGGAATGCTGGGAGGTGGGAAATTTGAGTGAGCCCAGTGATGCCACAACTTTCCCACACAAAAATGTGTGAAAAAAGTGATTTTTTCAGCTAAATTTGAGGTTTGCAGGGGATTCTGGGTAAGGAAACGTTGGGGGATCCACGCAAGCCATACCTCCCTGGAAGCCCCCGGGTGTCTAGTGTTCATAAATGCATGGGTTTGGTAGGTTTCCCTAGATGGCCGCAGAGCACAGGGCCAAAAACCCAGGTGACCCCCCTTGCAAAACCAGGTGGTTTTGAGATAGGCAAATTTGAAGTCACCTCACTACGTTTTAGGTCCTTGCCTGTCGCGGGAACTTGGGCCTCCCACACAAGTGAGGCACCATTTTTACCGGGAGACCCAGGGGAATGCTGGGAGGTGGGAAATTTGAGTGAGCCCGGTGATGCCACAACTTTCCCACACAAAAATGTGTGAAAAAAGTGATTTTTTCTGCTAAAATTGAGGTTTGCAGGGGATTCTGGGTAAGGAAACGTTGGGGATCCACGCAAGCCATACCTCCCTGGAAGCCCCCCGGTGTCTAGTTTACAGAAATGTATGGGTTTGGTAGGTTTCCCTAGATGGCCGCAGAGCACAGGGCCAAAAACCCAGGTGACCCCCTTTGCAAAACCATGTGGTTTTGAGATAGGCAAATTTGAAGTCACCTCACTACGTTTTAGGCCCTTGCCTGTCGCGGGAACTTGGGCCTCCCACACAAGTGAGGCACCATTTTTACCGGGAGACCCAGGGGAATGCTGGGAGGTGGGAAATTTGAGTGAGCCCGGTGATGCCACAACTTTCCCACACAAAAATGTGTGAAAAAAGTGATTTTTTCTGCTAAAATTGAGGTTTGCAGGGGATTCTGGGTAAGGAAACGTTGGGGATACACGCAAGCCATACCTCCCTGGAAGCCCCCAGGTGTCTAGTTTTCAGAAATGGATGGGTTTGGTAGGTTTCCCTAGATGGCTGCCGAACACCGGGCCAAAAACCCAGGTGACCCCCCTTGCAAAACCAGGTGGTTTTGAGATAGGCAATTTAGATGTCACCTCACTACGTTTTGGGCCCTTGCCTGTCGCGGGTACTTGGGCCTCCCACACAAGTGAGGCACCATTTTTACCGGGAGACCCAGGGGAACACTGGGAGGTGGGAAATTTGAGTGAGCCCAGTGATGCCACAACTTTCCCACACAAAAATGTGTGAAAAAAGTGTTTTCTTCAGCTAAAATTGAGGTTTGCAGGGGATTCTGGGTAAGGAACCATTGGGGTATCCACGCAAGCCATACCTCCCTGGAAGCCCCCGGGTGTCTAGTTTTCAGAAATGTATGTTTTTGGTAGGTTTCCTTAGATGGCCGCAGAGCACCGGGCCAAAAACCCAGGTGACCCCCCTTGCAAAACCAGGTGGTTTTGAGATAGGCAAATTTGAAGTCACCTCACTACGTTTTGGGCCCTTGCCTGTCACGGGAACTTGGGCCTCCCACACAAGTGAGGCACCATTTTTACCGGGAGACCCAGGGGAACGCTGGGAGGTGGGAAATTTGAGTGAGCCCGGTGATACCACAACTTTCCCACACAAAAATGTGTGAAAAAAGTGATTTTTTTCAGCTAAAATTAAGGTTTGCAGGGGATTCTGGGTAAGGAAACGTTGGGGGATCCACGCAAGCCATACCTCCCTGGAAGCCCCCGGGTGTCTAGTTTTTAGAAATGGATGGGTTTGGTAGGTTTCCCTTGATGGCCGCCGAACACCGGGCCAAAAACCCAGGTGACCCCCCTTGCAAAACCAGGTGGTTTTGAGATAGGCAATTTTGATGTCACCTCACTACGCTTTGGGCCCTTGCCTGTCGCAGGTACTTGGGCCTCCCACACAAGTGAGGCACCATTTTTACCGGGAGACCCAGGGGAACTCTGGGAGGTGGGAAATTTGAGTGAGCCCGGTGATGCTACAACTTTCCCACACAAAAATGTGTGAAAAAAGAGATTTTTTCAGCTAAAATTGAGGTTTGCAGGGGATTCTGGGTAAGGAAACGTTGGGGGATCCACGCAAGCCATACCTCCTTGGAAGCCCCCGGGTATGTAGTTGTCAGAAATGTATGGGTTTGGTAGGTTTCCCTAGATGGCCGCAGATCACCGGGCCAAAAACCCAGGTGACCCCCCTTGCAAAACCAGGTGGTTTTGAGATAGGCAAATTTGAAGTCACCTCACTACGTTTTGGGCCCTTGCCTGTCACGGGAACTTGGGCCTCCCACACAAGTGAGGCACCATTTTTACCGGGAGACCCAGGTAAACGCTGGGAGGTGGGAAATTTGAGTGAGCCCGGTGATGCCACAACTTTCCCACACAAAAATGTGTGAAAAAAGTGATTTTTTTTTCAGCTAAAATTGAGGTTTGCAGGGGATTCTGGGTAAGACAACGTTGGGGGATCCACGCAAGCCATACCTCCCTGGAAGCCCCCGGGTGTCTAGTTTTCAGAAATGGATGGGTTTGGTAGGTTTCCCTAGATGGCCGCCGAACACCGGGCCAAAAACCCAGGTGACCCCCCTTGCAAAACCAGGTGGTTTTGAGATAGGCAATTTTGATGTCACCTCACTACGTTTTGGGCCCTTGCCTGTCGCGGGTACTTGGGCCTCCCACACAAGTGAGGCACCATTTTTACCGGGAGACCCAGGGGAATGCTGGGAGGTGGGAAATTTGAGAGAGCTCGGTGATGCCACAACTTTCCCACACAAAAATGTGTGAAATAAGTGATTCTTTCAGCTAAAATTGAGGTTTGCAGGGGATTCTGGGTAAGGAAACTTTGGGGGATCCACGCAAGCCATACCTCCCTGGAAGCCCCCGGGTGTGTAGTTTTCAGAAATGTATGGGTTTGGTAGGTTTCCGTAGATGGCCGCAGGGCACCGGGCCAAAAACCGAGGTGACCCCCCTTGCAAAACCAGGTTGTTTTGAGATAGGCAATTTTGATGTCACCTCACTATGTTTTGGGCCCTTGCCTGTCGCGGGTACTTGGGCCTCCCACACAAGTGAGGCACCATTTTTACCGGGAGACCCAGGGGAACGCTGGGAGGTGGGAAATTTGAGTGAGCCCGGTGATACCACAACTTTCCCACACAAAAATGTGTGAAAAAAGTGATTTTTTCAGCTAAAATTGAGGTTTGCAGGGTATTCTGGGTAAGAAAACGTTGGGGGATCCACGCAAGCCATACCTCCCTGAAAGCCCCCGGGTGTCTAGTTTTCAGAAATGTATGGGTTTGGTAGGTTTCCCTAGATGGCCGCCGAACACTGGGCCAAAAACCCAGGTGACCCCCCTTGCAAAACCAGGTGGTTTTGAGATAGGCAAATTTGAAGTCACCTCACTACGTTTTTGGCCCTTGCCTGTCGCGGGAACTTGGGCCTCCCACACAAGTGAGGCACCATTTTTACCTGGAGACCCAGGGGAATGCTGGGAGGTGGGAAATTTGAGTGAGCCCGGTGATGCCACAACTTTCCCA
Source organism: Triturus cristatus (assembly GCF_964204655.1). NCBI lineage: Eukaryota > Metazoa > Chordata > Amphibia > Caudata > Salamandridae > Triturus > Triturus cristatus. Next base: position 959,488,434 of record NC_140579.1, read on the forward strand.
CACAAAAATGTGTGAAAAAAGTGATTTTTTTCAGCTAAAATTGAGGTTTGCAGGGGATTCTGGGTAAGGAAACGTTGGGGATCCACGCAAGCCATACCTCCCTGGAAGCCCCCCGGTGTCTAGTTTTCAGAAATGTATGGGTTTGGTAGGTTTCCCTAGATGGCCGCAGAGCACCGGGCCAAAAACCCAGTTGACCCCCCTTGCAAAACCAGGTGGTTTTGAGACAGGCAAATTTGAAGTCACCTCACTATGTTTTGGGCCCTTGCCTGTCACGGGAACTTGGGCCTCCCTCACAAGTGAGGCACCATTTTTACCGGGAGACCCAGTGGAACGCTGGGAGGTGGGAAATTTGAGTGAGCCCGGTGATGCCACAACTTTCCCACACAAAAATGTGTGAAAAAGGTGATTTTTTCAGCTAAAACTGAGGTTTGCAGGGGATTCTGGGTAAGGAAACTTTGGGGGATCCACGCAAGCCATACCTCCCTGGAAGCCCCCGGGTGTGTAGTTTTCAGAAATGTATGGGTTTGGTAGGTTTCCGTAGATGGCCGCAGAGCACCGGGCCAAAAACCGAGGTGACCCCCCTTGCAAATCCAGGTTGTTTTGAGATAGGCAATTTTGATGTCACCTCACTATGTTTTGGGCCCTTGCCTGTCGCGGGTACTTGGGCCTCCAACACAAGTGAGGCACCATTTTTACCGGGAGACCCAGGGGAACGCTGGGAGGTGGGAAATTTGAATGAGCCCGGTGATACCACAACTTTCCCACACAAAAATGTGTGAAAAAAGTGATTTTTTCAGCTAAAATTGAGGTTTGCAGGGTATTCTGGGTAAGGAAACGTTGGGGGATCCACACAAGCCATACCTCCCTGAAAGCCCCCGGGTGTCTAGTTTTCAGAAATGTATGGGTTTGGTAGGTTTCCCTAGATGGCCGCCGAACACTGGGCCAAAAACCCAGGTGACCCCCCTTGCAAAACCAGGTGGTTTTGAGATAGGCAAATTTGAAGTCACCTCACTACGTTTTGGGCCCTTGCCTGTCGCGGGAACTTGGGCCTCCCACACAAGTGAGGCACCATTTTTACCTGGAGACCCAGGGGAATGCTGGGAGGTGGGAAATTTGAGTGAGCCCGGTGATGCCACAACTTTCCTACACAAAAATGTGTGAAAAAAGTTATTTTTTTCAGCTAAAATTGAGGTTTGCAGGGGATTCTGGGTAAGGAAACGTTGGGGGATCCACGCATGCCATACCTCCCTGGAAGCCCCCGGTTGTCTAGTTTTCAGAAATGTATGGGTTTGGTAGGTTTCCCTAGATGGCCGTAGAACACCGGGCCAAAAACCCAGGTGACCCCCCTTGCAAAACCAGGTGGTTTTGAGCTAGGCAAATTTGAAGTCACCTCACTACGTTTTGGGTCCTTGCCTGTCGCCGGAACTTGGGCCTCCCACACAAGTGAGGCACCATTTTTACCGGGAGACCCAGGGGAACGCTGGGAGGGGGGAAATTTGAGTGAGCCCGGTGATGCCACAACTTTCCCACACAAAAATGTGTGAAAAAAGCGATTTTTTCAGCTAAAATTGAGGTTTGCAGGGGATTCTGGGTAAGGAAACGTTGGGGGATCCACGCAAGCCAAATCTCCCTGGAAGCCCCCGGGTGTCTAGTTTTCATAAATGCATGGGTTTGGTAGGTTTCCCTAGATGGCCGCAGAGCACCGGGCCAAAAACCCAGGTGACCCCCCTTGCAAAACCAGGTGGTTTTGAGATAGGCAAATTTGAAGTCACCTCACTACGTTTTGGGCCCTTGCCTGTCGCGGGAACTTGGGCCTCCCACACAAGTGAGGCACCATTTTTACCGGGAGACCCAGGGGAACGCTGGGAGGTGGGAAATTTGAGTGAGCCGGGTGATGCCACAACTTTCCCACACAAAAATGTGTGAAAAAAGTGATACTTTCAGCTAAAATTGAGGTTTGCAGGGGATTATACCTCCCTGGAAGCCCCCGGGTATCTAGTTTTCAGAAATGCATGGGTTTGGTAGGTTTGCTGTTAGAAATGGGATTTCTGGTTGGCTAAGGCTTGCGCCAAAGTCAGGCAGAAACCACCACTCTAGTCAGGGCAAGGAAGTTACACGCCAAAGATAACCCCTGCTCACCCCCTTGGTTGCTTGTCACGAGCAGTCAGGCTTATCTCTGAGACAATGTGTAAAGCGTTTGCGCGCGCACCCAGCAACAGCACCCAAGGCCCACCACAAAGGAAACTCCACACAAGGTATTCTATAAAAATAGCCTTTGTATTCTACAAAACACATTAGATAAAAACACACACATTACAATGTGCCATCAGGCACGGGCAGAATTTACAAGGGATTATATGTACAGGGGACAGGGCCACATGGACCACTGTCAGGGATTAGCACTTTGTAAATTCTGCCCGTGCCTGTTGGCACATTGTAAAGTGTGTGTTTTTATCTAATGTGTTTTGTAGAATACAAAGGCTATTTTTATAGAATACATTGTGTGGAGTTTCCTTTGTGGTGGGCCTTGGGTGTTGTTGCTGGGTGCGCGCGCAAACGCTTTACACATTGCCTCAGAGATAAGCCTGACTGCTCGTGCCAAGCTACCAAGGGGGTGAGCAGGGGTTATCTTTGGCGTGTAACTTCCTTGCCCTGACTAGAGTGGTGGTTTCTGCCTGACTTTGGCGCAAGCCTTAGCCAACCAGAAATCCCATTTCTAACATTGGTGGCAGCGGTGGGATTGGCCCAGTGGGAGAGAGTGCTTCCCCGTATCAGGAGGCTCGACCGAGGGAGCTGCACGGTGATTGGAGGGAGCTCACGCCCCCTCGTGCTCTTCCCCGAGGCCACTGCGGAAGTGGAAGTTCAGCAGCGGCCGCCTCAGCGCGATCCGGTGAGAGACTGAGAAGCGTGGCGGAGCCCTCCCCGCGACATGGCCTGGAGCCTTGCCAGTTCGCGGTAAGTGAAGCTGGCTGGGGGGATAACCAAATCAAAGCACCACTCCGGTGCCTCCCTCCCGAGCAGCCCCGCCTGACAGGGCCTGCTCCAACACCCGAGACGTACCGGAGCAACCCCGCTGGTGCAGGTCGCCCCCAAACCAAGGCCCGAGTTTTCTCCTTGTGGTCCCGGCCACATTCCTTCCGGAGCGGCCCCACTTGGCAGCGGGCCGCTCCAACGAGGCCCACCTCCCCGTGACAAAAGGGGCATTATTACTGCTGAGTCCCCCGAGTGGGACTCCAACGACGGGGCACGTTGTTCTCGAGCCTAGAAGGCTCCCACGTACTCGGGGGCATTGTTGTAGTTTCTGAGCGCGTGGCGCTCCAACGACGGGGCAAGATTTGCGAGAGCCCATCGAGGCTCCACCTAAAGGGGGCACCAGTTGTTTCGTGACGGGCGGCCCCAGATGGCAGCGGGTCGCTCCCCCCTTGCCCCACAGTAACGTTTAGGGCCACGAAGGCTCTAGGGGGCATTTTAATTGTTTTAGAGCCCAGGGAGGCTCCACGGGAGCAACAGAGTTGTTTTAAAGGGCACAGTGGTGCCACGCTCATTCCTCCAGCTGCCCAGCACTTAGTGGGCAGCTGCAACGTTTAGGTTGGGAACTCTACGCTCTTTGCTTGCGCAGCTGGCGCAGCCTTATCTGGACAGGGTGTCCTAGCCCCAACGAGGCCAGTTGGCCTAGGGACTGCCACAGTGTGGCTAATGTGAGTTTTGCGTTATTCTTCCTAACCTGCACCGCTGAATGTGTTTTTATGCGTCATGTGCTTTCTTTTACACCACTGAATGTATTTTATGCATCATGTGTTTTCCTTCCCTACACCTCTGAATGTGCTGCATCATGTGTAACGTGCTATTACCCCTACAGGTATTGTGATACTTAGGTGGTTGTACAGGTTCCTAGTACAGGTGGTACTAGTGGGGTCCTGATTCCCTGTGCAATATTTTCCTAAGGTGGTTAGGGTTGCGTAGGTGGTACTTACCTGATACCAGTAGTTACTGGTTGTGTGCGATATGTGTTATTTTGTGCTACAGTAATTTTATATCCTATTTCTAAAAAGTGCTAATCCCTGACAGTGGTCCATGTGGCCCTGTCCCCTGTACATATAATCCCTTGTAAATTCTGCCCGTGCCTGTTGGCACATTGTAAAGTGTGTGTTTTTATCTAATGTGTTTTGTAGAATACAAAGGCTATATTTATAGAATACCTTGTGTGGAGTTTCCTTTGTGGTGGGCCTTGGGTGTTGTTGCTGGGTGCGCGCGCAAACGCTTTACACATTGCCTCAGAGATAAGCCTGACTGCTCATGCCAAGCTACCAAGGGGGTGAGCAGGGGTTATCTTTGGCGTGTAACTTCCTTGCCCTGACTAGAGTGGTGGTTTCTGCCTGACTTTGGCGCAAGCCTTAGCCAACCAGAAATCCCATTTCTAACATTGGTGATCAGCGGTGGGATTTGGACTTGCGTTTGCGCTGTACCGCAGCGGCAACTGGCCGCACTACAAAACTCTGCATTTAGATAATCACATGGTATAGGGATTATTGTTCTAAGTTTGTTTTTAATTGTCATTTCTTTGGAAATGTGTTTTTGTGCACTGTGAATTAGGTGTCCCTAGCTCGGGAGGGTAGATCATCCCCCCAAGTGCATTGTGTTTTCTGGATTCACCAGAGGGTGGGATCCAGTGGTGGCAGCGTAATAGTGTCCAGTACATTTGTCCCCCGCCCTGCGCCCAGAGTTGGTACCTGTGTCACGTGGTGGTCAGGTTGAGGAATCAGGGGTGGTAGAAACTGCCTTACCAGTCCGAGGGGAGGGTTGTGTGTGTGGATGAATGGTGTGTGGCACTAGGCAAGTGAGTGTGAGTTCTCTGGGAGAGAGAGCTTGCTGAATCCTTTGTGAATTGTGTACTCCTGTGTTAAACGCAGACCCCTAGGTTCCCTGTGTGATCTTTTCTCTGGAACGTCTGCCAGAATGGAGCCTGCTTTTGATCCCAGTGATCTAGTTTATTACAGTATGCAGGAGTTGGAAAGGTTCTGTAGAGAGAGAAACATAGGGGTGAGAGAGTCAGACACTGTGTACGAACTGAGGAACCACATGATTGGATGGCAAGCAGGTGAATGGGAACGTGAGCGCAGGGAGGAAGAAAGGGCCCGGGCCTCACACCTGGAGGGTGGTGGGTCTGTGGGGAGCCCTGAAGATTCAGAAGAAAATGACAGTACCTGGACGCCAGTAGAGAGTGAGGACCCCGTAGGTAGGGAGTCCCTTGCTGGGTCCAGCGTAGGAGATAGCGCCTCATCCCTTTCCCTGTCCCCTGAGCACAGTGGTAGTTTTCTGGATTCCCCAGTGAGGGTGGAGTCCAGTGGTGGCAGCGATATAGAGTGCAGTACAGAGAGTCCCATTCCCAGTTCACCCAGTCTGGTACCTGTTTCCCAAGAAGAGGAGTATAGGTTGAAATTCAGGGGCAGTAGGAAGCTGTCTCACCATTCTTGGGAGGAGTTTTTGGGGGAATGTGATGATGCACTGTTTGATTGGGTAAGAGTTACCACAGAAGATGATTTTGATAAACTGTATAGACTGGTTATCAAAGAGCAGATGCTCAGTAGTTGTTCTCCAGGGTTGCGCCAACACCTGTTGAGGTATGGCTCTTTTTGTCCATTTGAACTTGCAGAGGAAGCAGGCCGCTGGGAAAGGGCCAGAGGTTCTCTAGAGTCATTAATGAGTGATTCCAACAATAGTGGGTCAGAGATCCTCCAGCCCAGTGTGGTGAAGGAGGCTCAGTGTAGCCCAGCTAGGTCCCAGGATAGCGAGGAGGGTGTAGGGGCTCACTGCCTGGCTCAATGGAGCAGGAGTGAGGGGGTGACCGAGGGTCCCCAGACGGCCGAAACCCTGCCTCAGGACTTGGATGGTTTCATGAGGGAACACCAAGTTGGGGACCTAGGCTGTCCTGTTAGTCCACTTGAGGAAGATCTCTTAGTGAGTAGAGGACCTGGAGCACCTGTAAACAGGGCTCCTGTGGTTCTGGAGTCTGGCAGTACCGCTCCGGTAGGGAGGGTACAGGAGTCCAGCGTGAGCAGTGATTGGGGGATGAGTTCCCCAGTGGAAGAACCGGTGGGTCAGGGACTACCCAGTTGGGCTAGGATCCCGTGTAGTGACCAGGGTGACACCACTTCTTTTCTGGGGGATCTCCGCGCACTGTCAGGTGGACAGGGGACAGGAGATCAGCGCCAAACAGACAGTCGCTCGACATATGTGTCATTTGATAGCCTCAGGGGGATGGAGTGTAAGTCCCCAGAAGTCCTGGAGTGCCAGGCAATTATTCCACCAAAGGTTCTAGGCCGGAGGTTGGGAGGCCAGGTTCAGGATCAGCCTGACCTGAAGGGTGGGACGTCTATAACCAGCGTCCCGACCGGTTCTTCTTCCAGAGGTACCGCCCCAGTTGGTAGGGAGCACAGCTCTGGAAGGGGGTGCAGAGGGTGGGAGAGCCCACCTCTGGCCCCGGTACAACCTGAGGGGTTAAACCCTGGGTTGGAATGGCGTTCTAGGTGTACCCCTCACCGGAGGAGGAGGAACCCTAGGAGAAGAGGTAGGGGGAGGAGAGCCTTCCCCGAGACTCCTGGTCCGCCTGAGGGTGCAGACCCTAGGCCGGAGAACCAGTGGCAGTCTAGTCCTGTCTTGCAGACAGGAAGAGTGGAGAATGGACGCTATGTGCCAGGGGTTCCTACCCCCCACTCTATGGTTAGGCAAAGACTGGTGGCACCTGGGTGGCCTAGGGCCTGGTCTTGGCCATGGACAGCTTGGGAGTACCAGTGGGGTAGCCCAGTTGGTCCAGACAGTGGTGTTAGAAAGAATTCCATGGGTTCACCGTGGCGTAGAACCGGAGGGTGTCCCTGCAGTTGCGGGCCCGCGTCCATGTTCTATCGCCCCAAGCAGGGAAGTCCATCACGGTGGTGATTGGTCTGCCCTGCGTTTTGGCTGGAAGGGGGTTGTGTTGGACTTGGCCCTTCTGGCAGGTTCACCCCTGAACTTTTTTGTTTTTATTGGTGACTTGGTGTGGTGATTTTTGGTTTCTGCGCACTTTCCCTGTGTCCCAGGGTAAAGTGCGTGCGCACTCTGAGTGCATGTGGTGAGATAGGCCTGCCCTCCCATAGGAATGCATGGGGAATGTATGTGTCCCTAGTAGTTCCTGATGCGTGGGGTGTGCAGGCCCGAGTTTGGTATGTGCCGACTCGTGTGATTGAATGCTGCGCGATGATGTGTGTGGCGTGCATGTACCTCATGTGGAAGTGCCACTTCTAGAAGTGGGCACTTCTGTGTGCAGTGTGTCTGGCGTGTGATTGGCTGGAGCTGGCTGGTGAGCCTGGCTCCAGGAGTCTGGTTGGGTCTGCCCCAGTGGTGAGTGTGAGATTAGCATGCTGATGGCTGGGGAGGAGTGCACCTTGGACCTGAATAGGGCAGGGCTTTCCCCACACAATGCTGGCTCCGCCCCCTGTTGTGCGACTGACGACCCTAGCCCTGCCAGTGAATAGAGTGAGGGGCTAAGCACATCAAGGGTGCTCCCCAACCAGCTGCGACTGGTTTTCCCCCTCATCCTAAACCAAGAACAAAGGGTTTTAGTGTATAAAAATGGGGCTGTGTCCCCACAGAAGCTGTTCTCTTCCAGGATCCTGCCTGAGGGGGCTGCTGCTGTTGCTGGGCCAGAGGACCGCCACTTGGACTACCTCCCTGCCTGGAGGCCCAGTGAGCTGGCTCTGGGCCCAGCCTTGCCCCCTGCCTACCTTCCTAAAAACCTTGCCAGGACTTTGTTGTGCTGGACCGTGCTTATAGCGCTGAGAGCGCTTCATTTGTAGTGCGGAGTGCTTTTCTCCGCCAAGGAGCACGTGGGCTCTGCAGCACTGAGCTGCCTCATCCACCGAGGGAATCCCGCCGTAGGGATTCCCCCGCAACTGCCCTTTGTCAAAAGCAGGTGCCCACCCTGCATCTGTGCCGGTTTGTTTGGCAGATTTATAATTCGAGGGAGCCCACCCCTCATCGCCGCTTTGGAGACGAAGAAAATCACCGCCGCAGGCCCGGAGTCTCCTCGGCGTCATCTCTCTGCCGCGCTGGGATTGGCCCAGCGGGATAGAGTGCTTCCCCGTATCGGGAGGCTCGACCGAGGGAGCTGCACGGTGATTGGAGGGAGCTCACGCCCCCTCGTGCTCTTCCCCGAGGCCACTGCGGAAGTGGAAGTTCAGCAGCGGCCGCCTCAGCGCGATCCGGGGAGAGACTGACAAGCGTGGCGGAGCCCTCCCCGCGACACGGCCTGGAGCCTCGCCAGTTCGCGGTAAGTAAAGCTGGCTGGGGGGGATAACCAAATCAAAGCACCACTCCGGTGCCTCCCTCCCGAGCAGCCCCACCTGACAGGGCGTGCTCCAACACCCGAGACATACCGGAGCAACCCCGCTGGTGCAGGCCGCCCCCAAACCAAGGCCCGAGTTTTCTCCTTGTGGTCCCGGCCACATTCCTTCCGGAGCGGCCCCACTTGGCAGCGGGCCGCTCCAACGAGGCCCGCCTCCCCGTGACAAAAGTGGCATTATTACTGCTGAGTCCCCCGAGTGGGACTCCAACGACGGGGCACGTTGTTCTCGAGCCTAGAAGGCTCCCACGTACTCGGGGGCATTGTTGTAGTTTCTGAGCGCGTGGCGCTCCAACGACGGGGCAAGATTTGCGAGAGCCCATCGAGGCTCCACCTAAAGGGGGCACCAGTTGTTTCGTGACGGGGCGGCCCCAGATGGCAGCGGGTCGCTCCCCCCTTGCCCCACAGTAACGTTTAGGGCCACGAAGGCTCTAGGGGGCATTTTAATTGTTTTAGAGCCCAGGGAGGCTCCACGGGAGCAACAGAGTTGTTTTAAAGGGCACAGTGGTGCCACGTTCATTCCTCCAGCTGCCCAGCACTTAGTGGGCAGCTGCAACGTTTAGGTTGGGAACTCTACACTCTTGGCTTGCGCAGCTGGCGCAGCCTTATCTGGACAGGGTGTCCCAGCCCCAACGAGGCCTGTTGGCCTAGGGACTGCCACAGTGTGGCTAATGTGAGTTTTGCGTTATTCTTCCTAACCTGCACCGCTGAATGTGTTTTTATGCATCATGTGCTTTCTTTTACCCCGCTGAATGTATTTTATGCATCATGTGTTTTCCTTCCCTACACCTCTGAATGTGCTGCATCATGTGTAACGTGCTATTACCCCTACAGGTATTGTGATACTTAGGTGGTTGTTTTTCTTCCTAGTACAGGTGGTACTAGTGGGGTCCTGATTCCCTGCGCAATATTTTCCTCAGGTGGTTAGGGTTGCGTAGGTGGTACTTACCTGATACCAGTAGTTACTGGTTGTGTGCGATATTTGTTATTTTGTGCTACAGTAATTTTATATCCTATTTCTAAAAAGTGCTAATCCCTGACAGTGGTCCATGTGGCCCTGTCCCCTGTACATATAATCCCTTGTAAATTCTGCCCGTGCCTGTTGGCACATTGTAAAGTGTGTGTTTTTATCTAATGTGTTTTGTAGAATACAAAGGCTATTTTTATAGAATACCTTGTGTGGAGTTTCCTTTGTGGTGGGCCTTGGGTGTTGTTGCTGGGTACGCGCGCAAACGCTTTACACATTGCCTCAGAGATAAGCCTGACTGCTCGTGCCAAGCTACCAAGGGGGTGAGCAGGGGTTATCTTTGGCGTGTAACTTCCTTGCCCTGACTAGAGTGGTGGTTTCTGCCTGACTTTGGCGCAAGCCTTAGCCAACCAGAAATCCCATTTCTAACATTTGCCTAGATGGCCGCAGAGCACTGGGCCAAAAACCCAGGTGACCCCCCTTGCAAAACCAGGTGGTTTTGAGATAGGCAAATTTGAAGTCACCTCACTATGTTTTGGGCCCTTGCCTGTCGCGGGAACTTGAGCCTCCCACACAAGTGAGGCACAATTTTTACCGGGAGACCCAGGGGAATGCTGGGAGGTGGGAAATTTGAGTGAGCCCGGTGATGCCACAACTTTCCCACACAAAAATGTGTGAAAAAAGTGATTCTTTAAGCTAAAATTGAGGTTTGCAGGGGATTCTGGGTAAGGAAACATTGGGGGATCCACGCAAGCCATACCTCCCTGGAAGCCCCCGGGTGTCTAGTTTTCAGAAATGCATGGGTTCGGTAGGTTTCCCTAGCTGGCCGCAGAGCACCGGGCCAAAAACCCAGGTGACCCCCCTTGCAAAACCAGGTGGTTTTGAGATAGGCAAATTTGAAGTCACCTCACTACGTTTTGGGCCCTTGCCTGTCGCGGGAACTTGGGCCTCCCACACAAGTGAGGCACCATTTTTACCGGGAGACCCAGGGGAACGCTGGGAGGTGGGAAATTTGAGTGAGCCCGGTGATGCCACAACTTTCCCACACAAAAATGTGTGAAAAAAGTGCTTTTTTCAGCTAAAATTAAGGTTTGCAGTGGATTCTGGGTAAGGAAACGTTGGGGAATCCACGCAAGCCATACCTCCCTGGAAGCCCCCGGGTGTCTAGTTTTCAGAAATGGATGGGTTTGGTAGGTTTCCCTAGATGGCCGCAGAGCACCGGGCCAAAAACCCAGGTGACCCCCCTTGCAAAACCAGGTGGTTTTGAGATAGGCAATTTTGATGTCACCTCACTATGTTTTGGGCCCTTGCCTGTCGCGGGTACTTGGGCCTCCCACACAAGTGAGGCGCCATTTTTACCAGGAGACCCAGGGGAACGCTGGGAGGTGGGAAATTTGAGTGAGCCCAGTGATACCACAACTTTCCCACACAAAAATGTGTGAAAAAAGTGATTTTTTCAGCTAAAATTGAGGTTTGCAGGGTATTCTGGGTAAGGAAACGTTGGGGGATCCACGCAAGCCATACCTCCCTGGAAGCCACCGGGTGTCTAGTTTTCAGAAATGTATGGGTTTGGTAGGTTTCCCTAGATGGCTGCCGAACACCGGGCCAAAAACCCAGGTGACCCCCCTTGCAAAACCAGGTGGTTTTGAGATAGGCAAATTTGAAGTCACCTCACTACGTTTTGGGCCCTTGCCTGTCGCGGGAACTTGGGCCTCCCACACAAGTGAGGCACCATTTTTACCGGGAGACCCAGGGGAATGCTGGGAGGTGGGAAATTTGAGTGAGCCCGGTGATGCCACAACTTTCCCACACAAAAATGTGTGAAAAAAGTGATTCTTTAAGCTAAAATTGAGGTTTGCAGGGGATTCTGGGTAAGGAAACATTGGGGGATCCACGCAAGCCATACCTCCCTGGAAGCCCCCGGGTGTCTAGTTTTCAGAAATGCATGGGTTCGGTAGGTTTCCCTAGCTGGCCGCAGAGCACCGGGCCAAAAACCCAGGTGACCCCCCTTGCAAAACCAGGTGGTTTTGAGATAGGCAAATTTGAAGTCACCTCACTACGTTTTGGGCCCTTGCCTGTCGCGGGAACTTGGGCCTCCCACACAAGTGAGGCACCATTTTTACCGGGAGACCCAGGGGAACGCTGGGAGGTGGGAAATTTGAGTGAGCCCGGTGATGCCACAACTTTCCCACACAAAAATGTGTGAAAAAAGTGCTTTTTTCAGCTAAAATTAAGGTTTGCAGTGGATTCTGGGTAAGGAAACGTTGGGGAATCCACGCAAGCCATACCTCCCTGGAAGCCCCCGGGTGTCTAGTTTTCAGAAATGGATGGGTTTGGTAGGTTTCCCTAGATGGCCGCAGAGCACCGGGCCAAAAACCCAGGTGACCCCCCTTGCAAAACCAGGTGGTTTTGAGATAGGCAATTTTGATGTCACCTCACTATGTTTTGGGCCCTTGCCTGTCGCGGGTACTTGGGCCTCCCACACAAGTGAGGCGCCATTTTTACCAGGAGACCCAGGGGAACGCTGGGAGGTGGGAAATTTGAGTGAGCCCGGTGATACCACAACTTTCCCACACAAAAATGTGTGAAAAAAGTGATTTTTTCAGCTAAAATTGAGGTTTGCAGGGTATTCTGGGTAAGGAAACGTTGGGGGATCCACGCAAGCCATACCTCCCTGGAAGCCACCGGGTGTCTAGTTTTCAGAAATGTATGGGTTTGGTAGGTTTCCCTAGATGGCTGCCGAACACCGGGCCAAAAACCCAGGTGACCCCCCTTGCAAAACCAGGTGGTTTTGAGATAGGCAAATTTGAAGTCACCTCACTACGTTTTGGGCCCTTGCCTGTCGCGGGAACTTGGGCCTCCCACACAAGTGAGGCACCATTTTTACCGGGAGACCCAGGGGAATGCTGGGAGGTGGGAAATTTGAGTGAGCCCAGTGATGCCACAACTTTCCCACACAAAAATGTGTGAAAAAAGTTATTTTTTTCAGCTAAAATTGAGGTTTGCAGGGGATTCTGGGTAAGGAAACGTTGGGGAATCCACGCAAGCCATACCTCCCTGGAAGCCCCCAGGTGTCTAGTTTTCAGAAATGCATGGGTTTGGTAGGTTTCCCTAGATGGCCGCAGATCACCGGGCCAAAAACCCAGGTGACCCCCCTTGCAAAACCAGGTGGTTTTGAGATAGGCAAATTTTTAGTCACCTCACTACGTTTTGGGCCCTTGCCTGTCGCGGGAACTTGGGCCTCCCACACAAGTGAGGCACCATTTTTACCGGGAGACCCAGGGGAACGCTGGGAGGTGGGAAATTTGAGTGAGCCCGGTGATACCACAACTTTCCCACACAAAAATGTGTGAAAAATGTGATTTTTTCAGCTAAAATTGAGGTTTGCAGGGTATTCTGGGTAAGGAAACGTTAGGGGATCCACGCAAGCCATACCTCCCTGGAAGCCCCCGGGTGTCTAGTTTTTAGAAATGTATGGGTTTGGCAGGTTTCCCTAGATGGCCGCCGAACACTGGGCCAAAAACCCAGGTGACCCCCCTTGCAAAACCAGGTGGTTTTGAGATAGGCAAATTTGAAGTCACCTCACTACGTTTTGGGCCCTTGCCTGTCGCGGGAACTTGGGCCTCCCACACAAGTGAGGCACCATTTTTACCGGGAAACCCAGGGGAACGCTGGGAGGTGGGAAATTTGAGTTAGCCCGGTGATGCCACAACTTTCCCACACAAAAATGTGTGAAAAAAGTGATTTTTTTCAGGTAAAACTGAGGTTTGCAGGGGGTTCTGGGTAAGGAAACGTTGGGGGATCCACGCAAGCCATACCTCCCTGGAAGCCCCCGGGTGTCTAGTTTTCAGAAATGGATGGGTTTGGTAGGTTTCCTTAGATGGCCGCCGAACACCGGGCCAAAAACCCAGGTGACCCCCCTTGCAAAACCAGGTGGTTTTGAGATAGGCAATTTTGCTGTCACCTCACTACGTTTTGGGTCCTTGCCTGTCGCGGGAACTTGGGCCTCCCACACAAGTGAGGCACCATTTTTACCGGGAGACCCAGGGGAACGCTGGGAGGTGGGAAATTTGAGTGAGCCCGGTGATACCACAACTTTCCCACACAAAAATGTGTGAAAAAAGTGATTTTTTCAGCTAAAATTGAGGTTTGCAGGGTATTCTGGGTAAGGAAACGTTGGGGGATCCACGCAAGCCATACCTCCCTGGAAGCCACCGGGTGTCTAGTTTTCAGAAATGTATGGGTTTGGTAGGTTTCCCTAGATGGCTGCCGAACACCGGGCCAAAAACCCAGGTGACCCCCCTTGCAAAACCAGGTGGTTTTGAGATAGGCAAATTTGAAGTCACCTCACTACGTTTTGGGCCCTTGCCTGTCGCGGGAACTTGGGCCTCCCACACAAGTGAGGCACCATTTTTACCGGGAGACCCAGGGGAATGCTGGGAGGTGGGAAATTTGAGTGAGCCCAGTGATGCCACAACTTTCCCACACAAAAATGTGTGAAAAAAGTTATTTTTTTCAGCTAAAATTGAGGTTTGCAGGGGATTCTGGGTAAGGAAACGTTGGGGAATCCACGCAAGCCATACCTCCCTGGAAGCCCCCAGGTGTCTAGTTTTCAGAAATGCATGGGTTTGGTAGGTTTCCCTAGATGGCCGCAGATCACCGGGCCAAAAACCCAGGTGACCCCCCTTGCAAAACCAGGTGGTTTTGAGATAGGCAAATTTTTAGTCACCTCACTACTTTTTGGGCCCTTGCCTGTCGCGGGAACTTGGGCCTCCCACACAAGTGAGGCACCATTTTTACCGGGAGACCCAGGGGAACGCTGGGAGGTGGGAAATTTGAGTGAGCCCGGTGATACCACAACTTTCCCACACAAAAATGTGTGAAAAATGTGATTTTTTCAGCTAAAATTGAGGTTTGCAGGGTATTCTGGGTAAGGAAACGTTAGGGGATCCACGCAAGCCATACCTCCCTGGAAGCCCCCGGGTGTCTAGTTTTTAGAAATGTATGGGTTTGGCAGGTTTCCCTAGATGGCCGCCGAACACTGGGCCGAAAACCCAGGTGACCCCCCTTGCAAAACCAGGTGGTTTTGAGATAGGCAAATTTGAAGTCACCTCACTACGTTTTGGGCCCTTGCCTGTCGCGGGAACTTGGGCCTCCCACACAAGTGAGGCACCATTTTTACCGGGAAACCCAGGGGAACGCTGGGAGGTGGGAAATTTGAGTTAGCCCGGTGATGCCACAACTTTCCCACACAAAAATGTGTGAAAAAAGTGATTTTTTTCAGGTAAAACTGAGGTTTGCAGGGGGTTCTGGGTAAGGAAACGTTGGGGGATCCACGCAAGCCATACCTCCCTGGAAGCCCCCGGGTGTCTAGTTTTCAGAAATGGATGGGTTTGGTAGGTTTCCTTAGATGGCCGCCGAACACCGGGCCAAAAACCCAGGTGACCCCCCTTGCAAAACCAGGTGGTTTTGAGATAGGCAATTTTGCTGTCACCTCACTACGTTTTGGGTCCTTGCCTGTCGCGGGAACTTGGGCCTCCCACACAAGTGAGGCACCATTTTTACCGAGAGACCCAGGGGAACGCTGGGAGGTGGGAAATTTGAGTGAGCCCGGTGATGCCACAACTTTCCCACACAAAAATGTGTGAAAAAAGTGATTTTTTTCAGGTAAAATTGAGGTTTGCAGGGGATTCTGGGAAAGGAAACATTGGGGGATCCATGCAAGCCATACCTCCCTGGAAGCCCCCGGGTGTCTAGTTTTCAGAAATGTATGGGTTTGGTAGGTTTCCCTAGATGGCCGCCGAACACTGGGCCAAAATCCCAGGTGACCCCCCTTGCAAAACCAGGTGGTTTTGAGATAGGCAAATTTGAAGTCACCTCACTACGTTTTGGGCCCTTGCCTGTCGCGGGAACTTGGGCCTCCCACACAAGTGAGGCACCATTTTTACCGGGAGACCCAGGGGATTGCTGGGAGGTGGGAAATTTGAGTGAGCCCGGTGATGCCACAACTTTCCCACACGAAAATGTGTGAAAAAAGTTATTTGTTTCAGCTAAAATTGAGGTTTGCAGGGGATTCTGGGTAAGGAAACGTTGGGGGATCCACGCAAGCCATACCTCCCTGGAAGCCCCCGGGTGTCTCGTTTTCAGAAATGTATGGGTTTGGTAGGTTTCCCTAGATGGCCGCAGAGCACCGGGCCAAAAACCCAGGTGACCCCCCTTGCAAAACCCGGTGGTTTTGAGACAGGCAAATTTGAAGTCACCTCACTACGTTTTGGGCCCTTGCCTGTCACGGGAACTTGGGCCTCGCACACAAGTGAGGCACCATTTTTACCGGGAGACCCAGGGGAACGCTGGAGGTGGGAAATTTGAGTGAGCCCGGTGATACCACAACTTTCCCACACAAAAATGTGTGAAAAAAGTGATTTTTTTCAGCTAAAATTGAGGTTTGCAGGGGATTCTGGGTAAGGAAACATTGGGGGATCCATGCAAGCCATTCCTCCCTAGAAGCCCCCGGGTGTCTAGTTTTCAGAAATATATGGGTTTGGTAGGTTTCCCTAGATGGCCGCAGAGCACCGGGCCCAACACCCAGGTGACCCCCCTTGCAAAACCAGGTGGTTATGAGATAGGCAAATTTGAAGTCACCTCACTGCGTTTTGGGCCTTAGCCTGTCGCGGGAACTTGGGCCTCCCACACAAGTGAGGCACCATTTTTACCGGGAGACCCAGGGGATTGCTGGGAGGTGGGAAATTTGAGTGAGCCCGGTGATGCCACAACTTTCCCACACGAAAATGTGTGAAAAAAGTTATTTGTTTCAGCTAAAATTGAGGTTTGCAGGGGATTCTGGGTAAGGAAACGTTGGGGGATCCACGCAAGCCATACCTCCCTGGAAGCCCCCGGGTGTCTCATTTTCAGAAATGTATGGGTTTGGTAGGTTTCCCTAGATGGCCGCAGAGCACCGGGCCAAAAACCCAGGTGACCCCCCTTGCAAAACCAGGTGGTTTTGAGACAGGCAAATTTGAAGTCACCTCACTACGTTTTGGGCCCTTGCCTGTCACGGGAACTTGGGCCTCGCACACAAGTGAGGCACCATTTTTACCGGGAGACCCAGGGGAACGCTGGAGGTGGGAAATTTGAGTGAGCCCGGTGATACCACAACTTTCCCACACAAAAATGTGTGAAAAAAAGTGATTTTTTCAGCTAAAATTGAGGTTTGCAGGGGATTCTGGGTAAGGAAACATTGGGGGATCCATGCAAGCCATACCTCCCTAGAAGCCCCCGGGTGTCTAGTTTTCAGAAATATATGGGTTTGGTAGGTTTCCCTAGATGGCCGCAGAGCACCGGGCCCAACACCCAGGTGACCCCCCTTGCAAAACCAGGTGGTTATGAGATAGGCAAATTTGAAGTCACCTCACTACGTTTTGGGCCCTTGCCTGTCGCGGGAACTTGGGCCTCCCACAGAAGTGAGGCACCATTTTTACCGGGAGACCCAGGGGAACGCTGGGAGGTGGGAAATTTGAGTGAGCCCGGTGATGCCACAACTTTCCCACACAACAATGTGTGAAAAAAGTGCTTTTTTCAGCTAAAATTGAGGTTTGCAGTGGATTCTGGGTAAGGAAAAGTTGGGGGATCCACGCAAGCCATACCTCCCTGGAAGCCCCCGGGTATGTAGTTGTCAGAAATGTATGGGTTTGGTAGGTTTCCCTAGATGGCCGCAGAGCACCGTGCCAAAAACCCAGGTGACCCCCCCTTGCAAAACCAGGTGGTTTTGAGATAGGCAATTTTGATGTCACCTCACTAAGTTTTGGGCCCTTGCCTGTCGCGGGTACTTGGGCCTCCCACACAAGTGAGGCACCATTTTTACCGGGAGACCCAGGGGAATGCAGGGAGGTGGGAAATTTGAGTGAGCCCGGTGATGCCACAACTTTCCCACACAAAAATGTGTGAAAAAAGTGCTTTTTTCAGCTAAAATTGAGGTTTGCAGGGTATTCTGGGTAAGGAAACGTTGGGGGATCCACGCAAGCCATACCTCCCTGGAAGCCACCGGGTGTCTAGTTTTCAGAAATGTATGGGTTTGGTAGGTGTCCCTAGATGGCTGCCGAACACCGGGCCAAAAACCCAGGTGACCCCCCTTGCAAAACCAGGTGGTTTTGAGATAGGCAAATTTGAAGTCACCTCACTAAGTTTTGGGCCCTTGCCTGTCGCGGAACCTTGGGCCTCCCACTCAAGTGAGGCACCATTTTTACCGGGAGACCCAGGGGAATGCTGGGAGGTGGGAAATTTGAGTGAGCCCAGTGATGCCACAACTTTCCCACACAAAAATGTGTGAAAAAAGTTATTTTTTTCAGCTAAAATTGAGGTTTGCAGGGGATTCTGGGTAAGGAAACGTTGGGGAATCCACGCAAGCCATACCTCCCTGGAAGCCCCCAGGTGTCTAGTTTTCAGAAATGCATGGGTTTGGTAGGTTTCCCTAGATGGCCGCAGATCACCGGGCCAAAAACCCAGGTGACCCCCCTTGCAAAACCAGGTGGTTTTGAGATAGGCAAATTTTTAGTCGCCTCACTACGTTTTGGGCCCTTGCCTGTCGCGGGAACTTGGGCCTCCCACACAAGTGAGGCACCATTTTTACCGGGAGACCCAGGGGAACGCTGGGAGGTGGGAAATTTGAGTGAGCCCGGTGATACCACAACTTTCCCACACAAAAATGTGTGAAAAATGTGATTTTTTCAGCTAAAATTGAGGTTTGCAGGGTATTCTGGGTAAGGAAACGTTAGGGGATCCACGCAAGCCATACCTCCCTGGAAGCCCCCGGGTGTCTAGTTTTTAGAAATGTATGGGTTTGGCAGGTTTCCCTAGATGGCCGCCGAACACTGGGCTGAAAACCCAGGTGACCCCCCTTGCAAAACCAGGTGGTTTTGAGATAGGCAAATTTGAAGTCACCTCACTACGTTTTGGGCCCTTGCCTGTCGCGGGAACTTGGGCCTCCCACACAAGTGAGGCACCATTTTTACCGGGAAACCCAGGGGAACGCTGGGAGGTGGGAAATTTGAGTTAGCCCGGTGATGCCACAACTTTCCCACACAAAAATGTGTGAAAAAAGTGATTTTTTTCAGGTAAAACTGAGGTTTGCAGGGGGTTCTGGGTAAGGAAACGTTGGGGGATCCACGCAAGCCATACCTCCCTGGAAGCCCCCGGGTGTCTAGTTTTCAGAAATGGATGGGTTTGGTAGGTTTCCTTAGATGGCCGCCGAACACCGGGCCAAAAACCCAGGTGACCCCCCTTGCAAAACCAGGTGGTTTTGAGATAGGCAATTTTGCTGTCACCTCACTACGTTTTGGGTCCTTGCCTGTCGCGGGAACTTGGGCCTCCCACACAAGTGAGGCACCATTTTTACCGGGAGACCCAGGGGAACGCTGGGAGGTGGGAAATTTGAGTGAGCCCGGTGATGCCACAACTTTCCCACACAAAAATGTGTGAAAAAAGTGATTTTTTTCAGGTAAAATTGAGGTTTGCAGGGGATTCTGGGAAAGGAAACATTGGGGGATCCATGCAAGCCATACCTCCCTGGAAGCCCCCGGGTGTCTAGTTTTCAGAAATGTATGGGTTTGGTAGGTTTCCCTAGATGGCCGCCGAACACTGGGCCAAAATCCCAGGTGACCCCCCTTGCAAAACCAGGTGGTTTTGAGATAGGCAAATTTGAAGTCACCTCACTACGTTTTGGGCCCTTGCCTGTCGCGGGAACTTGGGCCTCCCACACAAGTGAGGCACCATTTTTACCGGGAGACCCAGGGGATTGCTGGGAGGTGGGAAATTTGAGTGAGCCCGGTGATGCCACAACTTTCCCACACGAAAATGTGTGAAAAAAGTTATTTGTTTCAGCTAAAATTGAGGTTTGCAGGGGATTCTGGGTAAGGAAACGTTGGGGGATCCACGCAAGCCATACCTCCCTGGAAGCCCCCGGGTGTCTCGTTTTCAGAAATGTATGGGTTTGGTAGGTTTCCCTAGATGGCCGCAGAGCACCGGGCCAAAAACCCAGGTGACCCCCCTTGCAGAACCAGGTGGTTTTGAGACAGGCAAATTTGAAGTCACCTCACTACGTTTTGGGCCCTTGCCTGTCACGGGAACTTGGGCCTCGCACACAAGTGAGGCACCATTTTTACCGGGAGACCCAGGGGAACGCTGGAGGTGGGAAATTTGAGTGAGCCCGGTGATACCACAACTTTCCCACACAAAAATGTGTGAAAAAAGTGATTTTTTTCAGCTAAAATTGAGGTTTGCAGGGGATTCTGGGTAAGGAAACATTGGGGGATCCATGCAAGCCATACCTCCCTAGAAGCCCCCGGGTGTCTAGTTTTCAGAAATATATGGGTTTGGTAGGTTTCCCTAGATGGCCGCAGAGCACCGGGCCCAACACCCAGGTGACCCCCCTTGCAAAACCAGGTGGTTATGAGATAGGCAAATTTGAAGTCACCTCACTACGTTTTGGGCCCTTGCCTGTCGCGGGAACTTGGGCCTCCCACACAAGTGAGGCACCATTTTTACCGGGAGACCCAGGGGATTGCTGGGAGGTGGGAAATTTGAGTGAGCCCGGTGATGCCACAACTTTCCCACACGAAAATGGGTGAAAAAAGTTATTTGTTTCAGCTAAAATTGAGGTTTGCAGGGGATTCTGGGTAAGGAAACGTTGGGGGATCCACGCAAGCCATACCTCCCTGGAAGCCCCCGGGTGTCTCATTTTCAGAAATGTATGGGTTTGGTAGGTTTCCCTAGATGGCCGCAGAGCACCGGGCCAAAAACCCAGGTGACCCCCCTTGCAAAACCAGGTGGTTTTGAGACAGGCAAATTTGAAGTCACCTCACTACGTTTTGGGCCCTTGCCTGTCACGGGAACTTGGGCCTCGCACACAAGTGAGGCACCATTTTTACCGGGAGACCCAGGGGAACGCTGGAGGTGGGAAATTTGAGTGAGCCCGGTGATACCACAACTTTCCCACACAAAAATGTGTGAAAAAAAGTGATTTTTTCAGCTAAAATTGAGGTTTGCAGGGGATTCTGGGTAAGGAAACATTGGGGGATCCATGCAAGCCATACCTCCCTAGAAGCCCCCGGGTGTCTAGTTTTCAGAAATATATGGGTTTGGTAGGTTTCCCTAGATGGCCGCAGAGCACCGGGCCCAACACCCAGGTGACCCCCCTTGCAAAACCAGGTGGTTATGAGATAGGCAAATTTGAAGTCACCTCACTACGTTTTGGGCCCTTGCCTGTCGCGGGAACTTGGGCCTCCCACAGAAGTGAGGCACCATTTTTACCGGGAGACCCAGGGGAACGCTGGGAGGTGGGAAATTTGAGTGAGCCCGGTGATGCCACAACTTTCCCACACAACAATGTGTGAAAAAAGTGCTTTTTTCAGCTAAAATTGAGGTTTGCAGTGGATTCTGGGTAAGGAAAAGTTGGGGGATCCACGCAAGCCATACCTCCCTGGAAGCCCCCGGGTATGTAGTTGTCAGAAATGTATGGGTTTGGTAGGTTTCCCTAGATGGCCGCAGAGCACCGTGCCAAAAACCCAGGTGACCCCCCCTTGCAAAACCAGGTGGTTTTGAGATAGGCAATTTTGATGTCACCTCACTAAGTTTTGGGCCCTTGCCTGTCGCGGGTACTTGGGCCTCCCACACAAGTGAGGCACCATTTTTACCGGGAGACCCAGGGGAATGCAGGGAGGTGGGAAATTTGAGTGAGCCCGGTGATGCCACAACTTTCCCACACAAAAATGTGTGAAAAAAGTGATTCTTTCAGCTAAAATTGAGGTTTGCAGGGGGTTCTGGGTAAGGAAACGTTGGGGGATCCACGCAAGCCATACCTCCCTGGAAGCCCCCGGGTGTCCAGTTTTCTGAAATGCATGGGTTTGGTAGGTTTCCCTAGATGGCCGCAGAGCACCGGGCCAAAAACCCAGGTGACCCCCCTTGCAAAACCAGGTGGTTTTGAGATAGGCAAATTTGAAGTCACCTCACTACGTTTTGGGCCCTTGCCTGTCACTGAAACTTGGGTCTCCCACACAAGTGAGGCACCATATTTACCGGGAGACCCAGGGGAATGCTGGGAGGTGGGAAATTTGAGTGAGCCCAGTGATGCAACAACTTTCCCACACAAAAATGTGTGAAAAAGGTGATTTTTTCAGCTAAAATTGAGGTTTGCAGGGGATTCTGGGTAAGGAAACTTTGGGGGATCCACGCAAGCCATACCTCACTGGAGGCCCCCGGGTGTGTAGTTTTCAGAAATGTATGGGTTTGGTAGGTTTCCCTAGATGGCCGCAGAGCACCGGGCCAAAAACCGAGGTGACCCCCCTTACAAAACCAGGTGGTTTTGAGATAGGCAATTTTGATGTCACCTCACTATGTTTTGGGCCCTTGCCTGTCGCGGGTACTTGGGCCTCCCACACAAGTGAGGCACCATTTTTACCAGGAGACCCAGGGGAACGCTGGGAGGTGGGAAATTTGAGTGAGCCCGGTGATACCACAACTTTCCCACACAAAAATGTTTGAGAAATTTGATTTTTTCAGCTAAAATTGAGGTTTGCAGGGTATTCTGGGTAAGGAAACGTTGGGGGATCCACGCAAGCCATACCTCCCTGAAAGCCACCGGGTGTCTAGTTTTTAGAAATGTATGGGTTTGGTAGGTTTCCCTAGATGGCCGCCGAACACCGGGCCAAAAACCCAGGTGACCCCCCTTGCAAAAACAGGTGGTTTTGAGATAGGCAAATTTGAAGTCACCTCACTACGTTTTGGGCCCTTGCCTGTCGCGGGAACTTGGGCCTCCCACACAAGTGAGGCACCATTTTTACCGGGAGACCCAGGGGAATGCTGGGAGGTGGGAAATTTGAGTGAGCCCAGTGATGCCACAACTTTCCCACACAAAAATGTGTGAAAAAAGTTATTTTTTTCAGCTAAAATTGAGGTTTGCAGGGGATTCTGGGTAAGGAAACGTTGGGGGATCCACGCAAGCCATACCTCCCTGGAAGCCCCCGGGTGTCTAGTTTTCAGAAATGCATGGGTTTGGTAGGTTTCCCTAGATGGCCGCAGATCACCGGGCCAAAAACCCCAGGTGACCCCCTTGCAAAACCAGGTGGTTTTGAGATAGGCAAATTTTTAGTCACCTCACTACGTTTTGGGCCCTTGTCTGTCGCGGGAACTTGGGCCTCCCACACAAGTGAGGCACCATTTTTACCGGGAGACCCAGGGGAACGCTGGGAGGTGGGAAATTTGAGTGAGCCCGGTGATGCCACAACTTTCCCACACAAAAATGTGTGAAAAAAGTTATTTTTTTCAGCTAAAATTGAGGTTTGCAGGGTATTCTGGGTAAGGAAACGTTGGGGGATCCACGCAAGCCATACCTCCCTGGAAGCCCCCGGGTGTCTAGTTTTTAGAAATGTATGGGTTTGGCAGGTTTCCCTAGATGGCCGCCGAACACTGGGCCGAAAACCCAGGTGACCCCCCTTGCAAAACCAGGTGGTTTTGAGATAGGCAATTTTGATGTCACCTCACTATGTTTTGGGCCCTTGCCTGTCGCGGGTACTTGGGCCTCCCACACAAGTGAGGCACCATTTTAACCAGGAGACCAAGGGGAACGCTGGGAGGTGGGAAATTTGAGTGAGCCCGGTGATACCACAACTTTCCCACACAAAAATGTGTGAAAAAAGTGATTTTTTCAGCTAAAATTGAGGTTTGCAGGGTATTCTGGGTAAGGAAACGTTGGGGGATCCACGCAAGCCATACCTTCCTGGAAGCCATTGGGTGTCTAGTTTTCATAAATGTATGGGTTTGGTAGGTTTCCCTAGATGGCCGCCGAACACCGGGCCAAAAACCCAGGTGACCCCCCTTGCAAAACCAGGTGGTTTTGAGATAGGCAAATTTGAAGTCACCTCACTACGTTTTGGGCCCTTGCCTGCCGCGGGAACTTGGGCCTCCCACACAAGTGAGGCACCATTTTTACCGGGAGACCCAGGGGAATGCTGGGAGGTGGGAAATTTGAGTGAGCCCAGTGATGCCACAACTTTCCCACACAAAAATGTATGAAAAAAGTTATTTTTTTCAGCTAAAATTGAGGTTTGCAGGGGATTCTGGGTAAGGAAACGTTGGGGGATCCACGCAAGCCATACCTCCCTGGAAGCCCCCGGGTGTCTAGTTTTCAGAAATGCATGGGTTTGGTAGGTTTCCCTAGATGGCCGCAGATCACCGGGCCAAAAACCTAGGTGACCCCCTTGCAAAACCAGGTGGTTTTGAGATAGGCAAATTTGAAGTCACCTCACTACGTTTTGGGCCCTTGCCTGTCGCGGGAACTTGGGCCTCCCACACAAGTGAGGCACCATTTTTACCGGGAAACCCAGGGGAACGCTGGGAGGTGGGAAATTTGAGTTAGCCCGGTGATGCCACAACTTTCCCACACAAAAATGTGTGAAAAAAGTGATTTTTTTCAGGTAAAATTGAGGTTTGCAGGGCGTTCTGGGTAAGGAAACGTTGGGGGATCCACGCAAGCCATACCTCCCTGGAAGCCCCCGGGTGTCTAGTTTTCAGAAATGGATGGGTTTGGTAGGTTTCCCTAGATGGCCGCCGAACACCGGGCCAAAAACCCAGGTGACCCCCCTTGCAAAACCAGGTGGTTTTGAGATAGGCAATTTTGATGTCACCTCACTACGTTTTGGGTCCTTGCCTGTCGCGGGTACTTGGGCCTCCCACACAAGTGAGGCACCATTTTTACTGGGAGACCCAGGGGAACGCTGGGAGGTGGGAAATTTGAGTGAGCCCAGTGATGCCACAACTTTCCCACACAAAAATGTGTGAAAGAAGTGATTTTTTTCAGGTAAAATTGAGGTTTGCAGGGGATTCTGGGAAAGGAAACATTGGGGGATCCATGCAAGCCATACCTCCCTGGAAGCCCCCGGGTGTCTAGTTTTCAGAAATGTATGGGTTTGGTAGGTTTCCCTAGATGGCCGCCGAACACTGGGCCAAAATCCCAGGTGACCCCCCTTGCAAAACCAGGTGGTTTTGAGATAGGCAAATTTGAAGTCACCTCACTACGTTTTGGGCCCTTGCCTGTCGCGGGAACTTGGGCCTCCCACACAAGTGAGGCAACATTTTTACCGGGAGACCCAGGGGATTGCTGGGAGGTGGGAAATTTGAGTGAGCCCGGTGATGCCACAACTTTCCCACACGAAAATGTGTGAAAAAAGTTATTTGTTTCAGCTAAAATTGAGGTTTGCAGGGGATTCTGGGTAAGGAAACGTTGGGGGATCCACGCAAGCCATACCTCCCTGGAAGCCCCCGGGTGTCTCGTTTTCAGAAATGTAAGGGTTTGGTAGGTTTCCCTAGATGGCCGCAGAGCACCGGGCCAAAAACCCAGGTGACCCCCCTTGCAAAACCAGGTGGTTTTGAGACAGGCAAATTTGAAGTCACCTCACTACGTTTTGGGCCCTTGCCTGTCACGGGAACTTGGGCCTCGCAGACAAGTGAGGAACCATTTTTACCGGGAGACCCAGGGGAACGCTGGGAGGTGGGAAATTTGAGTGAGCCCGGTGATACCACAACTTTCCCACACAAAAATGTGTGAAAAAAGTGATTTTTTTCAGCTAAAATTGAGGTTTGCAGGGGATTCTGGGTAAGGAAACATTGGGGGATCCATGCAAGCCATACCTCCCTGGAAGC
Source organism: Triturus cristatus (assembly GCF_964204655.1). Taxonomy (NCBI): domain Eukaryota; kingdom Metazoa; phylum Chordata; class Amphibia; order Caudata; family Salamandridae; genus Triturus; species Triturus cristatus. The sequence goes on from NC_140579.1 coordinate 959,513,468, forward strand.
CCCCGGGTGTCTAGTTTTCAGAAATATATGGGTTTGGTAGGTTTCCTTAGATGGCCCCAGAGCACCGGGCCCAACACCCAGGTGACCCCCCTTGCAAAACCAGGTGGTTTTGAGATAGGCAAATTTGAAGTCACCTCACTACGTTTTGGGCCCTTGCCTGTCGCGGGAACTTGGTCCTCCCACAGAAGTGAGGCACCATTTTTACCGGGAGACCCAGGGGAACGCTGGGAGGTGGGAAATTTGAGTGAGCCCGGTGATGCCACAACTTTCCCACACAAAAATGTGTGAAAAAGTGCTTTTTTCAGCTAAAATTGAGGTTTGCAGTGGATTCTGGGTAAGGAAAAGTTGGGGGATCCACGCAAGCCATACCTCCCTGGAAGCCCCCGGGTATGTAGTTGTCAGAAATGTATGGGTTTGGTAGGTTTCCCTAGATGGCCGCAGAGCACCGTGCCAAAAACCCAGGTGACCCCCCTTGCAAAACCAGGTGGTTTTGAGATAGGCAATTTTGATGTCACCTCACTAAGTTTTGGGCCCTTGCCTGTCGCGGGTACTTGGGCCTCCCACACAAGTGAGGCACCATTTTTACCGGGAGACCCAGGGGAATGCTGGGAGGTGGGAAATTTGAGTGAGCCCTGTGATGCCACAACTTTCCCACACAAAAATGTGTGAAAAAAGTGATTCTTTCAGCTAAAATTGAGGTTTGCAGGGGATTCTGGGTAAGGAAACTTTGGGGGATCCACGCAAGCCATACCTCCCTGGAAGCCCCCGGGTGTCTAGTTTTCAGAAATGCATGGGTTTGGTAGGTTTCCCTAGATGGCCGCAGAGCACCGGGCCAAAAACCCAGGTGACCCCCCTTGCAAAACCAGGTGGTTTTGAGATAGGCAAATTTGAAGTCACCTCACTACGTTTTGGGCCCTTGCCTGTCACTGAAACTTGGGTCTCCCACACAAGTGAGGCACCATATTTACCGGGAGACCCAGGGGAACGCTGGGAGGTGGGAAATTTGAGTGAGCCCAGTGATGCAACAACTTTCCCACACAAAAATGTGTGAAAAAGGTGATTTTTTCAGCTAAAATTGAGGTTTGCAGGGGATTCTGGGTAAGGAAACTTTGGGGGAGCCACGCAAGCCATACCTCACTGGAGGCCCCCGGGTGTGTAGTTTTCAGAAATGTATGGGTTTGGTAGGTTTCCCTAGATGGCCGCAGAGCACCGGGCCAAAAACCGAGGTGACCCCCCTTACAAAACCAGGTGGTTTTGAGATAGGCAATTTTGATGTCACCTCACTATGTTTTGGGCCCTTGCCTGTCGCGGGTACTTGGGCCTCCCACACAAGTGAGGCACCATTTTTACCAGGAGACACAGGGGAATGCTGGGAGGTGGGAAATTTGAGTGAGCCCGGTGATACCACAACTTTCCCACACAAAAATGTTTGAAAAAAGTGATTTTTTCAGCTAAAATTGAGGTTTGCAGGGTATTCTGGGTAAGGAAACGTTGGGGGATCCACGCAAGCCATACCTCCCTGGAAGCCACCGGGTGTCTAGTTTTTTGAAATGTATGGGTTTGGTAGGTTTCCCTAGATGGCCGCCGAACACCGGGCCAAAAACCCAGGTGACCCCCCTTGCAAAACCAGGTGGTTTTGAGATAGGCAAATTTTTAGTCACCTCACTACGTTTTGGGCCCTTGCCTGTCGCGGGAACTTGGGCCTCCCACACAAGTGAGGCACCATTTTTACCGGGAGACCCAGGGGAACGCTGGGAGGTGGGAAATTTGAGTGAGCCCGGTGATACCACAACTTTCCCACACAAAAATGTGTGAAAAAAGTGATTTTTTCAGCTAAAATTGAGGTTTGCAGGGGATTCTGGGAAAGGAAACATTGGGGGATCCATGCAAGCCATACCTCCCTGGAAGCCCCCGGGTGTCTAGTTTTCAGAAATGTATGGGTTTGGTAGGTTTCCCTAGATGGCCGCCGAACACTGGGCCAAAATCCCAGGTGACCCCCCTTGCAAAACCAGGTGGTTTTGAGATAGGCAAATTTGAAGTCACCTCACTACGTTTTGGGCCCTTGCCTGTCGCGGGAACTTGGGCCTCCCACACAAGTGAGGCAACATTTTTACCGGGAGACCCAGGGGATTGCTGGGAGGTGGGAAATTTGAGTGAGCCCGGTGATGCCACAACTTTCCCACACGAAAATGTGTGAAAAAAGTTATTTGTTTCAGCTAAAATTGAGGTTTGCAGGGGATTCTGGGTAAGGAAACGTTGGGGGATCCACGCAAGCCATACCTCCCTGGAAGCCCCCGGGTGTCTCGTTTTCAGAAATGTAAGGGTTTGGTAGGTTTCCCTAGATGGCCGCAGAGCACCGGGCCAAAAACCCAGGTGACCCCCCTTGCAAAACCAGGTGGTTTTGAGACAGGCAAATTTGAAGTCACCTCACTACGTTTTGGGCCCTTGCCTGTCACGGGAACTTGGGCCTCGCAGACAAGTGAGGAACCATTTTTACCGGGAGACCCAGGGGAACGCTGGGAGGTGGGAAATTTGAGTGAGCCCGGTGATACCACAACTTTCCCACACAAAAATGTGTGAAAAAAGTGATTTTTTTCAGCTAAAATTGAGGTTTGCAGGGGATTCTGGGTAAGGAAACATTGGGGGATCCATGCAAGCCATACCTCCCTGGAAGCCCCCGGGTGTCTAGTTTTCAGAAATATATGGGTTTGGTAGGTTTCCTTAGATGGCCCCAGAGCACCGGGCCCAACACCCAGGTGACCCCCCTTGCAAAACCAGGTGGTTTTGAGATAGGCAAATTTGAAGTCACCTCACTACGTTTTGGGCCCTTGCCTGTCGCGGGAACTTGGGCCTCCCACAGAAGTGAGGCACCATTTTTACCGGGAGACCCAGGGGAACGCTGGGAGGTGGGAAATTTGAGTGAGCCCGGTGATGCCACAACTTTCCCACACAAAAATGTGTGAAAAAGTGCTTTTTTCAGCTAAAATTGAGGTTTGCAGTGGATTCTGGGTAAGGAAAAGTTGGGGGATCCACGCAAGCCATACCTCCCTGGAAGCCCCCGGGTATGTAGTTGTCAGAAATGTATGGGTTTGGTAGGTTTCCCTAGATGGCCGCAGAGCACCGTGCCAAAAACCCAGGTGACCCCCCTTGCAAAACCAGGTGGTTTTGAGATAGGCAATTTTGATGTCACCTCACTAAGTTTTGGGCCCTTGCCTGTCGCGGGTACTTGGGCCTCCCACACAAGTGAGGCACCATTTTTACCGGGAGACCCAGGGGAATGCTGGGAGGTGGGAAATTTGAGTGAGCCCTGTGATGCCACAACTTTCCCACACAAAAATGTGTGAAAAAAGTGATTCTTTCAGCTAAAATTGAGGTTTGCAGGGGATTCTGGGTAAGGAAACGTTGGGGGATCCACGCAAGCCATACCTCCCTGGAAGCCCCCGGGTGTCTAGTTTTCAGAAATGCATGGGTTTGGTAGGTTTCCCTAGATGGCCGCAGAGCACCGGGCCAAAAACCCAGGTGACCCCCCTTGCAAAACCAGGTGGTTTTGAGATAGGCAAATTTGAAGTCACCTCACTACGTTTTGGGCCCTTGCCTGTCACTGAAACTTGGGTCTCCCACACAAGTGAGGCACCATATTTACCGGGAGACCCAGGGGAACGCTGGGAGGTGGGAAATTTGAGTGAGCCCAGTGATGCAACAACTTTCCCACACAAAAATGTGTGAAAAAGGTGATTTTTTCAGCTAAAATTGAGGTTTGCAGGGGATTCTGGGTAAGGAAACTTTGGGGGAGCCACGCAAGCCATACCTCACTGGAGGCCCCCGGGTGTGTAGTTTTCAGAAATGTATGGGTTTGGTAGGTTTCCCTAGATGGCCGCAGAGCACCGGGCCAAAAACCGAGGTGACCCCCCTTACAAAACCAGGTGGTTTTGAGATAGGCAATTTTGATGTCACCTCACTATGTTTTGGGCCCTTGCCTGTCGCGGGTACTTGGGCCTCCCACACAAGTGAGGCACCATTTTTACCAGGAGACACAGGGGAATGCTGGGAGGTGGGAAATTTGAGTGAGCCCGGTGATACCACAACTTTCCCACACAAAAATGTTTGAAAAAAGTGATTTTTTCAGCTAAAATTGAGGTTTGCAGGGTATTCTGGGTAAGGAAACGTTGGGGGATCCACGCAAGCCATACCTCCCTGGAAGCCACCGGGTGTCTAGTTTTTTGAAATGTATGGGTTTGGTAGGTTTCCCTAGATGGCCGCCGAACACCGGGCCAAAAACCCAGGTGACCCCCCTTGCAAAACCAGGTGGTTTTGAGATAGGCAAATTTTTAGTCACCTCACTACGTTTTGGGCCCTTGCCTGTCGCGGGAACTTGGGCCTCCCACACAAGTGAGGCACCATTTTTACCGGGAGACCCAGGGGAACGCTGGGAGGTGGGAAATTTGAGTGAGCCCGGTGATACCACAACTTTCCCACACAAAAATGTGTGAAAAAAGTGATTTTTTCAGCTAAAATTGAGGTTTGCAGGGTATTCTGGGTAAGGAAACGTTGGGGGATCCATGCAAGCCATACCTCCCTGGAAGCCCCTGGGTGTCTAGTTTTCAGAAATGTATGGGTTTGGCAGGTTTCCCTAGATGGCCGCTGAACACTGGGCCGAAAACCCAGGTGACCCCCCTTGCAAAACCAGGTGGTTTTGAGATAGGCAAATTTGAAGTCACCTCACTATGTTTTGGGCCCTTGCCTGTCGCGGGAACTTGGGCCTCCCACACAAGTGAGGCACCATTTTTACCGGGAAAGCCAGGGGAACGCTGGGAGGTGGGAAATTTGAGTTAGCCCGGTGATGCCACAACTTTCCCACACAAAAATGTGTGAAAAAAGTGATTTTTTTCAGGTAAAATTGAGGTTTGCAGGGGATTCTGGGAAAGGAAACATTGGGGGATCCATGCAAGCCATACCTCCCTGGAAGCCCCCGGGTGTCTAGTTTTCAGAAATGTATGGGTTTGGTAGGTTGCCTTAGATGGCCGCCAAACACCGGGCCAAAAACCCAGGTGACCCCCCTTGCAAAACCAGGTGGTTTTGAGATAGGCAAATTTGAAGTCACCTCACCACGTTTTGGGCCCTTGCCTGTCGCGGGAACTTGGGCCTCCCACACAAGTGAGGCACCATTTTTACCGGGAGACCCAGGGGAATGCTGGGAGGTGGGAAATTTGAGTGAGCCCGGTGATGCCACAACTTTCCCACACAAAAATGTGTGAAAAAAGTTATTTTTTTCAGCTAAAATTGAGGTTTGCAGGGGATTCTGGGTAAGGAAACGTTGGGGGATCCACGCAAGCCATACCTCCCTGGAAGCCCCCTGGTGTCTAGTTTTCAGAAATGTATGGGTTTGGTAGGTTTCCCTCAATGGCCGCAGAGCACCGGGCCAAAAACCCAGGTGACCCCCCTTGCAAAACCAGGTGGTTTTGAGACAGGCAAATTTGAAGTCACCTCACTACGTTTTGGGCCCTTGCCTGTCACGGGAACTTGGGCCTCCCTCACAAGTGAGGCACCATTTTTACCGGGAGACCCAGTGGAAAGCTGGGAGGTGGGAAATTTGAGTGAGCCCGGTGATGCCACATGTGTGAAAAAAGTGATTTTTTCAGCTAAAATTGAGGTTTGCAGGGGGTTCTGGGTAAGGACACGTTGGGGGATCCACGCAAGCCATACCTCCGTGGAAGCCCCCGGGTATCTAGTTTTCAGAAATGGATGGGTTTGGTAGATTTCCCTAGATGGCCGCCGAACACCGGGCCAAAAACCCAGGTGACCCCCCTTGCAAAACCAGGTGGTTTTGAGATAGGCAATTTTGATGTCACCTCACTACGTTTTGGGCCCTTGCCTGTCGCGGGTACTTGGGCCTCCCACACAAGTGAGGCACCATTTTTACCGGGAGACCCAGGGGAACACTTGGAGGTGGGAAATTTGAGTGAGCCCGGTGATGCCACAACTTTCCTACACAAAAATGTGTGAAAAAAGTAATTTTTTCAGCTAAAATCGAGGTTTGCAGGGGATTCTGGGTAAGGAAACGTTGGGGGATCCACACAAGCCATACCTCCCTGGAAGCCCCCGGGTGTCTAGTTTTCAGAAATGTATGGGTTTGGTAGGTTTCCCTAGATGGCCGCAGAATACCGGGCCAAAAACCGAGGTGACCCCCCTTGCAAAACCAGGTGGTTTTGAGATAGGCAAATTTGAAGTCACCTCACTACGTTTTGGGCCCTTGCCTGTCACTGAAAGTTGGGTCTCCCACACAAGTGAGGCACCATATTTACCGGGAGACCCAGGGGAACGCTGGGAGGTGGGAAATTTGAGTGAGCCCAGTGATGCAACAACTTTCCTACACAAAAATGTGTGCAAAAAGTGATTTTTTCAGCTAAAATCGAGGATTGCAGGGGATTCTGGGTAAAGAAACGTTGGGGGATCCACGCAAGCCATACCTCCCTGGAAGACCCCGGGTGTCTAGTTTTCAGAAATGTATGGGTTTGGTAGGTTTCCTTAGATGGCCGCAGAGCACCGGGCCAAAAACCCAGGTGACCCCCCTTGCAAAACCAGGTGGTTTTGAGATAGGCAAATTTGAAGTCACCTCACTACGTTTTGGGCCCTTGCCTGTCGCGGGAACTTGGGCCTCCCAGACAAGTGAGGCACCATTTTTACCGGGAGACCCAGGGGAATTCTGGGAGGTAAGAAATTTGAGTGAGCCCGGTGATACCACAACTTTCCCACACAAAAATGTTTGAAATAAGTGATTTTTTCACCTAAAATTGAGGTTTGCAGGGTATTCTGGGTAAGGAAACGTTGGGGGATCGACGCAAGCCATACCTCCCTGGAAGCCCCTGGGTGTCTAGCTTTCAGAAATGGATGGGTTTGGTGGGTTTCCCTAGATGGCCGCCAAACACCGGGCCAAAAACCCAGGTGACCCCCCTTGCAAAACCAGGTGGTTTTGAGATAGGCAATTTTGATGTCACCTCACTACGTTTTGGGCCCTTGCCTGTCGCGGGTACTTGGGCCTCCCACACAAGTGAGGCACCATTTTTACCGGGAGACCGAGGGGAACACTGGGAGGTGAGAAATTTGAGTGAGCCCGGTGATGCCACAACTTTCCCACACAAAAATGTGTGAAAAAAGGGATTCTTTCAGCTAAAATTGAGGTTTGCAGGGGATTCTGGGTAAGGAAAGGTTGGGGGATCCACGCAAGCCATACCTCCCTGGAAGCCCCCGGGTGTCTAGTTTTCAGAAATGCATGGGTTTGGTATGTTTCCCTAGATGGCCGCAGAGCACCGGGCCTAAAACCTGAGGTGACCCCCCTTGCAAAACCAGGTGGTTTTGAGATAGGCAAATTTGAAGTCACCTCACTACGTTTTGGGCTTCTTCTTTCAGAGTGCAGGGCAGAGTCAGCAGACGCTCCACAGGGGGCGGAGCCGGCATTGAGGTGGCAGAGCACTGTCCTATTCAGAGCCTAGGAGTACTCCTCCCCCCCATCTACCTGTCGATCGTCCTATTCACCACCAGGCTACCTAGCCCTGCCCATCTGGGTTCCCCCAGCCCTGTCACTCACACCAGCCAGACATCAGATACACATCACGCAGAGGCGGGCTGAAATGTTTAGGCAAGCAAAGGCCAGCTTTCCAAAAGCGGCATTTGCAAACGCAGAATATTAAAATAAACCTTGGAAAAAGATGTACCTTATTATTCCAAGTTCAGGCATACTAAACTCGATCTTCTACCATGTTCCCTGGGTCGGTTAGGATCATAGGATGTAACAATCCTCGCCGCCCATACTGGCCTATGAGAACAGGGTAGCCTTACAGTAGTGAACAACAAGATGGCGGTCATTCACTACTAGGACTTGCCACGCATCCAGGTTTGTCCTACCTTAGGCTTACAACGCACCCTGCCCGTGGGCCTACCAGAGGGGTGACTAACATGAAGTTAAGGGAAGGTTTAGGGACCGGCAAGTGTGGGCACTTGCCAGTCAGCATGTCAGTACCAGACTGCACGCAGGTTCTGCGATGGCAGACCTTAGACATATTTTACCGGCCGCTTCTGTGGGTGGCACAACCAGTGCTGCAAGCCCACCAGCGGTGTTTGCATTTACATGCCCTGGCGCTCCTGGCGCACTTTACTGGGGTCTGACAGTAAACCAAACGATCCAATCATGGAATCCAACCAACATATATAATTTACAAGGGAGCACTCGCACCGCGACACTGGTTGGCAGTGGCACAGCGCGCTGAGCGGCCAACACCATAAAAGCACGTGAGGCACAGCGACAAAAAGAGGAAGGGAGACTCACGCCAAGGTGCCAGGTCTAACACGTGTCCCCTCCAGCTGAAAAGTGGGGAGAACTACCCTACCCCAGGGAGTTCCTCATCACTTAGGCGGAAAAATCTGGACAGACCGTCAGCATTGGCGTGATCTGTACCAGGGCGATGTTCCACCGTGAAATCCATACCCTGTAGGGAAATGGACCACCTCAACAGCTTCGGATTCTCACCCCTCATATGCATCAACCATCTGAGGGGCCTGTGGTCCGTCTGAACCCGGAAGTGAGACCCAAACAGGTAGGGTCTTAGCTTCTTCAGCGCCCAGACCACAGCAAATGCCTCACGCTCAATAGCACTCCACCTCTGTTCCCGTGGAAGTAACCTCCTGCTAAGAAAGGCTACGGGTTGATCTAGGCCCTCCTCATTAATCTGTGAAAGAACAGCCCCCACACCATGCTCTGAAGCGTCTGTCTGAACGATAAACTCTTTGGAGAAGTTGGGAGCCAAGAGCACGGGCGCCGTGCACATAGCAGTTTTCAAGGCATCAAAAGCTTTCTGACAGGTGTCAGTCCAAATCACTTTCCTGGGCTGCTTCTTCGAAGTCAGCGCTGTCAAGGGGGCAACCATGTTGCCATACCCCTTGACAAACCTCCTGTAGTACCCGGTGAGACCTAGGAAGCCTCTCACCTCTGTCTGGGTTTTGGGCGACTCCCAATTCAGGATGGTTTCTATCTTGGGCTGAAGGGGTGCCACCAGGCCATTCCCAACTTGGTGTCCCAAGTACACCACGGAACCCTGCCCGATCTGGCACTTACTTGCCTTGATCGTGAGGCCTGCCTTGCGCAGCGCCATCAACACTTCCCAGAGGTGGCGCAGGTGTTCTTCCCAAGTGGAGCTGAACACTGCGATGTCATCCAGGTAGGCTGCACTGAACGAATCCAGCCCAGCCAACACCTGGTTGACCAATCTCTGAAAGGTGGCAGGTGCATTCTTCATCCCAAAGGGCATAACCCAGAACTGGTAGTGCCCATCTGGGGTGGAAAATGCTGACCTCTCTTTGACCCCCTTGGTCAAGGCGATCTGCCAATACCCAGACGTTAAATCAAACGTGCTGAGGTAGTTGGCAGCCCCTAGCCGATCTATGAGCTCATCAGCTCTGGGGATGGGGTGTGCGTCGGTTTTAGTGACCGAATTGAGTCCTCTGTAGTCCACACAGAACCGGAGTTTGGGTGTGGCTCCCGGCGCTGCAGCCTTTGGGACCAAGACCACGGGGCTGGCCCAAGGACTGCTAGAAGACTCAATTACCCCGAGTGCAAACATCTTGGAGACCTCCTCCTTGATGCATGTCCTCACCCTGTCAGTCACCCTGTAGGCCTTGTGCCGCACAGGTGTACTCTCCCCAGTGTCCACATCATGGACGCACCAATCAGTGACACCAGGGACCAGGGAAAACAGGTCAGAAAATTGTCCCAGCAACTGGCGACAATCATTCTGTTGCTCAGGGGTCAGGGTGGAAGAGAGGATGACACCATCCACTGACCCATCTTGCTCCTTGGCTGACAGGAGGTCAGGAAGAGGTTCTGTCTCCTCTTCCATCCCAGCATCTGTTGCCAAGAGCATGCCCACTTGGGACCTCTCCAAGTGGGGCTTGAGGCGGTTGACATGTAGGACCCTTAAAGGGTTCCTAGGAGACTTCAGGTCCACCACGTAGGTAACAGGACTCTTGCGCTCCACCACCTCAAAGGGACCGGTCCACTTATCCTGGAGCGCACACGGCTCCACGGGGGCTAAGACCCATACCTTCTGTCCAGGCTGAAGCTCTACCAGAGTGGCATTCTGGTCGTACCACCGCTTCATCTCCTCCTGGCTGGCTTCCAGATTTGCCTCAGCAAGTTGCCTGAATCGCCTAGTCTGATTCCTGAAGGCCAGCATGTAACTATATACATTCTGGGGAGGTTTCCTGGGAGATTGCTCCCAGCCTTCCTTGACCAGACTTAGAGGTCCTCTGACTGGGTGACCATACAGAAGCTCAAAGGGACTGAACCCCAGAGACTTCTGTGGCACCTCACGGTAAGCGAAGAGAAGGCATGGTAAGAGGACGTCCCACTTACGCCTCATGGGTCCTTCTAGGCCCATTATCATGCCTTTGAGGGTTCGGTTGAATCTCTCAACCAACCCTTTTCCTTGGGGGTGGTAAGGTGTGGTGAACTTGTAGGTTACACCACACTCTTGCCAAAGGGATTTCATGTACTTGGACATGAAATTGGTACCTCGGTCAGACACCACCTCTAGAGGGAATCCCACTCGGGAGAAAATTCCCATCAGCGCACGTCCCACCACGGGGGCCGTCACTGTCCTCAGAGGAATGGCTTCCGGGTACCGGGTGGCATGGTCCACCAGGACCAGGATGAACCTGTTGCCCATCACTGTCCTGGGGTCCAGTGGCCCTACAATGTCAATCCCCACTCGCTGGAACGGGGTACTGACCACAGGGAATGGCTGGAGTGGAGCCTTTTGCTTCCTTCCACTCTTTCCACTTGCCTGGCAAGTCTGGCATGTCCTGCAGTATCTGAACTCCTGCGCATTTGAGGCCAATAAAAGTGGGTGACAAGCCTTTCAAAGGTCTTGTCCTGCCCCAAATGCCCTGCCAATGGCACATCGTGAGCCAGCTCCAGTAGGAAGGCTCTGAAGTCCTGGGGTACCACCAGCGCATGGGCTGACCCAGGCTCAGCAACCTTAGGCTCTGTATATAGGAGGTCGTTCTCCCAGTAAACGAAATGTGATCCTGACTGATCACCTGCGACCTGGTCTGCAGCCTGCTGCGGCATACCCACGAGAGAAGGGCACTCCTTCTGTGCCTTGCAAAAGTCCTCCCTGGTGGGACCTCCTTCCTGCTGCCAATGGGTCAGCTCCGGCAGGTCTCCCAGTTCAGCTATTTGCTCCCCTGTAGGCTCCAGGGCATCCCCCTCAAGGTCTGCTTCCTCCTGGACCGTGGGAACTTCAGGGGCCGGCTTCCCGCGCCCCTTGCTCCTTCTCTCTGAGGCCGGTTCCTGGGCCTCCCTCTCAGGCTCCAGGACCTCTTGAGTACCTCTACTGGCTGCCATGGACCGTGTGGTGACACACGCCCAATCCGGCATACCCAACATCTCCAGGTGAGCACGCCGCTCCACCTTAGCCCAAGGTGAGCTCTCCAAATCGTTCCCTAACAAACAGTCTACAGGCATGGCGGGCCTCACAGCTACCTGAAGAGTACCAGAGACCCCCCCAACTCAAAGGGAACCTGAGCCACCTTGCAGTGCCTCTCTGTGTTGTCAGCGGCAACAACGGGATAGAATGCATTGGGGACCACCTGCTCCTGAGACACCAGGTGACACCTGACAGCGGTCACACTGGCTCCTGTATCTCTAAGAGCTTCCACTCTATGGCCATTTATGGTCACCCACTGCCTGTACTTCTTAGTGTTCTCAGGCAGCTGGGTTGGAGGGACCACTTCACGGTCTCCTAGCGAGACAAGGGACATCTATGCAGGACCCCACCCACCTTGGATATCCCTCTCCTCCCCCAAGGCTACACTAGCCACCTGCCGGGGTGGAGCACCAGTGGGTGCTGGTTTACCAAATAATGGACACTTTACATCAGAGGCAAAATGCCCCAAATTGTTACACCTGTAACATCTTACGGGCCCCTTCTGAACAGGAGGACCTGTCGGGCCCCGGTCGGCTTCTGGGGTGGGGGAGGCTGAGAACCCTTCCCTTGGTTCCCTTGGGGACTACTTTGGGGCCCTTTTGGGAACTGCTTCTGTTTACCCCTGTCCCCCCCACTCTTCTGCTGGGGACCCTGCCCACCTGTGGCGGAATCTCCCACTGGACCCTTGTGGACCCTGGTACTGACCCAGCGGTCCGCCTCCTCAGTAAGCTTCCTAGGGTTAGTCAGCCTACTATCTATCAGGTGCTGGCGTAGCTCAGGAAAACAATTACTGGACAAGTGCTCCCATGCCATTAAATCAAAAAGCCCTTGATAATCATTTACCTTACTACCCTTTACCCAACCATCCAGCGCTCTGCAAAAGAAAGTCACATACTCCACATACGTACTATTGGGAATCTTAGTGCAACCCCTGAACCTCTGTCTATATAACTCAGGGGTCAACCCATACCTAGTCATCAAGGCTTCCTTCATATGGGCGTAAGAATTATGAACATCAGCAGGTAAATCTAACAGTGTGTCCCGCCCTTCACTCAGGAACCGTCCCCACAACCCCGCTCCCCAATCTCTCTCAGGGACCCGGTGGGAAGACATGGCTACCTCGTAGGCTCTGAACCACTGCCCGATGTCGTCATTCTTAAAGAACTCCTTCACTACATCCTTGGGAATATAAACTCTTGGTTCCGCCGGGACTGGCGGTGTGCTGCCACCAGAGGGATTAAGCTCCAAACTTTTTGCTTTCAGCTCCAGCTCCCTCAGCTTCATGTCATGCTCTAATTGTAGTTTCTTTTCTTCCATGGCTGATCTTTGTTTTTCCATATCCATCTGCCCATTAAGTCTTGCCATCTCCACTTCGTGTGCCCGGGTTGCTGCCCTGTCTGCCAACTCTTCTGGCGACAGGCCTCTGCCAAACTCATGGACACTTTCTGGTGGATCCATTTCCACCTGATTCTCGGGTGCCTTTGACTCATACCAGGCCCTCAGCGCCTTCACGAGTTGGGCCTTCTTTTTCAATCCAGTTTGGGCAATTCTGAACTTGGAGCAAAAACCTTTCAATTCTTCATTGGTATGATTCTGAAGTGCGCTTTCTTCCCAATCTATGTCCTCAAATCCAGAGATTATAGAAGCTGCCCTTTCGGCGGGAAGTGAACCAGGCATGGCTCTAACAACGGAGATTCTTGGCAAAACAAAAACAATTGCTAGTCTTGTGGCTGTGTTACTGGTCTGCTCTCACTACATGGTGATCAGTGGTTCACTATACGCAAACCACAAATGCAAATCCGTAAATCCTCACCGCTGCCACCAATGTTAGAAAGGAGGGGGCTCTGGTTGACGCAGGTGAGTACCCACAACAAGCAGGGACCCTTTACTTCTTGTCAGGGCGAAGGATGACTCCCCAGAATAACCCCTGCTCACCCTCTAGGTGCGTGGCGCGAGCAGTCTAGGCTAAGTCTCAGGCGTACACGGTTAAGCAAATGCAATTTCACATACAGTAAACCCCTTGCATGCACCACAAACGGACACCAATCCGGAAGTATATAAAAATAAGCTTTTATGTAGATTCAGCAGATTCAAATACAAGGCCCAGTAACGTTAAACTGATGGGGCCACAATTCTTAGGAATACGGTAAAGTTCTCTTGGTTACGGAAAGTTCTTTAGGCGGGCACAAGGTAACTGTGGGCCTCAGCGCACTTCGTGCTGAGGCGGCGCCCGGGAAGCACACGGCAGATGATAGGGAAATCAGAACGTTGCGGACCCTGGATCTGATGCGAGCTCGCGGTCGAGTTCGTAAGTACAGTACCTTGTTTCTTGATGCGAAGGCGGGTGCGGGCTTTCAGCGGCTCTTCGACAGAAGGGCGAGGCGGCGTCCGGGGCTCCCACACTTCACGATGGGGGTCTGATCTTCAGGCTCACGACAAGAGCGGGGTGTTGTAGGTGGCGGGTGAACAAAGCGGGGCAGCCGGGCCCGCAGATTATGTCCGGGCCGTCCGAGGCTTGGAGATGCTCACAACGCCAATTCCGGCGGGAGGGTGAAGGTGCGCAGCAAGCCTCCAGCGAGCGAGGTGACAGGGGCAGCCCAGCACAGCATAGGGGGAGCGGCTCCGATCAAGCAAGGCTCTTCCCAAGGCGGGGGCGGCTAAGCAGTCCTGGTCACGGCTCAGGGAGGGACTGGGGCACGAGGGTCACAGCCCCGGCGAGGGAAAGGACACCACAGTCCAGCGGCAGGCGAGTGAAGATCAGGTAGAGCTCAATGGTCCTGGGGCTCAGTTCAGGGGGCAAGTTCGTCTCAGGCCCTTGGAGATCGTTTTGAAAAGCACAAGTCTTGAAAGTAAAAATAAAGCAAAGTCTTCAGCAACAGTTTCTCTTCTCCCCTTTGGTAGCAAGGTCACGACTGCAGGCCAATCCCCCAGGACAGGGACAGTCTTCCTCCTACAGCTTTCCCGGTGCCTCCTCCTCAGGCAGAGATTCTTCTTGGTCAAAAGCGGATCTAGTTTCTTAGGAGCCGGGCTCCCACATTTATACAGCAAATCTTTTGTTCTCCCAGGCCAGGGGGGCCCTTGCCTAGTCCAGTCCGGTTTCTGAGCACTTTGTTTACGCGATGCAGGCTTCTTCTTTCAGAGTGCAGGGCAGAGTCATCAGACGCTCCACAGGGGGCGGAGCCGGCATTGAGGTGGCAGAGAACTGTCCTATTCAGAGCCTAGGAGTACTCCTCCCCCCCATCTACCTGTCGATCGTCCTATTCACCACCAGGCTACCTAGCCCTGCCCATCTGGGTTACCCCAGCCCTGTCACTCACACCAGCCAGACATCAGATACACATCACGCAGAGGCGGGCTGAAATGTTTAGGCAAGCAAAGGCCAGCTTTCTAAAAGCGGCATTTACAAACGCGGAATATTAAAATAAACCTTGGAAAAAGATGTACCTTATTATTCCGAGTTCAGGCATACTAAACTCGATCTTCTACCATGTTCCCTGGGTCGGTTAGGATCATAGGATGTAACAATCCTCGCCGCCCATACTGGCCTATGAGAACAGGGTAGCCTTACAGTAGTGAACAACAAGATGGCGGTCATTCACTACTAGGACATGCCACGCATCCAGGCTTGTCCTACCTTAGGCTTACAACGCACCCTGCCCGTGGGCCTACCAGAGGGGTGACTAACATGAAGTTAAGGGAAGGTTTAGGGACTGGCAAGTGTGGGCACTTGCCAGTCAGCATGTCAGTACCAGACTGCACGCAGGTTCTGCGATGGCAGACCTTAGACATATTTTACCGGCCGCTTCTGTGGGTGGCACAACCAGTGCTGCAAGCCCACCAGCGGTGTTTGCATTTACATGCCCTGGCGCTCCTGGCGCACTTTACTGGGGTCTGACAGTAAACCAAACAATCCAATCATGGAATCCAACCAACATATATAATTTACAAGGGAGCACTCGCACCGCGACAATGGTTGGCAGTGGCACAGCGCGCTGAGCGGCCAACACCATAAAAGCACATGAGGCACAGCGACAAAAAGAGGAAGGGAGACTCACGCCAAGGTGCCAGGTCTAACATTTCCCTAGATGGCCGCAGAGCACCGGGCTAAAAACCGAGGTGACCCCCCTTGCAAAACCAGGTGGTTTTGAGATAGGCAAATTTGAAGTCACCTCACTACGTTTTGGGCCCTTGCCTGTCGCGGGTACTTGGGCCTCCCACACAAGTGAGGCACCATTTTTACCGGGAGACCCAGGGGAACGCTGGGAGGTGGGAAATTTGAGTGAGCCCGGTGATACCACAACTTTCCCACACAAAAATGTGTGAAAAAAGTGATTTTTTCAGCTAAAATTGAGGTTTGCAGGGTATTCTGGGTAAGGAAACGTTGGGGGATCCACGCAAGCCATACCTCCCTGGAAGCCCCCGGGTGTCTAGTTTTCAGAAATGTATGGGTTTGGTAGGTTTCCCTAGATGGCCGCCGAACACCGGGCCAAAAACCCAGGTGACCCCCCTTGCAAAACCAGGTGGTTTTGAGATAGGCAAATTTGAAGTCACCTCACTACGTTTTGGGCCCTTGCCTGTCGCGGGAACTTAGGCCTCCCACACAAGTGAGGCACCATTTTTAACGGGAGACCCAGGGGAATGCTGGGAGGTGGGAAATTTGAGTGAGCCCGGTGATGCCACAACTTTCCCACACAAAAATGTGTGAAAAAAGTTATTTTTTTCAGCTAAAATTGAGGTTTGCAGGGGATTCTGGGTAAGGAAACGTTGGGGGATCGACGCAAGCCATACCTCCTTGGAAGCCCCCGGGTGTCTAGATTTCAGAAATGTATGGGTTTGGTAGGTTTCCCTAGATGGCCGCAGAGCACCGGGCCAAAAACCCAGGTGACCCCCCTTGCAAAACCAGGTGGTTTTGAGATAGGCAAATTTGAAGTCACCTCACTACGTTTTGGGCCCTTGCCTGTCGCCGGAACTTGGGCCTCCCACACAAGTGAGGCTCCATTTTTACCGGGAGACCCAGGGGAACGCTGGTAGATGGGAAATTTGAGTGAGCCCGGTGATGCCACAACTTTCCCACACAAAAATGTGTGAAAAAAGCGATTTTTTCAGCTAAAATTGAGGTTTGCAGGGGATTCTGGGTAAGGAAACGTTGGGGGATCCACGCAAGCCAAATCTCCCTGGAAGCCCCCGGGTGTCTAGTTTTAATAAATGCATGGGTTTGGTAGGTTTCCCTAGATGGCCGCAGAGCACCGGGCCAAAAACCCAGGTGACCCCCCTTGCAAAACCAGGTGGTTTTGAGATAGGCAAATTTGAAGTCACCTCACTATGTTTTGGGCCCTTGCCTGTCGCGGGAACTTGGGCCTCCCACACAAGTGAGGCACCATTTTTACCGGGAGACCCAGGGGAATGCTGGGAGGTGGGAAACTTGAGTGAGCCCGGTGATGCCACAACTTTCCCACACAAAAATGTGTGAAAAAAGTGATTCTTTCAGCTAAAATTGAGGTTTGCAGGGGATTCTGGGTAAGGAAACGTTGGGGGATCCACGCAAGCCATACCTCCCTGGAAGCCCCCGGGTGTCTAGTTTTCAGAAATGCATGGGTTTGGTAGGTTTCCTGTTAGAAATGAGGGGGCTCTGGTTGACGCAGGTGTGAACCCACAACAAGCAGGGACCCTTTACTTCTTGTCAGGGCGAAGGATGACTCCCCAGAATAACCCCTGCTTACCCTCTAGGTGCGTGGCGCGAGCAGTCTAGGCTAAGTCTCAGGCGTACACGGTTAAGCAAATGCAATTACACATACAGTAAACCCCTTGCATGCACCACAAATGGACACCAATCAGGCAGTATATAAAAATAAGCTTTTATGTAGTTTCAGCAGAGTTAAATACAAGGCCCAGTAACGTTGAACTGATGGGGCCACAATTCTTGGAAATACGGTCAAGTTCTCTTTGTACGGAAAGTTCTTTAGGCGGGCACAAGGTGACTGTAGGCCTCAGCACACTCCGGGCTGAGGCGGCGACCGGGAAGCACACGGCAGATGACAGGGAAATCAGAACGTTGCGGACCCTGGATCCGATGCGAGCTCGCGGTCGAGTTCGTAAGTACAGTACCTTGTTTCTTGTCGCGAAGGTGGGTGCGGGATGTCAGCGGCTCCTCCACAGAAGAGCAGGGCGGCGTCCGGGGCTCCCACACGTCACGATGGGTGTCTGATCCTCAGGCTCACGACCAGAGCGGGGTGTTGCAGGTGGCGGGTGAACAAAGCGGGGCAGCCGGGCACGCAGATGCGTCCGGGCCGTCCGAGGCTTGGAGATGCTCACAAACGCCGATTCCGGCGGGAGGGTGAAGGTGCACAGCGAGCCTCCAGCGAGCGAGGTGACAGGGGCAGCCCAGCACAGCGTCGGGGGAGCGGCTCCGATCGAGCGAGGCTCTTCCCAAGGCGGGAGCGGCTAAGCAGTCCTGGTCACGGCTCAGGGAGGGACTGCGGCACGAGGGTCACAGCTCCGGCGAGGGAAAGGACACCACGGTCTAGCAGCAGGCGAGTGAAGATCAGGTAGAGCCCAATGGTCCTGGGGCTCAGTTCAGGGGGCAAGCTCAGTTCCAAGCCCTTGGAGATCGTTTTGGAAAAGCACAAGTCTTGAAAGTAAACATAAAGCAAAGTCTTCAGCAACAGTTTCTCTTCTCCCCTTTGGCAGCGAGGTCACCACTGCAGGCCAATCCCCCAGGATAGGGACAGTCTTCCTCCTACAGCTTTCCCGGTGCCTCCTCCTCAGGCAGAGATTCTTCTTGGTCAAAAGCGGATCTAGTTTCTTAGGAGCAGGGCTCCTCCATTTATACCACAAATCTTTTGTTCTCCCAGGCCAGGGGGGCCCTTGCCTAGTTCAGTCCGGTTTCTGAGCACTTTGTTTACGTGATGCAGGCTTCTTCTTTCAGAGTGCAGGGCAGAGTCATCAGACGCTCCACAGGGGGTGGAGCCGGCATAGAGGTAGCGGAGCACTGTCCTATTCAGAACCTAGGAGCACTCCTCCCACCCATCTACCTGTCGATCGTCCTATTCATACCAGGCTACCTGGCCCTGCCCATCTGGGTTCCCCCAGCCCTGTCACTCACACCAGCCAGACATCAGATACACATCACGCAGAGGCGGCTGAAATGTTTAGGCAAGCAAAGGCCGACTTTCTAAAAGCGGCATTTGCAAACCCGGAATATTAAAATAAACCTTGCGAAAAGATGTACCTTATTATTCCGAGTTCAGGCATACTAAACTCGATCTTCTACCATGTTCCCTGGGTCGGTTAGGATCATAGGGTGTAATAATCCAGGCCGCCCATACTGGCCTATGAGAACAGGGTAGCCTTGCAGTAGTGAACAACAAGATGGCGGTAATTCACTACTAGGACATGCCACGCATCCGGGCTTGTCCTACCTTAGGCTTACAACGCACCCTGCCCGTGGGCCTACCAGAGGGGTGACTAACATGCAGCTAAGGGAAGGTTTTAGGGACTGGCAAGTGTGGGCACTTGCCGGTCAGCATGTCAGTATCAGACTGCACGCAGGTTCTGCGGTGGCAGACCTCAGACATATTTTACCGGCCGCTCCTGTGGGTGGCACAACCAGTGCTGCAAGCCCACCAGCGGTGTTCGCATTTACATGCCCTGGCGCCCCTGGCGCACTTTACTGGGGTCTGACAGTAAATCAAACAGTCCAATCATGGAATCCAACCAACATATACAATTTACATAGGGAGCACTCGCACCGCGACACTGGTTGGCAGTGGCACAGCGCGCTGAGCGGCCAACACCATAAAAACACATGAGGCACAGCGACAAAAAGAGGAAAGGGAGACTCACGCCAAGGTGCCAGGTCTAACACGTGTCCCCTCCAGCTGAAAAGTGGGGAGAACTACCCTACCCCAGGGAGTTCCTCATCACTAAGGCGGAAAAATCTGGACAGACCGTCAGCATTGGCGTGATCTGTACCAGGGCGATGTTCCACCGTGAAATCCATACCCTGTAGGGAAATGGACCACCTCAACAGCTTTGGATTCTCACCCCTCATATGCATCAACCATCTGAGGGGCCTGTGGTCCGTCTGAACCCGGAAGTGAGACCCAAACAAGTAGGGTCTTAGCTTCTTCAGCGCCCAGACCACAGCAAATGCCTCACGCTCAATAGCACTCCACCTTTGTTCCCGTGGAAGTAACCTCCTGCTAAGAAAGGCTACGGGTTGATCTAGGCCCTCCTCATTAATCTGTGAAAGAACAGCCCCCACACCATGCTCTGAAGCGTCTGTCTGAACGATAAACTCTTTGGAGAAGTTGGGAGCCAAGAGCATGGGCGCCGTGCACATAGCAGTTTTCAAGGCCTCAAAAGCTTTCTGACAGGTGTCAGTCCAAATCACTTTCCTGGGCTGCTTCTTCGAAGTCAGCGCTGTCAAGGGGGCAACCATGTTGCCATACCCCTTGACAAACCTCCTGTAGTACCCGGTGAGACCTAGGAAGGCTCTCACCTCCGTCTGGGTTTTGGGCGCCTCCCAATTCAGGATGGTTTCTATCTTGGGCTGAAGGGGTGCCACCTGGCCACTCCCAACTTGGTGTCCCAAGTACACCACGGAACCCTGCCCAATCTGGCACTTACTCGCCTTGATCGTGAGGCCTGCCTTGCGCAGCGCCATCAACACTTCCCAGAGGTGACGCAAGTGTTCCTCCCAAGTGGAGCTGAACACTGCGATGTCATCCAGGTAGGCTGCACTGAACGAATCCAGCCCAGCCAACACCTGGTTGACCAATCTCTGGAAGGTGGCAGGGGCATTCTTCATCCCAAATGGCATAACCCGGAACTGGTAGTGCCCATCTGGGGTGGAAAATGCTGACCTCTCTTTGGCCCCCTCGGTCAAGGCGATCTGCCAATACCCAGACGTTAAATCAAACGTGCTGAGGTAGTTGGCAGCCCCTAGCCGATCGATGAGCTCATCAGCTCTGGGGATGGGGTGGGCGTCTGTCCTAGTGACCGAATTGAGTCCTCTGTAGTCCACACAGAACCGGAGTTCGGGTGTGGCTCCCGGCGCTGCAGCCTTTGGGACCAAGACCACGGGGCTGGCCCAAGGACTGCTAGAAGACTCAATTACCCCGAGTGCAAACATCTTGGAGACCTCCTCCTTGATGCATGTCCTCACCCTGTCAGTCACCCTGTAGGCCTTGTGCCGCACAGGTGGACTATCCCCAGTGTCCACATCATGGACGCACCAATCAGTGACACCAGGGACCAGGGAAAACAGGTCAGAAAACTGTCCCAGCAACTGGCGACAATCATTCTGTTGCTCAGGGGTCAGGGTGGAAGAGAGGATGACACCATCCACTGACCCATCTTGCTCCTTGGCTGACAGGAGGTCAGGAAGAGGTTCTGTCTCCTCTTCCATTCCAGCATCTGTTGCCAAGAGCATGCCCACTTGGGACCTCTCCAAGTGGGGCTTGAGGCGGTTGACATGTAGGACCCTTAAGGGGTTCCTAGGAGACTTCAGGTCCACCACGTAGGTAACAGGACTCTTGCGCTCCACCACCTCAAAGGGACCGGTCCACTTATCCTGGAGCGCACACGGCTCCACGGGGGCCAAGACCCATACTTTCTGTCCAGGCTGAAGCTCTGCCAGAGTGGCATTCTGGTCGTACCACCGCTTCATCTCCTCCTGGCTGGCTTCCAGATTTGCCTCAGCAAGTTGCCTGAATCGCCTAGTCTGATTCCTGAAGGCCAGCATGTAACTATATACATTCTGGGGAGGCTTCCTGGGAGATTGCTCCCAGCCTTCTCTGACCAGACTTAGAGGTCCTCTGACTGGGTGGCCATACAGAAGCTCAAAGGGACTGAACCCCAGAGACTTCTGTGGCACCTCACGGTAAGCGAAGAGAAGGCATGGTAAGAGGACATCCCACTTACGCCTCATGGCTCCTTCTAGGCCCATTATCATGCCTTTGAGGGTTCGGTTGAATCTCTCAACCAACCCGTTTCCTTGGGGGTGGTAATGGGTGGTGAACTTGTAGGTTACACCACACTCTTGCCAAAGAGATTTCATGTACTTGGACATGAAATTGGTACCTCGGTCAGACACCACTTCTAGAGGGAATCCCACTCGGGAGAAAATTCCCATCAGTGCCCGTCCCACCACGGGGGCCGTCACTGTCCTTAGAGGAATGGCTTCCGGGTACCGGGTGGCATGGTCCACCAGGACCAGGATGAACCTATTGCCCATCGCTGTCCTGGGGTCCAGTGGCCCTACAATGTCAATCCCCACTCGCTGGAATGGGGTACCGACCACAGGGAATGGCTGGAGTGGAGCCTTCTGCTTCCTTCCACTCTTTCCACTGGCCTGGCAAGTCTGGCATGTCCTGCAGTGAGTATCTGAACTCCTGCGCATTTGAGGCCAATAAAAGTGGGTGACAAGCCTTTCAAAGGTCTTGTCCTGCCCCAAATGCCCTGCCAATGGCACATCGTGAGCCAGCCCCAGTAGGAAGGCTCTGAAGTCCTGGGGTACCACCAGCGCACGGGCTGACCCAGGCTCAGCAACCTTAGGCTCTGTATATAGGAGGTCGTTCTCCCAGTAAACGAAATGTGATCCTGACTGATCACCTGCGGCCTGGTCTGCAGCCTGCTGCCGCATACCCACGAGAGAAGGGCACTCCTTCTGTGTCTTGCAAAAGTCCTCCCTGGTGGGACCCCCTTCCTGCTGCCAATGGGTCAGCTCCGGCAGGTCTCCCAGTTCAGCTATCTGCTCCCCTGTAGGCTCCAGGGCATCCCCCTCAAGGTCTGCTCCCTCCTGGACCGTGGGAACTTCAGGGGCCGGCTTCCCGCGCCCCTTGCTCCTTCTCTCTGAGGCCGGTTCCTGGGCCTCCCTCTCAGGCTCCAGGACCTCTTGAGTACCTCTACTGGCTGCCATGGACCGTGTGGTGACACACGCCCAATCCGGCATACCCAACATCTCCAGGTGAGCACTCCGCTCCACCTTAGCCCAAGGTGAGCTCTCCAAATCGTTCCCTAACAAACAGTCTACAGGCATGGCGGGCCTCACAGCTACCTGAAGAGTACCAGAGACCCCCCCCCACTCAAAGGGAACCTGAGCCACCTTGCAGTGTCTCTCTGTGTTGTCAGCGGCAACAACGGGATAGAATGCATTGGGGACCACCTGCTCCTGAGACACCAGGTGACACCTGACAGCTGTCACACTGGCTCCTGTATCCCTAAGAGCTTCCACTCGATGGCCATTTATGGTCACCCACTGCCTGTACTTCTTAGTGTTCTCAGGCAGCTGGGTTGGAGGGACCACTTCACGGTCTCCTAGCGAGACCAGGGACATCTCTGCGGGACCCCACCCACCTTGGACATCCCTCTCCTCCCCCAAGGCTACACTAGTCACCTGCCGGGATGGAGCACCAGTGGGTGCTGGTTTACCAAACAATGGACACTTTACATCAGAGGCAAAATGCCCCAAATTGTTACACCTGTAACATCTTACGGGCCCCTTTTGAACAGGAGGACCTGTCGGGCCCCGGTCGGTTTCTGGGGTGGGGGAGGCTGAGAACCCTTCCCTTGGTTCCCTTGGGGACTATTTTGGGGCCCTTTTTGGAACTGCTTCTGTTTACCCCTGTCCCCCCCACTCTTCTGCTGGGGACCCTGCCCACCTTTGGCGGAATCTCCCACGGTACCCTTGTGGACCCTGGTACTGACCCAGCGGTCCGCCTCCTCAGCAAGCTTCCTAGGGTTAGTCAGCCTACTATCGATCAGGTGCTGGCGTAGCTCAGGAAAACAATTACTGGACAAGTGCTCCCATGCCATTAAATCAAGAAGCCCTTGATAATCATTCACCTTACTACCCTTTACCCAACCATCCAGCGCTCTGCAAAAGAAAGTCACATACTCCACATACGTACTATTGGGAATCTTAGTGCAACCCCTGAACCTCTGTCTATATAACTCAGGGGTCAACCCATACCTAGCCATCAATGCTTCCTTCATATGGGCATAAGAATTATGAACATCAGCAGGTAAATCTAACAGTGTGTCCCGCCCTTCACTCAGGAACCGTCCCCACAACCCCGCTCCCCAATCTTTCTCAGGGACCCGGTGGGAAGACATGGCTACCTCGTAGGCTCTGAACCACTGCCCGATGTCGTCATTCTTGAAGAACTCCTTCACCACATCCTTGGGAATATAAACTCTTGGTTCCGCCGGTACTGGCGGTGTGCTGCCACCAGAGGGATTAAGCTCCAAACTTTTTGCTTTCAGCTCCAGCTCCCTCAGCTTCATGTCATGCTCTAATTGTAGTTTCTTTTCTTCCATGGCTAGTCTTTGTTTTTCCATATCCATCTGCCCATGAAGTTTTGCCATTTCCACCTCGTGTGCCCGGGTTGCTGCCCTGTCCGCCAACTCTTCTGGCGACAGGCATCTGCCAAACTCATGGACACTTTCTGGTGGAACCACTTCCACCTGATTCTCTGGTGCCTTTGACTCATACCAGGCCCTCAGCGCCTTCACAAATTGCTCCTTCTTTTTCAATCCAGTTTGGGCAATCCTGAACTTGGAGCAAAGACCTTTCAAGTCTTCATTGGTACGATCCTGAAGTGCGCCTTCTTCCCAATCTACGTCTTCAAATCCAGAGATTATGGAAGCCGCCCTTCCGGCGGAAAGTGAACCAGGCATGGCTCTAACAACGGAGATTCTTGGCAACACAAAACAAATGCTAGCCTTGTGGCTGTGTTACTGGTCTGCTCTCACTACGTGGTGATCAGTGATTCACTATACGCAAACCACAAATGCAAATTCGTAAATCCTCACCGCTGCCACCAATGTTAGAAATGAGGGGGCTCTGGTTGACGCAGGTGTGAACCCACAACAAGCAGGGACCCTTTACTTCTTGTCAGGGCGAAGGATGACTCCCCAGAATAACCCCTGCTCACCCTCTAGGTGCGTGGCGCGAGCAGTCTAGGCTAAGTCTCAGGCGTACACGGTTAAGCAAATGCAATTACACATACAGTAAACCCCTTGCATGCACCACAAATGGACACCAATCAGGCAGTATATAAAAATAAGCTTTTATGTAGTTTCAGCAGAGTTAAATACAAGGCCCAGTAACGTTGAACTGATGGGGCCACAATTCTTGGAAATACGGTCAAGTTCTCTTTGTACGGAAAGTTCTTTAGGCGGGCACAAGGTGACTGTAGGCCTCAGCACACTCCGGGCTGAGGCGGCGACCGGGAAGCACACGGCAGATGACAGGGAAATCAGAACGTTGCGGACCCTGGATCCGATGCGAGCTCGCGGTCGAGTTCGTAAGTACAGTACCTTGTTTCTTGTCGCGAAGGTGGGTGCGGGATGTCAGCGGCTCCTCCACAGAAGAGCGGGGCGGCGTCCGGGGCTCCCACACTTCACGATGGGTGTCTGATCCTCAGGCTCACGACCAGAGCGGGGTGTTGCAGGTGGCGGGTGAACAAAGCGGGGCAGCCGGGCACGCAGATGCGTCCGGGCCGTCCGAGGCTTGGAGATGCTCACAAACGCCGATTCCGGCGGGAGGGTGAAGGTGCACAGCGAGCCTCCAGCGAGCGAGGTGACAGGGGCAGCCCAGCACAGCGTCGGGGGAGCGGCTCCGATCGAGCGAGGCTCTTCCCAAGGCGGGAGCGGCTAAGCAGTCCTGGTCACGGCTCAGGGAGGGACTGCGGCACGCGGGTCACAGCTCCGGCGAGGGAAAGGACACCACGGTCTAGCAGCAGGCGAGTGAAGATCAGGTAGAGCCCAATGGTCCTGGGGCTCAGTTCAGGGGGCAAGCTCAGTTCCAAGCCCTTGGAGATCGTTTTGGAAAAGCACAAGTCTTGAAAGTAAACATAAAGCAAAGTCTTCAGCAACAGTTTCTCTTCTCCCCTTTGGCAGCGAGGTCACCACTGCAGGCCAATCCCCCAGGATAGGGACAGTCTTCCTCCTACAGCTTTCCCGGTGCCTCCTCCTCAGGCAGAGATTCTTCTTGGTCAAAAGCGGATCTAGTTTCTTAGGAGCAGGGCTCCTCCATTTATACCACAAATCTTTTGTTCTCCCAGGCCAGGGGGGCCCTTGCCTAGTTCAGTCCGGTTTCTGAGCACTTTGTTTACGTGATGCAGGCTTCTTCTTTCAGAGTGCAGGGCAGAGTCATCAGACGCTCCACAGGGGGTGGAGCCGGCATCGAGGTAGCGGAGCACTGTCCTATTCAGAACCTAGGAGCACTCCTCCCACCCATCTACCTGTCGATCGTCCTATTCATACCAGGCTACCTGGCCCTGCCCATCTGGGTTCCCCCAGCCCTGTCACTCACACCAGCCAGACATCAGATACACATCACGCAGAGGCGGCTGAAATGTTTAGGCAAGCAAAGGCCGACTTTCTAAAAGCGGCATTTGCAAACCCGGAATATTAAAATAAACCTTGCGAAAAGATGTACCTTATTATTCCGAGTTCAGGCATACTAAACTCGATCTTCTACCATGTTCCCTGGGTCGGTTAGGATCATAGGGTGTAATAATCCAGGCCGCCCATACTGGCCTATGAGAACAGGGTAGCCTTGCAGTAGTGAACAACAAGATGGCGGTAATTCACTACTAGGACATGCCACGCATCCGGGCTTGTCCTACCTTAGGCTTACAACGCACCCTGCCCGTGGGCCTACCAGAGGGGTGACAAACATGCAGCTAAGGGAAGGTTTTAGGGACTGGCAAGTGTGGGCACTTGCCGGTCAGCATGTCAGTACCAGACTGCACGCAGGTTCTGCGGTGGCAGACCTCAGACATATTTTACCGGCCGCTCCTGTGGGTGGCACAACCAGTGCTGCAAGCCCACCAGCGGTGTTCGCATTTACATGCCCTGGCGCCCCTGGCGCACTTTACTGGGGTCTGACAGTAAATCAAACAGTCCAATCATGGAATCCAACCAACATATACAATTTACATAGGGAGCACTCGCACCGCGACACTGGTTGGCAGTGGCACAGCGCGCTGAGCGGCCAACACCATAAAAACACATGAGGCACAGCGACAAAAAGAGGAAGGGAGACTCACGCCAAGGTGCCAGGTCTAACATTTCCCTTGATGGCGGCAGAGCACCGGGCCAAAAACCCAGGTGACCCCCCTTACAAAACCAGGTGGTTTTGAGATAGGCAAATTTGAAGTCACCTCACTACGTTTTGGGCCCTTGCCTGTCGCGGCAACTTGGGCCTCCCACACAAGTGAGGCACCATTTTTACTGGGAGACCCAGGGGAATGCTGGGATGTGGGAAATTTGAGTGAGCCCTGTGATGCCACAACTTTCCCACACAAAAATGTGTGAAAAAAGTGAGTTTTTTCAGCTAAAATTGAGGTTTGCAGGGGATTCTGGGTAAGGAAACGTTGGGGGATCCACGCAAGCCATACCTCCCTGGAAGCCCCCGGGTGTCTAATTTTCAGAAATGTATGGGTTTGGTAGGTTTCCCTAGATGGCCGCAGAGCACCGGGCCAAAAACCCAGGTGACCCCCCTTGCAAAACCAGGTGGTTTTGAGATAGGCAATTTTGATGTCACCTCACTATGTTTTGGGCCCTAGCCTGTCGCGGGTACTTGGGCCTCCCACACAAGTGAGGCACCATTTTTACCGGGAGACCCAGGGGAACGCTGGGAGGTGGGAAATTTGAGTGAGCCCGGTGATACCACAACTTTCCCACACAAAAATGTGTGAAAAAAGTGATTTTTTCAGCTAAAATTGAGGTTTGCAGGGTATTCTGGGTAAGGAAACGTTGGGAGATCCACGCAAGCCATACCTCCCTGGAAGCCCCCGGGTGTCTAGTTTTCAGAAATGCATGGGTTTGGTAGGTTTCCCTAGATGGCGGCAGAGCAGCGGGCCAAAAACCCAGGTGACCCCCCTTGCAAAACCAGGTGGTTTTGAGATAGGCAATTTTAATGTCACCTCACTATGTTTTGGGCCCTTGCCTGTCGCGGGAACTTGGGCCTCCCACACAAGTGAGGCACGATTTTTACCGGGAGACCCAGGGGAATACTGGGAGGTGGGAAATTTGAGTGAGCCCGGTGATGCCACAACTTTCCCACACAAAAATGTGTGAAAAAAGTGATTTTTTCAGCTAAAATTGAGGTTTGCAGGGGATTCTGGGGAAGGGAACGTTGGGGGATCCATGCAAGCCATACCTCCCTGGAAGCCCCCGGGTGTCTAGTTTACAGAAATGTATGGGTTTGGTAGGCTTCCCTAGATGGCCGCAGAGCTCCGGGCCAAAAACCAAGGTGAGCCCCCTTGCAAAACCAGGTGGTTTTGAGATAGGTAATTTTGATGTCACCTCACTATGTTTTGGGCCCTTGCCTGTCGCGGGAACTTGGGCCTCCCACACAAGTGAGGCACCATTTTTACCGGGAGACCCAGGGGAACGCTGGGAGGTGGGAAATTTGAGTGAGCCCGGTGATGCCACAACTTTCCCACACAAAAATGTGTGAAAAAAGTGTTTTTTTCAGCTAAAATTGAGGTTTGCAGGGGATTCTGGGTAAGGAAACTTTGGGGAATCCACGCAAGCCATACCTCCCTGGAAGCCCCCGGGTGTCTAGTTTTCAGAAATGCATGGGTTTGGTAGGTTTCCCTAGATGGCCGCAGAGCACCGGGCCAAAAACCCAGGTGACCCCCCTTGCAAAACCAGGTGGTTTTGAGATAGGCAAATCTGAAGACACCTCACTACGTTTTGGGCCCTTGCCTGTCGTGGGAACTTGGGCCTCCCACACAAGTGAGGAACCATTTTTACCGGGAGACCCAGGGCAATGCTGGGAGGTGGGAAATTTGAGTGAGCCCAGTGATTCCACAACTTCCCACACAAAAATGTGTGAAAAAAGTGATTTTTTCAGCTAAAATTGAGGTTTGCAGGGGATTCTGGGTAAGGAAACGTTGGGGGATCCACACAAGCCATACCTCCCTGGAAGCCCCCGGGTGTCTAGTGTTCAGAAATGCATGGGTTTGGTAGGTTTCCCTAGATGGACGCAGAGCACCGGGCCAAAAACCCAGGTGACCCCCCTTGCAAAACCAGGTGGTTTTGAGATAGGCAAATTTGAAGTCACCTCACTACGTTTTGGGCCCTTGCCTGTCGCGGGAACTTGGGCCTCCCACACAAGTGAGGCACCATTTTTACCGGGAGACCCAGGGGAACGCTGGGAGGTGGGAAATTTGAGTGAGCCCGGTGATGCCACAACTTTCCCACACAAAAATGTGTGAAAAAAGTGATTTTCTTCAGCTAAAATTGAGGTTTGCAGGGGATTCTGGGTAAGGAAACGTTGGGGGATCCACGCAAGCCATACCTCCCTGGAAGCCCCCGGGTGTCTAGTTTTCAGAAATGTATGGGTTTGGTAGGTTTCCCTAGATGGCCGCAGAGCACCAGGCCAAAAACCCAGGTGACCCCCCTTGGAAAACCAGGTGGTTTTGAGATAGGCAATTTTGATGTCACCTCACTACGTTTTGGGCCCTTGCCTGTCGCGGGTACTTACGCCTCCCACACAAGTGAGCCACCACTTTTACCGGGAGACCCAGGGGAACACTGGGAGGTGGGAAATTTGAGTGAGACCGGTGATGCCACAACTTTCCCACACGAAAATGTGTGAAGAAAAAGTGATTTTTTAAGCTAAAATTGAGGTTTGCAGGGGATTCTGGGTAAGGAAACTTTGGGGGATCCACGCAAGCCATACCTCCCTGGAAGCCCCCGGGTGTCTAGTTTTCAGAAATGTATGGGTTTGGTAGGTTTCCCTCGATGGCCGCAGAGCACCGGGCCAAAAACCCAGGTGACCCCCCTTGCAAAACCAGGTGGTTTTGAGACAGGCAAATTTGAAGTCACCTCACTACGTTTTGGGCCCTTGCCTGTCACGGGAACTTGGGCCTCCCTCATAAGTGAGGCACCATTTTTACCGGGAGACCCATTGGAATGCTGGGAGGTGGGAAATTTGAGTGAGCCCGGTGATGCCACAACTTTCCCACACAAAAATGTGTGAAAAAAGTGATTTTTTCAGCTAAAATTGAGGTTTGCAGGGGGTTCTGGGTAAGGAAACTTTGGGGGATCTGTGGTAAATAAAATTCCTTTACCGGGACTTAATTTGATACAGAAACATAATAAAATAGCTCAGTAAAATGAGAGGCAGAATCCGTGGTATTAGAGGTTCGGAATGGGCTTTATTCCAATGATCGATTATAATCGGTTGCTCCAAGTTCCATCACCACGGGGGTTCAGGAAGTGAAGTACATACATTATTGACAAGAAATGACTTTTATAGATCATACATTACAATGAGGCGAATGCAGTAGGCGTAACAATTGATAAGGAAAATGACGATTTATCTGCGTAACCAAAAATGGGTGTAATAAGGAGTAAAAAGGAACATAATTGGTTATGATGTCACATATAGGTGGATCTATAAGATAATACTTGGCATAGATGCGCGCGCAGCAGCATGACGTGTAATTGACGTGCGACTAGGGGGTGAAGGGGACTTGACATTTAGCTCTACATGTGGAGACAAGAAGTCTGGGGGGTCAAGTCAACCTAATCCCAAATCATATCTAACATCCTATGTTTAAAGAACTATGTTATCCACGAAAGAAGGACTCTCGGACAGAATCTATTCTATACTGACTGTGCGTGCGTGTACAAGCGTCTAAGTGTCTACACTAAATGCGAGGGGGTAGAAATATTCCATGGTAACAGGACTATGAATTACTTGCATGAGGACAGAGAAGCCGGGCCTTTTGCTCGGTAACTGGAAGAATGTTTACTTAAACTACTAGGCAGGAATGCATCGGCTGAGGGGGAAGCAGATAATTCGAAGGTGAAATACAGATCTTGGCAGAGAATAGGCTGATGTCAGGCTTCGTGAGCCGCGCAGAGAATGAGACAAAGTTCATGGTCACAGATGCAGGCTCAGACTGGAGCTTTCAGAGGCAGAAGGCAAGAAGAGTTTGATGACAGAATCAGGGCCTACTTGCCTGGACTGCAAAATGGAGTAACTGAGCCATATAAAGCCGGTGGCCTTTCATATTTAGGAATGGAATATCCGGCCTATTCATGGCGGATCTGACAGAGGACATGTTGACGGTGGACGCACATGTATTTGCGTCTTCATAACTGGAACTGGAGGAAGCATACATGTACTTGTAACATGCACATAGAACCGTTGGGGTCCAAGATAGGGGACATAACTGACCAGAAAAATCCATATTTCCACATTCCCTCCTTGTCCCCTACTTGCCCGTCAAGAGATATCAATCTTCATTAATCCATTGATCTGTTCATATAGCATCATTTGTTCTTCTTTCTTCTTCCGTGACGAATGAAATCTTGGTGGTGGAATACACGATGTGGTACACAGACCACAAATCGCTGGTCCTCATTGTAGACATAGACAGCAACTAAATAGTATGAGGAGGCCAATACCTAGGAAGGATAAAACTCTCCATCCCCAGGCTGATATCACACTCCAAAACCAACTGGACCAAGTCCAAGTGCCTGGGTTCTGGTGTATCTGGTTTACAATCTTATGAAGGCGAGTTATGGCTTTATATACTGATGGCGAATTTTCTGGTATGAATACGCAGCAGCTTGATCCGATGACCCTACAAGCTCCGCCCCTATCAGCCAGGATGACGTCAAGGACAAGACGATTTTGAAGCACAACAATCCGCATAGCAGACTGCTCTTCTGTTAAATTGCCTAGGGCGGAAATAGTTTCATTCACTACTGCTTCAAGGGTTCTAGTTAATCTACGTATCAGTTTACTATTAGTAACAGTACCTATATAAGGAAAGATGCCTTTATTGAAATCTGTGTATTTTTCCCATGCTGTTTCAGTGTAATCGACAATTGGGAGATCTCTCCGCTCTCTGTTGTGTACTAAATGAATATTTCTGTAATAATCAGGAGGAGCTAGGAAAACAGGTGGCAAAAGGAATGCAATGTAGCAGGTACCATCCCAATCTAGAGGTAGACGCATATATGCGGTCTGACCACATATAAAGTAGGAGTGGCGAGAAGCTCTAAATGAAGATTTGCCTTGATCACTGAATTCTACTATAGTAGTGCATTTACTATGGCCCATATGTATGGAACCAACCTTTCTTACACACAATTCACCCTTCGCTGGGAATACTGACATGGTGGGTAAGACTAGTTCAACTTCGGATACGACATTTAGAATCATGAGATTAGGTGTAAAATTACCTAATCCATATACTTCATTTTCTAGATCAGTTCCTGTTCTTTTGGGGCGACCCTCCTTGTCAGGGTAGCAGACCTTGAGTAAAACTAGGTTCAGGTTTCCCCATACCCAATGATCTTGGTAAACTGCTGTGTCTGAGTCTATGGAATTGATTAAACTAAACCATGCTCCACAGGAGCCATTATGTGTAAATGGGTGTGGAAAGAATGGCAGGACTCCTTCATAATTCTGATAGGGAGGGAGCCGACCACACACCCAACAATTGGTGGCATTACTAGTCTGATGGGAATGATGTAACATACTAATGAAAGTGTTATTGCGCAGCGCAAGTCTATAAGACAATTCATGCGGAGGTAAGTCACTAAAAGAATGTTCAGCAGTAACATTATAAACATGTCTAGAAATAGGGTAATATATGTGCAGCAATATACTTGCAGTAATTATTAAAAGACTCAAGAAAAACAAGATTAATAATGTCACTATGCAGTGGCTACGCAGTGATTTACAATACGCCTGTCGTTTCAACATTTTCCGCGACTGTCCATGATTCAGGTCTAGAGGATACATGTCAGAGACAAATTCAACCGCTTCACCTTGGAGAGGACTTAAACAATCAAATTGTCTGACGTTCTAGGCCTCAATTTTACTTTATAGAGTTCGGTTTTAGTCTTTTCAACCAAAGGAAGTTTTGAATCAGTCTGTGAGGGAGTGCAGGGCACAATGTCTATATCCGAGGATAGTCCATGAAATTTCTTGATATGACTTGAATGAATCCAGCCCTTGCGGCCCTCGATCTTCACGGCTGTCCTTGTAGTGAGCAGAACCAACTTGGGTGTCTTCCACCTGGGCTCCAGCTGAGTCTTTCGGTCGAAATTTCTCACAAATACGAGATCACCCGGAACTACGTCATGGGGTTTCACCTCCGTGTTGTCGGGAAAGGCTGCAGCTACCTGTGAACGACAAGATTGTAGTGCAGACATCAAGGAAGCCAAGTAATCTGTCAGCATATTACAGTCAACATCAGTTATTTTGCGTGGTACAGGCGTCCCCCACATATTTGGTGGTCTGCCGAAGATCACCTCATACGGGGATAGCCCTGTTCGAGAGTGTGCTACCATTCTCATGTAAAAGAGTGCAACTGGTAACGCTACTATCCAGTCGACACCTTTTTCTCGGCATATTTTGGACAATCTAATTTTCAGGATCTGGTTATGTCTTTCTACGAGACCTGCTGCCTCGGGGTGTCGGACACAGTGGAATTTCCACTGATATCCTAACAGAAGTGAAACATGTTTCATTAATTCGGATGAGAACGGCTGGCCGTTATCTGAGTAGACAACACGTGGTAAACCGTATCGTGGGAAGAATTCTCGAACCAACTGTTTGGCAGTAGTCGGGGCAGTGTAATCTGAAACCGGGTATGCCTCCGTCCAACGGGACAGAGCGCAGACAACTACGAGAACATATCTGAATCCTCGACATCGTTCCATCTGGATATAATCCATCTGGAGCACTTCAAAAGGGTGATCAGGAGGATGAAATCCACCCTGTTCTACGGGAACGCTTTTTCCTGGGTTGAACTGGCAACAGATCATACAGGTACGGACCTTTTGTTTGGCTGCTGCTCGTAAATGTTTATTGAACCAAATGTGTTGAATGCTGTCTAGCATAGCTTTTTCTCCTAGATGTGCTGGACTATGTATACTGTTAATTATAACTTGGACCATTGAATCAGGAAGGAACCATACAGACTTTTCCTTCATCATCCATCCTTGGTCCGTTTGGATCCCTCCTAATTCAGTCCATTTCTTTATTTCGTCTGGTGTAGCATGTGTCTGTATGTCAATTACGTCAAGAGTAGGATCTTTAACTGTCATACACTGTGTCGGTGTCGGGACTATTGTCTTTATCATGTCGGGGGTTTGAGTTTGAGCAGTCTGTTTAGCTGTTCTGTCGGCTAGATCATTGCCTTGGGAAATGATATCAGTAACCTTCGTATGAGCCTTACATTTCATAATTGATATTGCAGTGGGTCGATGTATTGCATCTAATAAGGCATGAATGAGGGGTCCGTGCTGAATGTGGGCACCGTGGGAAGTTAAATAACCTCTCTCTCGCCACAGCACGCCGAAGTCATGTACAACTCCGAATGCATAACGTGAATCAGTGTATATGTTGACTTTTTTATTTGTGGCTTGAATACAGGCTTGTGTCAGAGCGATGAGCTCTGCGGCTTGAGCTGACAAAGTATTTATACGATTAGTTTCGATGACTTCAGTATCTGTGGTGACTGCGTAAGCAGCCACTAACTCTCCTGTACTTGTTCTCATACATGAACCATCTACATACAATGTCAGGTCTGGATCTGACAATGGGACATCGGTTAAGTCTTGTCTGGGTTTTGTCGTTATAGTAATAACTTCAATACAGTCATGAGCTAGTGGGTCTGTTCCGGTTACTGGCAAAAGTGTGGCAGGATTCAATGTGTTACAGCGTCTGATTTCTATATGTGGCTGAAACAATGTAAGTTCGTACCCTGTAAGTCGCGCTATAGTCAAGTGTTGTGTTTGCGTTCTATTTACAAGAACCTCTACTGCGTGTGGTACTTGAACTGTCAATGGATGTCCTAACACTATGGCATCGCTTTGTCTGATTGCTAAAGCTGTCGCTGCTACTGATTTCAGGCACGCAGGCAAAGCCTGAGCTACGGGATCTAATGTACTAGAAAAGTAAGCACATGGTTTGTGTGCTCCTGCTTGTTCCTGTGTGAGTACTGACAAGGCAGTACCTTCGCGTTCTGTAACAAAGAGTGTAAACTGTTTTCTGTAACATGGGGTTGCTAAAACAGGTGCTTGACATAAAGCTTTCTTTAGGCTTTCAAAAGCTTGTGTATGTTCCTGAGTCCAAGGGAGAACAGTCGATGTGGCTGCCTCCTGTGTGGTTAACTGAATGAGTGGTTTTGCTAGAAATGCGTACTGAGGGATCCACTGCCTGCAATATGAAGTGAGACCTATGAAAGCCCGCACCTCCTTTTGTGTCTTGGGTATTGGCATGTTAGCTATTAACTGAATGCGGTCCGGTGTAAGCTGCCTTCCCTCCTTGGACAGCGAGTGTCCAAGATAAACAACTCGCTGGACACAGAATTGCAGCTTAGAAGGGGACACCTTGTGCCCCTTTTCGGCTAGAAATTTTAAAACTGTCAGTGATGCTTTTTCACATTCCGGTTCGCTTCTTGCGGTGATCAGCAGATCATCGACGTATTGGAGCAGAGCAGTGTTAACTGGCATGTGGATACTATCTAGTTCTCGTTTCAGTGCTTGGCTATAGATGCTGGGGCTTTCTGTAAATCCTTGAGGTGCGCGTGAGAATTTAAAGCTACGTCCATTTAAACTAAATCCGAACAAATATTGGCTCTCCGGATCTATTGGGACGCTGAAAAAAGCATTCTTGAGATCAATTACAGTAAAGAATGTTGCTTCGGAATCAATGGCTGTCAGTAATGACGAGATATCTGGGACCACAGGGAATTGTGGCACAATGCACTTGTTTAATTCGCGCAGATCAATAACCAATCGATATACTGGCGGGGCCTTTGGATCTGTTCGTTTAAGAATCGGAATTATCGGTGAATTACATACATTGGAGTCTGTTTCCACAACTACTCCTTGGGCAATGAGCTCGTCAATGATTTGTAGTAAAGCCACTACAGCATCTGGTGGTAACTTGTATTGTCGCATTCGTGGTAGCACCACTCCTGCCTTTAATGTGACTCGATATGGTGTAATATTCATGCAACCAACATCAGTAGGGCCTTGTGCCCATAGATGTGTAGGTAAAGTCTGCAGTCGGGGATCCATGTCTCTAGACACATAGTGACCTTTAAAATCACGTAAAAACAACCTTACTCCTTCCGGAGAACAACATATTATGGCTCCTAGAGCTTTCAGTGTTTTTATTCCTAACAGATTTTCTGGACATGATTTAGTAAGCAATAAATCTGTAGTTCGGGTCAGAGGTCCTATCGTAAGTGGAAGAGGCTGTGATACTTCATTAACAATAGGTTTTCCTGAAAAACCAAGGGAAATATTCTGAGAGCCTGAGAGGGGTGCCCCTGGAACTTCACTACGTTTTATAGTTGTTCGACTTGCCCCTGTATCGAGTAAAAATTTTCTATCTTGGCCTAATAATTCACTATGTACATAAGGTCCTTCTTGATCTACAGGTATTTCAATAAGGGGTAAGTCAACTTCCCTCTCTAGGCTAGTTCATGCGTAACGCTGATACTCAGGATATTCATACTGTGCGGTCTGATACATTTGTCGTGTTGTTGTCTGTGTGGCAGCAACAGGCAACGGTGGTGCAGCTGGCACAAACTGTATTGGCTGTTGTGCGGCTGGCATGGCCTGGGCATGCTGCAGAGCTCCTTGTTCATTCTGATCTTGTCTGAGTGGCCGTGATCTTTCTTGTGTTTTACCTATGGCGATATTATGTTTTAAAACTGGACAGTCGTGTACGTAATGACCTGGCTTTTTACAATAATTGCATGTCCCTTTTACAGGTCCTGCTGAATCGGAATGTGTCATACCCTTTTTATGTCCTTCAGCTGGAACTGTCTGGGAAACTAGCATTTTCATTTTCGTGTCTTTCATGCGTCTGTGTTCATGTTCTTGTTCCTCTCTAATTCTATTGTGGTGGTACTGTAACATTTGTAACATTTGTGATGGAGTGTTACCTTGCCAGGTACTCTCGAATTTTAATACTCTATTCTTTACTGGGGGCAGGGCATTTTCTACTAATTTTGTTACAAACAGATGTGGGTATGATTCGCTACTTGCTTTTATGCCACTATTTATACCAAAACATTTTTCAAATCGGGCATAGTAATCACTAGTGTCTTCATCTTGCTTCTGTTTACAGGCTGAAATTGTACCCCAATCTTCCTTTTTCGTAGTTAATAAACGTGGCAGTACCTGTACTAATAAACCTGGTAGTGCTTTAGTTTTATCCCCAAGTCCTGCTCCTGCAGTTCGGGCCTTTTCTTCCGCTTCTAACACTGACCATTCTATCTTTTGGTCTCCTACCTCCCACTCTTTTTCCTTGAGTTTCTCATAAATACCAGCAGGCATCAATACCTTTAATATTGTCATAATGTCGGGATAGGTATACTCTCCCATGAGTAACATGTCTTTAATTTCTCGGTGAAAACCCGCTGGATCTTTGTCATGACTGGGTACCACTTTCTTCATTTGTAACAATTCTATTTTTGATATGGGCGTATATACAAATACGCGCTTAAACTCGTTGTCCTCGCCTTTTATTGGGTGCACTTCTCGTAAGGGATTCTGTCTATCCATGTGATACGTGGTTCTTTCCTTGACGGGCAATGAGACATGCTCTGCGCATACAAAAAGAATATACTGCTTTCTTGATTCTAGAATTTCTTTAATTAATTTAGTACCTGCACCTCTCCATTTATTCATAAGCAATTCAGTCAATATGTCAGGTAAGGGACCAGGGTCCGAACGCTGACTCCGATATAGTATAATGAGTTGTTGAATCATATAAATCCCAACTAACCTCTGTTCATCTGGGGTGAGATTCAAAAATGTGCGTACTACTGTATCATCACTATATTTTCCGGGACTGTCCACCCAATGGACAGCTGCCCTGGCTAAATCTTGTTCATCCATAGAATCGAGGAAGTGATAACCCCTTCGTTCTCGGAGTAGTTTGTCGGCGGTTTGGAACGAATGCTCGTTAGACCTTATATTAATTATAGGTATTTGGAAATTCCTGTTATTATCTGGACATATCGGACGTATCGGGTCAATAAGACATCTATTACTATTACAAGATCTTCCTCTACCTACATAGGCTATGGTGTCTGACTGTCCTGCGGGCAGTCCAGACCATTCCTCCTCGTTTTGTTCGAACTCGTCTACCGCTAATCTTTCTTCGTGTAGGCGTTCTATTTCTTTACGGATCTTTCGGCACATGGCTATTATACAATTTTGTTTATCATGTCTACCTTCTGATATATTCTGGCTCCATCTTGTAAGAATTTGCATTGCTTCCGGGTCTACCCCCGGTCGGTCTTGATTTCTGATCACACAATTTATGAGGAAACGTAACAGTTCCCCCTGTATCTCTACTTTCTGGTATTCCATAGCTCTGTTAATACATTCTGGATCTCGCCCTGTTTGGACAAAATGATATATTTTATCTAGATGCGCAGTCATTCCTGGTAACTTCCCTAAATACACTGCGGCTCGTCTGATACGCAATGATGCCAGGGTCATTTCGTCCTCTTTACCGGGCACAGGGTCATATCTGCAATCTATAAGAAGTTCCTTCAGCGTACGGGCACTTATGAGTTTGGGTGTACGTGAATGTGCTGACTCTTGAAAAGTAAGTTTATTTATTCTGGATGGCGTAGAAAAAATATTGGTAGCACCTCCCCTGGCCCCATCTGGGGTATCGGGCGTGAAAGGATTCGTTGAACGTGACACAGCAACTACAGGTGTGGACACAGCTATAGAAGTAGCTGTAGGAGCGGATGCAGAAACAGATGTGCTTGCCGGAACTTGTGACTCGATTTGTTGCTGTAGGGATACGGGTACTGGATCTTGGCGTTGGACCTCCCTGGTATGCGGTCTATGCGGGGCGGAATTAGCATACTCGGGAGCTGCGTCATCTAAATATGAGGAAAGAAAAACATCTTCTGCGGTTCTAGGATGCCCCTTAGGATGTACCTTTATTGGGAACAATGGGGGTGGCAAGTCTTTCGGTTTTTCTGGAGTAGCCTTAGGTAATCCTTCGGCCAGGAGGGGATACATACCATTCATAAGGGCATTTCCTTGCCTATCTACTTGTTCTGATTTCACTCGGATACCTTCCTCAATTAATGGATTCTCTCGAACTTTATTTGAACTCTCTTTATTCTTTTCTTCCTGTCTACGTGCTTTTTCTGTGCGTCTATGAGATTCTTTACGCCATAACTCAACGGCGTCTTTCTGTGACTGTCTGACCTTCCTTTTCCATAACTCTTCCTCGACTTTCATGATGCACTCCGCATCCCAGGTTCCCGCTGCGGGCCACCTCTGACTTTCTGGTAATCCCTTGGTGTAGTCTACCCATAAATCAAGAAATAATATAGCGTCTAAGCCATGTTTATGATACATGAAGTACCCTGGAGTGTCCCTAGGAGGAATAGGAACGGCTTCTTCGAGTACCCCTTTTCTTGTAGTGATCTGTCTTAGTTTCGAAAAGAACGGCATATTGAGAACTGACCTTATACTTGATTTTGACCAACTGACCTGATACTTGATTTTGAACAGACTTAATACAATAAACACGATAAAGAACAGTCATTCATACCACAATATGCAGAACGTACTTAAAACATTTAACATTTAACATTAAACCTTTAACTGAAACAACAATGATGATCGTCTGCATAACTAATCACCAAGCTTAATTCTTGACAATAACTAGATACTTCGGAATACTTGATATACTGCTAAACAGTACAGATACACTGCTAAAACAGTGCAGACCGGATTTGTGTACCCAAACCCGTCCCGACCGGCACAACCTATGTGCACGTCAGAAATGCCTCCCCAGTAATGGTACTCACCGGGTAGCTTCGGAAACGGAAGGCCTCGGTAACTTGAACTTGAACCGGACTGGACTCGACTCGACTCGTCGGACACTGGGCTTGACTTCGAACTGGTGGGTCTCTGTATACCTCGGATCTTGCTCTCTCAGCTAGGCTCTGGTCGGGATACTTCGCACTTCTCACCGCCTCGTCTGGGTGTTGATCGCAGTCTCAGTCGCCCCCGCTTGACCGGAGGGAGCTACAGGAAATCCTGCTGGTACGCGTTATTGTCCGTCCAGCTGTGGCAGGAGACCGGGCCTGCAACTCACCGCCGGCGCGTGAGATGAGAAAGTGTCCCTGTTCGGGCGCCATTCATGTGGTAAATAAAATTCCTTTACCGGGACTTAATTTGATACAGAAACATAATAAAATAGCTCAGTAAAATGAGAGGCAGAATCCGTGGTATTAGAGGTTCGGAATGGGCTTTATTCCAATGATCGATTATAATCGGTTGCTCCAAGTTCCATCTCCACGGGGGTTCAGGAAGTGAAGTACATACATTATTGACAAGAAATGACTTTTATAGATCATACATTACAATGAGGCGAATGCAGTAGGCGTAACAATTGATAAGGAAAATGACGATTTATCTGCGTAACCAAAAATGGGTGTAATAAGGAGTAAAAAGGAACATAATTGGTTATGATGTCACATATAGGTGGATCTATAAGATAATACTTGGCATAGATGCGCGCGCAGCAGCATGACGTGTAATTGACGTGCGACTAGGGGGTGAAGGGGACTTGACATTTAGCTCTACATGTGGAGACAAGAAGTCTGGGGGGTCAAGTCAACCTAATCCCAAATCATATCTAACATCCTATGTTTAAAGAACTATGTTATCCACGAAAGAAGGACTCTCGGACAGAATCTATTCTATACTGACTGTGCGTGCGTGTACAAGCGTCTAAGTGTCTACACTAAATGCGAGGGGGTAGAAATATTCCATGGTAACAGGACTATGAATTACTTGCATGAGGACAGAGAAGCCGGGCCTTTTGCTCGGTAACTGGAAGAATGTTTACTTAAACTACTAGGCAGGAATGCATCGGCTGAGGGGGAAGCAGATAATTCGAAGGTGAAATACAGTTCTTGGCAGAGAATAGGCTGATGTCAGGCTTCGTGAGCCGCGCAGAGAATGAGACAAAGTTCATGGTCACAGATGCAGGCTCAGACTGGAGCTTTCAGAGGCAGAAGGCAAGAAGAGTTTGATGACAGAATCAGGGCCTACTTGCCTGGACTGCAAAATGGAGTAACTGAGCCATATAAAGCCGGTGGCCTTTCATATTTAGGAATGGAATATCCGGCCTATTCATGGCGGATCTGACAGAGGACATGTTGACGGTGGACGCACATGTATTTGCGTCTTCATAACTGGAACTGGAGGAAACATACATGTACTTGTAACATGCACATAGAACCGTTGGGGTCCAAGATAGGGGACATAACTGACCAGAAAAATCCATATTTCCACAGATCCACGCAAGCCATACCTCCCTCGAAGCCCCCGGGTGTCTAGTTTTCAGAAATGGATGGGTTTGGTAGGTTTCCCTAGATGGCCGCCGAACACCGGGCCAAAAACCCAGGTGACCCCCCTTGCAAAACCAGGTGGTTTTGAGATAGGCAATTTTGATGTCACCTCACTACGTTTTGGGCCCTTGCCTGTCGCGGGTACTTGGGCCTCCCACACAAGTGAGGCACCATTTTTACCGGGAGACAGAGGGGAATGCTGGGAGGTGGGAAATTTGAGTGAGCCCAGTGATGCCACAACTTCCCACACAAAAATGTGTGAAAAAAGTGATTCTTTCAGCTAAAATTGAGGTTTGCAGGGGATTCTGGGTAAGGAAACGTTGGGGGATCCACGCAAGCCA
The DNA here is from genome assembly GCF_964204655.1 of Triturus cristatus. NCBI lineage: Eukaryota > Metazoa > Chordata > Amphibia > Caudata > Salamandridae > Triturus > Triturus cristatus. The sequence continues at coordinate 959,554,697 of NC_140579.1, forward strand.
TACCTCCCTGGAAGCCCCCGGGTGTCTAGTTTTCAGAAATGTATGGGTTTGGTAGGTTTCCCTAGATGGCCGCAGAGCACCGGGCGAAAACCCCAGGTGACCCCCCTTGCAAAACCAGGTGGTTTTGAGATAGGCAAATTTGAAGTCACCTCACTACGTTTTGGGCCCTTGCCTGTCGCGGGAACTTTGGCCTCCCACACAAGTGAGGCACCATTTTTACCGGGAGACCCAGGGGAACGCTGGGAGGTGGGAAATTTGAGTGAGCCCGTTGTTGCCACAACTTTCCCACACAAAAATGTGTGAAAAAAGTGATTCTTTCAGCTAAAATTGAGGTTTGCAGGGGATTCTGGGTAAGGAAACGTTGGGGGATCCACGGAAGCCATACCTCCCTGGAAGCCCCCTGGTGTCTAGTTTTCAGAAATATATGGGTTTGGTAGGTTTCCCTCAATGGCCGCAGAGCAGCGGGCCAAAAACCCAGGTGACCCCCCTTGCAAAACCAGGTGGTTTTGAGACAGGCAAATTTGAAGTCACCTCACTACGTTTTGGGCCCTTGCCTGTCACGGGAACTTGGGCCTCCCACAGAAGTGAGGCACCATTTTTACCGGGAGACCCAGGGGAACGCTGGGAGGTGGGAAATTTGAGTGAGCCCGGTGATGCCACAACTTTCCCACACAAAAATGTGTGAAAAAAGTGATTTTTTCAGCTAAAATTGAGGTTTGCAGGGGGTTTTGGGTAAGGAAACGTTGGGGGATCCACGCAAGCCAAATCTCCCTGGAAGCCCCCGGGAGTCTAGTTTTCATAAATGCATGGGTTTGGTAGGTTTCCCTAGATGGCCGCAGAGCACCGGGCCAAAAACCCAGGTGACCCCCTTGCAAAACCAGGTGGTTTTGAGATAGGAAAATTTGAAGTCACCTCACTAAGTTTTGGGCCCTTGCCTGTCGCGTGAACTTGGGCCTCCCACACAAGTGAGGCACCATTTTTACCGGGAGACCCAGGGGAATGCTGAGAGGTGGGAAACTTGAGTGAGCCCGGTGATGCCACAACTTTCCCACACAAAAATGTGTGAAAAAAGTGATTCTTTCAGCTAAAATTGAGGTTTGCAGGGGATTCTGGGTAAGGAAACGTTGGGGGATCCACGCAAGCCATACCTCCCTGGAAGCCCCCGGGTGTCTAGTTTTCAGAAATGCATGGGTTTGGTAGGTTTCCCTTGATGGCGGCAGAGCACCGGGCCAAAAACCCAGGTGACCCCCCTTACAAAACCAGGTGGTTTTGAGATAGGCAAATTTGAAGTTACCTCACTACGTTTTGGGCCCTTGCCTGTCGCGGGAACTTGAGCCTCCCACACAAGTGAGGCACCATTTTTACTGGGAGACCCAGGGGAATGCTGGGATGTGGGAAATTTGAGTGAGCCCGGTGATGCCACAACTTTCCCACACAAAAATGTGTGAAAAAAGTGAGTTTTTTCAGCTAAAATTGAGGTTTGCAGGGGATTCTGGGTAAGGAAACGTTGGGGGATCCACGCAAGCCATACCTCCCTGGAAGCCCCCGGGTGTCTAATTTTCAGAAATGTATGGGTTTGGTAGGTTTCCCTAGATGGCCGCAGAGCACGGGGCCAAAAACCCAGGTGACCCCCCTTGCAAAACCAGGTGGTTTTGAGATAGGCAATTTTGAAGTCACCTCACTATGTTTTGGGCCCTTGCCTGTCGCGGGTACTTGGGCCTCCCACACAAGTGAGGCACCATTTTTACCGGGAGACCCAGGGGAACGCTAGGAGGTGGGAAATTTGAGTGAGCCCGGTGATACCACAACTTTCCCACACAAAAATGTGTGAAAAAAGTGATTTTTTTCAGCTAAAATTGAGGTTTGTAGGGTATTCTGGGTAAGGAAACGTTGGGAGATCCACGCAAGCCATACCTCCCTGGAAGCCCCCGGGTGTCTAGTTTTCAGAAATGCATGGGTTTGGTAGGTTTCCCTAGATGGCAGCAGAGCAGCGGGCCAAAAACCCAGGTGACCCCCCCTGCAAAACCAGGTGGTTTTGAGATAGGCAATTTTGATGTCACCTCACTATGTTTTGGGCCCTTGCCTGTCGCGGGAACTTGGGCCTCCCACACAAGTGAGGCACGATTTTTACCGGGAGACCCAGGGGAATACTGGGAGGTGGGAAATTTGAGTGAGCCCGGTGATGCCACAACTTTCCCACACAAAAATGTGTGAAAAAAGTGATTTTTTCAGCTAAAATTGAGGTTTGCAGGGGATTCTGGGGAAGGGAACGTTGGGGGATCCATGCAAGCCATACCTCCCTGGAAGCCCCCGGGTGTCTAGTTTACAGAAATGTATGGGTTTGGTAGGCTTCCCTAGATGGCCGCAGAGCTCCGGGCCAAAAACCAAGGTGAGCCCCCTTGCAAAACCAGGTGGTTTTGAGATAGGCAATTTTGATGTCACCTCACTATGTTTTGGGCCCTTGCCTGTCGCGGGAACTTGGGCCTCCCACACAAGTGAGGCACCATTTTTACCGGGAGACCCAGGGGAACGCTGGGAGGTGGGAAATTTGAGTGAGCCCGGTGATGCCACAACTTTCCCACACAAAAATGTGTGAAAAAAGTGATTTTTTCAGCTAAAATTGAGGTTTGCAGGGGATTCTGGGTAAGGAAACTTTGGGGAATCCACGCAAGCCATACCTCCCTGGAAGCCCCCGGGTGTCTAGTTTTCAGAAATGCATGGGTTTGGTAGGTTTCCCTAGATGGCCGCAGAGCACCGGGCCAAAAACCCAGGTGACCCCCCTTGCAAAACTAGGTGGTTTTGAGATAGGCAAATCTGAAGACACCTCACTACGTTTTGGGCCCTTGCCTGTCGTGGGAACTTGGGCCTCCCACACAAGTGAGGAACCATTTTTACCGGGAGACCCAGGGGAACGCTGGGAGGTGGGAAATTTGAGTGAGCCCAGTGATGCCACAACTTCCCACACAAAAATGTGTGAAAAAAGTGATTTTTTCAGCTAAAATTGAGGTTTGCAGGGGATTCTGGGTAAGGAAACGTTGGGGGATCCACGCAAGCCATACCTCCCTGGAAGCCCCCAGGTGTCCAGTTTTCAGAAATGGATGGGTTTGGTAGGTTTCCCTAGATGGCCGCCGAACACCGGGCCAAAAACCCAGGTGACCCCCCTTGCAAAACCAGGTGGTTTTGAGATAGGCAATTTTGATTTCACCTCACTACGTTTTGGGCCCTTGCCTGTCGCGGGTACTTACGCCTCCCACACAAGTGAGCCACCACTTTTACTGGGAGACCCAGGGGAACACTGGGAGGTGGGAAATTTGAGTGAGCCCGGTGATGCCACAACTTTCCCACACGAAAATGTGTGAATTAAAAGTGATTTTTTCAGCTAAAATTGAGGTTTGCAGGGGATTCTGGGTAAGGAAACGTTGGGGGATCCACGCAAGCCATACCTCCCTGGAAGCCCCCGGGTATGTAGTTGTCAGAAATGTATGGGTTTGGTAGGTTTCCCTAGATGGCCGCAGAGCACCGTGCCAAAAACCCAGGTGACCCCCCTTGCAAAACCAGGTGGTTTTGAGAGAGGCAATTTTGATGTCACCTCGCTACGTTTTGGGCCCTTGCCTGTCACGGGAACTTGGGCCTCCCACAGAAGTGAGGCACCATTTTTACCGGGAGACCCAGGGGAACGCTGGGAGGTGGGAAATTTGAGTGAGCCCGGTGATGCCACAACTTTCCCACACAAAAATGTGTGAAAAAAGTGATTTTTTCAGCTAAAATTGAGGTTTGCAGGGGATTCTGGGTAAGGAAACGTTGGGGGATCCACACAAGCCATACCTCCCTGGAAGCCCCCGGGTGTCTAGTGTTCAGAAATGCATGGGTTTGGTAGGTTTCCCTAGATGGACGCAGAGCACCGGGCCAAAAACCCAGGTGACCCCCCTTGCAAAACCAGGTGGTTTTGAGACAGGCAAATTTGAAGTCACCTCACTACGTTTTGGGCCCTTGCCTGTCACGGGAACTTGGGACTCCCTCACAAATGAGGCACTATTTTTACCGGGAGACCCAGTGGAACGCTGGGAGGTGGGAAATTTGAGTGAGCCCGGTGATGCCACAACTTTCCCACACAAAAATGTGTGAAAAAAGTGATTTTTTCAGCTAAAATTGAGGTTTGCAGGGGGTTCTGGGTAAGGAAACATTGGGGGATCCACACAAGCCATACCTCCCTGGAAGCCCCCGGGTGTCCAGTTTTCAGAAATGGATGGGTTTGGTAGGTTTCCCTAGATGGCCGCCGAACACCGGGCCAAAAACCCAGGTGACCCCCCTTGCAAAACCAGGTGGTTTTGAGATAGGCAATTTTGATTTCACCTCACTACGTTTTGGGCCCTTGCCTGTCACGGGAACTTGGGCCTCCCACAGAAGTGAGGCACCATTTTTACCGGGAGACCCAGGGGAACGCTGGGAGGTGGGAAATTTGAGTGTGCCCGGTGATGCCACAACTTTCCCACACAAAAATGTGTGAAAAAAGTGATTTTTTTCAGATAAAATTACGGTTTGCAGTGGATTCTGGGTAAGGAAACATTGGGGGATCCACGCAAGCCATACCTCCCTGGAAGCCCCCGGTTGTCTAGTTTTCAGAAATGCATGGGTTTGGTAAGTTTCCCTAGATGGCCGCCGAACACCGGGCCAAAAACCCAGGTGACCCCCCTTGCAAAACCAGGTGGTTTTGAGATAGGCAATTTTGAAGTCACCTCACTACGTTTTGGGCCCTTGCCTGTCGCGGGAACTTGGGCCTCCCACACAAGTGAGGCACCATTTTTACCGGGAGACCCAGGGGAACGCTGGGAGGTGGGAAATTTGAGTGAGCCCGGTGATGCCACAACTTTCCCACACAAAAATGTGTGAAAAAAGTGATTTTTTCAGATAAAATTGAGGTTTGCAGGGGATTCTGGGTAAGGAAACGTTGGGGGATCCACGCAAGCCATACCTCCCTGGAAGCCCCTTCGTGTCTAGTTTTCAGAAATGTATGGGTTTGGTAGGTTTCCCTCGATGGCCGCAGAGCACCGGGCCAAAAACCCAGGTGACCCCCCTTGCAAAACCAGGTGGTTTTGAGACAGGCAAATTTGAAGTCACCTCACTACGTTTTGGGCCCTTGCCTGTCACGGGAACTTGGGCCTCCCTCACAAGTGAGGCACCATTTTTACCGGGAGACCCAGTGGAACGCTGGGAGGTGGGAAATTTGAGTGAGCCCGGTGATGCCACAACTTTCCCACACAAAAATGTGTGAAAAAAGTGATTTTTTCAGCTAAAATTGAGGTTTGCAGGGGGTTCTGGGTAAGGAAACGTTGGGGGATCCATGCAAGCCATACCTCCCTTGAAGCCCCCGGGTGTCTAGTTTTCAGAAATGGATGGGTTTGGTAGGTTTCCCTAGATGGCCGCCGAACACCGGGCCAAAAACCCAGGTGACCCCCCTTGCAAAACCAGGTGGTTTTGAGATAGGCAATTTTGATGTCACCTCACTACGTTTTGGGCCCTTGCCTGTCGCGGGTACTTGGGCCTCCCACACAAGTGAGGCACCATTTTTACCGGGAGACAGAGGGGAATGCTGGGAGGTGGGAAATTTGAGTGAGCCCGGTGATGCCACAACTTCCCACACAAAAATGTGTGAAAAAAGTGATTCTTTCAGCTAAAATTGAGGTTTGCAGGGGATTCTGGGTAAGGAAACGTTGGGGGATCCACGCAAGCCATACCTCCCTGGAAGCCCCCGGGTGTCTAGTTTTCAGAAATGTATGGGTTTGGTAGGTTTCCCTAGATGGCCGCAGAGCACCAGGCCAAAAACCCAGGTGACCCCCCTTGGAAAACCAGGTGGTTTTGAGACAGGCAAATTTGAAGTCACCTCACTACGTTTTGGGCCCTTGCCTGTCACGGGAACTTGGGACTCCCTCACAAATGAGGCACTATTTTTACCGGGAGACCCAGTGGAACGCTGGGAGGTGGGAAATTTGAGTGAGCCCGGTGATGCCACAACTTTCCCACACAAAAATGTGTGAAAAAAGTAATTTTTTCAGCTAAAATTGAGGTTTGCAGGGGGTTCTGGGTAAGGAAACGTTGGGGGATCCACGCAAGCCATACCTCCCTGGAAGCCCCCGGGTGTCTAGTTTTCAGAAATGGATGGGTTTGGTAGGTTTCCCTAGATGGCCGCCGAACACCGGGCCAAAAACCCAGGTGACCCCCCTTGCAAAACCAGGTGGTTTTGAGATAGGCAATTTTGATGTCACCTCACTACGTTTTGGGCCCTTGCCTGTCGCGGGTACTTGGGCCTCCCACACAAGTGAGGCACCATTTTTACCGGGAGACAGAGGGGAATGCTGGGAGGTGGGAAATTTGAGTGAGCCCGGTGATGCCACAACTTCCCACACAAAAATGTGTGAAAAAAGTGATTCTTTCAGCTAAAATTGAGGTTTGCAGGGGATTCTGGGTAAGGAAACGTTGGGGGATCCACGCAAGCCATACCTCCCTGGAAGCCCCCGGGTGTCTAGTTTTCAGAAATGTATGGGTTTGGTAGGTTTCCCTAGATGGCCGCAGAGCACCGGGCGAAAAACCCAGGTGACCCCCCTTGCAAAACCAGGTGGTTTTGAGATAGGCAAATTTGAAGTCACCTCACTACGTTTTGGGCCCTTGCCTGTCGCGGGAACTTGGGCCTCCCACACAAGTGAGGCACCATTTTTACCGGGAGACCCAGGGGAACGCTGGGAGGTGGGAAATTTGAGTGAGCCCGGTGATGCCACAACTTTCCCACACAAAAATGTGTGATAAAAGTGATTTTTTCAGCTACAATTGAGGTTTGCAGGGGATTCTGGGTAAGGAAACGTTGGGGGATCCACGGAAGCCATACCTCCCTGGAAGCCCCCTGGTGTCTAGTTTTCAGAAATGTATGGGTTTGGTAGGTTTCCCTCAATGGCCGCAGAGCACCGGGCCAAAAACCCAGGTGACCCCCCTTGCAAAACCAGGTGGTTTTGAGATAGGCAAATTTGAAGTCACCTCACTACGTTTTGGGTCCTTGCCTGTCGCGGGAACTTGGGCCTCCCACACAAGTGAGGCACCATTTTTACCGGGAGACAGAGGGGAATGCTGGGAGGTGGGAAATTTGAGTGAGCCCGGTGATGCCACAACTTCCCACACAAAAATGTGTGAAAAAAGTGATTCTTTCAGCTAAAATTGAGGTTTGCAGGGGATTCTGGGTAAGGAAACGTTGGGGGATCCACGCAAGCCATACCTCCCTGGAAGCCCCCGGGTGTCTAGTTTTCAGAAATGTATGGGTTTGGTAGGTTTCCCTAGATGGCCGCAGAGCACCGGGCGAAAAACCCAGGTGACCCCCCTTGCAAAACCAGGTGGTTTTGAGATAGGCAAATTTGAAGTCACCTCACTACGTTTTGGGCCCTTGCCTGTCGCGGGAACTTGGGCCTCCCACACAAGTGAGGCACCATTTTTACCGGGAGACCCAGGGGAACGCTGGGAGGTGGGAAATTTGAGTGAGCCCGGTGATGCCACAACTTTCCCACACAAAAATGTGTGATAAAAGTGATTTTTTCAGCTACAATTGAGGTTTGCAGGGGATTCTGGGTAAGGAAACGTTGGGGGATCCACGGAAGCCATACCTCCCTGGAAGCCCCCTGGTGTCTAGTTTTCAGAAATGTATGGGTTTGGTAGGTTTCCCTCAATGGCCGCAGAGCACCGGGCCAAAAACCCAGGTGACCCCCCTTGCAAAACCAGGTGGTTTTGAGACAGGCAAATTTGAAGTCACCTCACTACGTTTTGGGCCCTTGCCTGTCACGGGAACTTGGGCCTCCCATACAAGTGAGGCACCATTTTTACCGGGAGACCCAGTGGAACGCTGGGAGGTGGGAAATTTGAGTGAGCTCGGTGATGCCACAACTTTCCCACACAAAAATGTGTGAAAAAAAGTGATTTTTTCAGCTAAAATTGAGGTTTGCAGGGGGTTCTGGGTAAGGAAACGTTGGGGGATCCACACAAGCCATACCTCCCTGGAAGCCCCCGGGTGTCTAGTTTTCAGAAATGTATGGGTTTGGTAGGTTTCCCTAGATGGCCGCAGAGCACCGGGCCAAAAACCGAGGTGACCCCCCTTGCAAAACCAGGTGGTTTTGAGATAGGCAAATTTGAAGTCACCTCACTACGTTTTGGGCCCTTGCCTGTCACGGGATCTTGGGCCTCCCACACAAGTGAGGCACCATTTTTACCGGGAGACCCAGGGGAACACTGGGAGGTGGGAAATTTGAGTGAGCCCGGTGATGCCACAACTTTCCTACACAAAAATGTGTGAAAAAAGTGATTTTTTTCAGCTAAAATCGAGGTTTGCAGGGGATTCTGGGTAAGGAAACGTTGGGGGATCCACACAAGCCATACCTCCCTGGAAGCCCCCGGGTGTCTAGTTTTCAGAAATGTATGGGTTTGGTAGGTTTCCCTAGATGGCCGCAGAGCACCGGGCCAAAAACCGAGGTGACCCCCCTTGCAAAACCAGGTGGTTTTGAGATAGGCAAATTTGAAGTCACCTCACTACGTTTTGGGCCCTTGCCTGTCACGGGAACTTGGGCCTCCCACAGAAGTGAGGCACCATTTTTACCGGGAGACCCAGGGGAACGCTGGGAGGTGGGAAATTTGAGTGAGCCCGGTGATACCACAACTTTCCCACACAAAAATGTTTGAAAAAAGTGATTTTTTCACCTAAAATTGAGGTTTGCAGGGTATTCTGGGTAAGGAAACGTTGGGGGATCGACGCAAGCCATACCTCCCTGGAAGCCCCTGGGTGTCTAGTTTTCAGAAATGGATGGGTTTGGTTGGTTTCCCTAGATGGCCGCCGAACACCGGGCCAAAAACCCAGGTGACCCCCTTGCAAAACCAGGTGGTTTTGAGATAGGCAATTTTGATGTCACCTCACTACGTTTTTGGCCCTTGCCTGTCGCGGGTACTTGGGCCTCCCACACAAGTGAGGCACCATTTTTACCGAGAGACCGAGGGGAACGCTGGGAGGTGAGAAATTTGAGTGAGCCCGGTGATACCACAACTTTCCCACACAAAAATGTTTGAAAAAAGTGATTTTTTCACCTAAAATTGAGGTTTGCAGGGTATTCTGGGTAAGGAAACGTTGGGGGATCGACGCAAGCCATACCTCCCTGGAAGCCCCTGGGTGTCTAGTTTTCAGAAATGGATGGGTTTGGTGGGTTTCCCTAGATGGCCGCCAAACACCGGGCCAAAAACCCAGTTGACCCCCCTTGCAAAACCAGGTGGTTTTGAGATAGGCAATTTTGATGTCACCTCACTACGTTTTGGGCCCTTGCCTGTTGCGGGTACTTGGGCCTCCCACACAAGTGAGGCACCATTTTTACCGGGAGACCGAGGGGAACACTGGGAGGTGAGAAATTTGAGTGAGCCCGGTGATGCCACAACTTTCCCACACAAAAATGTGTGAAAAAAGTGATTCTTTCAGCTAAAATTGAGGTTTGCAGGGGATTCTGGGTAAGGAAAGGTTGGGGGATCCACGCAAGCCATACCTCCCTGGAAGCCCCCGGGTGTCTAGTTTTCAGAAATGCATGGGTTTGGTAGGTTTACCTAGATGGCCGCAGAGCACCGGGCCAAAAACCCAGGTGACCCCCCTTGCCAAACCAGGTGGTTTTGAGATAGGCAAATTTGAAGTCACCTCACTACGTTTTGGGCTTCTTCTTTCAGAGTGCAGGGCAGAGTCAGCAGACGCTCCACAGGGGGCGGAGCCGGCATTGAGGTGGCAGAGCACTGTCCTATTCAGAGCCTAGGAGTACTTCTCCCCCCCATCTACCTGTCGATCGTCCTATTCACCACCAGGCTACCTAGCCCTGCCCATCTGGGTTCCCCCAGCCCTGTCACTCACACCAGCCAGACATCAGATACACATCACGCAGAGGCGGGCTGAAATGTTTAGGCAAGCAAAGGCCAGCTTTCCAAAAGCGGCATTTGCAAACGCAGAATATTAAAATAAACCTTGGAAAAATATGTACCTTATTATTCCGAGTTCAGGCATACTAAACTCGATCTTCTACCATGTTCCCTGGGTCGGTTAGGATCATAGGATGTGTTGGACTTGGCCCTTCTGGCAGGTTCACCCCTGAACTTTTTGCTTTTTATTGGTGACTTGGTGTGGTGATTTGTTTGGTTCCTGCGCACTTTCCCTGTGTCCCAGGGTAAAGTGCGTGCGTGCTCTGAGTGCATGTGGTGAGATAGGCCTGCCCTCCCATAGGAATGCATGGGGAATGTATGTGTCCCTAGTAGTTCCTGAGGTGTGGGGTGTGCAGGCCCGAGTTTGGTATGTGCGGACTCGTGGGAGTGAATGCTGCGCGATGATGTGTGCGGCGTGCATGTACCTAGTGTGGAAGTGCCACTTCTAGAAGTGGGCACTTCTGTGTGCAGTGCGTCTGGCGTGTGATTGGCTGGAGCTGGCTGGTGAGCCTGGCTCCAGGAGTCTGGTTGGGTCTGCCCCAGTGGTGAGTGTGAGATTAGCATGCTGATGGCTGGGGAGGAGTGCACCTTGGACCTGAATAGGGCAGGGTTTTTCCCACACACTGCTGGCTCCGCCCCCTGTGGTGCGACTGACGACCCTAGCCCTGCCAGTGAATAGAGTGAGGGGCTGAGCACATCAAGGGTGCTCCCCAACCAGCTGCGACTGGTTTTCCCCCTCACCCTGAACCCTGACAAAGGGATTTGGTATATAAAAAGGGGCTGTGTCCCCTTACAAAATGTTCTTGTTCTGACTTGAATCTGCCAGGGGCGTGCTGCTGCTGGGGCCCAGGGTAAGGCTTGCCTCCCTGGGCCCTGCCCAGCCCCTGGATGCCCTGGGCGCTGGAGGACTTCTTGGACCATTCTTGCTATTGCCCCTTCCTTTCTGAAGACCTCTTTGCTGGGAGCTTTTTGCTCCATTTCTTTATGCCTCCAGGACTTTATTGACCTAGCGCCTGGAAAGCGCTAGCTTTTCCCCCAGGAAGGAGGAACTTGTGGGCCTTGGCAGCGCTGGGCTGCGATCTCCGCTGCGGGAATCCCGACGTAGGGATTCCCCCGTAATGCTGGTCTCGCGGGTGCCCACCCCGCTGCCTTTACGTTCATTCTATGCAGGTGCCCACCCTGCGTCTTCGTGCTTAAGGAGTAATACGGGTGCCTACCCCGCGTATTTAATGATTTCAAATTGCGGGTGCCCACCCCGCACTTTGCCCGCAAAAGAAATCACCGCCGCGGCCCGAGCCGCATTCAAAACTCGCCGCCGCGGCCCGCCTGGTTGTGGGCGGGGCCGCGTGACGGAAGCGGAAGTGCCGCCATTCTCCCTGGATGTGAAAGTCAGAGCCTCGCAGGCTCCTTCAGAGAAATCCCGGTCCCGAGATGGGGGACCGGGTAAAGACCGTGGCGCGTCTAGAGGACGGGCTCTCCCGAGGTGAGAGAGCCCCGCCATGATCACCGCTGAAGAGTTCGCCCCGCAAAGAGAAGCGAAGGAGTCTGCCTGCAATAGCCCGGTGAGTAGGGCTGTGTGGAGTGTCCGGGGAGGGGTGAGAGCGCGCCTTCCCCCCCCCCCCAGGCCGCCGAAGTCCCGAGAGTGCCAGTGAAGGCACAGTGTTCCGGTTTCCTGGGCGGCCCCGTCTGGCAGCGGGTCGCCCCTTCGATGGGACATGGCCATTCTAGAGCCAGAGAAGGCTCCAACGGTTGGGGCAGTGGTTAGTGGTTGTGTTTAGAGCGCTAGTGCGCTCGGCTTCAGGGGCATTTCCTGGGTTTTCTGAGCCCACGAGGCTCCAACGCTTGGGCACGATTGTTTCTCGAGCCTACCTGGCTCCCACAAGCCTAATTGTTTCTTGAGCCCACGAGGCTCCAACGGAGGGCGCCTGTATGTCGATTTAGAGCCCCAGACGGCTCCAACGCTGGGGCATAATGATTTCAGGAGCCAGTGTGCTCCAGGGGGACATGTCATTTTCGAGCCTAGGTGGCTCCAACGTTCTGGATATTGTTTCAGGGGCTAGGGAGAGCCCCTGCCTACTATGTGCCGTCCCCAGCTGTGCAGCACTTAGTGCCAGCTGCAGCGTTTAGGCCCTGTTCTTGTCCCCAGCTGCCCAGCAAGTAGTGGGCAGCTGCTACGTTTAGGTTCTGGCGCAACCGGGACTCTGATGTGATTTGGGTGCTAGGAAATGTACGGTGTATAGTATGTTTTGCGCACCCTGTGTTGTGTACCTCTAAATGTGGTTAGTTCTGCCTAGGAGGTTGTTTTACCTTGTTTAGGTTGATGGTAGGGAGAATGTACTTCCCTGTGTTATGTACGCCCCTAGTGTAAGTATACTTAGGTGGCTAGGTCTAAGGCGTTAGACTTGCGAGAATTGCATAATGTGATTTATGCCCCTGTGATAGATACAGGATAGGTTTTATACCTGATGCTAGTGTGATGACACTGAGGTCATTATTGCGCCAGTAGATACTGGTTATGTTCTACATGTACACTTGGTAATTTGTGTTATGTTCTAAGAGTGCTAATTCCTGACAGTGGTCCATGTGGCCCTGTCCCCTGTATATATAATTCCTTGTAAATTCTGCCCGTGCCTGTTGGCACATTGTAGAGTGTGTGTTTTTATCTAATGTGTTGTGTATAATACAAAGGCTATTTTTATAGAATACCTTGTGTGGAGTTTCCTTTGTGGTGGGCCTTGGGTGTTGTTGCTGGGTGCGCGCGCAAACGCTTTACACATCGCCTCAGGGATAAGCCTGTCTGCTCGTGCCAAGCTACCAAGGGGGTGAGCAGGGGTTATCTTTGGCGTGTAACTTCCTTGCCCTGACTAGAGTGGTGGTTTCTGCCTGACTTTGGCGCAAGCCTTAGCCAACCAGAAATCCCATTTCTAACATTGGTGATCAGCGGTGGGATTTGGACTTGCGTTTGCGCTGTACCGCAGCAGCAACTGGCCGCACTACAAAACTCTGCATTTAGATAAATCACATGGTATAGGGATTATTGTTCTAAGGTTGCTTTTAAATGTCATTTCTTTGGAAATGTGTTTTTTTTGTGCACTGTGAGTTAGGTGTCCCTAGCTCGGGAGGGTAGATCATCCCCCTTAGTGCATTGTGTTTTCTGGATTCACCAGAGGGTGGGATCCAGTGGTGGCAGCAGATGTGTCCAGTGCATGTATTCCCATTCCCAGTTCCAGGGGTAGTGGTACCTGTGTCACGTGGTGGTCAGGTTGAGAAATCAGGGGCGGTAGAAACTGTCTTACCAGTCTTGGGAGAGGTGGGGATGAATGTGTAATGCGCTGGATGAATGTGAATGTCCCATTCCCAGTTCCCAGAGTGATAGTACCTGTGTCACGTGGTGGTCAGGTTGAGAAAATCAGGGGCGGTAGAAACTGTCTTACTAGTCTGGGGGGTGTGTGTGTGGATGAATGGTGTGAGTTCTCTGAAATAAGGAGCTTGCTGAATTCTTTGGTGTGAGTTCTCTGAAATAAGGAGCTTGCTGGTTGATTGGGTGTGAGTTCTCTGGGATAGGGAACTTGCATTGGGGAGTGATTCCAAAAGTAGTGGCTGAGGTGTCTTCCAGCCCAGCGTGGTGGAAGAGGTTCAGAGTAGCCCAGCTAGGTCTCGGTGTAGGGGCTCACGGCTTGTCTCTGCGGAGAAGGAGTGGGTGGGACTGCGTGTCTCCAGGTGCCCGAAACCCAGTGTCAGGGCCTGGATGGTTTCTTTAAGGAACATCAGGTCGGGGGCCTAGGCTGTACCAATAGGTCACTTGAGGAGGATCTCCCAGTGTCTAGAGGACGTGGAGCATCTGTAATCAGACCTCCAGTAGTCCTGGTGTCTGGCGGTACCGCTCCAGTTGGGAGGGTGCGGAAGTCCAGAGGGAGGGGTGAGAGGGGGAGGGATTCCCCAGTGGGAACCAGTAGGTCAGGGACCAGCCGGGAGGGCTGTGTCGCCACTGAGTGACCGTGGTGTCGCCACTTCTGTCCTGGGGGGTCTGCACGCACTGTCAGATGGACAGGAGGTAGTGAGATCAGCGCCAGGCAGACTGTCACACGACCCATTAGTTATGTGTCACCCTCGTTAAGTCCTGGTTCGCCAGGCATCTGACCAAAGGGTACGTCCCTCGGTTGGGGAGCCAGTAGTCGGTGTTTCCGGATCTGGACGTAAGGGCGGCTGTAGTCCTGAGGGCAGGTGGGGCTCATCTTAGGTGAAGAGACCCTGCTCTACAGTGGAAGGGGGTGCAGAGGGAGGGAGTCCTCGCCTCTGACCCCTTGGATCCCAGGTGGTAGACCAGTTGGTGGAGAGAGGTCCTGAACTGGTGGGAGAGTTGTGTTCTGGTGGGTGCTTCCCTGGGAGGGTGCGGAACCCCAGAAGTAGAGGTAGGGTGGGGCATTCTTGCCCGTGACCTCTGGTCAGCCTGAGGGTGCGGACCCTAGGTTGAAGGATCAGTGGTAGTTGGGAACTACACTGAGAGGGAGAGTGGAGAATGGCTTGTATGCCAGGGGTTACTACCCCCCACTCTGGGTTTGGCAAGGACCAGTGGTATCTGTGTGGCCTAGGGCCTGGTCCTGGCCGTGGACAACTAGGTAGTACCAGTGGGGTAGCCTAGTTGGGCCTGAGTTCTTTGCGGTTGTTTTTTTTTTCAGATGGAACCATGTTGATTGAGAATGGCGTAGAACCGGAGAGTGTCCCTGCAGTGCGGGCCTGCGTCCGTGTTCTATCGCCCCAAGCAGGGAAGACCATCACGGTGGTGATTGGTCTGCCCTGCGTTTTGGCTGGAAGGGGGTTGTGTTGGACTTGGCCCTTCTGGCAGGTTCACCCCTGAACTTTTTGCTTTTTATTGGTGACTTGGTGTGGTGATTTGTTTGGTTCCTGCGCACTTTCCCTGTGTCCCAGGGTAAAGTGCGTGCGTGCTCTGAGTGCCTGTGGTGAGATAGGCCTGCCCTCCCATAGGAATGCATGGGGAATGTATGTGTCCCTAGTAGTTCCTGAGGTGTGGGGTGTGCAGGCCCGAGTTTGGTATGTGCGGACTCGTGGGAGTGAATGCTGCGCGATGATGTGTGCGGCGTGCATGTACCTAGTGTGGAAGTGCCACTTCTAGAAGTGGGCACTTCTGTGTGCAGTGCGTCTGGCGTGTGATTGGCTGGAGCTGGCTGGTGAGCCTGGCTCCAGGAGTCTGGTTGGGTCTGCCCCAGTGGTGAGTGTGAGATTAGCATGCTGATGGCTGGGGAGGAGTGCACCTTGGACCTGAATAGGGCAGGGTTTTCCCCACACACTGCTGGCTCCGCCCCCTGTGGTGCGACTGACGACCCTAGCCCTGCCAGTGAATAGAGTGAGGGGCTGAGCACATCAAGGGTGCTCCCCAACCAGCTGCGACTGGTTTTCCCCCTCACCCTGAACCCAGACAAAGGGATTTGGTATATAAAAAGGGGCTGTGTCCCCTTACAAAATGTTCTTGTTCTGACTTGAATCTGCCAGGGGCGTGCTGCTGCTGGGGCCCAGGGTAAGGCTTGCCTCCCTGGGCCCTGCCCAGCCCCTGGATGCCCTGGGCGCTGGAGGACTTCTTGGACCATTCTTGCTATTGCCCCTTCCTTTCTGAAGACCTCTTTGCTGGGAGCTTTTTGCTCCATTTCTTTATGCCTCCAGGACTTTATTGACCTAGCGCCTGGAAAGCGCTAGCTTTTCCCCCAGGAAGGAGGAACTTGTGGGCCTTGGCAGCGCTGGGCTGCGATCTCCGCTGCGGGAATCCCGACGTAGGGATTCCCCCGTAATGCTGGTCTCGCGGGTGCCCACCCCGCTGCCTTTACGTTCATTCTATGCAGGTGCCCACCCTGCGTCTTCGTGCTTAAGGAGTAATATGGGTGCCTACCCCGCGTATTTAATGATTTCAAATTGCGGGTGCCCACCCCGCACTTTGCCCGCAAAAGAAATCACCGCCGCGGCCCGAGCCGCATTCAAAACTCGCTGCCGCGGCCCGCCTGGTTGTGGGCGGGGCCGCGTGACGGAAGCGGAAGTGCCGCCATTCTCCCTGGATGTGAAAGTCAGAGCCTCGCAGGCTCCTTCAGAGAAATCCCGGTCCCGAGATGGGGGACCGGGTAAAGACCGTGGCGCGTCTAGAGGACGGGCTCTCCCGAGGTGAGAGAGCCCCGCCATGATCACCGCTGAAGAGTTCGCCCCGCAAAGAGAAGCGAAGGAGTCTGCCTGCAATAGCCCGGTGAGTAGGGCTGTGTGGAGTGTCCGGGGAGGGGTGAGAGCGCGCCTTCCCCCCCCCCCAGGCCGCCGAAGTCCCGAGAGTGCCAGTGAAGGCACAGTGTTCCGGTTTCCTGGGCGGCCCCGTCTGGCAGCGGGTCGCCCCTTCGATGGGACATGGCCATTCTAGAGCCAGAGAAGGCTCCAACGGTTGGGGCAGTGGTTAGTGGTTGTGTTTAGAGCGCTAGTGCGCTCGGCTTCGGGGGCATTTCCTGGGTTTTCTGAGCCCACGAGGCTCCAACGCTTGGGCACGATTGTTTCTCGAGCCTACCTGGCTCCCACAAGCCTAATTGTTTCTTGAGCCCACGAGGCTCCAACGGAGGGCGCCTGTATGTCGATTTAGAGCCCCAGACGGCTCCAACGCTGGGGCATAATGATTTCAGGAGCCAGTGTGCTCCAGGGGGACATGTCATTTTCGAGCCTAGGTGGCTCCAACGTTCTGGATATTGTTTCAGGGGCTAGGGAGAGCCCCTGCCTACTATGTGCCGTCCCCAGCTGCGCAGCACTTAGTGCCAGCTGCAGCGTTTAGGCCCTGTTCTTGTCCCCAGCTGCCCAGCAAGTAGTGGGCAGCTGCTACGTTTAGGTTCTGGCGCAACCGGGACTCTGATGTGATTTGGGTGCTAGGAAATGTACGGTGTATAGTATGTTTTGCGCACCCTGTGTTGTGTACCTCTAAATGTGGTTAGTTCTGCCTAGGAGGTTGTTTTACCTTGTTTAGGTTGATGGTAGGGAGAATGTACTTCCCTGTGTTATGTACGCCCCTAGTGTAAGTATACTTAGGTGGCTAGGTCTAAGGCGTTAGACTTGCGAGAATTGCATAATGTGATTTATGCCCCTGTGATAGATACAGGATAGGTTTTATACCTGATGCTAGTGTGATGACACTGAGGTCATTATTGCGCCAGTAGATACTGGTTATGTTCTACATGTACACTTGGTAATTTGTGTTATGTTCTAAGAGTGCTAATTCCTGACAGTGGTCCATGTGGCCCTGTCCCCTGTATATATAATTCCTTGTAAATTCTGCCCGTGCCTGTTGGCACATTGTAGAGTGTGTGTTTTTATCTAATGTGTTGTGTATAATACAAAGGCTATTTTTATAGAATACCTTGTGTGGAGTTTCCTTTGTGGTGGGCCTTGGGTGTTGTTGCTGGGTGCGCGCGCAAACGCTTTACACATCGCCTCAGGGATAAGCCTGTCTGCTCGTGCCAAGCTACCAAGGGGGTGAGCAGGGGTTATCTTTGGCGTGTAACTTCCTTGCCCTGACTAGAGTGGTGGTTTCTGCCTGACTTTGGCGCAAGCCTTAGCCAACCAGAAATCCCATTTCTAACAGGATGTAACAATCCTCGCCGCCCATACTGGCCTATGAGAACAGGGTAGCCTTACAGTAGTGAACAACAAGATGGCGGTCATTCACTACTAGGACATTCCACGCATCCAGGTTTGTCCTACCTTAGGCTTACAACGCACCCTGCCCGTGGGCCTACCAGAGGGGTGACTAACATGAAGTTAAGGGAAGGTTTAGGGACCGGCAAGTGTGGGCACTTGCCAGTCAGCATGTCAGTACCAGACTGCACGCAGGTTCTGCGATGGCAGACCTTAGACATATTTTACCGGCCGCTTCTGTGGGTGGCACAACCAGTGCTGCAAGCCCACCAGCGGTGTTTGCATTTACATGCCCTGGCGCTCCTGGCGCACTTTACTGGGGTCTGACAGTAAACCAAACGATCCAATCATGGAATCCAACCAACATATATAATTTACAAGGAAGCACTCGCACCGCGACACTGGTTGGCAGTGGCACAGCGCGCTGAGCGGCCAACACCATAAAAGCACATGAGGCACAGCGACAAAAAGAGGAAGGGAGACTCACGCCAAGGTGCCAGGTCTAACACGTGTCCCCTCCAGCTGAAAAGTGGGGAGAACTACCCTAGCCCAGGGAGTTCCTCATCACTAAGGCGGAAAAATCTGGACAGACCGTCAGCATTGGCGTGATCTGTACCAGGGCGATGTTCCACCGTGAAATCCATACCCTGTAGGGAAATGGACCACCTCAACAGCTTCGGATTCTCACCCCTCATATGCATCAACCATCTGAGGGGCCTGTGGTCCGTCTGAACCCGGAAGTGAGACCCAAACAGGTAGGGTCTTAGCTTCTTCAGCGCCCAGACCACAGCAAATGCCTCACGCTCAATAGCACTCCACCTCTGTTCCCGTGGAAGTAACCTCCTGCTAAGAAAGGCTACGGGTTGATCTAGGCCCTCCTCATTAATCTGTGAAAGAACAGCCCCCACACCATGCTCTGAAGCGTCTGTCTGAACAATAAACTCTTTGGAGAAGTTGGGAGCCAAGAGCACGGGCGCCGTGCACATAGCAGTTTTCAAGGCATCAAAAGCTTTCTGACAGGTGTCAGTCCAAATCACTTTCCTGGGCTGCTTCTTCGAAGTCAGCGCTGTCAAGGGGGCAACCATGTTGCCATACCCCTTGACAAACCTCCTGTAGTACCCGGTGAGACCTAGGAAGGCTCTCACCTCTGTCTGGGTTTTGGGCGACTCCCAATTCAGGATGGTTTCTATCTTGGGCTGAAGGGGTGCCACCAGGCCATTCCCAACTTGGTGTCCCAAGTACACCACGGAACCCTGCCCGATCTGGCACTTACTTGCCTTGATCGTGAGGCCTGCCTTGCGCAGCGCCATCAACACTTCCCAGAGGTGGCGCAGGTGTTCTTCCCAAGTGGAGCTGAACACTGCGATGTCATCCAGGTAGGCTGCACTGAACGAATCCAGCCCAGCCAACACCTGGTTGACCAATCTCTGAAAGGTGGCAGGGGCATTCTTCATCCCAAAGGGCATAACCCGGAACTGGTAGTGCCCATCTGGGGTGGAAAATGCTGACCTCTCTTTGGCCCCCTTGGTCAAGGCGATCTGCCAATACCCAGACGTTAAATCAAACGTGCTGAGGTAGTTGGCAGCCCCTAGCCGATCTATGAGCTCATCAGCTCTGGGGATGGGGTGTGCGTCGGTCCTAGTGACCGAATTGAGTCCTCTGTAGTCCACACAGAACCGGAGTTCGGGTGTGGCTCCCGGCGCTGCAGCCTTTGGGACCAAGACCACGGGGCTGGCCCAAGGACTGCTAGAAGACTCAATTACCCCGAGTGCAAACATCTTGGAGACCTCCTCCTTGATGCATGTCCTCACCCTGTCAGTCACCCTGTAGGCCTTGTGCCGCACAGGTGTACTCTCCCCAGTGTCCACATCATGGACGCACCAATCATTGACACCAGGGACCAGGGAAAACAGATCAGAAAATTGTCCCAGCAACTGGCGACAATCATTCTGTTGCTCAGGGGTCAGGGTGGAAGAGAGGATGACACCATCCACTGGCCCATCTTGCTCCTTGGCTGACAGGAGGTCAGGAAGAGGTTCTGTCTCCTCTTCCATCCCAGCATCTGTTGCCAAGAGCATGCCCACTTGGGACCTCTCCAAGTGGGGCTTGAGGCGGTTGACATGTAGGACCCTTAAGGGGTTCCTAGGAGACTTCAGGTCCACCACGTAGGTAACAGGACTCTTGCGCTCCACCACCTCAAAGGGACCGGTCCACTTATCCTGGAGCGCACACGGCTCCACGGGGGCCAAGACCCATACCTTCTGTCCAGGCTGAAGCTCTACCAGAGTGGCATTCTGGTCGTACCACCGCTTCATCTCCTCCTGGCTGGCTTCCAGATTTGCCTCAGCAAGTTGCCTGAATCGCCTAGTCTGATTCCTGAAGGCCAGCATGTAACTATATACATTCTGGGGAGGTTTCCTGGGAGATTGCTCCCAGCCTTCCTTGACCAGACTTAGAGGTCCTCTGACTGGGTGACCATACAGAAGCTCAAAGGGACTGAACCCCAGAGACTTCTGTGGCACCTCACGGTAAGCGAAGAGAAGGCATGGTAAGAGGACGTCCCACTTACGCCTCATGGGTCCTTCTAGGCCCATTATCATGCCTTTGAGGGTTCGGTTGAATCTCTCAACCAACCCGTTTCCTTGGGGGTGGTAAGGTGTGGTGAACTTGTAGGTTACACCACACTCTTGCCAAAGGGATTTCATGTACTTGGACATGAAATTGGTACCTCGGTCAGACACCACCTCTAGAGGGAATCCCACTCGGGAGAAAATTCCCATCAGCGCACGTCCCACCACGGGGGCCGTCACTGTCCTCAGAGGAATGGCTTCCGGGTACCGGGTGGCATGGTCCACCAGGACCAGGATGAACCTGTTGCCCATCGCTGTCCTGGGGTCCAGTGGCCCTACAATGTCAATCCCCACTCGCTGGAACGGGGTACTGACCACAGGGAATGGCTGGAGTGGAGCCTTTTGCTTCCTTCCACTCTTTCCACTTGCCTGGCAAGTCTGGCATGTCCTGCAGTGAGTATCTGAACTCCTGTGCATTTGAGGCCAATAAAAGTGGGTGACAAGCCTTTCAAAGGTCTTGTCCTGCCCCAAATGCCCTGCCAATGGCACATCGTGAGCCAGCCCCAGTAGGAAGGCTCTGAAGTCCTGGGGTACCACCAGCGCACGGGCTGACCCAGGCTCAGCAACCTTAGGCTCTGTATATAGGAGGTCGTTCTCCCAGTAAACGAAATGTGATCCTGACTGATCACCTGCGACCTGGTCTGCAGCCTGCTGCCGCATACCCACGAGAGAAGGGCACTCCTTCTGTGCCTTGCAAAAGTCCTCCCTGGTGGGACCTCCTTCCTGCTGTCAATGGGTCAGCTCCGACAGGTCTCCCAGTTCAGCTATCTGCTCCCCTGTAGGCTCCAGGGCATCCCCCTCAAGGTCTGCTTCCTCCTGGACCGTGGGAACTTCAGGGGCCGGCTTCCCGTGCCCCTTGCTCCTTCTCTCTGAGACCGGTTCCTGGGCCTCCCTCTCAGGCTCCAGGACCTCTTGAGTACCTCTACTGGCTGCCATGGACCGTGTGGTGACACACGCCCAATCCGGCATACCCAACATCTCCAGGTGAGCACGCCGCTCCACCTTAGCCCAAGGTGAGCTCTCCAAATCGTTCCCTAACAAACAGTCTACAGGCATGGCGGGCCTCACAGCTACCTGAAGAGTACCAGAGACCCCCCCCAACTCAAAGGGAACCTGAGCCACCTTGCAGTGCCTCTCTGTGTTGTCAGCGGCAACAACGGGATAGAATGCATTGGGGACCACCTGCTCCTGAGACACCAGGTGACACCTGACAGTGGTCACACTGGCTCCTGTATCTCTAAGAGCTTCCACTCTATGGCCATTTATGGTCACCCACTGCCTGTACTTCTTAGTGTTCTCAGGCAGCTGGGTTGGAGGGACCACTTCACGGTCTCCTAGCGAGACAAGGGACATCTCTGGAGGACCCCACCCACCTTGGATATCCCTCTCCTCCCCCAAGGCTACACTAGCCACCTGCCGGGGTGGAGCACCAGTGGGTGCTGGTTTACGAAATAATGGACACTTTACATCAGAGGCAAAATGCCCCAAATTGTTACACCTGTAACATCTTACGGGCCCCTTCTGAACAGGAGGACCTGTCGGGCCCCGGTCGGCTTCTGGGGTGGGGGAGGCTGAGAACCCTTCCCTTGGTTCCGTTGGGGACTACTTTGGGGCCCTTTTGGGAACTGCTTCTGTTTACCCCTGTCCCCCCCACTCTTCTGCTGGGGACCCTGCCCACCTGTGGCGCAATCTCCCACTGGACCCTTGTGGACCCTGGTACTGACCCAGCGGTCCGCCTCCTCAGTAAGCTTCCTAGGGTTAGTCAGCCTACTATCTATCAGGTGCTGGCGTAGCTCAGGAAAACAATTACTGTACAAGTGCTCCCATGCCATTAAATCAAGAAGCCCTTGATAATCATTTACCTTACTACCCTTTACCCAACCATCCAGCGCTCTGCAAAAGAAAGTCACATACTCCACATACGTACTATTGGGAATCTTAGTGCAACCCCTGAACCTCTGTCTATATAACTCAGGGGTCAACCCATACCTAGTCATCAAGGCTTCCTTCATATGGGCGTAAGAATTATGAACATCAGCAGGTAAATCTAACAGTGTGTCCCGCCCTTCACTCAGGAACCGTCCCCACAACCCCGCTCCCCAATCTCTCTCAGGGACCCGGTGGGAAGACATGGCTACCTCGTAGGCTCTGAACCACTGCCCGATGTCGTCATTCTTAAAGAACTCCTTCACTACATCCTTGGGAATATAAACTCTTGGTTCCGCCGGGACTGGCGGTGTGCTGCCACCAGAGGGATTAAGCTCCAAACTTTTTGCTTTCAGCTCCAGCTCCCTCAGCTTCAAGTCATGCTCTAATTGTAGTTTCTTTTCTTCCATGGCTAATCTTTGTTTTTCCATATCCATCTGCCCATTAAGTCTTGCCATTTCCACTTCGTGTGCCCGGGTTGCTGCCCTGTCTGCCAACTCTTCTGGCGACAGGCCTCTGCCAAACTCATGGACACTTTCTGGTGGAACCATTTCCACCTGATTCTCGGGTGCCTTTGACTCATAGCAGGCCCTCAGCGCCTTCACGAGTTGGGCCTTCTTTTTCAATCCAGTTTGGGCAATTCTGAACTTGGAGCAAAAACCTTTCAATTCTTCATTGGTATGATTCTGAAGTGCGCTTTCTTCCCAATCTATGTCCTCAAATCCAGAGATTATAGAAGCTGCCCTTTTGGCGGGAAGTGAACCAGGCATGGCTCTAACAACGGAGATTCTTGGCAAAACAAAAACAATTGCTAGTCTTGTGGCTGTGTTACTGGTCTGCTCTCACTACGTGGTGATCAGTGGTTCACTATACGCAAACCACAAATGCAAATCCGTAAATCCTCACCGCTGCCACCAATGTTAGAAAGGAGGGGGCTCTGGTTGACGCAGGTGTGTACCCACAACAAGCAGGGACCCTTTACTTCTTGTCAGGGCGAAGGATGACTCCCCAGAATAACCCCTGCTCACCCTCTAGGTGCGTGGCGCGAGCAGTCTAGGCTAAGTCTCAGGCGTACACGGTTAAGCAAATGCAATTTCACATACAGTAAACCCCTTGCATGCACCACAAACGGACACCAATCCGGAAGTATATAAAAATAAGCTTTTATGTAGATTCACCATATTCAAATACAAGGCCCAGTAACGTTAAACTGATGGGGCCACAATTCTTAGGAATACGGTAAAGTTCTCTTGGTTACGGAAAGTTCTTTAGGCGGGCACAAGGTAACTGTGGGCCTCAGCGCACTTCGTGCTGAGGCGGCGCCCGGGAAGCACACGGCAGATGACAGAGAAATCAGAACGTTGCGGACCCTGGATCTGATGCGAGCTCGCGGTCGAGTTCGTAAGTACAGTACCTTGTTTCTTGACGCGAAGGCGGGTGCGGGATTTCAGCGGCTCTTCAACAGAAGGGCGAGGCGGCGTCCGGGGCTCCCACACTTCACGATGGGGGTCTGATCTTCAGGCTCACGACAAGAGCGGGGTGTTGTAGGTGGCGGGTGAACAAAGCGGGGCAGCCGGGCCCGCAGATTACGTCCAGGCCGTCCGAGGCTTGGAGATGCTCACACCGCCGATTCCGGCGGGAGGGTGAAGGTGCGCAGCGAGCCTCCAGCGAGCGAGGTGACAGGGGCAGCCCAGCACAGCGTAGGGGGAGCGGCTCCGATCAAGCAAGGCTCTTCCCAAGGCGGGGGCGGCTAAGCAGTCCTGGTCACGGCTCAGGGAGGGACTGGGGCACGAGGGTCACAGCTCCGGCGAGGGAAAGGACAGGCGAGTGAAGATCAGGTAGAGCTCAATGGTCCTGGGGCTCAGTTCAGGGGGCAAGTTCGTCTCAGGCCCTTGGAGATCGTTTTGAAAAGCACAAGTCTTGAAAGTAAAAATAAAGCAAAGTCTTCAGCAACAGTTTCTCTTCTCCCCTTTGGTAGCAAGGTCACCACTGCAGGCCAATCCCCAGGACAGGGACAGTCTTCCTCCTACAGCTTTCCCGGGCCTCCTCCTCAGGCAGAGATTCTTCTTGGTCAAAAGCGGATCTAGTTTCTTAGGAGCCGGGCTCCCACATTTATACAGCAAATCTTTTGTTCTCCCAGGCCAGGGGGGCCCTTGCCTAGGCCAGTCCGGTTTCTGAGCACTTTGTTTACGCGATGCAGGCTTCTTCTTTCAGAGTGCAGGGCAGAGTCATCAGACGCTCCACAGGGGGCGGAGCCGGCATTGAGGTGGCAGAGAACTGTCCTATTCAGAGCCTAGGAGTACTCCTCCCCCCCCATCTACCTGTCGATCGTCCTATTCACCACCAGGCTACCTAGCCCTGCCCATCTGGGTTACCCCAGCCCTGTCACTCACACCAGCCAGACATCAGATACACATCACGCAGAGGCGGGCTGAAATGTTTAGGCAAGCAAAGGCCAGCTTTCTAAAAGCGGCATTTACAAACGCGGAATATTAAAATAAACCTTGGAAAAAGATGTACCTTATTATTCCGAGTTCAGGCATACTAAACTCGATCTTCTACCATGTTCCCTGGGTCGGTTAGGATCATAGGATGTAACAATCCTCGCCGCCCATACTGGCCTATGAGAACAGGGTAGCCTTACAGTAGTGAACAACAAGATGGCGGTCATTCACTACTAGGACATGCCACGCATCCAGGCTTGT
The DNA here is from genome assembly GCF_964204655.1 of Triturus cristatus. Lineage (NCBI taxonomy): Eukaryota > Metazoa > Chordata > Amphibia > Caudata > Salamandridae > Triturus > Triturus cristatus. The sequence goes on from NC_140579.1 coordinate 959,579,598, forward strand.
CCTACCTTAGGCTTACAACGCACCCTGCCCATGGGCCTACCAGAGGGGTGACTAACATGAAGTTAAGGGAAGGTTTAGGGACCGGCAAGTGTGGGCACTTGCCAGTCAGCATGTCAGTACCAGACTGCACGCAGGTTCTGTGATGGCAGACCTTAGACATATTTTACCGGCCGCTTCTGTGGGTGGCCCAACCAGTGCTGCAAGCCCACCAGCGGTGTTTGCATTTACATGCCCTGGCGCTCCTGGCGCACTTTACTGGGGTCTGACAGTAAACCAAACAATCCAATCATGGAATCCAACCAACATATATAATTTACAAGGGAGCACTCGCACTGCGACAATGGTTGGCAGTGGCACAGCGCGCTGAGCGGCCAACACCATAAAAGCACATGAGGCACAGCGACAAAAAGAGGAAGGGAGACTCACGCCAAGGTGCCAGGTCTAACATTTCCCTAGATGGCCGCAGAGCACCGGGCTAAAAACCGAGGTGACCCCCCTTGCAAAACCAGGTGGTTTTGAGATAGGCAAATTTGAAGTCACCTCACTACGTTTTGGGCCCTTGCCTGTCGCGGGTACTTGGGCCTCCCACACAAGTGAGGCACCATTTTTACCGGGAGACCCAGGGGAACGCTGGGAGGTAGGAAATTTGAGTGAGCCCGGTGATACCACAACTTTCCCACACAAAAATGTGTGAAAAAGTGATTTTTTCAGCTAAAATTGAGGTTTGCAGGGTATTCTGGGTAAGGAAACGTTGGGGGATCCACGCAAGCCATACCTCCCTGGAAGCCCCCGGGTGTCTAGTTTTCAGAAATGTATGGGTTTGGTAGGTTTCCCTAGATGGCCGTAGAGCACCGGGCCAAAAACCCAGGTGACCCCCCTTGCAAAACCAGGTGGTTTTGAGATAGGCAAATTTGAAGTCACCTCACTACGTTTTGGGCCCTTGCCTGTCGCCGGAACTTGGGCCTCCCACACAAGTGAGGCGCCATTTTTACCGGGAGACCCAGGGGAACGCTGGGAGGTGGGAAATTTGAGTGAGCCCGGTGATGCCACAACTTTCCCACACAAAAATGTGTGAAAAAAGTGATTTTCTCAGCTGAAATTGAGGTTTGCAGGGGATTCTGGGTAAGGAAACATTGGGGGATCCACGCAAGCCAAATCTCCCTGGAAGCCCCCGGGTGTCTAGTTTTCATACATGCATGGGTTTGGTAGGTTTCCCTAGATGGCCGCAGAGCACCGAGCCAAAAACCCAGGTGACCCCCCTTGCAAAACCAGGTGGTTTTGAAATAGGCAAATTTGAAGTCACCTCACTACGTTTTGGGCCCTTGCCTGTCGCGGGAACTTGGGCCTCCCACACAAGTGAGGCACCATTTTTACCGGGAGACCCAGGGGAATGCTGGGAGGTGGGAAACTTGAGTGAGCCCGGTGATGCCACAACTTTCCCACACAAAAATGTGTGAAAAAAGTGATTCTTTCAGCTAAAATTGAGGTTTGCAGGGGATTCTGGGTAAGGAAACGTTGGGGGATCCACGCAAGCCATACCTCCCTGGAATCCCCCGGGTGTCTAGTTTTCAGAAATGCATGGGTTTGGTAGGTTTCCCTAGATGGCGGCAGAGCACCGGGCCAAAAACCCAGGTGACCCCCCTTACAAAACCAGGTGGTTTTGAGATAGGCAAATTTGAAGTCACCTCACTAAGTTTTGGGCCCTTGCCTGTCGCGGAAACTTGGGCCTCCCACACAAGTGAGGCACCATTTTTACCGGGAGACCCAGGGGAATGCTGGGATGTGGGAAATTTGAGTGAGCCCAGTGATGCCACAACTTTCCCACACAAAAATGTGTGAAAAAAGTGATTTTTCAGCTAAAATTGAGGTTTGCAGGGTATTCTGGGTAAGGAAACGTTGGGGGATCCACACAAGCCATACCTCCCTGGAAGCCCCCGGGTGTCTAGTGTTCAGAAATGCATAGATTTGGTAGGTTTCCCTAGATGGACGCAGAGCACCGGGCCAAAAACCCAGGTGACCCCCCTTGCAAAACCAGGTGGTTTTGAGATAGGCAAATTTGAAGTCACCTCACTACGTTTTGGGCCCTTGCCTGTCGCGGGAACTTGGGCCTCCCACACAAGTGAGGCACCATTTTTACCGGGAGACCCAGGGGAATGCTGGGAGGTGGGAAATTTGAGTGAGCCCGGTGATGCCACAACTTTCCCACACAAAAATGTGTGAAAAAAGTGATTTTTTCAGCTAAAATTGAGGTTTGCAGGGTATTCTGGGTAAGGAAACGTCGGGGGATCCACACAAGCCATACCTCCCTGGTAGCCCCCTGGTGTCTATTGTTCAGAAATGCATAGGTTTGGTAGGTTTCCCTAGATGGACGCAGAGCACCGGGCCAAAAACCCAGGTGACCCCCCTTGCAAAACCAGGTGGTTTTGAGATAGGCAAATTTGAAGTCACCTCACTACGTTTTGGGCCCTTGCCTGTCGCGGGAACTTGGGCCTCCCACACAAGTGAGGCACCATTTTTACCGGGAGACCCAGGGGAATGCTGGGAGGTGGGAAATTTGAGTGAGCCCGGTGATGCCACAACTTTCCCACACAAAAATGTGTGAAAAAAGTGATTTTTTTCAGCTAAAATTGAGGTTTGCAGGGGATTCTGGTTAAGGAAACTTTGGGGGATCCATGCAAGCCATACCTCCCTGGAAGCCCCCGGGTGTCTAGTTTTCAGAAATGTATGGGTTTGGTAGGTTTCCCTAGATGGCCGCAGAGCACCAGGCCAAAAACCCAGGTGACCCCCCTTGCAAAACCAGGTGGTTTTGAGACAGGCAAATTTGAAGTCACCTCACTACGTTTTGGGACCTTGCCTGTCACGGGAACTTGGGCCTCCCTCACAAATGAGGCACTATTTTTACCGGGAGACCCAGTGGAACGCTGGGAGGTGGGAAATTTGAGTGAGCCCGGTGATGCCACAACTTTCCCACACAAAAATATGTGAAAAAGGTGATTTTTTCAGCTAAAATTGAGGTTTGCAGGGGGTTCTGGGTAAGGAAACGTTGGGGGATCCACGTAAGCCATACCTCCCTTGAAGCCCCCGGGTGTCTAGTTTTCAGAAATGGATGGGTTTGGTAGGTTTCCCTAGATGGCCGCCGAACACCGGGCCAAAAACCAAGGTGACCCCCCTTGCAAAACCAGGTGGTTTTGAGATAGGCAATTTTGATGTCACCTCACTACGTTTTGGGCCCTTGCCTGTCGCGGGTACTTACGCCTCCCACACAAGTGAGCCACCACTTTTACCGGGAGACCCAGGGCAACACTGGGAGGTGGGAAATTTGAGTGAGCCCGGTGATGCCACAACTTTCCCACACGAAAATGTGTGAAGAAAAAGTGATTTTTTCAGCTAAAATTGAGGTTTGCAGGGGATTCTGGGTAAGGAAACGTTGGGGGATCCACGCAAGCCATACCTCCCTGGAAGTCCCCGGGTGTCTAGTTTTCAGAAATGTATGGGTTTGGTAGGTTTCCCTCGATGGCCGCAGAGCACCGGGCCAAAAACCCAGGTGACCCCCCTTGCAAAACCAGGTGGTTTTGAGATAGGCAATTTTGATGTCACCTCACTACGTTTTGGGCCCTTGCCTGTCACGGGTACTTGGGCCTCCCACACAAGTGAGGCACCATTTTTACCGGGAGAACCAGGGGAATGCTGGGAGGTGGGAAATTTGAGTGAGCCCTGTGATGCCACAACTTCCCACACAAAAATGTGTGAAAAAAGTGATTCTTTCAGCTAAAATTGAGGTTTGCAGGGGATTCTGGGTAAGGAAACGTTGGGGGATCCACGCAAGCCATACCTCCCTGGAAGCCCCCGGGTGTCTAGTTTTCAGAAATGTATGGGTTTGGTAGGTTTCCCTAGATGGCCGCAGAGCACCGGGCCAAAAACCCAGGTGACCCCCCTTGCAAAACCAGGTGGTTTTGAGATAGGCAAATTTGAAGTCACCTCACTACGTTTTGGGCCCTTGTCTGTCGTGAGAACTTGGGCCTCCCACACAACTTGAGGCACCATTTTTACTGGGAGACCCAGGGGAACGCTGGGAGGTGGGAAATTTGAGTGAGCCCGGTGATGCCACAACTTTCCCACACAAAAATGTGTGAAAAAAGTGATTTTTTCACCTAAAATTGAGGTTTGCAGGGTATTCTGGGTAAGGAAACGTTGGGGGATCGACGCAAGCCATACCTCCCTGGAAGCCCCTGGGTGTCTAGCTTTCAGAAATGGATGGGTTTGGTGGGTTTCCCTAGATGGCCGCCAAACACCGGGCCAAAAACCCAGGTGACCCCCCTTGCAAAACCAGGTGGTTTTGAGATAGGCAATTTTGATGTCACCTCACTACGTTTTGGGCCCTTGCCTGTCGCGGGAACTTGGGCCTCCCACACAAGTGAGGCACCATTTTTACCAGGAGACCCAGGGGAACGCTGGGAGGTGGGAAATTTGAGTGAGCCCGATGATGCCACAACTTTCCCACACAAAAATGTGTGAAAAAAGTGTTTTTTTCAGATAAAATTTAGGTTTGCAGGGGATTTTGGGTAAGGAAACATTGGGGGATCCACGCAAGCCATACCTCCCTGGAAGCCCCCGGGTATGTAGTTGGCAGAAATGTATGGGTTTGGTAGGTTTCCCTAGATGGCCGCAGAGCACCGTGCCAAAAACCCAGGTGACCCCCCTTGCAAAACCAGGTGGTTTTGAGATAGGCAATTTTGATGTCACCTCACTACGTTTTGGGCCCTTGCCTGTCACGGGTACTTGGGCCTCCCACACAAGTGAGGCACCATTTTTACCGGGAGAACCAGGGGAATGCTGGGAGGTGGGAAATTTGAGTGAGCCCGGTGATACCACAACTTTCCCACACAAAAATGTGTGAAAAAAGTGATTCTTTCAGCTAAAATTAAGGTTTGCAGGGGATTCTGGGTAAGGAAACTTTGGGGGATCCACGCAAGCCATACCTCCCTGGAAGCCCCCGGGTGTCTAGTTTTCAGAAATGCATGGGTTTGGTAGGTTTCCCTAGATGGCCGCCGAACACCGGGCCAAAAACCCAGGTGACCCCCCTTGCAAAACCAGGTGGTTTTGAGATAGGCAATTTTGATGTCACCTCACTACGTTTTGGGCCCTTGCCTGTCGCGGGTACTTGGGCCTCCCACACAAGTGAGGCACCATTTTTACTGGGAGACAGAGGGGAATGCTGGGAGGTGGGAAATTTGAGTGAGCCCTGTGATGCCACAACTTCCCACACAAAAATGTGTGAAAAAAGTGATTCTTTCAGCTAAAATTGAGGTTTGCAGGGGATTCTGGGTAAGGAAACGTTGGGGGATCCACGCAAGCCATACCTCCCTGGAAGCCCCCGGGTGTCTAGTTTTCAGAAATGTATGGGTTTGGTAGGTTTCCCTAGATGGCCGCAGAGCACCGGGCCAAAAACCCAGGTGACCCCCCTTGCAAAACCAGGTGGTTTTGAGATAGGCAAATTTGAAGTCACCTCACTACGTTTTGGGCCCTTGTCTGTCGTGGGAACTTGGGCCTCCCACACAAGTGAGGCACCATTTTTACTGGGAGACCCAGGGGAACGCTGGGAGGTGGGAAATTTGAGTGAGCCCGGTGATGCCACAACTTTCCCACACAAAAATGTGTGAAAAAAGTGATTTTTTCAGCTAAAATTGAGGTTTGCAGGGGATTCTGGGTAAGGAAACGTTGGGGGATCCACGCAAGCCAAATCTCCCTGGAAGCCCCCGGGTGTCTAGATTTCATAAATGCATGGGTTAGGTAGGTTACCCTAGATGGCCGCAGAGCACCGGGCCAAAGACCCAGGTGACCCCCCTTGCAAAACCAGGTGGTTTTGAGATAGGCAAATTTGAAGTCACCTCACTACGTTTTGGGCCCTTGCCTGTCGCGGGAACTTGGGCCTCCCACACAAGTGAGGCACCATTTTTACCGGGAGACCCAGGGGAACGCTGGGAGGTGGGAAATTTGAGTGAGCCCAGTGATGCCACACCTTTCCCACACAAAAATGTGTGAAAAAAGTGATTCTTTCAGCTAAAATTGAGTTTTGCAGGGGATTCTGGGTAAGGAAACGTTGGGGGATCCACGCAAGCCATACCTCCGTGGAAGCCCCCGGGTGTCTAGTTTTCAGAAATGCATGGGTTTGGTAGGTTTCCTGTTAGAGTCGGGGATCTCTGGTTGGCGCAAGGTTGCCCTTGAGTCAAGCAGAAACCCTCTCCTCCACGTCAGGGCGCAGGATAACCCCTCGCCAATGACCCTTGCTCACCCTCTAGGTGCGTGGCGTGAGCAGCCAAGGCGATTCCTCAGGCGTTGTTGGTTAAGCACTTACAATCATACACACAGTAAATACATCAATCCCCCCAGAAACGGACACCAGACTTGGATATATATAAAAATACGTTTCTTTATGTAAAAATAAGGTATATATCTCTCAGCAGACTTATCACAAGACCAATAACGTTTTCGCTAGGCCACCAGGTTATACAGCAGGTAAATGTTCTTGGTTCGTAGTTTCAAATGGATAGTTCGTAGTCTCTTTACTTGTAGTTCCAGTACTCACAGAGATCGGTTCCTGCGAACGGGGAAATAAGGCGTTGCGGGCCCCGAGCCCGATACTGGAACTTCTTTCGTGATGTGGAGAGTCGGCACAGGTCGGGGCGACTCTCAGCTTGGGAAGTGTTCTTGGGTCCTCAATCAGCAGGTGTGGGCACGTAGGCAGGCGCGGCCAGCGACCCTTTAGCACGGCGGTGCAGGAGGGTCTCCACAGCGGGGGCGGCGCGGCCTGAGATGTCCGGGGATAGCGAAGCGGGGTCACAGGGCACGGTCAGTGCAGCTGGGTGACCCGGCGTGGATCACAGTCATCGGACGGCTTCCGGCAGGAGGGGTGATAGCGCGTTCAGCGCACTCCAATGGCAGGCGGTGACAGGGGTGCAGGCGGCCTGGCCCGGGGACAGAGAGCGGCTCCGGACGGAGCGGGGCTCTCACGGGATTGCGGCAGGCGAGCTCCTGAGTGTCACGGCCCTAGGAGGGGCGATGAGGGGCGCAGTCTCTTTTCCAGCGGGATGCCCACACGGCTCGAATTGGAGGATGAGCAAGAAGCACAGAGAACCCACTGTTCCTGGGGTTCAGTTCAGGGGGCAAGCTCACATCAAGCCCTTGGAGAATGTTCAAGCACAAAGTAGCAAAGTCTTTTCAGTAAGTCTCTTCCTCTCCTTTCTCAGCAAGGCAGGCAGCAGGCCAGCTCCTCCAGCGTCTCCTTCTCCTTCTAGTCGGGCAGAGGTTCTTTGTGGTAAACAGGATTCTGATTTCTTAGGAGCCAGGCTCCTACTTTTATACCATGATTCTTTTGTTCTTTAGCGCCAGGGGGCCTAGGCCTGGCTCAGTCCAGTTCTGGAGCACTTTGTTGTGGTGACTCTGCTCTTTCCTTTCAGCAGCAGGGCAGAGACATCAGCCGCCCCACAGGGGGTGGCGCCGGCTTTGTGGTGGCAGAGCACAGGTCTATTCAAGAGTCAAGGTGTACTCCTCCCACCCATCCAGGTGTCACCTCTCTACCCACCACCTGGCAGCCAACCTGTCTCTGGGGATTCCCCAACCCTGCTCCTTACTGTTGCCAGGCAGAACACATACACACAGCAGAGGCGGACTGAGATGGTCAGGTCAGTAAATACTAACTTTCTAAAAGTAGTATTTACAAACCCAGGATATTAAAATAAACTTGACTACAAGAAGTATTTTATTATTCTGAGTTCAGGCATACTAAACTTGACACTTCTACCATGCTCTCTGAGTCCACTGAGGTCACAGCGTTGGCGTGATCCCGGCAGCCCATTCTGGCCTATGGAGAGCAGGTAGCCTTCAATAGTGAAAAACGACAAGGGCTGTAATTCACTACTAAGACATGCCACACACACAGGGCATGTCCTACCTTATGCCTACAATGCACCCTGCCCTTGGGCCTACCAGAGGGGTGGCTAATATGTAGGTAAGGGAAGGTTTAGGGACTGGCAAGTGGGGGCACTTGCGCAGTCAGCGCGACGGTCCCGGACCGCGCACAGGGTCTGCGGTGGCAGGCCCTAGACACACTTTACAAGGCCGCTTCCGTGGGTGGCGCAACCAGCGCTGCAAGCCCACCAGCAGCATTGGCATTCACAAGCCCTGGCACCCTCGGTGCACTTTACTGGGGACTGACAGTGAATCCAATAAACCAATCATGGACATCAATTACAGGTACATTTTACTTTGGGAGCACTTGCACTGCGGCACGGATTAGCCGTGGCGCAGTGCCCTGAGCGGACAACACCAGCAAAACAGTCGAGGCACACCATCAAAAAGTGGAAGGGAAACTCACGCCAAGGTGCCAGGTCTAACATTTCCCTAGATGGCCGCAGAGCACCGGGCCAAAAACCCAGGTGACCCACCTTGCAAAACCAGGCGGTTTGGAGATAGGCAAATTTGAAGTCACCTCACTATGTTTTGGGCCCTTAACTGTCGCGGGAACTTGGGCCTCCCACACAAGTGAGGCACGATTTTTACCGGGAGACCCAGGGGAATTCTGGGAGGTGGGAAATTTGAGTGAGCCCGGTGATGCCACAACTTTCCCACACAAAAATGTGTGAAAAAAGTGATTCTTTCAGCTAAAATTGAGGTTTGCAGGTGATTCTGGGTAAGGAAACGTTGGGGGATCCACGCAAGCCATACCTCCCTGGAAGCCCCCGGGTGTCTAGTTTTCAGAAATGTATGGGTTTGGTAGGTTTCCCTAGATGGCCACAGAGCACCAGGCCAAAAACCCAGGTGACCCCCCTTGCAAAACCAGGTGGTTTTGAGACAGGCAAATTTGAAGTCACCTCACTACGTTTTGGGCCCTTGCCTGTCACGGGAACTTGGGCCTCCCTCACAAATGAGGCACTATTTTTACCGGGAGACCCAGTGGAATGCTGGGAGGTGGGAAATTTGAGTGAGCCCGGTGATGCCACAACTTTCCCACACAAAAATGTGTGAAAAAAGTGATTTTTTCAGCTAAAATTGAGGTTTGCAGGGGGTTCTGGGTAAGGAAACGTTGGGGGATCCACGTAAGCCATACCTCCCTGGAAGCCCCCGGGTGTCTAGTTTTCAGAAATGGATGGGTTTGGTAGGTTTCCCTAGATGGCCGCCGAACACCGGGCCAAAAACCCAGGTGACCCCCCTTGCAAAACCAGGTGGTTTTGAGATAGGCAATTTTGATGTCACCTCACTACGTTTTGGGCCCTTGCCTGTCGCGGGTACTTACGCCTCCCACACAAGTGAGCCACCACTTTTACCGGGAGACCCAGGGGAATACTGGGAGGTGGGAAATTTGAGTGAGCCCGGTGATGCCACAACTTTCCCACACGAAAATGTGTGAAGAAAAAGTGATTTTTTCAGCTAAAATTGAGGTTTGCAGGGGATTCTGGGTAAGGAAACGTTGGGGGATCCACGCAAGCCATACCTCCCTGGAAGTCCCCGGGTGTCTAGTTTTCAGAAATGTATGGGTTTGGTAGGTTTCCCTAGATGGCCGCAGAGCACCGGGCCAAAAACCCAGGTGACCCCCCTTGCAAAACCAGGTGGTTTTGAGATAGGCAAATTTGAAGTCACCTCTCTACGTTTTGGACCCTTGCCTGTCGCGGGTACTTGGGCCTCCCACACAAGTGAGGCACCATTTTTACCAGGAGACCCAGGGGAATGCTGGGAGGTGGGAAATTTGAGTGAGCCCGATGATGCCACAACTTTCCCACACAAAAATGTGTGAAAAAAGTGTTTTTTTCAGATAAAATTGAGGTTTGCAGGGGATTTTGGGTAAGGAAACATTGGGGGATCCACGCAAGCCATACCTCCCTGGAAGCCCCAGGGTATGTAGTTGGCAGAAATGTATGGGTTTGGTAGGTTTCCCTAGATGGCCGCAGAGCACCGTGCCAAAAACCCAGGTGACCCCCCTTGCAAAACCAGGTGGTTTTGAGATAGGCAATTTTGATGTCACCTCACTACGTTTTGGGCCCTTGCCTGTCACGGGTACTTGGGCCTCCCACACAAGTGAGGCACCATTTTTACCGGGAGAACCAGGGGAATGCTGGGAGGTGGGAAATTTGAGTGAGCCCGGTGATACCACAACTTTCCCACACAAAAATGTGTGAAAAAAGTGATTTTTTTCAGCTAAAATTAAGGTTTGCAGGGGATTCTGGGTAAGGAAACTTTGGGGGATCCACGCAAGCCATACCTCCCTGGAAGCCCCCGGGTGTCTAGTTTTCAGAAATGCATGGGTTTGGTAGGTTTCCCTAGATGGCCGCCGAACACCGGGCCAAAAACCCAGGTGACCCCCCTTGCAAAACCAGGTGGTTTTGAGATAGGCAATTTTGATGTCACCTCACTACGTTTTGGGCCCTTGCCTGTCGCGGGTACTTGGGCCTCCCACACAAGTGAGACACGATTTTTACCGGGAGACAGAGGGGAATGCTGGGAGGTGGGAAATTTGAGTGAGCCCTGTGATGCCACAACTTCCCACACAAAAATGTGTGAAAAAAGTGATTCTTTCAGCTAAAATTGAGGTTTGCAGGGGATTCTGGGTAAGGAAACGTTGGGGGATCCACGCAAGCCATACCTCCCTGGAAGCCCCCGGGTGTCTAGTTTTCAGAAATGTATGGGTTTGGTAGGTTTCCCTAGATGGCCGCAGAGCACCGGGCCAAAAACCCAGGTGACCCCCCTTGCAAAACCAGGTGGTTTTGAGATAGGCAAATTTGAAGTCACCTCACTACGTTTTGGGCCCTTGTCTGTCGTGGGAACTTGGGCCTCCCACACAAGTGAGGCACCATTTTTACCGGGAGACCCAGGGGAACGCTGGGAGGTGGGAAATTTGAGTGAGCCCGGTGATGCCACAACTTTCCCACACAAAAATGTGTGAAAAAAGTGATTTTTTCAGCTAAAATTGAGGTTTGCAGGGGATTCTGGGTAAGGAAACGTTGGGGGATCCACGCAAGCCAAATCTCCCTGGAAGCCCCCGGGTGTCTAGATTTCATAAATGCATGGGTTAGGTAGGTTTCCCTAGATGGCCGCAGAGCACCGGGCCAAAGACCCAGGTGACCCCCCTTGCAAAACCAGGTGGTTTTGAGATAGGCAAATTTGAAGTCACCTCACTACGTTTTGGGCCCTTGCCTGTCGCGGGAACTTGGGCCTCCCACACAAGTGAGGCACCATTTTTACCGGGAGACCCAGGGGAACGCTGGGAGGTGGGAAATTTGAGTGAGCCCAGTGATGCCACACCTTTCCCACACAAAAATGTGTGAAAAAAGTGATTTTTTCAGCTAAAATTGAGGTTTGCAGGGGATTCTGGGTAAGGAAACGTTGGGGGATCCACGCAAGCCATACCTCCCTGGAAGCCCCCGGGAGTCTAGTTTTCAGAAATGCATGGGTTTGGTAGGTTTCCCTAGATGGCCGCAGAGCACCGGGCCAAAAACCCAGGTGACCCCCCTTGCAAAACCAGGTGGTTTTGAGATAGGCAAATTTGAAGTCACCTCACTATGTTTTGGGCCGTTGCCTGTCGCGGGAACTTGGGCCTCCCACACAAGTGAGGCACGATTTTTACCGGGAGACCCAGGGGAACGCTGGGAGGTAGGAAATTTGAGTGAGTCGGTGATGCCACAACTTTCCCACACAAAAATGTGTGAAAAAAGTGATTCTTTCAGCTAAAATTGAGGTTTGCAGGGGATTCTGGGTAAGGAAACGTTGGGGGATACACGCAAGCCATACCTCCCTGGAAACCCCCGGGTGTCTAGTTTTCAGAAATGCATGGGTTTGGTAGGTTTCCCTAGATGGCCGCAGAGCACCGGGCCAAAAACCGAGGTGACCCCCCTTGCAAAACCAGGTGGTTTTGAGATAGGCAAATTCGAAGTCACCTCACTACGTTTTGGGCCCTTGCCTGTCGCAGGAACTTGGGCCTCCCACACAAGTGAGGCACCATTTTTACCAGGAGGCCCAGGGGAACGCTGGGAGGTGGGAAATTTGAGTGAGCCCAGTGATGCCACAACTTTCCCACACAAAAATGTGTGAAAAAAGTGATTTTTTTCAGCTAAAATTGAGGTTTGCAGGGGATTTTGGGTAAGGAAACTGTAGGGGATCCGCGCAAGCCATACCTCCCTGGAAGCCCCCTGGTGTGTAGTTTTCAGAAATGTATGGGTTTGGTAGGTTTCCCTAGATGGCCGCAGAGCACCGGGCCAAAAACCCAGATGACCCCCTTGCAAAACCAGGTGGTTTTGAGATAGGCAATTTTGATGTCACCTCACTTTGTTTTGGGCCCTTGCCTGAAGCGGGTACTTCGGCCTCCCACACAAGTGAGGCACCATTTTTACCGGGAGACCCAGGGGAACGGTGGGAGGTGGGAAATTTGAGTGAGCCCGGTGATACCACAACTTTCCCACACAAAAATGTGTGAAAAAAGTGATTTTTTTCAGCTAAAATTGAGGTTTGCAGGGTATTCTGGGTAAGGAAACTTTGGGGGATCCACGCAAGCCATACCTCACTAGAAGCCCCCGGGTGTCTAGTTTTCAGAAATGTATGGGTTTGGTATGTTTCCCTAGATGGCCGCCGAACACCGGGCCGAAAACCCAGGTGACCCCCCTTGCAAAACCAGGTGGTTTTGAGATAGGCAAATTCGAAGTCACCTCACTACGTTTTGGGCCCTTGCCTGTCGCAGGAACTTGGGCCTCCCACACAAGTGAGGCACCATTTTTACCAGGAGGCCCAGGGGAACGCTGGGAGGTGGGAAATTTGAGTGAGCCCAGTGATGCCACAACTTTCCCACACAAAAATGTGTGAAAAAAGTGATTTTTTTCAGCTAAAATTGAGGTTTGCAGGGGATTTTGGGTAAGGAAACTGTAGGGGATCCGCGCAAGCCATACCTCCCTGGAAGCCCCCTGGTGTGTAGTTTTCAGAAATGTATGGGTTTGGTAGGTTTCCCTAGATGGCCGCAGAGCACCGGGCCAAAAACCCAGATGACCCCCTTGCAAAACCAGGTGGTTTTGAGATAGGCAATTTTGATGTCACCTCACTTTGTTTTGGGCCCTTGCCTGAAGCGGGTACTTCGGCCTCCCACACAAGTGAGGCACCATTTTTACCGGGAGACCCAGGGGAACGGTGGGAGGTGGGAAATTTGAGTGAGCCCGGTGATACCACAACTTTCCCACACAAAAATGTGTGAAAAAAGTGATTTTTTTCAGCTAAAATTGAGGTTTGCAGGGTATTCTGGGTAAGGAAACTTTGGGGGATCCACGCAAGCCATACCTCACTAGAAGCCCCCGGGTGTCTAGTTTTCAGAAATGTATGGGTTTGGTATGTTTCCCTAGATGGCCGCCGAACACCGGGCCGAAAACCCAGGTGACCCCCCTTGCAAAACCAGGTGGTTTTGAGATAGGCAATTTTGATGTCACCTCACTAGGTTTTGGGCCCTTGCCTGTCGCGGGTACTTGGGCCTCCCACACAGGTGAGGCACCATTTTTACCGGGAGACCCAGGGGAACGCTGGGAGGTGGGAAGTTTGAGTGAGCCCGGTGATGCCACAACTTTCCCACACAAAAATGTGTGAAAAAAGTGATTTTTTCAGCTAAAATTGAGGTTTGCAGGGGATTCTGGGTAAGGAAACGTTGGGGGATCCACGCAAGCCATACCTCCCTGGAAGCCCCCGTGAGTCTAGTTTTCAGAAATGCATGGGTTTGGTAGGTTTCCCTAGATGGCCGCAGAGCACCGGGCAAAAAACCCAGGTGACCCCCCTTGCAAAACCAGGTGGTTTTGAGATAGGCAAATTTGAAGTCACCTCACTATGTTTTGGGCCCTTGCCTGTCGCGGGAACTTGGGCCTCCCACACAAGTGAGGCACGATTTTTACCGGGAGACCCAGGGGAATGCTGGGAGGTAGGAAATTTGAGTGAGTCGATGATGCCACAACTTTCCCACACAAAAATGTGTGAAAAAAGTGATTCTTTCAGCTAAAATTGAGGTTTGCAGGGGATTCTTGGTAAGGAAACGTTGGGGGATCCACGCAAGCCATACCTCCCTGGAAGCCCCCGGGTGTCTAGTTTTCAGAAATGCATGGGTTTGGTAGGTTTCCCTCGATGGCCGCAGAGCACCGGGCCAAAAACCCAGGTGACCCCCCTTGCAAAACCAGGTGGTCTTGAGTTAGGCAAATTTGAAGTTACCTCACTACGTTTTGGGCCCTTGCCTGTCGCGGGAACTTGGGCCTCCCACACAAGTGAGGCACCATTTTTACCGGGAGACCCAGGGGAACGCTGGGAGGTGGGAAATTTGAGTGAGCCCAGTGATGCCACAACTTTCCCACACAAAAATGTGTGAAAAAAGTGATTTTTTCAGCTAAAATTGAGGTTTGCAGGGGATTCTGGGTAAGGAAACTTTGGGGGATCCACGCAAGCCATACCTCCCTGGAAGCCCCCGGTTGTGTAGTTTTCAGAAATGTATGGGTTTGGTAGGTTTCCCTAGATGGCCGCAGAGCACCGGGCCAAAAACCCAGGTGACCCCCCTTGCTAAACCAGTTGGTCTTGAGATAGGCAAATTTGAAGTCACCTCACTACGTTTTGGGCCCTTGCCTGTCGCGGGAACTTGGGCCTCCCACACAAGTGAGGCACCATTTTTACCGGGAGACCCAGGGGAATGCTGGGAGGTGGGAAATTTGAGTGAGCCCGGTGATGCCACAACTTTCCCACACAAAAATGTGTGAAAAAAGTGATTTTTTTCAGCTAAAATTGAGGTTTGCAGGGGATTCTGGGTAAGGAAACGTTTGGGGATCCATGCAAGCCATACCTCCCTGGAAGCCCCCAGGTGTCTAGTTTTCAGAAATTCATGGGTTTGGTAGGTTTCCCTAGATCGCCGCAGAGCACCGGGTCAAAAACCCAGGTGACCCCCATTGCAAAACCAGGTGGTTTTGAGATAGGCAAATTTGAAGACACCTCACTACGTTTTGGGCCCTTGCCTGTCGCGGGAACTTGGGCCTCCCACACAAGTGAGGCACCATTTTTACCGGGCGACCCAGGGGAACGCTGGTAGGTGGGAAATTTGAGTGAGCCCAGTGATGCCACAACTTTCCCACACAAAAATGTGTCAAAAAAGTGATTTTTCAGCTAAAATTGAGGTTTGCAGGGGATTCTGGGTAAGGAAACTTTGGGGGATCCACGCAAGCCATACCTCACTGGAAGCCCCCGGGTGTCTAGTTTTCAGAAATGTATGGGTTTGGTAGGTTTCCTTAGATGGCCGCCGAACACCGGGCCAAAAATCCAGGTGACCCCCCCTTGCAAAACCAGGTGGTTTTGAGATAGGCAATTTTGATGTCACCTCACTACGTTTTGGGCCCTTGCCTGTCGCGGGTACTTGGGCCTCCCACACAAGTGAGGCACCATTTTTACCAGGAGACCCAGGGGAACGCTTAGAGGTGGGAAATTTGAGTGAGCCCAGTGATGCCACAACTTTCCCACACAAAAATGTGTGAAAAAAGTGATTTTTTCAGCTACAATTGAGGTTTGCAGGGGATTCTGGGTAAGGAAACTTTGGGGGATCCACGCAAGCCATACCTCCCTGGAAGCCCCCGGGTGTCTAGTTTTCAGAAATGCATGGGTTTGGTAGGTTTCCCTCGATGGCTGCAGAGCACCGGGCCAAAAACCCAGGTGACCCCCCTTGCAAAACCAGGTGGTCTTGAGTTAGGCAAATTTGAAGTCACCTCACTACGTTTTGGGCCCTTGCCTGTCGCAGGAACTTGGGCCTCCCACACAAGTGAGGCACCATTTTTACCGGGAGACCGAGGGGAATGCTGGGAGGTGGGAAATTTGAGTGAGCCCAGTGATGCCACAACTTTCCCACACAAAAATGTGTGAAAAAAGTGATTTTTTTCAGCTAAAATTGAGGTTTGCAGGGGATTTTGGGTAAGGAAACTGTAGGGGATCCACGCAAGCCATACCTCCCTGGAAGCCCCCTGGTGTGTAGTTTTCAGAAATGTATGGGTTTGGTAGGTTTCCCTAGATGGCCGCAGAGCACCGGGCCAAAAACCCAGATGACCCCCTTGCAAAACCAGGTGGTTTTGAGATAGGCAATTTTGATGTCACCTCACTTTGTTTTGGGCCCTTGCCTGAAGCGGGTACTTCGGCCTCCCACACAAGTGAGGCACCATTTTTACCGGGAGACCCAGGGGAACGGTGGGAGGTGGGAAATTTGAGTGAGCCCGGTGATACCACAACTTTCCCACACAAAAATGTGTGAAAAAAGTGATTTTTTTCAGCTAAAATTGAGGTTTGCAGGGTATTCTGGGTAAGGAAACTTTGGGGGATCCACGCAAGCCATACCTCACTAGAAGCCCCCGGGTGTCTAGTTTTCAGAAATGTATGGGTTTGGTATGTTTCCCTAGATGGCCGCCGAACACCGGGCCGAAAACCCAGGTGACCCCCCTTGCAAAACCAGGTGGTTTTGAGATAGGCAATTTTGATGTCACCTCACTAGGTTTTGGGCCCTTGCCTGTCGCGGGTACTTGGGCCTCCCACACAGGTGAGGCACCATTTTTACCGGGAGACCCAGGGGAACGCTGGGAGGTGGGAAGTTTGAGTGAGCCCGGTGATGCCACAACTTTCCCACACAAAAATGTGTGAAAAAAGTGATTTTTTCAGCTAAAATTGAGGTTTGCAGGGGATTCTGGGTAAGGAAACGTTGGGGGATCCACGCAAGCCATACCTCCCTGGAAGCCCCCGTGAGTCTAGTTTTCAGAAATGCATGGGTTTGGTAGGTTTCCCTAGATGGCCGCAGAGCACCGGGCAAAAAACCCAGGTGACCCCCCTTGCAAAACCAGGTGGTTTTGAGATAGGCAAATTTGAAGTCACCTCACTATGTTTTGGGCCCTTGCCTGTCGCGGGAACTTGGGCCTCCCACACAAGTGAGGCACGATTTTTACCGGGAGACCCAGGGGAATGCTGGGAGGTAGGAAATTTGAGTGAGTCGATGATGCCACAACTTTCCCACACAAAAATGTGTGAAAAAAGTGATTCTTTCAGCTAAAATTGAGGTTTGCAGGGGATTCTTGGTAAGGAAACGTTGGGGGATCCACGCAAGCCATACCTCCCTGGAAGCCCCCGGGTGTCTAGTTTTCAGAAATGCATGGGTTTGGTAGGTTTCCCTCGATGGCCGCAGAGCACCGGGCCAAAAACCCAGGTGACCCCCCTTGCAAAACCAGGTGGTCTTGAGTTAGGCAAATTTGAAGTTACCTCACTACGTTTTGGGCCCTTGCCTGTCGCGGGAACTTGGGCCTCCCACACAAGTGAGGCACCATTTTTACCGGGAGACCCAGGGGAACGCTGGGAGGTGGGAAATTTGAGTGAGCCCAGTGATGCCACAACTTTCCCACACAAAAATGTGTGAAAAAAGTGATTTTTTCAGCTAAAATTGAGGTTTGCAGGGGATTCTGGGTAAGGAAACTTTGGGGGATCCACGCAAGCCATACCTCCCTGGAAGCCCCCGGGTGTGTAGTTTTCAGAAATGTATGGGTTTGGTAGGTTTCCCTAGATGGCCGCAGAGCACCGGGCCAAAAACCCAGGTGACCCCCCTTGCTAAACCAATTGGTCTTGAGATAGGCAAATTTGAAGTCACCTCACTACGTTTTGGGCCCTTGCCTGTCGCGGGAACTTGGGCCTCCCACACAAGTGAGGCACCATTTTTACCGGGAGACCCAGGGGAATGCTGGGAGGTGGGAAATTTGAGTGAGCCCGGTGATGCCACAACTTTCCCACACAAAAATGTGTGAAAAAAGTGATTTTTTTCAGCTAAAATTGAGGTTTGCAGGGGATTCTGGGTAAGGAAACGTTTGGGGATCCATGCAAGCCATACCTCCCTGGAAGCCCCCAGGTGTCTAGTTTTCAGAAATTCATGGGTTTGGTAGGTTTCCCTAGATCGCCGCAGAGCACCGGGTCAAAAACCCAGGTGACCCCCATTGCAAAACCAGGTGGTTTTGAGATAGGCAAATTTGAAGACACCTCACTACGTTTTGGGCCCTTGCCTGTCGCGGGAACTTGGGCCTCCCACACAAGTGAGGCACCATTTTTACCGGGCGACCCAGGGGAACGCTGGTAGGTGGGAAATTTGAGTGAGCCCAGTGATGCCACAACTTTCCCACACAAAAATGTGTCAAAAAAGTGATTTTTCAGCTAAAATTGAGGTTTGCAGGGGATTCTGGGTAAGGAAACTTTGGGGGATCCACGCAAGCCATACCTCACTGGAAGCCCCCGGGTGTCTAGTTTTCAGAAATGTATGGGTTTGGTAGGTTTCCTTAGATGGCCGCCGAACACCGGGCCAAAAATCCAGGTGACCCCCCCTTGCAAAACCAGGTGGTTTTGAGATAGGCAATTTTGATGTCACCTCACTACGTTTTGGGCCCTTGCCTGTCGCGGGTACTTGGGCCTCCCACACAAGTGAGGCACCATTTTTACCAGGAGACCCAGGGGAACGCTTAGAGGTGGGAAATTTGAGTGAGCCCAGTGATGCCACAACTTTCCCACACAAAAATGTGTGAAAAAAGTGATTTTTTCAGCTACAATTGAGGTTTGCAGGGGATTCTGGGTAAGGAAACTTTGGGGGATCCACGCAAGCCATACCTCCCTGGAAGCCCCCGGGTGTCTAGTTTTCAGAAATGCATGGGTTTGGTAGGTTTCCCTCGATGGCTGCAGAGCACCGGGCCAAAAACCCAGGTGACCCCCCTTGCAAAACCAGGTGGTCTTGAGTTAGGCAAATTTGAAGTCACCTCACTACGTTTTGGGCCCTTGCCTGTCGCGGGAACTTGGGCCTCCCACACAAGTGAGGCACCATTTTTACCGGGAGACCCAGGGGAACGCTGGGAGGTGGGAAATTTGAGTGAGCCCAGTGATGCCACAACTTTCCCACACAAAAATGTGTGAAAAAAGTGATTTTTTCAGCTAAAATTGAGGTTTGCAGGGGATTCTGGGTAAGGAAACTTTGGGGGATCCACGCAAGCCATACCTCCCTGGAAGCCCCCGGGTGTGTAGTTTTCAGAAATGTATGGGTTTGGTAGGTTTCCCTAGATGGCCGCAGAGCACCGGGCCAAAAACCCAGGTGACCCCCTTGCTAAACCAGTTGGTCTTGAGATAGGCAAATTTGAAGTCACCTCACTACGTTTTGGGCCCTTGCCTGTCGCGGGAACTTGGGCCTCCCACACAAGTGAGGCACCATTTTTACCGGGAGACCCAGGGGAATGCTGGGAGGTGGGAAATTTGAGTGAGCCCGGTGATGCCACAACTTTCCCACACAAAAATGTGTGAAAAAAGTGATTTTTTTCAGCTAAAATTGAGGTTTGCAGGGGATTCTGGGTAAGGAAACGTTTGGGGATCCATGCAAGCCATACCTCCCTGGAAGCCCCCAGGTGTCTAGTTTTCAGAAATGCATGGGTTTGGTAGGTTTCCCTAGATCGCCGCAGAGCACCGGGTCAAAAACCCAGGTGACCCCCATTGCAAAACCAGGTGATTTTGAGATAGGCAAATTTGAAGACACCTCACTACGTTTTGGGCCCTTGCCTGTCGCGGGAACTTGGGCCTCCCACACAAGTGAGGCACCATTTTTACCGGGCGACCCAGGGGAACGCTGGGAGGTGGGAAATTTGAGTGAGCCCAGTGATGCCACAACTTTCCCACACAAAAATGTGTCAAAAAAGTGATTTTTCAGCTAAAATTGAGGTTTGCAGGGGATTCTGGGTAAGGAAACTTTGGGGGATCCACGCAAGCCATACCTCACTGGAAGCCCCCGGGTGTCTAGTTTTCAGAAATGTATGGGTTTGGTAGGTTTCCTTAGATGGCCGCCGAGCACCGGGCCAAAAATCCAGGTGACCCCCCCTTGCAAAACCAGGTGGTTTTGAGATAGGCAATTTTGATGTCACCTCACTACGTTTTGGGCCCTTGCCTGTCGCGGGTACTTGGGCCTCCCACACAAGTGAGGCACCATTTTTACCAGGAGACCCAGGGGAACGCTGGGAGGTGGGAAATTTGAGTGAGCCCAGTGATGCCACAACTTTCCCACACAAAAATGTGTGAAAAAAATGATTTTTTCAGCTACAATTGAGGTTTGCAGGGGATTCTGGGTAAGGAAACTTTGGGGGATCCACGCAAGCCATACCTCCCTGGAAGCCTCCGGGTGTGTAGTTTTCAGAAATGTATGGGTTTGGCAGGTTTCCCTAGATGGCCGCAGAGCACCGTGCCAAAAACCCAGGTGACCCCCCTTGCAAAACCAGGTGGTTTTTAGATAGGCAATTTTGATGTCACCTCACTACGTTTTGGGCCCTTGCCTGTCGCGGGTACTTGGGCCTCCCACACAAGTGAGGCACCATTTTTACCAGGAGACCCAGGGGAACGCTGGGAGGTGGGAAATTTGAGTGAGCCCAGTGATGCCACAACTTTCCCACACAAAAATGTGTGAAAAAAGTGATTTTTTCAGCTACAATTGAGGTTTGCAGGGGATTCTGGGTAAGGAAACTTTGGGGGATCCACGCAAGCCATACCTCCCTGGAAGCCTCCGGGTGTGTAGTTTTCAGAAATGTATGGGTTTGGTAGGTTTCCCTAGATGGCCGCAGAGCACCGTGCCAAAAACCCAGGTGACCCCCCTTGCAAAACCAGGTGGTTTTTAGATAGGCAATTTTGATGTCACCTCACTACGTTTTGGGCCCTTGCCTGTCGCGGGTACTTGGGCCTCCCACACAAGTGAGGCACCATTTTTACCGGGAGACCCAGGGGAACGCTGGGAGGTGGGAAATTTGAGTGAGCCCAGTGATACCACAACTTTCCCACACAAAAATGTGTGAAAAAAGTGATTTTTTCAGCTCAAATTGAGGTTTGCCTGGTATTCTGGGTAAGGAAACTTTGGGGGATCCACGCAAGCCATACCTCCCTGGAAGCCCCCGGGTGTCTAGTTTTCAGAAATGGATGGGTTTGGTAGGTTTCCCTAGATGGCCGCCGAACACCGGGCCAAAAACCCAGGTGACCCCCCTTGCAAAACCAGGTGGTTTTGAGATAGGCAATTTTGATGTCACCTCACTACGTTTTGGGCCCTTGCCTGTCGTGGGTACTTGGGCCTCCCACACAAGAGCGGCACCATTTTTACCGGGAGACCCAGGGGAACGCTGGGAGGTGGGAAATTTTAGTGAGCCCGGTGATGCCACAACTTTCCCACACAAAAATGTGTGAAAAAAAGTGATTTTTTTCAGCTAAAATTGAGGTTTGCAGGGGATTCTTGGTAAGGAAACGTTGGGGGATCCACGCAAGCCATACCTCCCTGGTAGCCCCCGGGTGTCTATTTTTCAGAAATGCATGGGTTTGGTAGGTTTCCCTCGATGGCCGCAGAGCACCGGGCCAAAAACCCAGGTGACCCCCTTTCCAAAACCAGGTGGTCTTGAGTTAGGCAAATTGAAGTCACCTCACTACGTTTTGGGCCCTTGCCTGTCGCGGGAACTTGGGCCTCCCACACAAGTGAGGCACCATTTTTACCGGGAGACCCAGGGGAACGCTGGGAGGTGGGAAATTTTAGTGAGCCCGGTGATGCCACAACTTTCCCACACAAAAATGTGTGAAAAAAAGTGATTTTTTTCAGCTAAAATTGAGGTTTGCAGGGGATTCTGGGTAAGGAAACTTTGGGGGATACACGCAAGCCATACCTCCCTGGAAGCCCCCGGGTGTGTAGTTTTCAGAAATGTATGGGTTTGGTAGGTTTCCCTAGATGGCCGCAGAGCACCGGGCCAAAAACCCAGGTGACCCCCCTTGCTAAACCAGTTGGTCTTGAGATAGGCAAATTTGAAGTCACCTCATTACGTTTTGGGCCCTTGCCTGTCGCGGGAACTTGGGCCTCCCACACAAGTGAGGCACCATTTTTACTGGGAGACCCAGGGGAATGCTGGGAGGTGGGAAATTTGAGTGAGCCCGGTGATGCCACAACTTTCCCACACAAAAATGTGTGAAAAAAGTGATTTTTTTCAGCTAAAATTGAGGTTTGCAGGGGATTCTGGGTAAGGAAACGTTTGGGGATCCACGCAAGCCATACCTCCCTGGAAGCCCCCGGGTGTCTAGTTTTCAGAAATGCATGGGTTTGGTAGGTTTCCCTAGATGGCTCAGAGCACCGGGCCAAAAACCCAGGTGACCCCTCTTTCAAAACCAGGTGGTTTTGAGATAGGCAATTTTGATGTCACCTCACTATGTTTTGGGCCCTTGCCTGTCGCGGGTACTTGGGCCTCCCACACAAGTGAGGCACCATTTTTACCGGGAGACCCAGGGGAATGCTGGGAGGTGGGAAATTTGAGTGAGCCCGGTGATACCACAACTTTCCCACACAAAAATGTGTGAAAAAAGTGATTTTTTCAGCTAAAATTGAGGTTTGCAGGGGATTCTGGGTAAGGAAACTTTGGGGGATCCACGCAAGCCATACCTCCCTGGAAGCCCCCGGGTGTCTAGTTTTCAGAAATGGATGGGTTTGGTAGGTTTCCCTAGATGGCCGCCGAACACCAGGCCAAAAACCCAGGTGACCCCCCTTGCAAAACCAGGTGGTTTTGAGATAGGCAATTTTGATGTCACCTCACTACGTTTTGGGCCCTTGCCTGTCGCGGGTACTTGGGCCTCCCACACAAGTGAGGCACCATTTTTACCGGGAGACCCAGGGGAGCGCTGGGAGGTGGGAAATTTGAGTGAGCCCAGTGATGCCACAACTTTCCCACACAAAAATGTGTGAAAAAAGTGATTTTTTTCAGCTAAAATTGAGGTTTGCAGGGGATTCTGGGTAAGGAAACGTTGGGGGATCCATGCAAGCCATACCTTCCTGGAAGCCCCCGGGTGTCTAGTTTTCAGAAATGTATGGGTTTGGTAGGTTTCCCTAGATGGCCGCAGAGCACCGGGCCAAAAACCCAGGTGACCCCCCTTGCAAAACCAGGTGGTTTTGAGATAGGCAAATTTGAAGTCACCTCACTACGTTTTGGGCCCTTGCCTGTCGCGGGAACTTGGGCCTCCCACACAAGTGAGGCACCATTTTTACCGGGAGACCCAGGGGAATGCTGGGAGGTGGGAAATTTGAGTGAGCCCGGTGATGCCACAACTTTCCCACACAAAAATGTGTGAAAAAAGTCATTTTTTCAACTAAAATTGAGGTTTGCAGGGGATTCTGGGTAAGGAAATGTTGGGGGATCCATGCAAGCCATACCTCCCTGGAAGCCCCCAGGTGTCTAGTTTTCAGAAATGCATGGGTTTGGTAGGTTTCCCTAGATCGCCGCAGAGCACCGGGCCAAAAACCCAGGTGACCCCCATTGCAAAACCAGGTGGTTTTGAGATAGGCAAATTTGAAGTCACCTCACTACGTTTTGGGCCCTTGCCTGTCGCGGGAACTTGGGCCTCCCACACAAGTGAGGCAACATTTTTACCGGGAGACCCAGGGGAACGCTGGGAGGTGGGAAATTTGAGTGAGCCCGGTGATGCCACAACTTTCCCACACAAAAATGTGTGAAAAAAAGTGATTTTTTTCAGCTAAAATTGAGGTTTGCAGGGGATTCTGGGTAAGGAAACGTTGGGGGATCCACGCAAGCCATACCTCCCTGGAAGCCCCCGGGTGTCTAGTTTTCAGAAATGCATGGGTTTGGTAGGTTTCCCTCGATGGCCGCAGAGCACCGGGCCAAAAACCCAGGTGACCCCCCTTGCAAAACCAGGTGGTTTTGAGATAGGCAATTTTGATGTCACCTCACTACGTTTTGGGCCCTTGCCTGTCGCGGGTACTTGGGCCTCCCACACAAGTGAGGCACCATTTTTACCGGGAGACCCAGGGGAACGCTGGGAGGTGGGAAATTTGAGTGAGCCCAGTGATACCACAACTTTCCCACACAAAAATGTGTGAAAAAAGTGATTTTTTCAGCTCAAATTGAGGTTTGCCTGGTATTCTGGGTAAGGAAACTTTGGGGGATCCACGCAAGCCATACCTCCCTGGAAGCCCCCGGGTGTCTAGTTTTCAGAAATGGATGGGTTTGGTAGGTTTCCCTAGATGGCCGCCGAACACCGGGCCAAAAACCCAGGTGACCCCCCTTGCAAAACCAGGTGGTTTTGAGATAGGCAATTTTGATGTCACCTCACTACGTTTTGGGCCCTTGCCTGTCGCGGGTACTTGGGCCTCCCACACAAGTGCGGCACCATTTTTACCGGGAGACCCAGGGGAACGCTGGGAGGTGGGAAATTTGAGTGAGCCCGGTGATGCCACAACTTTCCCACACAAAAATGTGTGAAAAAAAGTGATTTTTTTCAGCTAAAATTGAGGTTTGCAGGGGATTCTTGGTAAGGAAACGTTGGGGGATCCACGCAAGCCATACCTCCCTGGTAGCCCCCGGGTGTCTAGTTTTCAGAAATGCATGGGTTTGGTAGGTTTCCCTCGATGGCCGCAGAGCACCGGGCCAAAAACCCAGGTGACCCCCTTTCCAAAACCAGGTGGTCTTGAGTTAGGCAAATTGAAGTCACCTCACTACGTTTTGGGCCCTTGCCTGTCGCGGGAACTTGGGCCTCCCACACAAGTGAGGCACCATTTTTACCGGGAGACCCAGGGGAACGCTGGGAGGTGGGAAATTTGAGTGAGCCCAGTGATGCCACAACTTTCCCACACAAAAATGTGTGAAAAAAGTGATTTTTTCAGCTAAAATTGAGGTTTGCAGGGGATTCTGGGTAAGGAAACTTTGGGGGATACACGCAAGCCATACCTCCCTGGAAGCCCCCGGGTGTGTAGTTTTCAGAAATGTATGGGTTTGGTAGGTTTCCCTAGATGGCCGCAGAGCACCGGGCCAAAAACCCAGGTGACCCCCCTTGCAAAACCAGGTGGTTTTGAGATAGGCAAATTTGAAGTCACCTCACTACGTTTTGGGCCCTTGCCTGTCGCGGGAACTTGGGCCTCCCACACAAGTGAGGCACCATTTTTACCGGGCGACCCAGGGGAATGCTGGGAGGTGGGAAATTTGAGTGAGCCCAGTGATGCCACAACTTTCCCACACAAAAATGTGTCAAAAAAGTGATTTTTCAGCTAAAATTGAGGTTTGCAGGGGATTCTGGGTAAGGAAACTTTGGGGGATCCACGCAAGCCATACCTCACTGGAAGCCCCCGGTTATCTAGTTTTCAGAAATGTATGGGTTTGGTAGGTTTCCCTAGATGGCCACAGAGCACCGTGCCAAAAACCCAGGTGACCCCCCTTGCAAAACCAGGTGGTTTTTAGATAGGCAATTTTGATGTCACCTCACTACGTTTTGGGCCCTTGCCTGTCGCGGGTACTTGGGCCTCCCACACAAGTGAGGCACCATTTTTACCGGGAGACCCAGGGGAACGCTTGGAGGTGGGAAATTTGAGTGAGCCCAGTGATACCACAACTTTCCCACACAAAAATGTGTGAAAAAAGTGATTTTTTCAGCTCAAATTGAGGTTTGCCTGGTATTCTGGGTAAGGAAACTTTGGGGGATCCACGCAAGCCATACCTCCCTGGAAGCCCCTGGGTGTCTAGTTTTCAGAAATGGATGGGTTTGGTAGGTTTCCCTAGATGGCCGCCGAACACCGGGCCAAAAACCCAGGTGACCCCCCTTGCAAAACCAGGTGGTTTTGAGATAGGCAATTTTGATGTCACCTCACTACGTTTTGGGCCCTTGCCTGTCGCGGGTACTTGGGCCTCCCACACAAGTGCGGCACCATTTTTACCGGGAGACCCAGGGGAATGCTGGGAGGTGGGAAATTTGAGTGAGCCCGGTGATGCCACAACTTTCCCACACAAAAAAACAGTGAAAAAAGTGATTTTTTCAGCTAAAATTGAGGTTTGCAGGGGATTCTGGGTAAGGAAACGTTGGGGGATCCATGCAAGCCATACCTCCCTGGAAGCCCCCGGGTGTCTAGTTTTCAGAAATGTATGGGTTTGGTAGGTTTCCCTAGATGGCCGCAGATCACCGGGCCAAAAACCCAGGTGACCCCCCTTGCAAAACCAGGTGGTTTTGAGATAGGCAATTTTGATGTCACCTCACTACGTTTTGGGCCCTTGCCTGTCGCGGGTACTTGGGCCTCCCACACAAGTGCAGCACCATTTTTACCGGGAGACCCAGGGGAATGCTGGGAGGTGGGAAATTTGAGTGAGCCCGGTGATGCCACAACTTTCCCACACAAAAAAACAGTGAAAAAAGTGATTTTTTCAGCTAAAATTGAGGTTTGCAGGGGATTCTGGGTAAGGAAACGTTGGGGGATCCATGCAAGCCATACCTCCCTGGAAGCCCCCGGGTGTCTAGTTTTCAGAAATGTATGGGTTTGGTAGGTTTCCCTAGATGGCCGCAGATCACCGGGCCAAAAACCCAGGTGACCCCCCTTGCAAAACCAGGTGGTTTTGAGATAGGCAAATTTGAAGTCACCTCACTACGTTTTGGGCCCTTGCCTGTCGCGGGAACTTGGGTCTCCCACACAAGTGAGGCACCATTTTTACCGGGAGACCCAGGGGAACGCTGGGAGGTGGGAAATTTGAGTGAGCCCAGTGATGCCACAACTTTCCCACTCAAAAATGTGTGAAAAAAGTGATTTTTTCAGCTAAAATTGAGGTTTGCAGGGGATTCTGGGTAAGGAAACGTTGGGGGATCCACGCAAGCCATACCTCCCTGGAAGCCCCCGGGTGTCTAGTTTTCAGAAATGCATGGGTTTGGTAGGTTTCCCTAGATGGCCGCAGAGCACCGGGCCAAAAACCCAGGTGACCCCCTGTTAGACCTGGCACCTTGGCGTGAGTCTCCCTTCCTCTTTTTGTCGCTGTGCCTCATGTGTTTTTATGGTTTTGGCCGCTCAGCGCACTGTGCCACTGCCAACCAGTGTCGTGGTGCGAGTGCTCCCTATGTAAATTGTATATGTTGGTTGGATTCCATGATTGGATTGTTTGATTTACTGTCAGACCCCAGTAAAGTGCGCCAGGAGCGCCAGGGCATGTAAAGGCAAACACCGCTGGTGGGCTTGCAGCACGGGTTGTGCCACCCACAGAAGCGGCCGGTAAAATATGTCTAAGGTCTGCCATCGCAGAACCTGCGTGCAGTCTGGTACTGACATGCTGACTGGCAAGTGCCCACACTTGCCGGTCCCTAAAACCTTCCCTTAACTTCATGTTAGTCACTCCTCTGGTAGGCCCACGGGCAGGGTGCGTTGCAAGCATAAGGTAGGACAAGCCTGGATGCGTGGCATGTCCTGGTAGTGAATGACCGCCATTTTGTTGTTCACTACTGTAAGGCTACCCTGTTCTCATAGGCCAGTATGGGCGGCTTGGATTGTTACACCCGATGATCCTAACCGACCCAGGGAACATGGTAGAAGGTCGAGTTTAGTATGCCTGAACTCGGAATAATAAGGTACATCTTTTCGCAAGGTTTATTTTAATATTCCGGGTTTGCAAATGCCGCTTTTAGAAAGCTGGCCTTTGCTTGCCTAAACATTTCAGCCCGCCTCTGCGTGATGTGTATCTGATGTCTGGCTGGTGTGAGTGACAGGGCTGGGGGAACCCAGATGGGCAGGTCTAGGTAGCCTGGTGGTGAATAGGACGATCGACAGGTAGATGGGTGGGAGGAGTACTCCTAGGCTCTGAATAGGACAGTGCTCTGCCACCTCAATGCCGGCTCCGCCCCCTGTGGAGCATCTGAGGACTCTGCCCTGCACTCTGGAAGAAGAAGCCGGCATCGCGTAAACAAAGTGCTCAGAAACCGGACTGGACTAGGCAAGGGCCCCCCTGGCCTGGGAGAACAAAAGATTTGCTGTATAAATGTAGGAGCCCTGCTCCTAAGAAACTAGATCCGCTTTTGACCAAGAAGAATCTCTGCCTGAGGAGGAGGCACCGGGAAAGCTGTAGGAGGAAGACTGTCCCTATCCTGGGGGATTGGCCTGCAGTGGTGACCTTGCTGCCAAAGGGGAGAAGAGAAACTGTTGCTGAAGACTTTGCTTTATTTTTACTTTCAAGACTTGTGCTTTTCCAAAACGATCTCCAAGGGCTTGGAACTGAGCTTGCCCCCTGAACTGAGCCCCAGGACCATTGGGCTCTACCTGATCTTCACTCGCCTGCCGCTGGACTGTGGTGTCCTTTCCCTCGCTGGAGCTAAGACCCTCGTGCCCCAGTCCCTCCCTGAGCCATGACCAGGACTGCTTAGCCGCCCCCGCCTTGGGAAGAGCCTCGCTCGATCGGAGCCGCTCCCCCTACGCTGTGCTGGGCTGCCCCTGTCACCTCGCTCGCTGGAGGCTCACTGTGCACCTTCACCGTCCCGCCGGAATCGGCGTTGTGAGCATCACCAAGCCTCGGACGGCCCGGACGTAATCTGCGTGCCCGGCTGCCCCACTTTGTTCACCCGCCACCTGCAACACCCACTCTTGTCGTGAGCCTGAAGATCAGACCCCCATCGTGAAGTGTGGGAGCCCCGGACGCCGCCTCGCTCTTCTGTCGAAGAGCCGCTGAAATCCCGCACCCGCCTTTGCGTCAAGAAACAAGGTACTGTACTTACGAACTCGACCGCGAGCTCGCATCGGATCCAGGGTCCGCAACGTTCTGATTTCCCTGTCATCTGCTGCGTGATTCCCGGGCGCCGCCTCAGCACGAAGTGCGCTGAGGCCTACAGTTACCTTGTGCCCGCCTAAAGAACTTTCCGTAACAAAGAGAACTTTACCGTATTCCTAAGAATTGTGGCCCCATCAGTTTAACGTTACTGGGCCTTGTATTGAATCTGCTGAATCTACATAAAAGCTTATTTTTATATACTTCCTGATTGGTGTCCGTTTGTGGTGCATGCAGGGGGTTTACTGTATGTGTAATTGCATTTGCTTAACCGTGTACGCCTGAGACTTAGCCTAGACTGCTCGCGCCACGCACCTAGAGGGTGAGCAGGGGTTATTCTGGGGAGTCATCCTTCGCCCTGAAAAGAAGTAAAGGGTCCCTGCTTGTTGTGGGTTCACACCTGCGTCAACCAGAGCCCCCTCATTTCTAACACCCCCCTTGCAAAACCAGGTGGTTTTGAGATAGGCAAATTTGAAGTCACCTCACAACGTTTTGGGCCCTTGCCTGTCGCGGGAACTTGGGCCTCCCACACAAGTGAGGCACCATTTTTACCGGGAGACCCAGGGGAATGCTGGGAGGTGGGAAATGTAAGTGAGCCCGGTGATGCCACAAGTTTCCCACACAAAAATGTGTGAAAAAAGTGATTTTTTTCAGCTAAAATTGAGGTTTTCAGGGGATTCTGGGTAAGGAAACGTTGGGGGATCCATGCAAGCCATACCTCCCTGGAAGCCCCCGGGTGTCTAGTTTTCAGAAATGCATGGGTTTGGTAGGTTTCCCTCGATGGCCGCAGAGCACCGGGCCTAAAAACCCAGGTGACCCCCCTTGCAAAACCAGGTGGTTTTGAGATAGGCAATTTTGATGACACCTCACTACGTTTTGGGCCCTTGCCTGTCGCGGGTACTTGGGCCTCCCACACAAGTGAGGCACCATTTTTACCGGGAGACCCAGGGGAATGCTGGGAGGTGGGAAATTTGAGTGAGCCCGGTGATACCACAACTTTCCCACACAAAAATGTGTGAAAAAAGTGATTTTTTCAGCTAAAATTGAGGTTTGCTGGGGATTCTGGGTAAGGAAACTTTGGGGGATCCACGCAAGCCATACCTCCCTGGAAGCCCCCGGGTGTCTAGTTTTCAGAAATGGATAGGTTTGGTAGGTTTCCCTAGATGGCCGCCGAACACCAGGCCAAAAACCCAGGTGACCCCCCTTGCAAAACCAGGTGGTTTTGAGATAGGCAATTTTGATGTCACCTCACTACGTTTTGGGCCCTTGCATGTCGCGGGTACTTGGGCCTCCCACACAAGTGAGGCACCATTTTTACCGGGAGACCCAGGGGAACGCTGGGATGTGGGAAATTTGAGTGAGCCCGGTGATGCCACAACTTTCCCACACAAAAATGTGTGAAAAAAGTGATTTTTTCAGCTAGAATTGAGGTTTGCAGGGGATTCTGGGTAAGGAAACGTTGGGGGATCCATGCAAGCCATACCTTCCTGGAAGCCCCCGGGTGTCTAGTTTTCAGAAATGTATGGGTTTGGTAGGTTTCCCTTGATGGCGGCAGAGCACCGGGCCAAAAACCCAGGTGACCCCCTTGCAAAACCAGGTTGTTTTGAGATAGGCAAATTTGAAGTCACCTCACTACGTTTTGGGCCCTTGCCTGTCGCGGGAACTTGGGCCTCCCACACAAGTGAGGCACCATTTTTACCGGGAGACCCAGGGGAATGCTGGGAGGTGGGAAATTTGAGTGAGCCCGGTGATGCCACAACTTTCCCACACAAAAATGTGTGAAAAAAGTGATTTTTTTCAGCTAAAATTGAGGTTTGCAGGGGATTCTGGGTAAGGAAACGGTTGTGGATCCACGCAAGCCATACCTCCCTGGAAGCCCCCGGGTGTCTAGTTTTCAGAAATGCATGGGTTTGGTAGGTTTCCCTAGATGGCCGCAGAGCACCGGGCCAAAAACCCAGGTGACCCCTCTTTCAAAACCAGGTGGTTTTGAGATAGGCAATTTTGATGTCACCTCACTACGTTTTGGGCCCTTGCCTGTCGCGGGTACTTGGGCCTCCCACACAAGTGAGGCACCATTCTTACCGGGAGACCCAGGGGAACGCTGGGAGGTGGGAAATTTGAGTGAGCCCGGTGATACCACAACTTTCCCACACAAAAATGTGTGAAAAAAGTGATTTTTTCAGCTAAAATTGAGGTTTGCAGGGGATTCTGGGTAAGGAAACTTTGGGGGATCCACGCAAGCCATACCTCCCTGGAAGCCCCCGGGTGTCTAGTTTTCAGAAATGGATGGGTTTGGTAGGTTTCCCTAGATGGCCGCCGAACACCAGGCCAAAAACCCAGGTGACCCCCCTTGCAAAACCAGGTGGTTTTGAGATAGGCAATTTTGATGTCACCTCACTACGTTTTGGGCCCTTGCCTGTCGCGGGAACTTGGGCCTCCCACACAAGTGAGGCACCATTTTTACCGGGAGACCCAGGGGAATGCTGGGAGGTGGGAAATTTGAGTGAGCCCGGTGATGCCACAACTTTCCCACACAAAAATGTGTGAAAAAAGTGATTTTTTTTCAGCTAAAATTGAGGTTTGCAGGGGATTCTGGGTAAGGAAACGTTTGGGGATCCACGCAAGCCATACCTCCCTGGAAGCCCCCGGGTGTCTAGTTTTCAGAAATGCATGGGTTTGGTAGGTTTCCCTAGATGGCCGCAGAGCACCGGGCCAAAAACCCAGGTGACCCCTCTTTCAAAACCATGTGGTTTTGAGATAGGCAATTTTGATGTCACCTCACTACGTTTTGGGCCCTTGCCTGTCGCGGGTAATTGCGCCTCCCACACAAGTGAGGCACCATTTTTACTGGGAGACCCAGGGGAATGCTGGGAGGTGGGAAATTTGAGTGAGCCCGGTGATACCACAACTTTCCCACACAAAAATGTGTGAAAAAAGTGATTTTTTCAGCTAAAATTGAGGTTTGCTGGGGATTCTGGGTAAGGAAACTTTGGGGGATCCACGCAAGCCATACCTCCCTGGAAGCCCCCGGGTGTCTAGTTTTCAGAAATGGATAGGTTTGGTAGGTTTCCCTAGATGGCCGCCGAACACCAGGCCAAAAACCCAGGTGACCCCCCTTGCAAAACCAGGTGGTTTTGAGATAGGCAATTTTGATGTCACCTCACTACGTTTTGGGCCCTTGCATGTCGCGGGTACTTGGGCCTCCCACACAAGTGAGGCACCATTTTTACCGGGAGACCCAGGGGAACGCTGGGATGTGGGAAATTTGAGTGAGCCCGGTGATGCCACAACTTTCCCACACAAAAATGTGTGAAAAAAGTGATTTTTTCAGCTAGAATTGAGGTTTGCAGGGGATTCTGGGTAAGGAAACGTTGGGGGATCCATGCAAGCCATACCTTCCTGGAAGCCCCCGGGTGTCTAGTTTTCAGAAATGTATGGGTTTGGTAGGTTTCCCTTGATGGCGGCAGAGCACCGGGCCAAAAACCCAGGTGACCCCCCTTGCAAAACCAGGTTGTTTTGAGATAGGCAAATTTGAAGTCACCTCACTACGTTTTGGGCCCTTGCCTGTCGCGGGAACTTGGGCCTCCCACACAAGTGAGGCACCATTTTTACCGGGAGACCCAGGGGAATGCTGGGAGGTGGGAAATTTGAGTGAGCCCGGTGATGCCACAACTTTCCCACACAAAAATGTGTGAAAAAAGTGATTTTTTTCAGCTAAAATTGAGGTTTGCAGGGGATTCTGGGTAAGGAAACGGTTGTGGATCCACGCAAGCCATACCTCCCTGGAAGCCCCCGGGTGTCTA
Source organism: Triturus cristatus (assembly GCF_964204655.1). Classification (NCBI taxonomy): domain Eukaryota; kingdom Metazoa; phylum Chordata; class Amphibia; order Caudata; family Salamandridae; genus Triturus; species Triturus cristatus. The sequence goes on from NC_140579.1 coordinate 959,612,014, forward strand.
GTTTTCAGAAATGCATGGGTTTGGTAGGTTTCCCTAGATGGCCGCAGAGCACCGGGCCAAAAACCCAGGTGACCCCTCTTTCAAAACCAGGTGGTTTTGAGATAGGCAATTTTGATGTCACCTCACTACGTTTTGGGCCCTTGCCTGTCGCGGGTACTTGGGCCTCCCACACAAGTGAGGCACCATTCTTACCGGGAGACCCAGGGGAACGCTGGGAGGTGGGAAATTTGAGTGAGCCCGGTGATACCACAACTTTCCCACACAAAAATGTGTGAAAAAAGTGATTTTTTCAGCTAAAATTGAGGTTTGCAGGGGATTCTGGGTAAGGAAACTTTGGGGGATCCACGCAAGCCATACCTCCCTGGAAGCCCCCGGGTGTCTAGTTTTCAGAAATGGATGGGTTTGGTAGGTTTCCCTAGATGGCCGCCGAACACCAGGCCAAAAACCCAGGTGACCCCCCTTGCAAAACCAGGTGGTTTTGAGATAGGCAATTTTGATGTCACCTCACTACGTTTTGGGCCCTTGCCTGTCGCGGGTACTTGGGCCTCCCACACAAGTGAGGCACCATTTTTACCGGGAGACCAAGGGGAACGCTGGGAGGTGGGAAATTTAAGTGAGCCCGGTGATGCCACAACTTTCCCACACAAAAATGTGTGAAAAAAGTAATTTTTTCAGCTAAAATTGAGGTTTGCAGGGGATTCTGGGTAAGGAAACGTTGGGGGATCCATGCAAGCCATACCTTCCTGGAAGCCCCCGGGTGTCTAGTTTTCAGAAATGTGTGGGTTTGGTAGGTTTCCCTTGATGGCGGCAGAGCACCGGGCCAAAAACCCAGGTGACCCCCCTTGCAAAACTAGGTGGTTTTGAGATAGGCACATTTGAAGTAACCTCACTACGTTTTGGGCCCTTGCCTGTCGCGGGAACTTGGGCCTCCCACACAAGTGAGGCACCATTTTTACCGGGAGTCCCAGGGGAATGCTGAGAGGTGGGAAATTTGAGTGAGCCCGGTGATGCCACAACTTTCCCACACAAAAATGTGTGAAAAAAGTCATTTTTTCAACTAAAATTGACATTTGCAGGGGATTCTGGGTAAGGAAATGTTGGGGGATCCATGCAAGCCATACCTCCCTGGAAGCCCCCAGGTGTCTAGTTTTCAGAAATGCATGGGTTTGGTAGGTTTCCCTAGATCGCCGCAGAGCACCGGGCCAAAAACCCAGGTGACCCCCATTGCAAAACCAGGTGGTTTTGAGCTAGGCAAATTTGAAGACAGTGATTTTTTCAGCTAAAATTGAGGTTTGCTGGGGATTCTGGGTAAGGAAACTTTGGGGGATCCACGCAAGCCATACCTCCCTGGAAGCCCCCGGGTGTCTAGTTTTCAGAAATGGATAGGTTTGGTAGGTTTCCCTAGATGGCCGCCGAACACCAGGCCAAAAACCCAGGTGACCCCCCTTGCAAAACCAGGTGGTTTTGAGATAGGCAATTTTGATGTCACCTCACTACGTTTTGGGCCCTTGCCTGTCGCGGGAACTTGGGCCTCCCACACAAGTGAGGCACCATTTTTACCGGGAGACCCAGGGGAATGCTGGGAGGTGGGAAATTTGAGTGAGCCCGGTGATGCCACAACTTTCCCACACAAAAATGTGTGAAAAAAGTGATTTTTTTTCAGCTAAAATTGAGGTTTGCAGGGGATTCTGGGTAAGGAAACGTTTGGGGATCCACGCAAGCCATACCTCCCTGGAAGCCCCCGGGTGTCTAGTTTTCAGAAATGCATGGGTTTGGTAGGTTTCCCTAGATGGCCGCAGAGCACCGGGCCAAAAACCCAGGTGACCCCTCTTTCAAAACCATGTGGTTTTGAGATAGGCAATTTTGATGTCACCTCACTACGTTTTGGGCCCTTGCCTGTCGCGGGTAATTGCGCCTCCCACACAAGTGAGGCACCATTTTTACCGGGAGACCCAGGGGAATGCTGGGAGGTGGGAAATTTGAGTGAGCCCGGTGATACCACAACTTTCCCACACAAAAATGTGTGAAAAAAGTGATTTTTTCAGCTAAAATTGAGGTTTGCTGGGGATTCTGGGTAAGGAAACTTTGGGGGATCCACGCAAGCCATACCTCCCTGGAAGCCCCCGGGTGTCTAGTTTTCAGAAATGGATAGGTTTGGTAGGTTTCCCTAGATGGCCGCCGAACACCAGGCCAAAAACCCAGGTGACCCCCCTTGCAAAACCAGGTGGTTTTGAGATAGGCAATTTTGATGTCACCTCACTACGTTTTGGGCCCTTGCATGTCGCGGGTACTTGGGCCTCCCACACAAGTGAGGCACCATTTTTACCGGGAGACCCAGGGGAACGCTGGGATGTGGGAAATTTGAGTGAGCCCGGTGATGCCACAACTTTCCCACACAAAAATGTGTGAAAAAAGTGATTTTTTCAGCTAGAATTGAGGTTTGCAGGGGATTCTGGGTAAGGAAACGTTGGGGGATCCATGCAAGCCATACCTTCCTGGAAGCCCCCGGGTGTCTAGTTTTCAGAAATGTATGGGTTTGGTAGGTTTCCCTTGATGGCGGCAGAGCACCGGGCCAAAAACCCAGGTGACCCCCCTTGCAAAACCAGGTTGTTTTGAGATAGGCAAATTTGAAGTCACCTCACTACGTTTTGGGCCCTTGCCTGTCGCGGGAACTTGGGCCTCCCACACAAGTGAGGCACCATTTTTACCGGGAGACCCAGGGGAATGCTGGGAGGTGGGAAATTTGAGTGAGCCCGGTGATGCCACAACTTTCCCACACAAAAATGTGTGAAAAAAGGGATTTTTTTCAGCTAAAATTGAGGTTTGCAGGGGATTCTGGGTAAGGAAACGGTTGTGGATCCACGCAAGCCATACCTCCCTGGAAGCCCCCGGGTGTCTAGTTTTCAGAAATGCATGGGTTTGGTAGGTTTCCCTAGATGGCCGCAGAGCACCGGGCCAAAAACCCAGGTGACCCCTCTTTCAAAACCAGGTGGTTTTGAGATAGGCAATTTTGATGTCACCTCACTACGTTTTGGGCCCTTGCCTGTCGCGGGTACTTGGGCCTCCCACACAAGTGAGGCACCATTCTTACCGGGAGACCCAGGGGAACGCTGGGAGGTGGGAAATTTGAGTGAGCCCGGTGATACCACAACTTTCCCACACAAAAATGTGTGAAAAAAGTGATTTTTTCAGCTAAAATTGAGGTTTGCAGGGGATTCTGGGTAAGGAAACTTTGGGGGATCCACGCAAGCCATACCTCCCTGGAAGCCCCCGGGTGTCTAGTTTTCAGAAATGGATGGGTTTGGTAGGTTTCCCTAGATGGCCGCCGAACACCAGGCCAAAAACCCAGGTGACCCCCCTTGCAAAACCAGGTGGTTTTGAGATAGGCAATTTTGATGTCACCTCACTACGTTTTGGGCCCTTGCCTGTCGCGGGTACTTGGGCCTCCCACACAAGTGAGGCACCATTTTTACCGGGAGACCAAGGGGAACGCTGGGAGGTGGGAAATTTAAGTGAGCCCGGTGATGCCACAACTTTCCCACACAAAAATGTGTGAAAAAAGTAATTTTTTCAGCTAAAATTGAGGTTTGCAGGGGATTCTGGGTAAGGAAACGTTGGGGGATCCATGCAAGCCATACCTTCCTGGAAGCCCCCGGGTGTCTAGTTTTCAGAAATGTGTGGGTTTGGTAGGTTTCCCTTGATGGCGGCAGAGCACCGGGCCAAAAACCCAGGTGACCCCCCTTGCAAAACTAGGTGGTTTTGAGATAGGCACATTTGAAGTAACCTCACTACGTTTTGGGCCCTTGCCTGTCGCGGGAACTTGGGCCTCCCACACAAGTGAGGCACCATTTTTACCGGGAGTCCCAGGGGAATGCTGAGAGGTGGGAAATTTGAGTGAGCCCGGTGATGCCACAACTTTCCCACACAAAAATGTGTGAAAAAAGTCATTTTTTCAACTAAAATTGACATTTGCAGGGGATTCTGGGTAAGGAAATGTTGGGGGATCCATGCAAGCCATACCTCCCTGGAAGCCCCCAGGTGTCTAGTTTTCAGAAATGCATGGGTTTGGTAGGTTTCCCTAGATCGCCGCAGAGCACCGGGCCAAAAACCCAGGTGACCCCCATTGCAAAACCAGGTGGTTTTGAGCTAGGCAAATTTGAAGACACCTCACTACGTTTTGGGCCCTTGCCTGTCGCGGGAACTTGGGCCTCCCACACAAGTGAGGCACCATTTTTACCTGGCGACCCAGGGGAACGCTGGGAGGTGGGAAATTTGAGTGAGCCCGGTGATGCCACAACTTTCCCACACAAAAATGTGTGAAAAAAGTGATTTTTTTCTGCTAAAATTGAGGTTTTCAGGGGATTCTGGGTAAGGAAACGTTGGGGGATCCACGCAAGCCATACCTCCCTGGAAGCCCCCGGGTGTCTAGTTTGCAGAAATGTATGGGTTTGGTAGGTTTCCCTCAATGGCCGCAGAGCACCAGGCCAAAAACCCAGGTGACCCCCCTTGCAAAACCAGGTGGTCTTGAGTTAGGCAAATTTGAAGTCACCTCACTACGTTTTGGGCCCTTGCCTGTCGCGGGAACTTGGGCCTCCCACACAAGTGAGGCACCATTTTTACCGGGAGACCCAGGGGAATGCTGGGAGGTGGGAAATTTGAGTGAGCCCGGTGATACCACAACTTTCCCACACAAAAATGTGTGAAAAAAGTGATTTTTTCAGCTAAAATTGAGGTTTGCTGGGGATTCTGGGTAAGGAAACTTTGGGGGATCCACGCAAGCCATACCTCCCTGGAAGCCCCCGGGTGTCTAGTTTTCAGAAATGGATAGGTTTGGTAGGTTTCCCTAGATGGCCGCCGAACACCAGGCCAAAAACCCAGGTGACCCCCCTTGCAAAACCAGGTGGTTTTGAGATAGGCAATTTTGATGTCACCTCACTACGTTTTGGGCCCTTGCATGTCGCGGGTACTTGGGCCTCCCACACAAGTGAGGCACCATTTTTACCGGGAGACCCAGGGGAACGCTGGGATGTGGGAAATTTGAGTGAGCCCGGTGATGCCACAACTTTCCCACACAAAAATGTGTGAAAAAAGTGATTTTTTCAGCTAAAATTGAGGTTTGCAGGGGATTCTGGGTAAGGAAACGTTGGGGGATCCATGCAAGCCATACCTTCCTGGAAGCCCCCGGGTGTCTAGTTTTCAGAAATGTATGGGTTTGGTAGGTTTCCCTTGATGGCGGCAGAGCACCGGGCCAAAAACCCAGGTGACCCCCCTTGCAAAACCAGGTGGATTTGAGATAGGCAAATTTGAAGTCACCTCACTACGTTTTGGGCCCTTGCCTGTCGCGGGAACTTGGGCCTCCCACACAAGTGAGGCACCATTTTTACCGGGAGACCCAGGGGAATGCTGGGAGGTGGGAAATTTGAGTGAGCCCGGTGATGCCACAACTTTCCCACACAAAAATGTGTGAAAAAAGTGATTTTTTTCAGCTAAAATTGAGGTTTGCAGGGGATTCTGGGTAAGGAAACGGTTGTGGATCCACGCAAGCCATACCTCCCTGGAAGCCCCCGGGTGTCTAGTTTTCAGAAATGCATGGGTTTGGTAGGTTTCCCTAGATGGCCGCCGAACACCAGGCCAAAAACCCAGGTGACCCCCCTTGCAAAACCAGGTGGTTTTGAGATAGGCAATTTTGATGTCACCTCACTACGTTTTGGACCCTTGCCTGTCGCGGGTACTTGGGCCTCCCACACAAGTGAGGCACCATTTTTACCGGGAGACCCAGGGGAACGCTGGGAGGTGGGAAATTTAAGTGAGCCCGGTGATGCCACAACTTTCCCACACAAAAATGTGTGAAAAAAGTAATTTTTTCAGCTAAAATTGAGGTTTGCAGGGGATTCTGGGTAAGGAAACGTTGGGGGATCCATGCAAGCCATACCTTCCTGGAAGCCCCCGGGTGTCTAGTTTTCAGAAATGTGTGGGTTTGGTAGGTTTCCCTTGATGGCGGCAGAGCACCGGGCCAAAAACCCAGGTGACCCCCCTTGCAAAACCAGGTGGTTTTGAGATAGGCACATTTGAAGTAACCTCACTACGTTTTGGGCCCTTGCCTGTCGCGGGAACTTGGGCCTCCCACACAAGTGAGGCACCATTTTTACCGGGAGTCCCAGGGGAATGCTGAGAGGTGGGAAATTTGAGTGAGCCCGGTGATGCCACAACTTTCCCACACAAAAATGTGTGAAAAAAGTCATTTTTTTAACTAAAATTGACGTTTGCAGGGGATTCTGGGTAAGGAAATGTTGGGGGATCCATGCAAGCCATACCTCCCTGGAAGCCCCCAGGTGTCTAGTTTTCAGAAATGCATGGGTTTGGTAGGTTTCCCTAGATCGCCGCAGAGCACCGGGCCAAAAACCCAGGTGACCCCCATTGCAAAACCAGGTGGTTTTGAGCTAGGCAAATTTGAAGACACCTCACTACGTTTTGGGCCCTTGCCTGTCGCGGGAACTTGGGCCTCCCACACAAGTGAGGCACCATTTTTACCTGGCGACCCAGGGGAACGCTGGGAGGTGGGAAATTTGAGTGAGCCCAGTGATACCACAACTTTCCCACACAAAAATGTGTGAAAAAAGTGATTTTTTCAGCTCAAATTGAGGTTTGCCTGGTATTCTGGGTAAGGAAACTTTGGGGGATCCATGCAAGCCATACCTCCCTGGAAGCCCCCGGGTGTCTAGTTTTCAGAAATGGATGGGTTTGGTAGGTTTCCCTAGATGGCCGCCGAACACCGGGCCAAAAACCCAGGTGACCCCCCTTGCAAAACCAGGTGGTTTTGAGATAGGCAATTTTGATGTCACCTCACTACGTTTTGGGCCCTTGCCTGTCGCGGGTACTTGGGCCTCCCACACAAGTGCGGCACCATTTTTACCGGGAAACCCAGGGGAACGCTGGGAGGTGGGAAATTTGAGTGAGCCCGGTGATGCCACAACTTTCCCACACAAAAAACAGTGAAAAAAGTGATTTTTTTCAGCTAAAATTGAGGTTTGCAGGGGATTCTGGGTAAGGAAACGTTGGGGGATCCATGCAAGCCATACCTCCCTGGAAGCCCCCGGGTGTCTAGTTTTCAGAAATGTATGGGTTTGGTAGGTTTCCCTAGATGGCCGCAGATCACCGGGCCAAAAACCCAGGTGACCCCCTTGCAAAACCAGGTGGTTTTGAGATAGGCAAATTTGAAGTCACCTCACTACGTTTTGGGCCCTTGCCTGTCGCGGGAACTTGGGTCTCCCACACAAGTGAGGCACCATTTTTACCGGGAGACCCAGGGGAACGCTGGGAGGTTTGAAATTTGAGTGAGCCCAGTGATGCCACAACTTTCCCACTCAACAATGTGTGAAAAAAGTGATTTTTTCAGCTAAAATTGAGGTTTGCAGGGGATTCTGGGTAAGGAAACGTTGGGGGATCCACGCAAGCCATACCTCCCTGGAAGCCCCCGGGTGTCTAGTTTTCATAAATGCATGGGTTTGGTAGGTTTTCCTAGATGGCCGCAGAGCACCGGGCCAAAAACCCAGGTGACCCCCTGTTAGACCTGGCACCTTGGCGTGAGTCTCCCTTCCTCTTTTTGTCGCTGTGCCTCATGTGTTTTTATGGTGTTGGCCGCTCAGCGCACTGTGCCACTGCCAACCAGTGTCACGGTGTGAGTGCTCCCTATGTAAATTGTATATGTTGGTTGGATTCCATGATTGGATTGTTTGATTTACTGTCAGACCCCAGTAAAGTGCGCCAGGAGCGCCAGGGCATGTAAAGGCAAACACCGCTGGTGGGCTTGCAGCACGGGTTGTGCCACCCACAGAAGCGGCCGGTAAAATATGTCTAAGGTCTGCCATCACAGAACCTGCGTGCAGTCTGGTACTGACATGCTGACTGGCAAGTGCCCACACTTGCCGGTCCCTAAAACCTTCCCTTAACTTCATGTTAGTCACCCCTCTGGTAGGCCCACGGGCAGGGTGCGTTGCAAGAATAAGGTAGGACAAGCCTGGATGCGTGGCATGTCCTGGTAGTGAATGACCACCATTTTGTTGTTCACTACTGTAAGGCTACCCTGTTCTCATAGGCCAGTATGGGCGGCTTGGATTGTTACACCCGATGATCCTAACCGACCCAGGGAACATGGTAGAAGGTCGAGTTTAGTATGCCTGAACTCGGAATAATAAGGTACATTTTTTCGCAAGGTTTATTTTAATATTCCGGGTTTGCAAATGCCGCTTTTAGAAAGCTGGCCTTTGCTTGCCTAAACATTTCAGCCCGCCTCTGCGTGATGTGTATCTGATGTCTGGCTGGTGTGAGTGACAGGGCTGGGGGAACCCAGATGGGCAGGGCTAGGTAGCCTGGTGGTGAATAGGACGATCGACAGGTAGATGGGTGGGAGGAGTACTCCTAGGCTCTGAATAGGACAGTGCTCTGCCACCTCAATGCCGGCTCCGCCCCCTGTGGAGCGTCTGAGGACTCTGCCCTGCACTCTGGAAGAAGAAGCCGGCATCGCGTAAACAAAGTGCTCAGAAACCGGACTGGACTAGGCAAGGGCCCCCCTGGCCTGGGAGAACAAAAGATTTGCTGTATAAATGTAGGAGCTCTGCTCCTAAGAAACTAGATCCGCTTTTGACCAAGAAGAATCTCTGCCTGAGGAGGAGGCACCGGGAAAGCTGTAGGAGGAAGACTGTCCCTATCCTGGGGGATTGGCCTGCAGTGGTGACCTTGCTGCCAAAGGGGAGAAGAGAAACTGTTGCTGAAGACTTTGCTTTATTTTTACTTTCAAGACATGTGCTTTTCCAAAACGATCTCCAAGGGCTTGGAACTGAGCTTGCCCCCTGAACTGAGCCCCAGGACCATTGGGCTCTACCTGATCTTCACTCGCCTGCCGCTGGACTGTGGTGTCCTTTCCCTCGCTGGAGCTGTGACCCTCGTGCCCCAGTCCCTCCCTGAGCCGTGACCAGGACTGCTTAGCCGCCCCCGCCTTGGGAAGAGCCTCGCTCGATCGGAGCCGCTCCCCCTACGCTGTGCTGGGCTGCCCCTGTCACCTCGCTCGCTGGAGGCTCGCTGTGCACCTTCACCCTCCCGCCGGAATCGGCGTTGTGAGCATCACCAAGCCTCGGACGGCCCGGACGTAATCTGCGTGCCCGGCTGCCCCGCTTTGTTCACCCGCCACCTGCAACACCCGCTCTTGTCGTGAGCCTGAAGATCAGACCCCCATCGTGAAGTGTGGGAGCCCCGGACGCCGCCTCGCTCTTCTGTCGAAGAGCCGCTAAAATCCCGCACCCGCCTTTGCGTCAAGAAACAAGGTACTGTACTTACGAACTCGACCGCGAGCTCGCATCGGATCCAGGGTCTGCAACGTTCTGATTTCCCTGTCATCTGCTGCGTGCTTCCCGGGCGCCGCCTCAGCACGAAGTGCGCTGAGGCCTACAGTTACCTTGTGCCCGCCTAAAGAACTTTCCGTAAGAAAGAGAACTTTACCGTATTCCTAAGAATTGTGGCCCCATCAGTTTAACGTTACTGGGCCTTGTATTGAATCTGCTGAATCTACATAAAAGCTTATTTTTATATACTTCCTGATTGGTGTCCGTTTGTGGTGCATGCAGGGGGTTTACTGTATGTGTAATTGCATTTGCTTAACCGTGTACGCCTGAGACTTAGCCTAGACTGCTCGCGCCACGCACCTCGAGGGTGAGCAGGGGTTATTCTGGGGAGTCATCCTTCGCCCTGACAAGAAGTAAAGGGTCCCTGCTTGTTGTGGGTTCACACCTGCGTCAACCAGAGCCCCCTCATTTCTAACACCCCCTTGCAAAACCAGGTGGTTTTGAGATAGGCAAATTTGAAGTCACCTCACAACGTTTTGGGCCCTTGCCTGTCGCGGGAACTTGGGCCTCCCACACAAGTGAGGCACCATTTTTACCGGGAGACCCAGGGGAACGCTGGGAGGTGGGAAATTTGAGTGAGCCCGGTGATGCCACAACTTTCCCACACAAAAATGTGTGAAAAAAAGTGATTTTTTTCAGCTAAAATTGAGGTTTTCAGGGGATTCTGGGTAAGGAAACGTTGGGGGATCCATGCAAGCCATACCTCCCTGGAAGCCCCCGGGTGTCTAGTTTTCAGAAATGCATGGGTTTGGTAGGTTTCCCTCGATGGCCGCAGAGCACCGGGCCAAAAACCCAGGTGACCACCCTTGCAAAACCAGGTGGTCTTGAGTTAGGCAAATTTGAAGTCACCTCACTACGTTTTGGGCCCTTGCCTGTCGCGGGTACTTGGGCCTCCCACACAAGTGAGGCACCATTTTTACCGGGAGACCCAGGGGAGTGCTGGGAGGTGGGAAATTTGAGTGAGCCCGGTGATGCCACAACTTTCCCACACAAAAATGTGTGAAAAAGTGATTTTTTTCAGCTAAAATTGAGGTTTGCAGGGGATTCTGGGTAAGGAAACGTTTGGGGATCCACGCAAGCCATACCTCCCTGGAAGCCCCCGGGTGTCTAGTTTTCAGAAATGCATGGGTTTGGTAGGTTTCCCTAGATGGCCGCAGAGCACCGGGCCAAAAACCCAGGTGACCCCTCTTTCAAAACCAGGTGGTTTTGAGATAGGCAATTTTGATGTCACCTCACTACGTTTTGGGCCCTTGCCTGTCGCGGGTACTTGGGCCTCCCACACAAGTGAGGCACCATTCTTACCGGGAGACCCAGGGGAATGCTGGGAGGTGGGAAATTTGAGTGAGCCCGGTGATACCACAACTTTCCCACACAAAAATGTGTGAAAAAAGTGATTTTTTCAGCTAAAATTGAGGTTTGCAGGGGATTCTGGGTAAGGAAACTTTGGGGGATCCACGCAAGCCATACCTCCCTGGAAGCCCCCGGGTGTCTAGTTTTCAGAAATGGATGGGTTTGGTAGGTTTCCCTAGATGGCCGCCGAACACCAGGCCAAAAACCCAGGTGACCCCCCTTGCAAAACCAGGTGGTTTTGAGATAGGCAATTTTGATGTCACCTCACTACGTTTTGGGCCCTTGCCTGTCGCGGGAACTTGGGCCTCCCACACAAGTGAGGCAACATTTTTACCAGGAGACCCAGGGGAACGCTGGGAGGTGGGAAATTTGAGTGAGCCTGGTGATGCCACAACTTTCCCACACAAAAATGTGTGAAAAAAAGTGATTTTTTTCAGCTAAAATTGAGGTTTGCAGGGGATTCTGGGTAAGGAAATGTTGGGGGATCCACGCAAGCCATACCTCCCTGGAAGCCCCCGGGTGTCTAGTTTTCAGAAATGCATGGGTTTTGTAGGTTTTCCTCGATGGCCGCAGAGCACCGGGCCAAAAACCCAGGTGACCCCCTTGCAAAACATGGTGGTCTTGAGTTAGGCAAATTTGAAGTCACCTCACTACGTTTTGGGCCCTTGCCTGTCGCGGGTACTTGGGCCTCCCACACAAGTGAGGCACCATTTTTACCGGGAGACCCAGGGGAGTGCTGGGAGGTGGGAAATTTGAGTGAGCCCGGTGATGCCACAACTTTCCCACACAAAAATGTGTGAAAAAGTGATTTTTTTCAGCTAAAATTGAGGTTTGCAGGGGATTCTGGGTAAGGAAACGTTTGGGGATCCACGCAAGCCATACCTCCCTGGAAGCCCCCGGGTGTCTAGTTTTCAGAAATGCATGGGTTTGGTAGGTTTCCCTAGATGGCCGCAGAGCACCGGGCCAAAAACCCAGGTGACCCCTCTTTCAAAACCAGGTGGTTTTGAGATAGGCAATTTTGATGTCACCTCACTACGTTTTGGGCCCTTGCCTGTCGCGGGTACTTGGGCCTCCCACACAAGTGAGGCACCATTCTTACCGGGAGACCCAGGGGAATGCTGGGAGGTGGGAAATTTGAGTGAGCCCGGTGATACCACAACTTTCCCACACAAAAATGTGTGAAAAAAGTGATTTTTTCAGCTAAAATTGAGGTTTGCAGGGGATTCTGGGTAAGGAAACTTTGGGGGATCCACGCAAGCCATACCTCCCTGGAAGCCCCCGGGTGTCTAGTTTTCAGAAATGGATAGGTTTGGTAGGTTTCCCTAGATGGCCGCCGAACACCAGGCCAAAAACCCAGGTGACCCCCCTTGCAAAACCAGGTGGTTTTGAGATAGGCAATTTTGATGTCACCTCACTACGTTTTGGGCCCTTGCATGTCGCGGGTACTTGGGCCTCCCACACAAGTGAGGCACCATTTTTACCGGGAGACCCAGGGGAACGCTGGGATGTGGGAAATTTGAGTGAGCCCGGTGATGCCACAACTTTCCCACACAAAAATGTGTGAAAAAAGTGATTTTTTCAGCTAAAATTGAGGTTTGCAGGGGATTCTGGGTAAGGAAACGTTGGGGGATCCATGCAAGCCATACCTTCCTGGAAGCCCCCGGGTGTCTAGTTTTCAGAAATGTATGGGTTTGGTAGGTTTCCCTTGATGGCGGCAGAGCACCGGGCCAAAAACCCAGGTGACCCCCCTTGCAAAACCAGGTGGATTTGAGATAGGCAAATTTGAAGTCACCTCACTACGTTTTGGGCCCTTGCCTGTCGCGGGAACTTGGGCCTCCCACACAAGTGAGGCACCATTTTTACCGGGAGACCCAGGGGAATGCTGGGAGGTGGGAAATTTGAGTGAGCCCGGTGATGCCACAACTTTCCCACACAAAAATGTGTGAAAAAAGTGATTTTTTTCAGCTAAAATTGAGGTTTGCAGGGGATTCTGGGTAAGGAAACGGTTGTGGATCCACGCAAGCCATACCTCCCTGGAAGCCCCCGGGTGTCTAGTTTTCAGAAATGCATGGGTTTGGTAGGTTTCCCTAGATGGCCGCCGAACACCAGGCCAAAAACCCAGGTGACCCCCCTTGCAAAACCAGGTGGTTTTGAGATAGGCAATTTTGATGTCACCTCACTACGTTTTGGGCCCTTGCCTGTCGCGGGTACTTGGGCCTCCCACACAAGTGAGGCACCATTTTTACCGGGAGACCCAGGGGAACGCTGGGAGGTGGGAAATTTAAGTGAGCCCGGTGATGCCACAACTTTCCCACACAAAAATGTGTGAAAAAAGTAATTTTTTCAGCTAAAATTGAGGTTTGCAGGGGATTCTGGGTAAGGAAACGTTGGGGGATCCATGCAAGCCATACCTTCCTGGAAGCCCCCGGGTGTCTAGTTTTCAGAAATGTGTGGGTTTGGTAGGTTTCCCTTGATGGCGGCAGAGCACCGGGCCAAAAACCCAGGTGACCCCCCTTGCAAAACCAGGTGGTTTTGAGATAGGCACATTTGAAGTAACCTCACTACGTTTTGGGCCCTTGCCTGTCGCGGGAACTTGGGCCTCCCACACAAGTGAGGCACCATTTTTACCGGGAGTCCCAGGGGAATGCTGAGAGGTGGGAAATTTGAGTGAGCCCGGTGATGCCACAACTTTCCCACACAAAAATGTGTGAAAAAAGTCATTTTTTTAACTAAAATTGACGTTTGCAGGGGATTCTGGGTAAGGAAATGTTGGGGGATCCATGCAAGCCATACCTCCCTGGAAGCCCCCAGGTGTCTAGTTTTCAGAAATGCATGGGTTTGGTAGGTTTCCCTAGATCGCCGCAGAGCACCGGGCCAAAAACCCAGGTGACCCCCATTGCAAAACCAGGTGGTTTTGAGCTAGGCAAATTTGAAGACACCTCACTACGTTTTGGGCCCTTGCCTGTCGCGGGAACTTGGGCCTCCCACACAAGTGAGGCACCATTTTTACCTGGCGACCCAGGGGAACGCTGGGAGGTGGGAAATTTGAGTGAGCCCAGTGATACCACAACTTTCCCACACAAAAATGTGTGAAAAAAGTGATTTTTTCAGCTCAAATTGAGGTTTGCCTGGTATTCTGGGTAAGGAAACTTTGGGGGATCCATGCAAGCCATACCTCCCTGGAAGCCCCCGGGTGTCTAGTTTTCAGAAATGGATGGGTTTGGTAGGTTTCCCTAGATGGCCGCCGAACACCGGGCCAAAAACCCAGGTGACCCCCCTTGCAAAACCAGGTGGTTTTGAGATAGGCAATTTTGATGTCACCTCACTACGTTTTGGGCCCTTGCCTGTCGCGGGTACTTGGGCCTCCCACACAAGTGCGGCACCATTTTTACCGGGAAACCCAGGGGAACGCTGGGAGGTGGGAAATTTGAGTGAGCCCGGTGATGCCACAACTTTCCCACACAAAAAACAGTGAAAAAAGTGATTTTTTTCAGCTAAAATTGAGGTTTGCAGGGGATTCTGGGTAAGGAAACGTTGGGGGATCCATGCAAGCCATACCTCCCTGGAAGCCCCCGGGTGTCTAGTTTTCAGAAATGTATGGGTTTGGTAGGTTTCCCTAGATGGCCGCAGATCACCGGGCCAAAAACCCAGGTGACCCCCTTGCAAAACCAGGTGGTTTTGAGATAGGCAAATTTGAAGTCACCTCACTACGTTTTGGGCCCTTGCCTGTCGCGGGAACTTGGGTCTCCCACACAAGTGAGGCACCATTTTTACCGGGAGACCCAGGGGAACGCTGGGAGGTTTGAAATTTGAGTGAGCCCAGTGATGCCACAACTTTCCCACTCAACAATGTGTGAAAAAAGTGATTTTTTCAGCTAAAATTGAGGTTTGCAGGGGATTCTGGGTAAGGAAACGTTGGGGGATCCACGCAAGCCATACCTCCCTGGAAGCCCCCGGGTGTCTAGTTTTCATAAATGCATGGGTTTGGTAGGTTTTCCTAGATGGCCGCAGAGCACCGGGCCAAAAACCCAGGTGACCCCCTGTTAGACCTGGCACCTTGGCGTGAGTCTCCCTTCCTCTTTTTGTCGCTGTGCCTCATGTGTTTTTATGGTGTTGGCCGCTCAGCGCACTGTGCCACTGCCAACCAGTGTCACGGTGTGAGTGCTCCCTATGTAAATTGTATATGTTGGTTGGATTCCATGATTGGATTGTTTGATTTACTGTCAGACCCCAGTAAAGTGCGCCAGGAGCGCCAGGGCATGTAAAGGCAAACACCGCTGGTGGGCTTGCAGCACGGGTTGTGCCACCCACAGAAGCGGCCGGTAAAATATGTCTAAGGTCTGCCATCACAGAACCTGCGTGCAGTCTGGTACTGACATGCTGACTGGCAAGTGCCCACACTTGCCGGTCCCTAAAACCTTCCCTTAACTTCATGTTAGTCACCCCTCTGGTAGGCCCACGGGCAGGGTGCGTTGCAAGAATAAGGTAGGACAAGCCTGGATGCGTGGCATGTCCTGGTAGTGAATGACCACCATTTTGTTGTTCACTACTGTAAGGCTACCCTGTTCTCATAGGCCAGTATGGGCGGCTTGGATTGTTACACCCGATGATCCTAACCGACCCAGGGAACATGGTAGAAGGTCGAGTTTAGTATGCCTGAACTCGGAATAATAAGGTACATTTTTTCGCAAGGTTTATTTTAATATTCCGGGTTTGCAAATGCCGCTTTTAGAAAGCTGGCCTTTGCTTGCCTAAACATTTCAGCCCGCCTCTGCGTGATGTGTATCTGATGTCTGGCTGGTGTGAGTGACAGGGCTGGGGGAACCCAGATGGGCAGGGCTAGGTAGCCTGGTGGTGAATAGGACGATCGACAGGTAGATGGGTGGGAGGAGTACTCCTAGGCTCTGAATAGGACAGTGCTCTGCCACCTCAATGCCGGCTCCGCCCCCTGTGGAGCGTCTGAGGACTCTGCCCTGCACTCTGGAAGAAGAAGCCGGCATCGCGTAAACAAAGTGCTCAGAAACCGGACTGGACTAGGCAAGGGCCCCCCTGGCCTGGGAGAACAAAAGATTTGCTGTATAAATGTAGGAGCTCTGCTCCTAAGAAACTAGATCCGCTTTTGACCAAGAAGAATCTCTGCCTGAGGAGGAGGCACCGGGAAAGCTGTAGGAGGAAGACTGTCCCTATCCTGGGGGATTGGCCTGCAGTGGTGACCTTGCTGCCAAAGGGGAGAAGAGAAACTGTTGCTGAAGACTTTGCTTTATTTTTACTTTCAAGACTTGTGCTTTTCCAAAACGATCTCCAAGGGCTTGGAACTGAGCTTGCCCCCTGAACTGAGCCCCAGGACCATTGGGCTCTACCTGATCTTCACTCGCCTGCCGCTGGACTGTGGTGTCCTTTCCCTCGCTGGAGCTGTGACCCTCGTGCCCCAGTCCCTCCCTGAGCCGTGACCAGGACTGCTTAGCCGCCCCCGCCTTGGGAAGAGCCTCGCTCGATCGGAGCCGCTCCCCCTACGCTGTGCTGGGCTGCCCCTGTCACCTCGCTCGCTGGAGGCTCGCTGTGCACCTTCACCCTCCCGCCGGAATCGGCGTTGTGAGCATCACCAAGCCTCGGACGGCCCGGACGTAATCTGCGTGCCCGGCTGCCCCGCTTTGTTCACCCGCCACCTGCAACACCCGCTCTTGTCGTGAGCCTGAAGATCAGACCCCCATCGTGAAGTGTGGGAGCCCCGGACGCCGCCTCGCTCTTCTGTCGAAGAGCCGCTAAAATCCCGCACCCGCCTTTGCGTCAAGAAACAAGGTACTGTACTTACGAACTCGACCGCGAGCTCGCATCGGATCCAGGGTCTGCAACGTTCTGATTTCCCTGTCATCTGCTGCGTGCTTCCCGGGCGCCGCCTCAGCACGAAGTGCGCTGAGGCCTACAGTTACCTTGTGCCCGCCTAAAGAACTTTCCGTAAGAAAGAGAACTTTACCGTATTCCTAAGAATTGTGGCCCCATCAGTTTAACGTTACTGGGCCTTGTATTGAATCTGATGAATCTACATAAAAGCTTATTTTTATATACTTCCTGATTGGTGTCCGTTTGTGGTGCATGCAGGGGGTTTACTGTATGTGTAATTGCATTTGCTTAACCGTGTACGCCTGAGACTTAGCCTAGACTGCTCGCGCCACGCACCTCGAGGGTGAGCAGGGGTTATTCTGGGGAGTCATCCTTCGCCCTGACAAGAAGTAAAGGGTCCCTGCTTGTTGTGGGTTCACACCTGCGTCAACCAGAGCCCCCTCATTTCTAACACCCCCTTGCAAAACCAGTTGGTTTTGAGATAGGCAAATTTGAAGTCACCTCACAACGTTTTGGGCCCTTGCCTGTCGCGGGAACTTGGGCCTCCCACACAAGTGAGGCACCATTTTTACCGGGAGACCCAGGGGAACGCTGGGAGGTGGGAAATTTGAGTGAGCCCGGTGATGCCACAACTTTCCCACACAAAAATGTGTGAAAAAAAGTGATTTTTTTCAGCTAAAATTGAGGTTTTCAGGGGATTCTGGGTAAGGAAACGTTGGGGGATCCATGCAAGCCATACCTCCCTGGAAGCCCCCGGGTGTCTAGTTTTCAGAAATGCATGGGTTTGGTAGGTTTCCCTCGATGGCCGCAGAGCACCGGGCCAAAAACCCAGGTGACCACCCTTGCAAAACCAGGTGGTCTTGAGTTAGGCAAATTTGAAGTCACCTCACTACGTTTTGGGCCCTTGCCTGTCGCGGGTACTTGGGCCTCCCACACAAGTGAGGCACCATTTTTACCGGGAGACCCAGGGGAGTGCTGGGAGGTGGGAAATTTGAGTGAGCCCGGTGATGCCACAACTTTCCCACACAAAAATGTGTGAAAAAGTGATTTTTTTCAGCTAAAATTGAGGTTTGCAGGGGATTCTGGGTAAGGAAACGTTTGGGGATCCACGCAAGCCATACCTCCCTGGAAGCCCCCGGGTGTCTAGTTTTCAGAAATGCATGGGTTTGGTAGGTTTCCCTAGATGGCCGCAGAGCACCGGGCCAAAAACCCAGGTGACCCCTCTTTCAAAACCAGGTGGTTTTGAGATAGGCAATTTTGATGTCACCTCACTACGTTTTGGGCCCTTGCCTGTCGCGGGTACTTGGGCCTCCCACACAAGTGAGGCACCATTCTTACCGGGAGACCCAGGGGAATGCTGGGAGGTGGGAAATTTGAGTGAGCCCGGTGATACCACAACTTTCCCACACAAAAATGTGTGAAAAAAGTGATTTTTTCAGCTAAAATTGAGGTTTGCAGGGGATTCTGGGTAAGGAAACTTTGGGGGATCCACGCAAGCCATACCTCCCTGGAAGCCCCCGGGTGTCTAGTTTTCAGAAATGGATGGGTTTGGTAGGTTTCCCTAGATGGCCGCCGAACACCAGGCCAAAAACCCAGGTGACCCCCCTTGCAAAACCAGGTGGTTTTGAGATAGGCAATTTTGATGTCACCTCACTACGTTTTGGGCCCTTGCCTGTCGCGGGAACTTGGGCCTCCCACACAAGTGAGGCAACATTTTTACCAGGAGACCCAGGGGAACGCTGGGAGGTGGGAAATTTGAGTGAGCCTGGTGATGCCACAACTTTCCCACACAAAAATGTGTGAAAAAAAGTGATTTTTTTCAGCTAAAATTGAGGTTTGCAGGGGATTCTGGGTAAGGAAATGTTGGGGGATCCACGCAAGCCATACCTCCCTGGAAGCCCCCGGGTGTCTAGTTTTCAGAAATGCATGGGTTTTGTAGGTTTTCCTCGATGGCCGCAGAGCACCGGGCCAAAAACCCAGGTGACCCCCCTTGCAAAACATGGTGGTCTTGAGTTAGGCAAATTTGAAGTCACCTCACTACGTTTTGGGCCCTTGCCTGTCGCGGGTACTTGGGCCTCCCACACAAGTGAGGCACCATTTTTACCGGGAGACCCAGGGGAGTGCTGGGAGGTGGGAAATTTGAGTGAGCCCGGTGATGCCACAACTTTCCCACACAAAAATGTGTGAAAAAGTGATTTTTTTCAGCTAAAATTGAGGTTTGCAGGGGATTCTGGGTAAGGAAACGTTTGGGGATCCACGCAAGCCATACCTCCCTGGAAGCCCCCGGGTGTCTAGTTTTCAGAAATGCATGGGTTTGGTAGGTTTCCCTAGATGGCCGCAGAGCACCGGGCCAAAAACCCAGGTGACCCCTCTTTCAAAACCAGGTGGTTTTGAGATAGGCAATTTTGATGTCACCTCACTACGTTTTGGGCCCTTGCCTGTCGCGGGTACTTGGGCCTCCCACACAAGTGAGGCACCATTCTTACCGGGAGACCCAGGGGAATGCTGGGAGGTGGGAAATTTGAGTGAGCCCGGTGATACCACAACTTTCCCACACAAAAATGTGTGAAAAAAGTGATTTTTTCAGCTAAAATTGAGGTTTGCAGGGGATTCTGGGTAAGGAAACTTTGGGGGATCCACGCAAGCCATACCTCCCTGGAAGCCCCCGGGTGTCTAGTTTTCAGAAATGGATGGGTTTGGTAGGTTTCCCTAGATGGCCGCCGAACACCAGGCCAAAAACCCAGGTGACCCCCCTTGCAAAACCAGGTGGTTTTGAGATAGGCAATTTTGATGTCACCTCACTACGTTTTGGGCCCTTGCCTGTCGCGGGAACTTGGGCCTCCCACACAAGTGAGGCAACATTTTTACCAGGAGACCCAGGGGAACGCTGGGAGGTGGGAAATTTGAGTGAGCCTGGTGATGCCACAACTTTCCCACACAAAAATGTGTGAAAAAAAGTGATTTTTTCAGCTAAAATTGAGGTTTGCAGGGGATTCTGGGTAAGGAAATGTTGGGGGATCCACGCAAGCCATACCTCCCTGGAAGCCCCCGGGTGTCTAGTTTTCAGAAATGCATGGGTTTTGTAGGTTTTCCTCGATGGCCGCAGAGCACCGGGCCAAAAACCCAGGTGACCCCCCTTGCAAAACATGGTGGTCTTGAGATAGGCAAATTTGAAGTCACCTCACTACGTTTTGGGCCCTTGCCTGTCGTGGGAACTTGGGCCTCCCACACAAGTGAGGCACCATTTTTACCGGGAAACCCAGGGGAACGCTGGGAGGTGGGAAATTTGAGTGAGCCCGGTGATGCCACAACTTTCCCACACAAAAAAGTGTGAAAAAAGTGATTTTTTCAGCTAAAATTGAGGTTTGCAGGGGATTCTGGGTAAGGAACCGTGGGGGGATCCACGCAAGCCATACCTCCCTGGAAGCCCCCGGGTGTGTAGTTTTCAGAAATGTATGGGTTTGGTAGGTTTCCCTAGATGGCCGCAGAGCACCGGGCCAAAAACCCAGGTGACCCCCTTGCAAAACCAGGTGGTTTTGAGATAGGCAATTTTGATGTCACCTCACTACGTTTTGGGCCCTTGCCTGTCGCGGGTACTTGGGCCTCCCACACAAGTGAGGCACCATTTTTACCGGGAGACCCAGGGGAATGCTGGGAGGTGGGAAATTTGAGTGAGCCCGGTGATGCCACAACTTTCCCACACAAAAATGTGTGAAAAAAGTGATTTTTTCAGCTAAAATTGAGGTTTGCAGGGGATTCTGGGTAAGGAAACTTTGGGGGATCCACGCAAGCCATACCTCCCTGGAAGCCCTCGGGTGTCTAGTTTTCAGAAATGGATGGGTTTGGTAGGTTTCCCTTGATGGCGGCAGAGCACCGGGCCAAAAACCCAGGTGACCCCCCTTGCAAAACCAGGTGGTTTTGAGATAGGCAAATTTGAAGTCACCTCACTATGTTTTGGGCCCTTGCCTGTCGCGGGAACTTGGGCCTCCCACACAAGTGAGGCACCATTTTTACCGGGAGACCCAGGGGAACGCTGGGAGGTGGGAAATTTGAGTGAGCCCGGTGATGCCACAACTTTCCCACACAAAAATGTGTGAAAAAAGTGATTTTTTCAACTAAAATTGAGGTTTGCAGGGGATTCTGGGTAAGGAAACTTTGGGGGATCCACGCAAGCCATACCTCACTGGAAGCCCCCGGGTGTCTAGTTTTCAGAAATGTATGGGTTTGGTAGGTTTCCCTAGATGGCCACCGAACACCGGGCCAAAAATCCAGGTGACCCCCCTTGCAAAACCAGGTGGTTTTGAGATAGGCAATGTTGATGTTACCTCAGTACGTTTTGGGCCCTTGCCTGTCGCGGGTACTTGGGCCTCCCACACAAGTGAGGCTCCATTTTTACCAGGAGACCCAGTGGAACGCTGGGAGGTGGGAAATTTGAGTGAGCCCGGTGATGCCACAACTTTCCCACACAAAAAACAGTGAAAAAAGTGATTTTTTCAGCTAAAATTGAGGTTTGCCGGGGATTCTGGGTAAGGAAACGTTGGGGGATCCATGCACGCCATACCTCCCTTGAAGCCCCCGGGTGTCTAGTTTTCAGAAATGTATGGGATTGGTAGGTTTCCCTAGATGGCCGCAGAGCACCGGGCCAAAAACCCAGGTGACCCCCCTTGCAAAACCAGGTGGTTTTGAGATAGGCAAATTTGAAGTCACCTCACTACGTTTTGGGCCCTTGCCTGTCGCGGGAACTTGGGTCTCCCACACAAGTGAGGCACCATTTTTACCGGGAGACCCAGGGGAATGCTGGGAGGTGGGAAATTTGAGTGAGCCCAGTGATGCCACAACTTTCCCACTCAAAAATGTGTGAAAAAAGTGATTTTTCAGCTAAAATTGAGATTTGCAGGGGATTCTGGGTAAGGAAACTTTGGGGGATCCTCGCAAGCCATACCTCCCTGGAAGCCCCCGGGTGTCTAGTTTTCAGAAATGCATGGGTTTGGTAGGTTTCCCTAGATGGCCGCAGAGCACCGGGCCAAAAACCCAGGTGACCCCCCTTGCACAACCAGGTGGTTTTGAGATAGGCAAATTTGAAGTCACCTCACAAAGTTTTGGGCCCTTGCCTGTCGCGGGAACTTGGGCCTCCCACACAAGTGAGGCACCATTTTTACCGGGAGACCCAGGGGAACGCTGGGAGGTGGGAAATTTGAGTGAGCCCAGTGATGCCACAACTTTCCCACACAAAAATGTGTGAAAAAAGTGATTTTTTTCAGCTAAAATTGAGGTTTTCAGGGGATTCTGGGTAAGGAAACGTTGGGGGATCCATGCAAGCCATACCTCCCTGGAAGCCCCCGGGTGTCTAGTTTGCAGAAATGTATGGGTTTGGTAGGTTTCCCTAGATGGCCGCAGAGCACCGGGCCAAAAACAACAGGTGACCCCCCTTGCCAAACCAGGTGGTTTTGAGATAGGCAAATTTGAAGTCACCTCACTACGTTTTGGGCCCTTGCCTGTCGCGGGAACTTGGGCCTCCCACACAAGTGAGGCAACATTTTTACCGGGAGACCCAGGGGATTGCTGGGAGGTGGGAAATTTGAGTGAGCCCGGTGATGCCACAACTTTCCCACACAAAAATGTGTGAAAAAAAGTGATTTTTTTCAGCTAAAATTGAGGTTTGCAGGGGATTCTGGGTAAGGAAATGTTGGGGGATCCACGCAAGCCATACCTCCCTGGAAGCCCCCGGGTGTCTAGTTTTCAGAAATGCATGGGTTTGGTAGGTTTCCCTCAATGGCCGCAGAGCACCGGGCCAAAAACCCAGGTGACCCCCCTTGCAAAACCAGGTGGTTTTGAGATAGGCAATTTTGATGTCACCTCACTACGTTTTGGGCCCTTGCCTGTCGCGGGTACTTGGGCCTCCCACACAAGTGAGGCACCATTTTTACCAGGAGACCCAGGGGAACGCTGGGAGGTGGGAATTTTGAGTGAGCCCGGTGATGCCACAACTTTCCCACACAATAATGTGTGAAAAAAGTGATTTTTTCAGCTAAAATTGAGGTTTGCAGGGGATTCTGGGTAAGGAAACGTTGGGTGAAACACGCAAGCCATACCTCCCTGGAAGCCCCCGGGTGTCTAGTTTGCAGAAATGTATGGGATTGGTAGGTTTCCCTAGATGGCCGCAGAGCACCGGGCCAAAAACCCAGGTGACCCCCCTTGCAAAACCAGGTGGTTTTGAGATAGGCAAATTTGAAGTCACCTCACTACGTTTTGGGCCCTTGCCTGTCGCGGGAACTTGGGTCTCCCACACAAGTGAGGCACCATTTTTACCGGGAGACCCAGGGGAATGCTGGGAGGTGGGAAATTTGAGTGAGCCCAGTGATGCGACAACTTTCCCACACAAAAATGTGTGAAAAAAGTGATTTTTTCAGCTAAAATTGAGATTTGCAGGGGATTCTGGGTAAGGAAACTTTGGGGGATCCTCGCAAGCCAATCCTTTCCTGGAAGCCCCCGGGTGTCTAGTTTTCAGAAATACATGGGTTTGGTAGGTTTCCCTAGATGGCCGCAGAGCACCGGGCCAAAAACCCAGGTGACCCCCATTGCAAAACCAGGTGGTTTTGAGATAGGCAAATTTGAAGACACCTCACTACGTTTTGGGCCCTTGCCTGTCGCGGGAACTTGGGCCTCCCACACAAGTGAGGCACCATTTTTACCGGGCGACCCAGGGGAACGCTGGGAGGTGGGAAATTTGAGTGAGCCCAGTGATGCCACAACTTTCTCACACAAAAATGTGTCAAAAAAGTGATTTTTGTCAGCTAAAATTGAGGTTTGCAGGGGATTCTGGGTAAGGAAACTTTGGGGGATCCACGCAATCCATACCTCACTGGAAGCCCCCGGGTGTCTAGTTTTCAGAAATGTATGGGTTTGGTAGGTTTCCCTAGATGGCCGCCGAACACTGGGCCAAAAATCCAGGTGACCCCCCTTGCAAAACCAGGTGGTTTTGAGATAGGCAATTTTGATGTCACCTCACTTCGTTTTGGGCCCTTGCCTGTCGTGGGTACTTGGGCCTCCCACACAAGTGAGGCACCATTTTTACCAGGAGACCCAGGGGAACGCTGGGAGGTGGGAAATTTGAGTGAGCCCAGTGATGCCACAACTTTCCCACACAAAAATGTGTGAAAAAAGTGATTTTTTTCAGCTACAATTGAGGTTTGCAGGGCATTCTGGGTAAGGAAACTTTGGGGGATCCACGCAAGCCATACCTCCCTGGAAGCCTCCGGGTGTGTAGTTTTCAGAAATGTATGGGTTTGGTAGGTTTCCCTAGATGGCCGCAGAGCACCGTGCCAAAAACCCAGGTGACCCCCCTTGCAAAACCAGGCGGTTTTGAGATAGGCAATTTTGATGTCACCTCACTACGTTTTGGGCCCTTGCCTGTCGCGGGTACTTGGGCCTCCCACACAAGTGAGGCCCCATTTTTACCGGGA
The DNA here is from genome assembly GCF_964204655.1 of Triturus cristatus. NCBI lineage: Eukaryota > Metazoa > Chordata > Amphibia > Caudata > Salamandridae > Triturus > Triturus cristatus. The sequence continues at coordinate 959,636,066 of NC_140579.1, forward strand.
GACCCAGGGGAACGCTGAGAGGTGGGAAATTTGAGTGAGCCCGGTGATACCCCAACTTTCCCACACAAAAATGTGTGAAAAAAGTGATTTTTTTCAGCTACAATTGAGGTTTGCAGGGCATTCTGGGTAAGGAAACTTTGGGGGATCCACGCAAGCCATCCCTCCCTGGAAGCCTCCGGGTGTGTAGTTTTCAGAAATGTATGGGTTTGGTAGGTTTCCCTAGAAGGCCGCAGAGCACCGTGCCAAAAACCCAGGTGACCCCCCTTGCAAAACCAGGTGGTTTTGAGATAGGCAATTTTGATGTCACCTCACTACGTTTTGGGCCCTTGCCTGTCGCGGGTACTTGGGCCTCCCACACAAGTGCGGCACCATTTTTACAGGGAGACCCAGGGGAACGCTGGGAGGTGGGAAATTTGAGTGAGCCCAGTGATGCCACAACTTTCCCACTCAAAAATGTGTGAAAAAAGTGATTTTTTCAGCTAAAATTGAGGTTTGCAGGGGATTCTGGGTAAGGAAACGTTGGGGGATCCACGCAAGCCATACCTCCCTGGAAGCCCCGGGTGTCTAGTTTTCAGAAATGCATGGGTTTGGTAGGTTTCCCTCGATGGCCGCAGAGCACCGGGCCAAAAACCCAGGTGACCCCCTGTTAGACCTGGCACCTTGGCGTGAGTCTCCCTTCCTCTTTTTGTCGCTGTGCCTCATGTGTTTTTATGGTGTTGGCCGCTCAGCGCGCTGTGCCACTGCCAACCAGTGTCGCGGTGCGAGTGCTCCCTATGTAAATTGTATATGTTGGTTGGATTCCATGATTGGATTGTTTGATTTACTGTCAGACCCCAGTAAAGTGCGCCAGGAGCGCCAGGGCATGTAAAGGCAAACACCGCTGGTGGGCTTGCAGCACGGGTTGTGCCACCCACAGAAGCGGCCGGTAAAATATGTCTAAGGTCTGCCATCACAGAACCTGCGTGCAGTCTGGTACTGACATGCTGACTGGCAAGTGCCCACACTTGCCGGTCCCTAAAACCTTCCCTTAACTTCATGTTAGTCACCCCTCTAGTAGGCCCACGGGCAGGGTGCGTTGCAAGAATAAGGTAGGACAAGCCTGGATGCGTGGCATGTCCTGGTAGTGAATGACCGCCATTTTGTTGTTCACTACTGTAAGGCTACCCTGTTCTCAAATGCCAGTATGGGCGGCTTGGATTGTTACACCCTATGATCCTAACCGACCCAGAGAACATGGTAGAAGGTCAAGTTTAGTATGCCTGAACTCGGAATAATAAGGTACATCTTTTCGCAAGGTTTATTTTAATATTCCGGGTTTGCAAATGCCGCTTTTAGAAAGCTGGCCTTTGCTTGCCTAAACATTTCAGCCCGCCTCTGCGTGATGTGTATCTGATGTCTGGCTGGTGTGAGTGACAGGGCTGGGGGAACCCAGATGGGCAGGGCTAGGTAGCCTGGTGGTGAATAGGACGATCGACAGGTAGATGGGTGGGAGGAGTACTCCTAGGCTCTGAATAGGACAGTGCTCTGCCACCTCAATGCCGGCTCCGCCCCCTGTGGAGCGTCTGAGGACTCTGCCCTGCACTCTGGAAGAAGAAGCCGGCATCGCGTAAACAAAGTGCTCAGAAACCGGACTGGACTAGGCAAGGGCCCCCCTGGCCTGGGAGAACAAAAGATTTGCTGTATAAATGTAGGAGCCCTGCTCCTAAGAAACTAGATCTGCTTTTGACCAAGAAGAATCTCTGCCTGAGGAGGAGGCACCGGGAAAGCTGTAGGAGGAAGACTGTCCCTATCCTGGTGGATTGGCCTGCAGTGGTGACCTTGCTGCCAAAGGGGAGAAGAGAAACTGTTGCTGAAGACTTTGCTTTATTTTTACTTTCAAGACTTGTGCTTTTCCAAAACGAACTCCAAGGGCTTGGAACTGAGCTTGCCCCCTGAACTGAGCCCCAGGACCATTGGGCTCTACCTGATCTTCACTCGCCTGCCGCTGGACTGTGGTGTCCTTTCCCTCGCTAGAGCTGTGACCCTCGTGCCCCAGTCCCTCCCTGAGCCGTGACCAGGACTGCTTAGCCGCCCCCGCCTTGGGAAGAGCCTCGCTCGATCGGAGCCGCTCCCCCTACGCTGTGCTGGGCTGCCCCTGTCACCTCGCTCGCTGGAGGCTCGCTGTGCACCTTCACCCTCCCGCCGGAATCGGCGTTGTGAGCATCACCAAGCCTCGGACGGCCCGGACGTAATCTGCGTGCCCGGCTGCCCCGCTTTGTTCACCTGCCACCTGCAACACCCGCTCTTGTCGTGAGCCTGAAGATCAGACCCCCATCGTGAAGTGTGGGAGTCCCGGACGCCGCCTCGCTCTTCTGTCGAAGAGCCGCTGAAATCCCGCACCCGCCTTTGCGTCAAGAAACAAGGTACTGTACTTACGAACTCGACCGCGAGCTCGCATCGGATCCAGGGTCCGCAACGTTCTGATTTCCCTGTCATCTGCTGCGTGCTTCCCGGGCGCCGCCTCAGCACGAAGTGCGCTGAGGCCTACAGTTACCTTGTGCCCGCCTAAAGAACTTTCCGTAACAAAGAGAACTTTACCGTATTCCTAAGAATTGTGGCCCCATCAGTTTAATGTTACTGGGCCTTGTATTGAATCTGCTGAATCTACATAAAAGCTTACTTTTATATACTTCCTGATTGGTGTCCGTTTGTGGTGCATGCAGGGGGTTTACTGTATGTGTAATTGCATTTGCTTAACCGTGTACGCCTGAGACTTAGCCTAGACAGCTCGCGCCACGCACCTAGAGGGTGAGCAGGGGTTATTCTGGGGAGTCATCCTTCGCCCTGACAAGAAGTAAAGGGTCCCTGCTTGTTGTGGGTTCACACCTGCGTCAACCAGAGCCCCCTCATTTCTAACACCCCCCTTGCAAAACCAGGTGGTTTTGAGATAGGCAAATTTGAAGTCACCTCACAACGTTTTGGGCCCTTGCCTGTCGCGGGAACTTGGGCCTCCCAAACAAGTGAGGCATCATTTTTACCGGGAGACCCAGGGGAACGCTGGGAGGTGGGAAATTTGAGTGAGCCCGGTGATGCCAAAACTTTCCCACACAAAAATGTGTGAAAAAGTGATTTTTTTCAGCTAAAATTGAGGTTTGCAGGGGATTCTGGGTAAGGAAACGTTTGGGGATCCACGCAAGCCATACCTCCCTGGAAGCCCCCGGGTGTCTAGTTTTCAGAAATGCATGGGTTTGGTAGGTTTCCCTAGATGGCCGCAGAGCACCGGGCCAAAAACCCAGGTGACCCCTCTTTCAAAACCAGGTGGTTTTGAGATAGGCAATTTTGATGTCACCTCACTACGTTTTGGGCCCTTGCCTGTCGCGGGTACTTGGGCCTCCCACACAAGTGAGGCACCATTCTTACCGGGAGACCCAGGGGAATGCTGGGAGGTGGGAAATTTGAGTGAGCCCGGTGATACCACAACTTTCCCACACAAAAATGTGTGAAAAAAGTGATTTTTTCAGCTAAAATTGAGGTTTGCAGGGGATTCTGGGTAAGGAAACTTTGGGGGATCCACGCAAGCCATACCTCCCTGGAAGCCCCCGGGTGTCTAGTTTTCAGAAATGGATGGGTTTGGTAGGTTTCCCTAGATGGCCGCCGAACACCAGGCCAAAAACCCAGGTGACCCCCCTTGCAAAACCAGGTGGTTTTGAGATAGGCAATTTTGATGTCACCTCACTACGTTTTGGGCCCTTGCCTGTCGCGGGAACTTGGGCCTCCCACACAAGTGAGGCAACATTTTTACCAGGAGACCCAGGGGAACGCTGGGAGGTGGGAAATTTGAGTGAGCCTGGTGATGCCACAACTTTCCCACACAAAAATGTGTGAAAAAAAGTGATTTTTTTCAGCTAAAATTGAGGTTTGCAGGGGATTCTGGGTAAGGAAATGTTGGGGGATCCACGCAAGCCATACCTCCCTGGAAGCCCCCGGGTGTCTAGTTTTCAGAAATGCATGGGTTTTGTAGGTTTTCCTCGATGGCCGCAGAGCACCGGGCCAAAAACCCAGGTGACCCCCCTTGCAAAACATGGTGGTCTTGAGATAGGCAAATTTGAAGTCACCTCACTACGTTTTGGGCCCTTGCCTGTCGTGGGAACTTGGGCCTCCCACACAAGTGAGGCACCATTTTTACCGGGAAACCCAGGGGAACGCTGGGAGGTGGGAAATTTGAGTGAGCCCGGTGATGCCACAACTTTCCCACACAAAAAAAGTGTGAAAAAAGTGATTTTTTCAGCTAAAATTGAGGTTTGCAGGGGATTCTGGGTAAGGAACCGTGGGGGGATCCACGCAAGCCATACCTCCCTGGAAGCCCCCGGGTGTGTAGTTTTCAGAAATGTATGGGTTTGGTAGGTTTCCCTAGATGGCCGCAGAGCACCGGGCCAAAAACCCAGGTGACCCCCTTGCAAAACCAGGTGGTTTTGAGATAGGCAATTTTGATGTCACCTCACTACGTTTTGGGCCCTTGCCTGTCGCGGGTACTTGGGCCTCCCACACAAGTGAGGCACCATTTTTACCGGGAGACCCAGGGGAATGCTGGGAGGTGGGAAATTTGAGTGAGCCCGGTGATGCCACAACTTTCCCACACAAAAATGTGTGAAAAAAGTGATTTTTTCAGCTAAAATTGAGGTTTTGCAGGGGATTCTGGGTAAGGAAACTTTGGGGGATCCACGCAAGCCATACCTCCCTGGAAGCCCTCGGGTGTCTAGTTTTCAGAAATGGATGGGTTTGGTAGGTTTCCCTTGATGGCGGCAGAGCACCGGGCCAAAAACCCAGGTGACCCCCCTTGCAAAACCAGGTGGTTTTGAGATAGGCAAATTTGAAGTCACCTCACTATGTTTTGGGCCCTTGCCTGTCGCGGGAACTTGGGCCTCCCACACAAGTGAGGCACCATTTTTACCGGGAGACCCAGGGGAACGCTGGGAGGTGGGAAATTTGAGTGAGCCCGGTGATGCCACAACTTTCCCACACAAAAATGTGTGAAAAAAGTGATTTTTTCAACTAAAATTGAGGTTTGCAGGGGATTCTGGGTAAGGAAACTTTGGGGGATCCACGCAAGCCATACCTCACTGGAAGCCCCCGGGTGTCTAGTTTTCAGAAATGTATGGGTTTGGTAGGTTTCCCTAGATGGCCACCGAACACCGGGCCAAAAATCCAGGTGACCCCCCTTGCAAAACCAGGTGGTTTTGAGATAGGCAATGTTGATGTTACCTCAGTACGTTTTGGGCCCTTGCCTGTCGCGGGTACTTGGGCCTCCCACACAAGTGAGGCTCCATTTTTACCAGGAGACCCAGTGGAACGCTGGGAGGTGGGAAATTTGAGTGAGCCCGGTGATGCCACAACTTTCCCACACAAAAAACAGTGAAAAAAGTGATTTTTTCAGCTAAAATTGAGGTTTGCCGGGGATTCTGGGTAAGGAAACGTTGGGGGATCCATGCACGCCATACCTCCCTTGAAGCCCCCGGGTGTCTAGTTTTCAGAAATGTATGGGATTGGTAGGTTTCCCTAGATGGCCGCAGAGCACCGGGCCAAAAACCCAGGTGACCCCCCTTGCAAAACCAGGTGGTTTTGAGATAGGCAAATTTGAAGTCACCTCACTACGTTTTGGGCCCTTGCCTGTCGCGGGAACTTGGGTCTCCCACACAAGTGAGGCACCATTTTTACCGGGAGACCCAGGGGAATGCTGGGAGGTGGGAAATTTGAGTGAGCCCAGTGATGCCACAACTTTCCCACACAAAAATGTGTGAAAAAAGTGATTTTTCAGCTAAAATTGAGATTTGCAGGGGATTCTGGGTAAGGAAACTTTGGGGGATCCTCGCAAGCCATACCTCCCTGGAAGCCCCCGGGTGTCTAGTTTTCAGAAATGCATGGGTTTGGTAGGTTTCCCTAGATGGCCGCAGAGCACCGGGCCAAAAACCCAGGTGACCCCCCTTGCACAACCAGGTGGTTTTGAGATAGGCAAATTTGAAGTCACCTCACAAAGTTTTGGGCCCTTGCCTGTCGCGGGAACTTGGGCCTCCCACACAAGTGAGGCACCATTTTTACCGGGAGACCCAGGGGAACGCTGGGAGGTGGGAAATTTGAGTGAGCCCAGTGATGCCACAACTTTCCCACACAAAAATGTGTGAAAAAAGTGATTTTTTTCAGCTAAAATTGAGGTTTTCAGGGGATTCTGGGTAAGGAAACGTTGGGGGATCCATGCAAGCCATACCTCCCTGGAAGCCCCCGGGTGTCTAGTTTGCAGAAATGTATGGGTTTGGTAGGTTTCCCTAGATGGCCGCAGAGCACCGGGCCAAAAACAACAGGTGACCCCCCTTGCCAAACCAGGTGGTTTTGAGATAGGCAAATTTGAAGTCACCTCACTACGTTTTGGGCCCTTGCCTGTCGCGGGAACTTGGGCCTCCCACACAAGTGAGGCAACATTTTTACCGGGAGACCCAGGGGATTGCTGGGAGGTGGGAAATTTGAGTGAGCCCGGTGATGCCACAACTTTCCCACACAAAAATGTGTGAAAAAAAGTGATTTTTTTCAGCTAAAATTGAGGTTTGCAGGGGATTCTGGGTAAGGAAATGTTGGGGGATCCACGCAAGCCATACCTCCCTGGAAGCCCCCGGGTGTCTAGTTTTCAGAAATGCATGGGTTTGGTAGGTTTCCCTCAATGGCCGCAGAGCACCGGGCCAAAAACCCAGGTGACCCCCCTTGCAAAACCAGGTGGTTTTGAGATAGGCAATTTTGATGTCACCTCACTACGTTTTGGGCCCTTGCCTGTCGCGGGTACTTGGGCCTCCCACACAAGTGAGGCACCATTTTTACCAGGAGACCCAGGGGAACGCTGGGAGGTGGGAATTTTGAGTGAGCCCGGTGATGCCACAACTTTCCCACACAATAATGTGTGAAAAAAGTGATTTTTTCAGCTAAAATTGAGGTTTGCAGGGGATTCTGGGTAAGGAAACGTTGGGTGAAACACGCAAGCCATACCTCCCTGGAAGCCCCCGGGTGTCTAGTTTGCAGAAATGTATGGGATTGGTAGGTTTCCCTAGATGGCCGCAGAGCACCGGGCCAAAAACCCAGGTGACCCCCCTTGCAAAACCAGGTGGTTTTGAGATAGGCAAATTTGAAGTCACCTCACTACGTTTTGGGCCCTTGCCTGTAGCGGGAACTTGGGTCTCCCACACAAGTGAGGCACCATTTTTACCGGGAGACCCAGGGGAATGCTGGGAGGTGGGAAATTTGAGTGAGCCCAGTGATGCGACAACTTTCCCACACAAAAATGTGTGAAAAAAGTGATTTTTTCAGCTAAAATTGAGATTTGCAGGGGATTCTGGGTAAGGAAACTTTGGGGGATCCTCGCAAGCCAATCCTTTCCTGGAAGCCCCCGGGTGTCTAGTTTTCAGAAATACATGGGTTTGGTAGGTTTCCCTAGATGGCCGCAGAGCACCGGGCCAAAAACCCAGGTGACCCCCATTGCAAAACCAGGTGGTTTTGAGATAGGCAAATTTGAAGACACCTCACTACGTTTTGGGCCCTTGCCTGTCGCGGGAACTTGGGCCTCCCACACAAGTGAGGCACCATTTTTACCGGGCGACCCAGGGGAACGCTGGGAGGTGGGAAATTTGAGTGAGCCCAGTGATGCCACAACTTTCTCACACAAAAATGTGTCAAAAAAGTGATTTTTGTCAGCTAAAATTGAGGTTTGCAGGGGATTCTGGGTAAGGAAACTTTGGGGGATCCACGCAATCCATACCTCACTGGAAGCCCCCGGGTGTCTAGTTTTCAGAAATGTATGGGTTTGGTAGGTTTCCCTAGATGGCCGCCGAACACTGGGCCAAAAATCCAGGTGACCCCCCTTGCAAAACCAGGTGGTTTTGAGATAGGCAATTTTGATGTCACCTCACTTCGTTTTGGGCCCTTGCCTGTCGTGGGTACTTGGGCCTCCCACACAAGTGAGGCACCATTTTTACCAGGAGACCCAGGGGAACGCTGGGAGGTGGGAAATTTGAGTGAGCCCAGTGATGCCACAACTTTCCCACACAAAAATGTGTGAAAAAAGTAATTTTTTTCAGCTACAATTGAGGTTTGCAGGGCATTCTGGGTAAGGAAACTTTGGGGGATCCACGCAAGCCATACCTCCCTGGAAGCCTCCGGGTGTGTAGTTTTCAGAAATGTATGGGTTTGGTAGGTTTCCCTAGATGGCCGCAGAGCACCGTGCCAAAAACCCAGGTGACCCCCCTTGCAAAACCAGGTGGTTTTGAGATAGGCAATTTTGATGTCACCTCACTACGTTTTGGGCCCTTGCCTGTCGCGGGTACTTGGGCCTCCCACACAAGTGAGGCACCATTTTTACCGGGAGACCCAGGGGAACGCTGAGAGGTGGGAAATTTGAGTGAGCCCGGTGATACCCCAACTTTCCCACACAAAAATGTGTGAAAAAAGTGATTTTTTTCAGCTACAATTGAGGTTTGCAGGGCATTCTGGGTAAGGAAACTTTGGGGGATCCACGCAAGCCATCCCTCCCTGGAAGCCTCCGGGTGTGTAGTTTTCAGAAATGTATGGGTTTGGTAGGTTTCCCTAGAAGGCCGCAGAGCACCGTGCCAAAAACCCAGGTGACCCCCCTTGCAAAACCAGGTGGTTTTGAGATAGGCAATTTTGATGTCACCTCACTACGTTTTGGGCCCTTGCCTGTCGCGGGTACTTGGGCCTCCCACACAAGTGCGGCACCATTTTTACAGGGAGACCCAGGGGAACGCTGGGAGGTGGGAAATTTGAGTGAGCCCAGTGATGCCACAACTTTCCCACTCAAAAATGTGTGAAAAAAGTGATTTTTTCAGCTAAAATTGAGGTTTGCAGGGGATTCTGGGTAAGGAAACGTTGGGGGATCCACGCAAGCCATACCTCCCTGGAAGCCCCGGGTGTCTAGTTTTCAGAAATGCATGGGTTTGGTAGGTTTCCCTCGATGGCCGCAGAGCACCGGGCCAAAAACCCAGGTGACCCCCTGTTAGACCTGGCACCTTGGCGTGAGTCTCCCTTCCTCTTTTTGTCGCTGTGCCTCATGTGTTTTTATGGTGTTGGCCGCTCAGCGCGCTGTGCCACTGCCAACCAGTGTCGCGGTGCGAGTGCTCCCTATGTAAATTGTATATGTTGGTTGGATTCCATGATTGGATTGTTTGATTTACTGTCAGACCCCAGTAAAGTGCGCCAGGAGCGCCAGGGCATGTAAAGGCAAACACCGCTGGTGGGCTTGCAGCACGGGTTGTGCCACCCACAGAAGCGGCCGGTAAAATATGTCTAAGGTCTGCCATCACAGAACCTGCGTGCAGTCTGGTACTGACATGCTGACTGGCAAGTGCCCACACTTGCCGGTCCCTAAAACCTTCCCTTAACTTCATGTTAGTCACCCCTCTAGTAGGCCCACGGGCAGGGTGCGTTGCAAGAATAAGGTAGGACAAGCCTGGATGCGTGGCATGTCCTGGTAGTGAATGACCGCCATTTTGTTGTTCACTACTGTAAGGCTACCCTGTTCTCAAATGCCAGTATGGGCGGCTTGGATTGTTACACCCTATGATCCTAACCGACCCAGAGAACATGGTAGAAGGTCAAGTTTAGTATGCCTGAACTCGGAATAATAAGGTACATCTTTTCGCAAGGTTTATTTTAATATTCCGGGTTTGCAAATGCCGCTTTTAGAAAGCTGGCCTTTGCTTGCCTAAACATTTCAGCCCGCCTCTGCGTGATGTGTATCTGATGTCTGGCTGGTGTGAGTGACAGGGCTGGGGGAACCCAGATGGGCAGGGCTAGGTAGCCTGGTGGTGAATAGGACGATCGACAGGTATATGGGTGGGAGGAGTACTCCTAGGCTCTGAATAGGACAGTGCTCTGCCACCTCAATGCCGGCTCCGCCCCCTGTGGAGCGTCTGAGGACTCTGCCCTGCACTCTGGAAGAAGAAGCCGGCATCGCGTAAACAAAGTGCTCAGAAACCGGACTGGACTAGGCAAGGGCCCCCCTGGCCTGGGAGAACAAAAGATTTGCTGTATAAATGTAGGAGCCCTGCTCCTAAGAAACTAGATCTGCTTTTGACCAAGAAGAATCTCTGCCTGAGGAGGAGGCACCGGGAAAGCTGTAGGAGGAAGACTGTCCCTATCCTGGTGGATTGGCCTGCAGTGGTGACCTTGCTGCCAAAGGGGAGAAGAGAAACTGTTGCTGAAGACTTTGCTTTATTTTTACTTTCAAGACTTGTGCTTTTCCAAAACGAACTCCAAGGGCTTGGAACTGAGCTTGCCCCCTGAACTGAGCCCCAGGACCATTGGGCTCTACCTGATCTTCACTCGCCTGCCGCTGGACTGTGGTGTCCTTTCCCTCGCTAGAGCTGTGACCCTCGTGCCCCAGTCCCTCCCTGAGCCGTGACCAGGACTGCTTAGCCGCCCCCGCCTTGGGAAGAGCCTCGCTCGATCGGAGCCGCTCCCCCTACGCTGTGCTGGGCTGCCCCTGTCACCTCGCTCGCTGGAGGCTCGCTGTGCACCTTCACCCTCCCGCCGGAATCGGCGTTGTGAGCATCACCAAGCCTCGGACGGCCCGGACGTAATCTGCGTGCCCGGCTGCCCCGCTTTGTTCACCTGCCACCTGCAACACCCGCTCTTGTCGTGAGCCTGAAGATCAGACCCCCATCGTGAAGTGTGGGAGTCCCGGACGCCGCCTCGCTCTTCTGTCGAAGAGCCGCTGAAATCCCGCACCCGCCTTTGCGTCAAGAAACAAGGTACTGTACTTACGAACTCGACCGCGAGCTCGCATCGGATCCAGGGTCCGCAACGTTCTGATTTCCCTGTCATCTGCTGCGTGCTTCCCGGGCGCCGCCTCAGCACGAAGTGCGCTGAGGCCTACAGTTACCTTGTGCCCGCCTAAAGAACTTTCCGTAACAAAGAGAACTTTACCGTATTCCTAAGAATTGTGGCCCCATCAGTTTAATGTTACTGGGCCTTGTATTGAATCTGCTGAATCTACATAAAAGCTTACTTTTATATACTTCCTGATTGGTGTCCGTTTGTGGTGCATGCAGGGGGTTTACTGTATGTGTAATTGCATTTGCTTAACCGTGTACGCCTGAGACTTAGCCTAGACAGCTCGCGCCACGCACCTAGAGGGTGAGCAGGGGTTATTCTGGGGAGTCATCCTTCGCCCTGACAAGAAGTAAAGGGTCCCTGCTTGTTGTGGGTTCACACCTGCGTCAACCAGAGCCCCCTCATTTCTAACACCCCCCTTGCAAAACCAGGTGGTTTTGAGATAGGCAAATTTGAAGTCACCTCACAACGTTTTGGGCCCTTGCCTGTCGCGGGAACTTGGGCCTCCCAAACAAGTGAGGCATCATTTTTACCGGGAGACCCAGGGGAATGCTGGGAGGTGGGAAATTTGAGTGAGCCCGGTGATGCCAAAACTTTCCCACACAAAAATGTGTGAAAAAAGTGATTTTTTTCAGCTAAAATTGAGGTTTTCAGGGGATTCTGGGTAAGGAAACGTTGGGGGATCCATGCAAGCCATACCTCCCTGGAAGCCCCCGGGTGTCTAGTTTGCAGAAATGTATGGGTTTGGTAGGTTTCCCTAGATGGCCGCAGAGCACCGGGCCAAAAACCCAGGTGACCCCCCTTGCTAAACCAGGTGGTTTTGAGATAGGCAAATTTGAAGTCACCTCACTACGTTTTGGGCCCTTGCCTGTCACGGGAACTTGGGCCTCCCACACAAGTGAGGCAACGTTTTACCGGGAGACCCAGGGGAATGCTGGGAGGTGGGAAATTTGAGTGAGCCCGGTGATGCCACAACTTTCCCACACAAAAATGTGTGAAAAAAAGTGATTTTTTTCAGCTAAAATTGAGGTTTGCAGGGGATTCTGGGTAAGGAAACGTTGGGGGATCCACGCAAGCCATACCTCCCTGGAAGCCCCCGGGTGTCTAGTTTTCAGAAATGCATGGGTTTGGTAGGTTTCCCTCGATGGCCGCAGACCACCGGGCCAAAAACCCAGGTGACCCCCCTTGCAAAACATGGTGGTCTTGAGATAGGCAAATTTGAAGTCACCTCACTACGTTTTGGGCCCTTGCCTGTCGCGGGAACTTGGGCCTCCCACACAAGTGAGGCACCATTTTTACCGGGAGACCCAGGGGAACGCTGGGAGGTGGGAAATTTGAGTGAGCCCGGTGATGCCACAACTTTCCCACACAAAAAACTGTGAAAAAAGTGATTTTTTTCAGCTAAAATTGAGGTTTTCAGGGGATTCTGGGTAAGGAAACGTTGGGGGATCCATGCAAGCCATACCTCCCTGGAAGCCCCCGGGTGTCTAGTTTGCAGAAATGTATAGGTTTGGTAGGTTTCCCTAGATGGCCGCAGAGCACCAGTCCAAAAACCCAGGTGACCCCCATTGCAAAACCAGGTGGTTTTGAGATAGGCAATTTTGATGTCACCTCACTACGTTTTGGGCCCTTGCCTGTCGCGGGAACTTGGGCCTCCCACACAAGTGAGGCACCATTTTTACCGGGAGACCCAGGGGAACGCTGGGAGGTGGGAAATTTAAGTGAGCCCGGTGATGCCACAACTTTCCCACACAAAAATGTGTGAAAAAAGTGATTTTTCCAGCTAAAATTGAGGTTTGCAGGGGATTCTGGGTAAGGAAACGTTGGGGGATCCATGCAAGCCATACCTTCCTGGAAGCCCCCAGGTGTCTAGTTTTCAGAAATGTGTGGGTTTGGTAGGTTTCCCTTGATGGCGGCAGAGCACCAGGCCAAAAACCCAGGTGACCCCCCTTGCAAAACCAGGTGGTTTTGAGATAGGCAAATTTGAAGACACCTCACTACGTTTTGGGCCCTTGCCTGTCGCGGGAACTTGGGCCTCCCACACAAGTGAGGCACCATTTTTACCGGGCGACCCAGGGGAACGCTGGGAGGTGGGAAATTTGAGTGAGCCCAGTGATGCCACAACTTTCCCACACAAAAATGTGTCAAAAAAGTGATTTTTTCAGCTAAAATTGAGGTTTGCAGGGGATTCTGGGTAAGGAAACTTTGGGGGATCCACGCAAGCCATACCTCACTGGAAGCCCCCGGGTGTCTAGTTTTCAGAAATGCATGGGTTTGGTAGGTTTCCCTCGATGGCCGCAGAGCACCGGGCCAAAAACCCAGGTGACCCCCCTTGCAAAACCAGGTGGTTTTGAGATAGGCAATTTTGATGTCACCTCACTACGTTTTGGGCCCTTGCCTGTCGCGGGAACTTGGGCCTCCCACACAAGTGAGGCACCATTTTTACCGGGAGACCCAGGGGAACGCTGGGAGGTGGGAAATTTAAGTGAGCCCGGTGATGCCACAACTTTCCCACACAAAAATGTGTGAAAAAAGTGATTTTTTCAGCTAAAATTGAGGTTTGCAGGGGATTCTGGGTAAGGAAACGTTGGGGGATCCATGCAAGCCATACCTTCCTGGAAGCCCCCGGGTGTCTAGTTTTCAGAAATGTGTGGGTTTGGTAGGTTTCCCTTGATGGCGGCAGAGCACCGGGCCAAAAACCCAGGTGACCCCCCTTGCAAAACCAGGTGGTTTTGAGATAGGCAAATTTGAAGTCGCCTCACTACGTTTTGGGCCCTTGCCTGTCGCGGGAACTTGGGCCTCCCACACAAGTGAGGCACCATTTTTACCGGGAGACCCAGGGGAACGCTGGGAGGTGGGAAATTTAAGTGAGCCCGGTGATGCCACAACTTTCCCACACAAAAATGTGTGAAAAAAGTGATTTTTTCAGCTAAAATTGAGGTTTGCAGGGGATTCTGGGTAAGGAAACGTTGGGGGATCCATGCAAGCCATACCTTCCTGGAAGCCCCCGGGTGTCTAGTTTTCAGAAATGTGTGGGTTTGGTAGGTTTCCCTTGATGGCGGCAGAGCACCGGGCCAAAAACCCAGGTGACCCCCCTTGCAAAACCAGGTGGTTTTGAGATAGGCAAATTTGAAGACACCTCACTACGTTTTGGGCCCTTGCCTGTCGCGGGAACTTGGGCCTCCCACACAAGTGAGGCACCATTTTTACCGGGCGACCCAGGGGAATGCTGGGAGGTGGGAAATTTGAGTGAGCCCAGTGATACCACAACTTTCCCACACAAAAATGTGTCAAAAAAGTGATTTTTTCAGCTAAAATTGAGGTTTGCAGGGGATTCTGGGTAAGGAAACTTTCGGGGATCCACGCAAGCCATACCTCACTGGAAGCCCCCGGGTGTCTAGTTTTCAGAAATGCATGGGTTTGGTAGGTTTCCCTCGATGGCCGCAGAGCACCGGGCCAAAAACCCAGGTGACCCCCCTTGCAAAACCAGGTGGTTTTGAGATAGGCAATTTTGATGTCACCTCACTACGTTTTGGGCCCTTGCTTGTCGCGGGTACTTGGGCCTCCCACACAAGTGAGGCACCATTTTTACCAGGAGACCCAGGGGAACGCTGGGAGGTGGGAATTTTGAGTGAGCCCGGTGATGCCACAACTTTCCCACACAAAAATGTGTGAAAAATGTGATTTTTTCAGCTAAAATTGAGGTTTGCAGGGGATTCTGAGTAAGGAAACATTGGGGGATCCACGCAAGCCATATCTCCCTGGAAGACCCCGGGTGTCTAGTTTGCAGAAATGTATGGGTTTGGTAGGTTTCCCTAGATGGCCGCAGAGCACCGGGCCAAAAACCCAGGTGACCCCCCTTGCAAAACCAGGTGGTTTTGAGATAGGCAAATTTGAAGTCACCTCACCACGTTTTGGGCCCTTGCCTGTCGCGGGAACTTGGGCCTCCCACACAAGTGAGGCAACATTTTTACCGGGAGACCCAGGGGAACGCTGGGAGGTGGGAAATTTGAGTGAGCCCGGTGATGCCACAACTTTCCCACACAAAAATGTGTGAAAAAAAGTGATTTTTTTCAGCTAAAATTGAGGTTTGCAGGGGATTCTGGGTAAGGAAACGTAGGGGGATCCACGCAAGCCATACCTCCCTGGAAGCCCCCGGGTGTCTAGTTTTCAGAAATGCATGTGTTTGGTAGGTTTCCCTCGATGGCCGCAGAGCACTGGGCCAAAAACCCAGGTGACCCCCCTTGCAAAACCAGGTGGTCTTGAGATAGGCAAATGTGAAGTCGCCTCACTATGTTTTGGGCCCTTGCCTGTCGCGGGAACTTGGACCTCCCACACAAGTGAGGCACCATTTTTACCGGGAGACCCAGGGGAACGCTGGGAGGAGGGAAATTTGAGTGAGCTCAGTGATGCCACAACTTTCCCACACAAAAATGTGTGAAAAAAGTGATTTTTTCAGCTAAAATTGAGGTTTGCAGGGGATTCTGGGTAAGGAAACTTTGGGGGATCCACGCAAGCCATACCTCCCTGGAAGCCCCCGGGTGTCTAGTTTTCAGAAATGCATGGGTTTGGTAGGTTTCCCTCGATGGCCGCAGAGCACCGGGCCAAAAACCCAGGTGACCCCCCTTGCAAAACCAGGTGGTCTTGAGATAGGCAAATTTGAAGTCGCCTCACTATGTTTTGGGCCCTTGCCTGTCGCGGGAACTTGGACCTCCCACACAAGTGAGGCACCATTTTTACCGGGAGACCTAGGGGAACGCTGGGAGGAGGGAAATTTGAGTGAGCTCAGTGATGCCACAACTTTCCCACACAAAAATGTGTGAAAAAAGTGATTTTTTCAGCTAAAATTGAGGTTTGCAGGGGATTCTGGGTAAGGAAACTTTGGGGGATCCACGCAAGCCATACCTCCCTGGAAGCCCCCGGGTGTCTAGTTTTCAGAAATGTGTGGGTTTGGTAGGTTTCCCTTGATGGCGGCAGAGCACCGGGCCAAAAACCCAGGTGACCCCCCTTGCAAAACCAGGTGGTTTTGAGATAGGCAAATTTGAAGACACCTCACTACGTTTTGGGCCCTTGCCTGTCGCGGGAACTTGGGCCTCCCACACAAGTGAGGCACCATTTTTACCGGGCGACCCAGGGGAACGCTGGGAGGTGGGAAATTTGAGTGAACCCAGTGATACCACAACTTTCCCACACAAAAATGTGTCAAAAAAGTGATTTTTTCAGCTAAAATTGAGGTTTGCAGGGGATTCTGGGTAAGGAAACTTTGGGGGATCCACGCAAGCCATACCTCACTGGAAGCCCCCGGGTGTCTAGTTTTCAGAAATGCATGGGTTTGGTAGGTTTCCCTCGATGGCCGCAGAGCACCGGGCCAAAAACCCAGGTGACCCCCCTTGCAAAACCAGGTGGTTTTGAGACAGGCAATTTTGATGTCACCTCACTACGTTTTGGGCCCTTGCCTGTCGCGGGTACTTGGGCCTCCCACACAAGTGAGGCACCATTTTTACCAGGAGACCCAGGGGAACGCTGGGAGGTGGGAATTTTGAGTGAGCCCGGTGATGCCACAACTTTCCCACACAAAAATGTGTGAAAAATGTGATTTTTTCAGCTAAAATTGAGGTTTGCAGGGGATTCTGGGTAAGGAAACGTTGGGGGATCCACGCAAGCCATATCTCCCTGGAAGCCCCCGGGTGTCTAGTTTGCAGAAATGTATGGGTTTGGTAGGTTTCCCTAGATGGCCGCAGAGCACCGGGCCAAAAACCCATGTGACCCACCTTGCAAAACCAGGTGGTTTTGGGATAGGCAAATTTGAAGTCACCTCACTACGATTTGGGCCCTTGCCTGTCGCGGGAACTTGGGCCTCCCACACAAGTGAGGCAACATTTTTACCGGGAGACCCAGGGGAACGCTGGGAGGTGGAAAATTTGAGTGAGCCCGGAGATGCCACAACTTTCCCACACAAAAATGTGTGAAAAAAAGTGATTTTTTTCAGCTAAAATTGAGGTTTGCAGGGGATTCTGGGTAAGGAAACGTAGGGGGATCCACGCAAGCCATACCTCCCTGGAAGCCCCCGGGTGTCTAGTTTTCAGAAATGCATGGGTTTGGTAGGTTTCCCTCGATGGCCGCAGAGCACTGGGCCAAAAACCCAGGTGACCCCCCTTGCAAAACCAGGTGGTCTTGAGATAGGCAAATTTGAAGTCGCCTCACTTTGTTTTGGGCCCTTGCCTGTCGCGGGAACTTGGGCCTCCCACACAAGTGAGGCACCATTTTTACCGGGAGACCCAGGGGAACGCTGGGAGGTGGGAAATTTGAGTGAGCTCAGTGATGCCACAACTTTTCCACACAAAAATGTGTGAAAAAAGTGATTTTTTCAGCTAAAATTGAGGTTTGCAGGGGATTCTGGGTAAGGAAACTTTGGGGGATCCACGCAAGCCATACCTCACTGGAAGCCCCCGGGTGTCTAGTATTCAGAAATGTATGGGTTTGGTAGGTTTCCCTTGATGGCCGCCGAACACCAGGCCAAAAATCCAGGGGACCCCCCTTGCAAAACCAGGTGGTTTTGAGATAGGCAATTTTGATGTCACCTCACTACGTTTTGGGCCCTTGCCTGTCGCGGGTACTTGGGCCTCCCACACAAGTGAGGCACCATTTTTACCAGGAGACCCAGGGGAACGCTGGGAGGTGGGAATTTTGAGTGAGCCCGGTGATGCCACAACTTTCCCACACAAAAATGTGTGAAAAAAGTGATTTTTTCAGCTAAAATTGAGGTTTGCAGGGGATTCTCGGTAAGGAAACGTTGGGGGATCCACGCAAGCCATACCTCCCTGGAAGCCCCCGGGTGTCTAGTTTGCAGAAATGTATGGGTTTGGTAGGTTTCCCTAGATGGCCGCAGAGCACCGGGCCAAAAACCCAGGTGACCCCCCTTGCAAAACCAGGTGGTTTTGAGATAGGCAAATTTGAAGTCACCTCACTACGTTTTGGGCCCTTGCCTGTCGCGGGAACTTGGGCCTCCCACACAAGTGAGGCAACATTTTTACCGGGAGACCCAGGGGAACGCTGGGAGGTGGGAAATTTGAGTGAGCCCGGTGATGCCACAACTTTCCCACACAAAAATGTGTGAAAAACAGTGATTTTTTTCAGCTAAAATTGAGGTTTGCAGGGGATTCTGGGTAAGGAAACGTAGGGGGATCCACGCAAGCCATACCTCCCTGGAAGCCCCCGGGTGTCTAGTTTTCAGAAATGCATGGGTTTGGTAGGTTTCCCTCGATGGCCGCAGAGCACCGGGCCAAAAACCCAGGTGACCCCCCTTGCAAAACCAGGTGGTTTTGAGATAGGCAAATTTGAAGTCACCTCACTATGTTTTGGGCCCTTGCCTGTCGCGGGAACTTGGGCCTCCCACACAAATGAGGCATCATTTTTACCGGGAGACCCAGGGGAACGCTGGGAGGTGGGAAATTTGAGTGAGCCCGGTGATGCCACAACTTTCCCTCACAAAAATGTGTGAAAAAAAGTGATTTTTTTCAGCTAAAATTGAGGTTTGCAGGGGATTCTGGGTAAGGAAACGTTGGGGGATCCACGCAAGCCATACCTCCCTGGAAGCCCCCGGGTGTCTAGTTTTCAGAAATGCATGGGTTTGGTAGGTTTCCCTCGATGGCCACAGAGCACCGGGCCAAAAACCCAGGTGACCCCCCTTGCAAAACCAGGTGGTTTTGAGATAGGCAATTTTGATGTCACCTCACTACGTTTTGGGCCCTTGCCTGTCGCGGGTACTTGGGCCACCCACACAAGTGAGGCACCATTTTTACCAGGAGACCCAGGGGAATGCTGGGAGGTGGGAAATTTGAGTGAGCCCGGTGATGCCATAACTTTCCCACACAAAAATGTGTGAAAAAAGTGATTTTTTCAGCTAAAATTGAGGTTTGCAGGGGATTCTGGGTAAGGAAACTTTGGGGGATCCACGCAAGCCATACCTCACTGGAAGCCCCCGGGTGTCTAGTTTTCAGAAATGCATGGGTTTGGTAGGTTTCCCTCGATGGCCGCAGAGCACCGGGCCAAAAACCCAGGTGACCCCCCTTGCAAAACCAGGTGGTTTTGAGATAGGCAATTTTGATGTCACCTCACTAGGTTTTGGGCCCTTGCCTGTCGCGGGTACTTGGGCCTCCCACACAAGTGAGGCACCATTTTTACCAGGAGACCCAGGGGAACGCTGGGAGGTGGGAATTTTGAGTGAGCCCTGTGATGCCACAACTTTCCCACACAAAAATGTGTGAAAAATGTGATTTTTTCAGCTAAAATTGAGGTTTGCAGGGGATTCTGGGTAAGGAAACGTTGGGGGATCCACGCAAGCCATATCTCCCTGGAAGCCCCCGGGTGTCTAGTTTGCAGAAATGTATGGGTTTGGTAGGTTTCCCTAGATGGCCGCAGAGCACCGGGCCAAAAACCCAGGTGACCCACCTTGCAAAACCAGGTGGTTTTGGGATAGGCAAATTTGAAGTCACCTCACTACGTTTTGGGCCCTTGCCTGTCGCGGGAACTTGGGCCTCCCACACAAGTGAGGCAACATTTTTACCAGGAGACCCAGGGGAACGCTGGGAGGTGGGAAATTTGAGTGAGCCCGGTGATGCCACAACTTTCCCACACAAAAATGTGTGAAAAAAAGTGATTTTTTTCAGCTAAAATTGAGGTTTGCAGGGGATTCTGGTTAAGGAAACGTAGGGGGATCCACGCAAGCCATACCTCCCTGGAAGCCCCCGGGTGTCTAGTTTTCAGAAATGCATGGGTTTGGTAGGTTTCCCTCGATGGCCGCAGAGCACTGGGCCAAAAACCCAGGTGACCCCCCTTGCAAAACCAGGTGGTCTTGAGATAGGCAAATTTGAAGTCGCCTCACTTTGTTTTGGGCCCTTGCCTGTCGCGGGAACTTGGGCCTCCCACACAAGTGAGGCACCATTTTTACCGGGAGACCCAGGGGAACGCTGGGAGGTGGGAAATTTGAGTGAGCTCAGTGATGCCACAACTTTCCCACACAAAAATGTGTGAAAAAAGTGATTTTTTCTGCTAAAATTGAGGTTTGCAGGGGATTCTGGGTAAGGAAACTTTGGGGAATCCACGCAAGCCATACCTCACTGGAAGCCCCCGGGTGTCTAGTTTTCAGAAATGTATGGGTTTGGTAGGTTTCCCTTGATGGCCGCCGAACACCAGGCCAAAAATCCAGGGGACCCCCCTTGCAAAACCAGGTGGTTTTGAGATAGGCAATTTTGATGTCACCTCACTACGTTTTGGGCCCTTGCCTGTCGCGGGTACTTGGGCCTCCCACACAAGTGAGGCACCATTTTTACCAGGAGACCCAGGGGAACGCTGGGAGGTGGGAATTTTGAGTGAGCCCGGTGATGCCACAACTTTCCCACACAAAAATGTGTGAAAAAAGTGATTTTTTCAGCAAAAATTGAGGTTTGCAGGGGATTCTCGGTAAGGAAACGTTGGGGGATCCACGCAAGCCATACCTCCCTGGAAGCCCCCGGGTGTCTAGTTTGCAGAAATGTATGGGTTTGGTAGGTTTCCCTAGATGGCCGCAGAGCACCGGGCCAAAAACCCAGGTGACCCCCCTTGCAAAACCAGGTGGTTTTGAGATAGGCAAATTTGAAGTCACCTCACTACGTTTTGGGCCCTTGCCTGTCGCGGGAACTTGGGCCTCCCACACAAGTGAGGCAACATTTTTACCGGGAGACCCAGGGGAACGCTGGGAGGTGGGAAATTTGAGTGAGCCCGGTGATGCCACAACTTTCCCACACAAAAATGTGTGAAAAAAAGTGATTTTTTTCAGCTAAAATTGAGGTTTGCAGGGGATTCTGGGTAAGGAAACGTAGGGGGATCCACGCAAGCCATACCTCCCTGGAAGCCCCCGGGTGTCTAGTTTTCAGAAATGCATGGGTTTGGTAGGTTTCCCTCGATGGCCGCAGAGCACTGGGCCAAAATCCCAGGTGACCCCCCTTGCAAAACCAGGTGGTCTTGAGATAGGCAAATTTGAAGTCGCCTCACTATGTTTTGGGCCCTTGCCTGTCGCGGGAACTTGGACCTCCCACACAAGTGAGGCACCATTTTTACCGGGAGACCCAGGGGAACGCTGGGAGGTGGGAAATTTGAGTGAGCTCAGTGATGCCACAACTTTCCCACACAAAAATGTGTGAAAAAAGTGATTTTTTCAGCTAAAATTGAGGTTTGCAGGGGATTCTGGGTAAGGAAACTTTGGGGGATCCACGCAAGCCATACCTCCCTGGAAGCCCCAGGGTGTCTAGTTTTCAGAAATGCATGGGTTTGGTAGGTTTCCCTCGATGGCCGCAGAGCACCGGGCCAAAAACCCAGGTGACCCCCCTTGCAAAACCAGGTGGTTTTGAGATAGGCAATTTTGATGTCACCTCACTACGTTTTGGGCCCTTGCCTGTCGAGGGTACTTGGGCCTCCCACACAAGTGAGGCACCATTTTTACCAGGAGACCCAGGGGAACGCTGGGAGGTGGGAATTTTGAGTGAGCCCGGTGATGCCACAACTTTCCCACACAAAAATGTGTGAAAAAAGTGATTTTTTCAGCTAAAATTGAGGTTTGCAGGGGATTCTGGGTAAGGAAACGTTGGGGGATCCACGCAAGCCATACCTCCCTGGAAGCCCCCGGGTGTCTAGTTTGGCGAAATGTATGGGTTTGGTAGGTTTCCCTAGATGGCCGCAGAGCACCGGGCCAAAAACCCAGGTGACCCCCCTTGCAAATCCAGGTGGTTTTGAGATAGGCAAATTTGAAGTCACCTCACTATGTTTTGGGCCCTTGCCTGTCGCGGGAACTTGGGCCTCCCACACAAGTGAGGCAACATTTTTACCGGGAGACCCAGGGGAATGCTGGGAGGTGGGAAATTTGAGTGAGCCCGGTGATGCCATAACTTTCCCACACAAAAATGTGTGAAAAAAGTGATTTTTTCAGCTAAAATTGAGGTTTGCAGGGGATTCTGGGTAAGGAAACTTTGGGGGATCCACGCAAGCCATACCACACTGGAAGCCCCCGGGTGTTTAGTTTTCAGAAATGCATGGGTTTGGTAGGTTTCCCTCGATGGCCGCAGAGCACCGGGCCAAAAACCCAGGTGACCCCCCTTGCAAAACCAGGTGGTTTTGAGATAGGCAATTTTGATGTCACCTCACTACATTTTGGGCCCTTGCCTGTCGCGGGTACTTTGGCCTCCCACACAAGTGAGGCACCATTTTTACCAGGAGACCCAGGGGAATGCTGGGAGGTGGGAATTTTGAGTGAGCCCGGTGATGCCACAACTTTCCCACACAAAAATGTGTGAAAAATGTGATTTTTTCAGCTAAAATTGAGGTTTGCAGGGGATTCTGGGTAAGGAAACGTTGGGGGATCCACGCAAGCCATATCTCCCTGGAAGCCCCCGGGTGTCTAGTTTGCAGAAATGTATGGGTTTGGTAGGTTTCCCTAGATGGCCGCAGAGCACCGGGCCAAAAACCCAGGTGACCCACCTTGCAAAACCAGGTGGTTTTGAGATAGGCAAATTTGAAGTCACCTCACTACGTTTTGGGCCCTTGCCTGTCGCGGGAACTTGGGCCTCCCACACAAGTGAGGCAACATTTTTACCGGGAGACCCAGGGGAACGCTGGGAGGTGGGAAATTTGAGTGAGCCCAGTGATGCCACAACTTTCCCACACAAAAATGTGTGAAAAAAAGTGATTTTTTTCAGCTAAAATTGAGGTTTGCAGGGGATTCTGGGTAAGGAAACGTTGGGGGATCCACGCAAGCCATACCTCCCTGGAAGCCCCCGGGTGTCTAGTTTTCAGAAATGCATGGGTTTGGTAGGTTTCCCTCGATGGCCGCAGAGCACCGGGCCAAAAACCCAGGTGACCCCCCTTGCAAAACCAGGTGGTTTTGAGATAGGCAATTTTGATGTCACCTCACTACGTTTTGGGCCCTTGCCTGTCGCGGGTACTTGGGCCTCCCACACAAGTGAGGCACCATTTTTACCAGGAGACCCAGGGGAACGCTGGGAGGTGGGAATTTTGAGTGAGCCCGGTGATGCCACAACTTTCCCACACAAAAATGTATGAAAAAAGTGATTTTTTCAGCTAAAATTGAGGTTTGCAGGGGATTCTGGGTAAGGAAACGTTGGGGGATCCACGCAAGCCATACCTCCCTGGAAGCCCCCGGGTGTCTAGTTTGCCGAAATGTATGGGTTTGGTAGGTTTCCCTAGATGGCCGCAGAGCACCGGGCCAAAAACCCAGGTGACCCCCCTTGCAAATCCAGGTGGTTTTGAGATAGGCAAATTTGAAGTCACCTCACTATGTTTTGGGCCCTTGCCTGTCGCGGGAACTTGGGCCTCCCACACAAGTGAGGCAACATTTTTACCGGGAGACCCAGGGGAACGCTGGGAGGTGGGAAATTTGAGTGAGCCCGGTGATGCCACAACTTTCCCACACAAAAATGTGTGAAAAAAAGTGATTTTTTTCAGCTAAAATTGAGGTTTGCAGGGGATTCTGGGTAAGGAAACGTTGGGGGATCCACGCAAGCCATACCTCCCTGGAAGCCCCCGGGTGTCTAGTTTTCAGAAATGCATGGGTTTGGTAGGTTTCCCTCGATGGCCGCAGAGCACCGGGCCAAAAACCCAGGTGACCCCCCTTGCAAAACCAGGTGGTTTTGAGATAGGCAATTTTGATGTCACCTCACTACGTTTTGGGCCCTTGCCTGTCGCGGGTACTTGGGCCTCCCACACAAGTGAGGCACCATTTTTACCAGGAGACCCAGGGGAATGCTGGGAGGTGGGAAATTTGAGTGAGCCCGGTGATGCCATAACTTTCCCACACAAAAATGTGTGAAAAAAGTGATTTTTTCAGCTAAAATTGAGGTTTGCAGGGGATTCTGGGTAAGGAAACTTTGGGGGATCCACGCAAGCCATACCTCACTGGAAGCCCCCGGGTGTCTAGTTTTCAGAAATGCATGGGTTTGGTAGGTTTCCCTCGATGGCCGCAGAGCACCGGGCCAAAAACCCAGGTGACCCCCCTTGCAAAACCAGGTGGTTTTGAGATAGGCAATTTTGATGTCACCTCACTACATTTTGGGCCCTTGCCTGTCGCGGGTACTTTGGCCTCCCACACAAGTGAGGCACCATTTTTACCAGGAGACCCAGGGGAACGCTGGGAGGTGGGAATTTTGAGTGAGCCCGGTGATGCCACAACTTTCCCACACAAAAATGTGTGAAAAATGTGATTTTTTCAGCTAAAATTGAGGTTTGCAGGGGATTCTGGGTAAGGAAACGTTGGGGGATCCACGCAAGCCATATCTCCCTGGAAGCCCCCGGGTGTCTAGTTTGCAGAAATGTATGGGTTTGGTAGGTTTCCCTAGATGGCCGCAGAGCACCGGGCCAAAAACCCAGGTGACCCACCTTGCAAAACCAGGTGGTTTTGAGATAGGCAAATTTGAAGTCACCTCACTACGTTTTGGGCCCTTGCCTGTCGCGGGAACTTGGGCCTCCCACACAAGTGAGGCAACATTTTTACCGGGAGACCCAGGGGAACGCTGGGAGGTGGGAAATTTGAGTGAGCCCGGTGATGCCACAACTTTCCCACACAAAAATGTGTGAAAAAAAGTGATTTTTTTCAGCTAAAACTGAGGTTTGCAGGGGATTCTGGGTAAGGAAACGTAGGGGGATCCACGCAAGCCATACCTCCCTGGAATCCCCCGGGTGTCTAGTTTTCAGAAATGCATGGGTTTGGTAGGTTTCCCTCGATGGCCGCAGAGCACTGGGCCAAAAACCCAGGTGACCCCCCTTGCAAAACCAGGTGGTCTTGAGATAGGCAAATTTGAAGTCGCCTCACTTTGTTTTGGGCCCTTGCCTGTCGCGGGAACTTGGGCCTCCCACACAAGTGAGGCACCATTTTTACCCGGAGACACAGGGGAACGCTGGGAGGTGGGAAATTTGAGTGAGCTCAGTGATGCCACAACTTTCCCACACAAAAATGTGTGAAAAAAGTGATTTTTTCAGCTAAAATTGAGGTTTGCAGGGGATTCTGGGTAAGGAAACTTTGGGGGATCCACGCAAGCCATACCTCACTGGAAGCCCCCGGGTGTCTAGTTTTCAGAAATGTATGGGTTTGGTAGGTTTCCCTTGATGGCCGCCGAACACCAGGCCAAAAATCCAGGGGACCCCCCTTGCAAAACCAGGTGGTTTTGAGATAGGCAATTTTGATGTCACCTCACTACGTTTTGGGCCCTTGCCTGTCGCGGGTACTTGGGCCTCCCACACAAGTGAGGCACCATTTTTACCAGGAGACCCAGGGAAACGCTGGGAGGTGGGAATTTTGAGTGAGCCCAGTGATGCCACAACTTTCCCACACAAAAATGTGTGAAAAAAGTGATTTTTTCAGCTAAAATTGAGGTTTGCAGGGGATTCTCGGTAAGGAAACGTTGGGGGATCCACGCAAGCCATACCTCCCTGGAAGCCCCCGGGTGTCTAGTTTGCAGAAATGTATGGGTTTGGTAGGTTTCCCTAGATAGCCGCAGAGCACCGGGCCAAAAACCCAGGTGACCCCCCTTGCAAAACCAGGTGGTTTTGAGATAGGCAAATTTGAAGTCACCTCACTACGTTTTGGGCCCTTGCCTGTCGCGGGAACTTGGGCCTCCCACACAAGTGAGGCAACATTTTTACCGGGAGACCCAGGGGAACGCTGGGAGGTGGGAAATTTGAGTGAACCCGGTGATGCCACAACTTTCCCACACAAAAATGTGTGAAAAAAAGTGATTTTTTTCAGCTAAAATTGAGGTTTGCAGGGGATTCTGGGTAAGGAAACGTTGGGGGATCCACGCAAGCCATACCTCCCTGGAAGCCCCCGGGTGTCTAGTTTTCAGAAATGCATGGGTTTGGTAGGTTTCCCTCGATGGCCGCAGAGCACCGGGCCAAAAACCCAGGTGACCCCCCTTGCAAAACCAGGTGGTTTTGAGATAGGCAATTTTGATGTCACCTCACTACGTTTTGGGCCCTTGCCTGTCGCGGGTACTTGGGCCTCCCACACAAGTGAGGCACCATTTTTACCAGGAGACCCAGGGGAATGCTGGGAGGTGGGAAATTTGAGTGAGCCCGGTGATGCCATAACTTTCCCACACAAAAATGTGTGAAAAAAGTGATTTTTTCAGCTAAAATTGAGGTTTGCAGGGGATTCTGGGTAAGGAAACTTTGGGGATCCACGCAAGCCATACCTCACTGGAAGCCCCCGGGTGTCTAGTTTTCAGAAATGCATGGGTTTGGTAGGTTTCCCTCGATGGCCGCAGAGCACCGGGCCAAAAACCCAGGTGACCCCCCTTGCAAAACCAGGTGGTTTTGAGATAGGCAATTTTGATGTCACCTCACTACATTTTGGGCCCTTGCCTGTCGCGGGTACTTTGGCCTCCCACACAAGTGAGGCACCATTTTTACCAGGAGACCCAGGGGAACGCTGGGAGGTGGGAATTTTGAGTGAGCCCGGTGATGCCACAACTTTCCCACACAAAAATGTGTGAAAAATGTGATTTTTTCAGCTAAAATTGAGGTTTGCAGGGGATTCTGGGTAAGGAAACGTTGGGGGATCCACGCAAGCCATATCTCCCTGGAAGCCCCCGGGTGTCTAGTTTGCAGAAATGTATGGGTTTGGTAGGTTTCCCTAGATGGCCGCAGAGCACCGGGCCAAAAACCCAGGTGACCCACCTTGCAAAACCAGGTGGTTTTGAGATAGGCAAATTTGAAGTCACCTCACTACGTTTTGGGCCCTTGCCTGTCGCGGGAACTTGGGCCTCCCACACAAGTGAGGCAACATTTTTACCGGGAGACCCAGGGGAACGCTGGGAGGTGGGAAATTTGAGTGAGCCCGGTGATGCCACAACTTTCCCACACAAAAATGTGTGAAAAAAAGTGATTTTTTTCAGCTAAAATTGAGGTTTGCAGGGGATTCTGGGTAAGGAAACGTAGGGGGATCCACGCAAGCCATACCTCCCTGGAATCCCCCGGGTGTCTAGTTTTCAGAAATACATGGGTTTGGTAGGTTTCCCTTGATGGCCGCAGAGCACTGGGCCAAAAACCCAGGTGACCCCCCTTGCAAAACCAGGTGGTCTTGAGATAGGCAAATTTGAAGTCGCCTCACTTTGTTTTGGGCCCTTGCCTGTCGCGGGAACTTGGGCCTCCCACACAAGTGAGGCACCATTTTTACCGGGAGACACAGGGGAACGCTGGGAGGTGGGAAATTTGAGTGAGCTCAGTGATGCCACAACTTTCCCACACAAAAATGTGTGAAAAAAGTGATTTTTTCAGCTAAAATTGAGGTTTGCAGGGGATTCTGGGTAAGGAAACTTTGGGGGATCCACGCAAGCCATACCTCACTGGAAGCCCCCGGGTGTCTAGTTTTCAGAAATGTATGGGTTTGGTAGGTTTCCCTTGATGGCCGCAGAACACCAGGCCAAAAATCCAGGGGACCCCCCTTGCAAAACCAGGTGGTTTTGAGATAGGCAATTTTGATGTCACCTCACTACGTTTTGGGCCCTTGCCTGTTGCGGGTACTTGGGCCTCCCACACAAGTGAGGCACCATTTTTACCAGGAGACCCAGGGGAACGCTGGGAGGTGGGAATTTTGAGTGAGCCCAGTGATGCCACAACTTTCCCACACAAAAATGTGTGAAAAAAGTGATTTTGTCAGCTAAAATTGAGGTTTGCAGGGGATTCTCGGTAAGGAAACGTTGGGGGATCCACGCAAGCCATACCTCCCTGGAAGCCCCCGGGTGTCTAGTTTGCAGAAATGTATGGGTTTGGTAGGTTTCCCTAGATAGCCGCAGAGCACCGGGCCAAAAACCCAGGTGACCCCCCTTGCAAAACCAGGTGGTTTTGAGATAGGCAAATTTGAAGTCACCTCACTACGTTTTGGGCCCTTGCCTGTCGCGGGAACTTGGGCCTCCCACACAAGTGAGGCAACATTTTTACCGGGAGACCCAGGGGAACGCTGGGAGGTGGGAAATTTGAGTGAGCCCGGTGATGCCACAACTTTCCCACACAAAAATGTGTGAAAAAAAGTGTTTTTTTTCAGCTAAAATTGAGGTTTGCAGGGGATTCTGGGTAAGGAAACGTAGGAGGATCCACGCAAGCCATACCTCCCTGGAAGCCCCCGGGTGTCTAGTTTTCAGAAATGCATGGGTTTGGTAGGTTTCTCTCGATGGCCGCAGAGCACTGGGCCAAAAACCCAGGTGACCCCCCTTGCAAAACCAGGTGGTCTTGAGATAGGCAAATTTGAAGTCGCCTCACTATGTTTTGGGCCCTTGCCTGTCGCGGGAACTTGGGCCTCCCACACAAGTGAGGCACCATTTTTACCGGGAGATCCAGGGGAACGCTGGGAGGTGGGAAATTTGAGTGAGCTCAGTGATGCCACAACTTTCCCACACAAAAATGTGTGAAAAAAGTGATTTTTTCAGCTAAAATTGAGGTTTGCAGGGGATTCTGGGTAAGGAAACTTTGGGGGATCCACGCAAGCCATACCTCACTGGAAGCCCCCGGGTGTCTAGTTTTCAGAAATGTATGGGTTTGGTAGGTTTCCCTAGATGGCCGCAGAGCACCGGGCCAAAAACCCAGGTGACCCCCCTTGCAAAACCAGGTGGTTTTGAGATAGGCAAATTTGAAGTCACCTCACTACGTTTTGGGCCCTTGCCTGTCGCGGGAACTTGGGCCTCCCACACAAGTGAGGCAACATTTTTACCGGGAGACCCAGGGGAACGCTGGGAGGTGGGAAATTTGAGTGAGCCCGGTGATGCCACAACTTTCCCACACAAAAATGTGTGAAAAAAGTGATTTTTTCAGCTAAAATTGAGGTTTGCAGGGGATTCTGGGTAAGGAAACGTTGGGGGATCCACGCAAGCCATACCTCCCTGGAAGCCCCTGGGTGTCTAGTTTGCAGAACTGTATGGGTTTGGTAGGTTTCCCTAGATGGCCGCAGAGCACCGGGCCAAAAACCCAGGTGACCCCCCTTGTAAAACCAGGTGGTTTTGAGATAGGCAAATTTGAAGTCACCTCACTACGTTTTGGGCCCTTGCCTGTCGCGGGAACTTGGGCCTCCCACACAAGTGAGGCAACATTTTTACCGGGAGACCCAGGGGAACGCTGGGAGGTGGGAAATTTGAGTGAGCCCGGTGATGCCACAACTTTCCCACACAAAAATGTGTGAAAAAAAGTGATTTTTTTCAGCTAAAATTGAGGTTTGCAGGGGATTCTGGGTAAGGAAACTTTGGGGGATCCTCGCAAGCCATACCTCCCTGGAAGCCCCCGGGTGTCTAGTTTTCAGAAATGCATGGGTTTGGTAGGTTTCCCTAGATGGCCGCAGAGCACCGGGCCAAAAACCCAGGTGACCCCCCTTGCAAAACTAGGTGGTTTTGAGATAGGCAAATTTGAAGTCACCTCACAAAGTTTTGGGCCCTTGCCTGTCGCGGGAACTTGGGCCTCCCACACAAGTGAGGCACCATTTTTACCGGGAGACCCAGGGGAACGCTGGGAGGTGGGAAATTTGAGTGAGCCCAGTGATGCCACAACTTTCCCACACAAAAATGTGTGAAAAAAGTGATTTTTTTCAGCTAAAATTGAGGTTTTCAGGGGATTCTGGGTAAGGAAACGTTGGGGGATCCATGCAAGCCATACCTCCCTGGAAGCCCCCGGGTGTCTAGTTTGCAGAAATGTATGGGTTTGGTAGGTTTCCCTAGATGGCCGCAGAGCACCGGGCCAAAAACAACAGGTGACCCCCCTTGCCAAACCAGGTGGTTTTGAGATAGGCAAATTTGAAGTCACCTCACTACGTTTTGGGCCCTTGCCTGTCGCGGGAACTTGGGCCTCCCACACAAGTGAGGCAACATTTTTACCGGGAGACCCAGGGGATTGCTGGGAGGTGGGAAATTTGAGTGAGCCCGGTGATGCCACAACTTTCCCACACAAAAATGTGTGAAAAAAAGTGATTTTTTTCAGCTAAAATTGAGGTTTGCAGGGGATTCTGGGTAAGGAAATGTTGGGGGATCCACGCAAGCCATACCTCCCTGGAAGCCCCCGGGTGTCTAGTTTTCAGAAATGCATGGGTTTGGTAGGTTTCCCTCGATGGCCGCAGAGCACCGGGCCAAAAACCCAGGTGACCCCCCTTGCAAAACCAGGTGGTTTTGAGATAGGCAATTTTGATGTCACCTCACTACGTTTTGGGCCCTTGCCTGTCGCGGGTACTTGGGCCTCCCACACAAGTGAGGCACCATTTTTACCAGGAGACCCAGGGGAACGCTGGGAGGTGGGAATTTTGAGTGAGCCCGGTGATGCCACAACTTTCCCACACAATAATGTGTGAAAAAAGTGATTTTTTCAGCTAAAATTGAGGTTTGCAGGGGATTCTGGGTAAGGAAACGTTGGGTGAAACACGCAAGCCATACCTCCCTGGAAGCCCCCGGGTGTCTAGTTTGCAGAAATGTATGGGATTGGTAGGTTTCCCTAGATGGCCGCAGAGCACCGGGCCAAAAACCCAGGTTACCCCCCTTGCAAAACCAGGTGGTTTTGAGATAGGCAAATTTGAAGTCACCTCACTACGTTTTGGGCCCTTGCCTGTCGCGGGAACTTGGGTCTCCCACACAAGTGAGGCACCATTTTTACCGGGAGACCCAGGGGAATGCTGGGAGGTGGGAAATTTGAGTGAGCCCAGTGATGCCACAACTTTCCCACACAAAAATGTGTGAAAAAAGTGATTTTTTCAGCTAAAATTGAGATTTGCAGGGGATTCTGGGTAAGGAAACTTTGGGGGATCCTCGCAAGCCATACCTCCCTGGAAGCCCCCGGGTGTCTAGTTTTCAGAAATGCATGGGTTTGGTAGGTTTCCCTAGATGGCCGCAGAGCACCGGGCCAAAAACCCAGGTGACCCCCCTTGCAAAACCAGGTGGTTTTGAGATAGGCAAATTTGAAGTCACCTCACAACGTTTTGGGCCCTTGCCTGTCGCGGGAACTTGGGCCTCCCACACAAGTGAGGCACCATTTTTACCGGGAGACCCAGGGGAACGCTGGGAGGTGGGAAATTTGAGTGAGCCCGGTGATGCCACAACTTTCCCACACAAAAATGTGTGAAAAAAGTCATTTTTTCAACTAAAATTGAGGTTTGCAGGGGATTCTGGGTAAGGAAATGTTGGGGGATCCATGCAAGCCATACCTCCCTGGAAGCCCCCAGGTGTCTAGTTTTCAGAAATGCATGGGTTTGGTAGGTTTCCCTAGATCGCCGCAGAGCACCGGGCCAAAAACCCAGGTGACCCCCATTGCAAAACCAGGTGGTTTTGAGATAGGCAAATTTGAAGACACCTCACTACGTTTTGGGCCCTTGCCTGTCGCGGGAACTTGGGCCTCCCACACAAGTGAGGCAACATTTTTACCGGGAGACACAGGGGAACGCTGGGAGGTGGGAAATTTGAGTGAGCCCAGTGATGCCACAACTTTCTCACACAAAAATGTGTCAAAAAAGTGATTTTTGTCAGCTAAAATTGAGGTTTGCAGGGGATTCTGGGTAAGGAAACTTTGGGGGATCCACGCAATCCATACCTCACTGGAAGCCCCCGGGTGTCTAGTTTTCAGAAATGTATGGGTTTGGTAGGTTTCCCTAGATGGCCGCCGAACACTGGGCCAAAAATCCAGGTGACCCCCCTTGCAAAACCAGGTGGTTTTGAGATAGGCAATTTTGATGTCACCTCACTACGTTTTGGGCCCTTGCCTGTCGTGGGTACTTGGGCCTCCCACACAAGTGAGGCACCATTTTTACCAGGAGACCCAGGGGAACGCTGGGAGGTGGGAAATTTGAGTGAGCCCAGTGATGCCACAACTTTCCCACACAAAAATGTGTGAAAAAAGTGATTTTTTTCAGCTACAATTGAGGTTTGCAGGGCATTCTGGGTAAGGAAACTTTGGGGGATCCACGCAAGCCATACCTCCCTGGAAGCCTCCGGGTGTGTAGTTTTCAGAAATGTATGGGTTTGGTAGGTTTCCCTAGATGGCCGCAGAGCACCGTGCCAAAAACCCAGGTGACCCCCCTTGCAAAACCAGGTGGTTTTGAGATAGGCAATTTTGATGTCACCTCACTACGTTTTGGGCCCTTGCCTGTCGCGGGTACTTGGGCCTCCCACACAAGTGAGGCACCATTTTTACCGGGAGACCCAGGGGAACGCTGAGAGGTGGGAAATTTGAGTGAGCCCGGTGATACCCCAACTTTCCCACACAAAAATGTGTGAAAAAAGTGATTTTTTTCAGCTACAATTGAGGTTTGCAGGGCATTCTGGGTAAGGAAACTTTGGGGGATCCACGCAAGCCATACCTCCCTGGAAGCCTCCGGGTGTGTAGTTTTCAGAAATGTATGGGTTTGGTAGGTTTCCCTAGATGGCCGCAGAGCACCGTGCCAAAAACCCAGGTGACCCCCCTTGCAAAACCAGGTGGTTTTGAGATAGGCAATTTTGATGTCACCTCACTACGTTTTGGGCCCTTGCCTGTCGCGGGTACTTGGGCCTCCCACACAAGTGCGGCACCATTTTTACCGGGAGACCCAGGGGAACGCTGGGAGGTGGGAAATTTGAGTGAGCCCAGTGATGCCACAACTTTCCCACTCAAAAATGTGTGAAAAAAGTGATTTTTTCAGCTAAAATTGAGGTTTGCAGGGGATTCTGGGTAAGGAAACGTTGGGGGATCCACGCAAGCCATACCTCCCTGGAAGCCCCGGGTGTCTAGTTTTCAGAAATGCATGGGTTTGGTAGGTTTCCCTCGATGGCCGCAGAGCACCGGGCCAAAAACCCAGGTGACCCACTGTTAGACCTGGCACCTTGGCGTGAGTCTCCCTTCCTCTTTTTGTCGCTGTGCCTCATGTGTTTTTATGGTGTTGGCCGCTCAGCGCGCTGTGCCACTGCCAACCAGTGTCGCGGTGCGAGTGCTCCCTATGTAAACTGTATATGTTGGTTGGATTCCATGATTGGATTGTTTGATTTACTGTCAGACCCCAGTAAAGTGCGCCAGGAGCGCCAGGGCATGTAAAGGCAAACACCGCTGGTGGGCTTGCAGCACGGGTTGTGCCACCCACAGAAGCGGCCGGTAAAATATGTCTAAGGTCTGCCATCACAGAACCTGCGTGCAGTCTGGTACTGACATGCTGACTGGCAAGTGCCCACACTTGCCGGTCCCTAAAACCTTCCCTTAACTTCATGTTAGTCACCCCTCTGGTAGGCTCACGGGCAGGGTGCGTTGCAAGCATAAGGTAGGACAAGCCTGGATGCGTGGCATGTCCTGGTAGTGAATGACTGCCATTTTGTTGTTCACTACTGTAAGGCTACCCTGTTCTCATAGGCCAGTATGGGCGGCTTGGATTGTTACACCCTTTGATCCTAACCGACCCAGAGAACATGGTAGAAGGTCAAGTTTAGTATGCCTGAACTCGGAATAATAAGGTACATCTTTTCGCAAGGTTTATTTTAATATTCCGGGTTTGCAAATGCCGCTTTTAGAAAGCTGGCCTTTGCTTGCCTAAACATTTCAGCCCGCCTCTGCGTGATGTGTATCTGATGTCTGGCTGGTGTGAGTGACAGGGCTGGGGGAACCCATATGGGCAGGGCTAGGTAGCCTGGTGGTGAATAGGACGATCGACAGGTAGATGGGTGGGAGGAGTACTCCTAGGCTCTGAATAGGACAGTGCTCTGCCACCTCAATGCCGGCTCCGCCCTCTGTGGAGCGTCTGAGGACTCTGCCCTGCACTCTGGAAGAAGAAGCCGGCATCGCGTAAACAAAGTGCTCAGAAACCGGACTGGACTAGGCAAGGGCCCCCCTGGCCTGGGAGAACAAAAGATTTGCTGTATAAATGTAGGAGCCCTGCTCCTAAGAAACTAGATCTGCTTTTGACCAAGAAGAATCTCTGCCTGAGGAGGAGGCACCGGGAAAGCTGTAGGAGGAAGACTGTCCCTATCCTGGGGGTTGGCCTGCAGTGGTGACCTTGCTGCCAAAGGGGAGAAGAGAAACTGTTGCTGAAGACTTTGCTTTATTTTTACTTTCAAGACTTGTGCTTTTCCAAAACGAACTCCAAGGGCTTGGAACTGAGCTTGCCCCCTGAACTGAGCCCCAGGACCATTGGGCTCTACCTGATCTTCACTCGCCTGCCGCTGGACTGTGGTGTCCTTTCCCTCGCTAGAGCTGTGACCCTCGTGCCCCAGTTCCTCCCTGAGCCGTGACCAGGACTGCTTAGCCGCCCCCGCCTTGGGAAGAGCCTCGCTCGATCGGAGCCGCTCCCCCTACGCTGTGCTGGGCTGCCCCTGTCACCTCGCTCGCTGGAGGCTCGCTGTGCACCTTCACCCTCCCGCCGGAATCGGCGTTGTGAGCATCACCAAGCCTCGGACGGCCCGGACGTAATCTGCGTGCCCGGCTGCCCCGCTTTGTTCACCTGCCACCTGCAACACCCGCTCTTGTCGTGAGCCTGAAGATCAGACCCCCATCGTGAAGTGTGGGAGCCCCGGACGCCGCCTCGCTCTTCTGTCGAAGAGCCGCTGAAATCCCGCACCCGCCTTTGCGTCAAGAAACAAGGTACTGTACTTACGAACTCGACCGCGAGCTCGCATCGGATCCAGGGTCCGCAACGTTCTGATTTCCCTGTCATCTGCTGCGTGCTTCCCGGGCGCCGCCTCAGCACGAAGTGCTCTGAGGCCTACAGTTACCTTGTGCCCGCCAAAAGAACTTTCCGTAACAAAGAGAACTTTACCGTATTCCTAAGAATTGTGGCCCCATCAGTTTAACGTTACTGGGCCTTGTATTGAATCTGCTGAATCTACATAAAAGCTTACTTTTATATACTTCCTGATTGGTGTCCGTTTGTGGTGCATGCAGGGGGTTTACTGTATGTGTAATTGCATTTGCTTAACCGTGTACGCCTGAGACTTAGCCTAGACAGCTCGCGCCACGCACCTAGAGGGTGAGCAGGGGTTATTCTGGGGAGTCATCCTTCGCCCTGACAAGAAGTAAAGGGTCCCTGCTTGTTGTGGGTTCACACCTGCGTCAACCAGAGCCCCCTCATTTCTAACACCCCCCTTGCAAAACCAGGTGGTTTTGAGATAGGCAAATTTGAAGTCACCTCACAACGTTTTGGGCCCTTGCCTGTCGCGGGAACTTGGGCCTCCCAAACAAGTGAGGCACCATTTTTACCGGGAGACCCAGGGGAACGCTGGGAGGTGGGAAATTTGAGTGAGCCCGGTGATGCCAAAACTTTCCCACACAAAAATGTGTGAAAAAAGTGATTTTTTTCAGCTAAAATTGAGGTTTTCAGGGGATTCTGGGTAAGGAAACGTTGGGGGATCCATGCAAGCCATACCTCCCTGGAAGCCCCCGGGTGTCTAGTTTGCAGAAATGTATGGGTTTGGTAGGTTTCCCTAGATGGCCGCAGAGCACCGGGCCAAAAACCCAGGTGACCCCCCTTGCTAAACCAGGTGGTTTTGAGATAGGCAAATTTGAAGTCACCTCACTACGTTTTGGGCCCTTGCCTGTCACGGGAACTTGGGCCTCCCACACAAGTGAGGCAACGTTTTTACCGGGAGACCCAGGGGAATGCTGGGAGGTGGGAAATTTGAGTGAGCCCGGTGATGCCACAACTTTCCCACACAAAAATGTGTGAAAAAAAGTGATTTTTTTCAGCTAAAATTGAGGTTTGCAGGGGATTCTGGGTAAGGAAACGTTGGGGGATCCACACAAGCCATACCTCCCTGGAAGCCCCCGGGTGTCTAGTTTTCAGAAATGCATGGGTTTGGTAGGTTTCCCTCGATGGCCGCAGACCACCGGGCCAAAAACCCAGGTGACCCCCCTTGCAAAACATGGTGGTCTTGAGATAGGCAAATTTGAAGTCACCTCACTACGTTTTGGGCCCTTGCCTGTCGCGGGAACTTGGGCCTCCCACACAAGTGAGGCACCATTTTTACCGGGAGACCCAGGGGAACGCTGGGAGGTGGGAAATTTGAGTGAGCCCGGTGATGCCACAACTTTCCCACACAAAAAACTGTGAAAAAAGTGATTTTTTTCAGCTAAAATTGAGGTTTTCAGGGGATTCTGGGTAAGGAAACGTTGGGGGATCCATGCAAGCCATACCTCCCTGGAAGCCCCCGGGTGTCTAGTTTGCAGAAATGTATGGGTTTGGTAGGTTTCCCTAGATGGCCGCAGAGCACCAGGCCAAAAACCCAGGTGACCCCCATTGCAAAACCAGGTGGTTTTGAGATAGGCAATTTTGATGTCACCTCACTACGTTTTGGGCCCTTGCCTGTCGCGGGAACTTGGGCCTCCCACACAAGTGAGGCACCATTTTTACCAGGAGACCCAGGGGAACGCTGGGAGGTGGGAATTTTGAGTGAGCCCGGTGATGCCACATCTTTCCCACACAAAAATGTGTGAAAAAAGTGATTTTTTTCAGCTAAAATTGAGGTTTTCAGGGGATTCTGGGTAAGGAAACGTTGGGGGATCCATGCAAGCCATACCTCCCTGGAAGCCCCCGGGTGTCTAGTTTGCAGAAATGTATGGGTTTGGTAGGTTTCCCTAGATGGCCGCAGAGCACCAGGCCAAAAACCCAGGTGACCCCCATTGCAAAACCAGGTGGTTTTGAGATAGGCAATTTTGATGTCACCTCACTACGTTTTGGGCCCTTGCCTGTCGCGGGAACTTGGGCCTCCCACACAAGTGAGGCAACATTTTTACCGGGAGACCCAGGGGAACGCTGGGAGGTGGGAAATTTGAGTGAGCCCGGTGATGCTACAACTTTCCCACACAAAAATGTGTGAAAAAAAAGTGATTTTTTTCAGCTAAAATTAAGGTTTTCAGGGGATTCTGGGTAAGGAAACGTAGGGGGATCCACGCAAGCCATACCTCCCTGGAAGCCCCCGGGTGTCTAGTTTTCAGAAATGCATGGGTTTGGTAGGTTTCCCTCGATGGCCGCAGAGCACCGGGCCAAAAACCCAGGTGACCCCCCTTGCAAAACCAGGTGGTCTTGAGATAGGCAAATTTGAAGTTGCCTCACTACGTTTTGGTCCCTTGCCTGTCGCGGGAACTTGGGCCTCCCACACAAGTGAGGCACCATTTTGACCGGGAGACCCAGGGGAACGCTGGGAGGTGGGAAATTTAAGTGAGCCCGGTGATGCCACAACTTTCCCACACAAAAATGTGTGAAAAAAGTGATTTTTTCAGCTAAAATTGAGGTTTGCAGGGGATTCTGGGTAAGGAAACGTTGGGGGATCCATGCAAGCCATACCTTCCTGGAAGCCCCCGGGTGTCTAGTTTTCAGAAATGTGTGGGTTTGGTAGGTTTCCCTTGATGGCGGCAGAGCACCGGGCCAAAAACCCAGGTGACCCCCCTTGCAAAACCAGGTGGTTTTGAGATAGGCAAATTTGAAGACACCTCACTACGTTTTGGGCCCTTGCCTGTCGCGGGAACTTGGGCCTCCCACACAAGTGAGGCACCATTTTTACCGGGCGACCCAGGGGAACGCTGGGAGGTGGGAAATTTGAGTGAGCCCAGTGATGCCACAACTTTCCCACACAAAAATGAGTCAAAAAAGTGATTGTTTCAGCTAAAATTGAGGTTTGCAGGGGATTCTGGGTAAGGAAACTTTGGGGGATCCACGCAAGCCATACCTCACTGGAAGCCCCCAGGTGTCTAGTTTTCAGAAATGCATGGGTTTGGTAGGTTTCCCTCGATAGCCGCAGAGCACCGGGCCAAAAACCCAGGTGACCCCCCTTGCAAAACCAGGTGGTTTTGAGATAGGCAATTTTGATGTCACCTCACTACGTTTTGGGGTCTTGCCTGTCGCGGGTACTTGGGCCTCCCACACAAGTGAGGCACCATTTTTACCAGGAGACCCAGGGGAACGCTGGGAGGTGGGAATTTTGAGTGAGCCCGGTGATGCCACAACTTTCCCACACAAAAATGTGTGAAAAATGTGATTTTTTCAGCTAAAATTGAGGTTTGCAGGGGATTCTGGGTAAGGAAACGTTGGGGGATCCACGCAAGCCATATCTCCCTGGAAGACCCCGGGTGTCTAGTTTGCAGAAATGTATGGGTTTGGTAGTTTTCCCTAGATGGCCGCAGAGCACCGGGCCAAAAACCCAGGTGACCCCCCTTGCAAAACCAGGTGGTTTTCAGATAGGCAAATTTGAAGTCACCTCACCACGTTTTGGGCCCTTGCCTGTCGCGGGAACTTGGGCCTCCCACACAAGTGAGGCACCATTTTTACCGGGAGACCCAGGGGAACGCTGGGAGGAGGGAAATTTGAGTGAGCTCAGTGATGCCACAACTTTCCCACACAAAAATGTGTGAAAAAAGTGATTTTTTCAGCTAAAATTGAGGTTTGCAGGGGATTCTGGGTAAGGAAACTTTGGGGGATCCACGCAAGCCATACCTCCCTGGAAGCCCCCGGGTGTCTAGTTTTCAGAAATGCATGGGTTTGGTAGGTTTCCCTCGATGGCCGCAGAGCACCGGGCCAAAAACCCAGGTGACCCCCCTTGCAAAACCAGGTGGTTTTGAGATAGGCAAATTTGAAGTCACCTCACTATGTTTTGGGCCCTTGCCTGTCGCGGGAACTTGGGCCTCCCACACAAGTGAGGCAACATTTTTACCGGGAGACCCAGGGGAACGCTGGGAGGTGGGAAATTTGAGTGAGCCCGGTGATGCCACAACTTTCCCTCACAAAAATGTGTGAAAAAAAGTGATTTTTTTCAGCTAAAATTGAGGTTTGCAGGGGATTCTGGGTAAGGAAACGTTGGGGGATCCACACAAGCCATACCTCCCTGGAAGCCCCCGGGTGTCTAGTTTTCAGAAATGCATGGGTTTGGTAGGTTTCCCTCTATGGCCACAGAGCACCGGGCCAAAAACCCAGGTGACCCCCCTTGCAAAACCAGATGGTTTTGAGATAGGCAATTTTGATGTCACCTCACTACGTTTTGGGCCCTTGCCTGTCGCGGGTACTTGGGCCACCCACACAAGTGAGGCACCATTTTTACCAGGAGACCCAGGGGAATGCTGGGAGGTGGGAAATTTGAGTGAGCCCGGTGATGCCATAACTTTCCCACACAAAAATGTGTGAAAAAAGTGATTTTTTCAGCTAAAATTGAGGTTTGCAGGGGATTCTGGGTAAGGAAACTTTGGGGGATCCACGCAAGCCATACCTCACTGGAAGCCCCCGGGTGTCTAGTTTTCAGAAATGCATGGGTTTGGTAGGTTTCCCTCGATGGCCGCAGAGCACCGGGCCAAAAACCCAGGTGACCCCCCTTGCAAAACCAGGTGGTCTTGAGATAGGCAAATTTGAAGTCGCCTCACTTTGTTTTGGGCCCTTGCCTGTCGCGGGAACTTGGGCCTCCCACACAAGTGAGGCACCATTTTTACCGGGAGACCCAGGGGAACGCTGGGAGGTGGGAAATTTGAGTGAGCTCAGTGATGCCACAACTTTCCCACACAAAAATGTGTGAAAAAAGTGATTTTTTCAGCTAAAATTGAGGTTTGCAGGGGATTCTGGGTAAGGAAACTTTGGGGGATCCACGCAAGCCATACCTCACTGGAAGCCCCCGGGTGTCTAGTTTTCAGAAATGTATGGGTTTGGTAGGTTTCCCTTGATGGCCGCCGAACACCAGGCCAAAAATCCAGGGGACCCCCCTTGCAAAACCAGGTGGTTTTGAGATAGGCAATTTTGATGTCACCTCACTACGTTTTGGGCCCTTGCCTGTCGCGGGTACTTGGGCCTCCCACACAAGTGAGGCACCATTTTTACCAGGAGACCCAGGGGAACGCTGGGAGGTGGGAATTTTGAGTGAACCCGGTGATGCCACAACTTTCCCACACAAAAATGTGTGAAAAAAGTGATTTTTTCAGCTAAAATTGAGGTTTGCAGGGGATTCTCGGTAAGGAAACGTTGGGGGATCCACGCAAGCCATACCTCCCTGGAAGCCCCCGGGTGTCTAGTTTGCAGAAATGTATGGGTTTGGTAGGTTTCCCTAGATGGCCGCAGAGCACCGGGCCAAAAACCCAGGTGACCCCCCTTGCAAAACCAGGTGGTTTTGAGATAGGCAAATTTGAAGTCACCTCACTACGTTTTGGGCCCTTGCCTGTCGCGGGAACTTGGGCCTCCCACACAAGTGAGGCAACATTTTTACCGGGAGACCCAGGGGAACGCTGGGAGGTGGGAAATTTGAGTGAGCCCGGTGATGCCACAACTTTCCCACACAAAAATGTGTGAAAAAAAGTGATTTTTTTCAGCTAAAATTGAGGTTTGCAGGGGATTCTGGGTAAGGAAACGTAGGGGGATCCACGCAAGCCATACCTCCCTGGAAGCCCCCGGGTGTCTAGTTTTCAGAAATGCATGGGTTTGGTAGGTTTCCCTCGATGGCCACAGAGCACCGGGCCAAAAACCCAGGTGACCCCCCTTGCAAAACCAGGTGGTTTTGAGATAGGCAATTTTGATGTCACCTCACTACGTTTTGGGCCCTTGCCTGTCGCGGGTACTTGGGCCACCCACACAAGTGAGGCACCATTTTTACCAGGAGACCCAGGGGAATGCTGGGAGGTGGGAAATTTGAGTGAGCCCGGTGATGCCATGACTTTCCCACACAAAAATGTGTGAAAAAAGTGATTTTTTCAGCTAAAATTGAGGTTTGCAGGGGATTCTGGGTAAGGAAACTTTAGGGGATCCACGCAAGCCATACCTCACTGGAAGCCCCCGGGTGTCTAGTTTTCAGAAATGCATGGGTTTGGTAGGTTTCCCTCAATGGCCGCAGAGCACCGGGCTAAAAACCCAGGTGACCCCCCTTGCAAAACCAGGTGGTTTTGAGATAGGCAATTTTGATGTCACCTCACTACGTTTTGGGCCCTTGCCTGTCGCGGGTACTTGGGCCTCCCACACAAGTGAGGCACCATTTTTACCGGGAGACCCAGGGGAACGCTGGGAGGTGGGAATTTTGAGTGAGCCCGGTGATGCCACAACTTTCCCACACAAAAATGTGTGAAAAATGTGATTTTTTCAGCTAAAATTGAGGTTTGCAGGGGATTCTGGGTAAGAAAACGTAGGGGGATCCACGCAAGACATACCTCCCTGGAAGCCCCCGGGTGTCTAGTTTTCAGAAATGCATGGGTTTGGTAGGTTTCCCTCGATGGCCGCAGAGCACTGGGCCAAAAACCCAGGTGACCCCCCTTGCAAAACCAGGTGGTCTTGAGATAGGCAAATTTGAAGTCGCCTCACTTTGTTTTGGGCCCTTGCCTGTCGCGGGAACTTGGGCCTCCCACACAAGTGAGGCACCATTTTTACCGGGAGACCCAGGGGAACGCTGGGAGGTGGGAAATTTGAGTGAGCTCAGTGATGCCACAACTTTCCCACACAAAAATGTGTGAAAAAAGTGATTTTTTCTGCTAAAATTGAGGTTTGCAGGGGATTCTGAGTAAGGAAACTTTGGGGAATCCACGCAAGCCATACCTCACTGGAAGCCCCCGGGTGTCTAGTTTTCAGAAATGTATGGGTTTGGTAGGTTTCCCTTGATGGCCGCCGAACACCAGGCCAAAAATCCAGGGGACCCCCCTTGCAAAACCAGGTGGTTTTGAGATAGGCAATTTTGATGTCACCTCACTACGTTTTGGGCCCTTGCCTGTCGCGGGTACTTGGGCCTCCCACACAAGTGAGGCACCATTTTTACCAGGAGACCCAGGGGAACGCTGGGAGGTGGGAATTTTGAGTGAGCCCGGTGATGCCACAACTTTCCCACACAAAAATGTGTGAAAAAAGTGATTTTTTCAGCTAAAATTGAGGTTTGCAGGGGATTCTCGGTAAGGAAACGTTGGGGGATCCACGCAAGCCATACCTCCCTGGAAGCCCCCGCGTGTCTAGTTTGCAGAAATGTATGGGTTTGGTAGGTTTCCCTAGATGGCCGCAGAGCACCGGGCCAAAAACCCAGGTGACCCCCCTTGCAAAACCAGGTGGTTTTGAGATAGGCAAATTTGAAGTCACCTCACTACGTTTTGGGCCCTTGCCTGTCGCGGGAACTTGGGCCTCCCACACAAGTGAGGCAACATTTTTACCGGGAGACCCAGGGGAACGCTGGGAGGTGGGAAATTTGAGTGAGCTCAGTGATGCCACAACTTTCCCACACAAAAATGTGTGAAAAAAGTGATTTTTTCAGCTAAAATTGAGGTTTGCAGGGGATTCTGGGTAAGGAAACTTTGGGGGATCCACGCAAGCCATACCTCCCTGAAAGCCCCCGGGTGTCTAGTTTTCAGAAATGCATGGGTTTGGTAGGTTTCCCTCGATGGCCGCAGAGCACCGGGCCAAAAACCCAGGTGACCCCCCTTGCAAAACCAGGTGGTTTTGAGATAGGCAATTTTGATGTCACCTCACTACATTTTGGGCCCTTGCCTGTCGCGGGTACTTTGGCCTCCCACACAAGTGAGGCACCATTTTTACCAGGAGACCCAGGGGAACGCTGGGAGGTGGGAATTTTGAGTGAGCCCGGTGATGCCACAACTTTCCCACACAAAAATGTGTGAAAAATGTGATTTTTTCAGATAAAATTGAGGTTTGCAGGGGATTCTGGGTAAGGAAACGTTGGGGGATCCACGCAAGCCATATCTCCCTGGAAGCCCCTGGGTGTCTAGTTTGCAGAAATGTATGGGTTTGGTAGGTTTCCCTAGATGGCCGCAGAGCACCGGGCCAAAAACCCAGGTGACCCACCTTGCAAAACCAGGTGGTTTTGAGATAGGCAAATTTGAAGTCACCTCACTACGTTTTGGGCCCTTGCCTGTCGCGGGAACTTGGGCCTCCCACACAAGTGAGGCAACATTTTTACCGGGAGACCCAGGGGAACGCTGGGAGGTGGGAAATTTGAGTGAGACCGGTGATGCCACAACTTTCCCACACAAAAATGTGTGAAAAAAAGTGATTTTTTTCAGCTAAAATTGAGGTTTGCAGGGGATTCTGGGTAAGGAAACGTAGGGGGATCCACGCAAGCCATACCTCCCTGGAATCCCCCGGGTGTCTAGTTTTCAGAAATGCATGGGTTTGGTAGGTTTCCCTCGATGGCCGCAGAGCACTGGGCCAAAAACCCAGGTGACCCCCCTTGCAAAACCAGGTGGTCTTGAGATAGGCAAATTTGAAGTCGCCTCACTTTGTTTTGGGCCCTTGCCTGTCGCGGGAACTTGGGCCTCCCACACAAGTGAGGCACCATTTTTACCGGGAGACACAGGGGAACGCTGGGAGGTGGGTAATTTGAGTGAGCTCAGTGATGCCACAACTTTCCCACACAAAAATGTGTGAAAAAAGTGATTTTTTCAGCTAAAATTGAGGTTTGCAGGGGATTCTGGGTAAGGAAACTTTGGGGGATCCACGCAAGCCATACCTCACTGGAAGCCCCCGGGTGTCTAGTTTTCAGAAATGTATGGGTTTGGTAGGTTTCCCTTGATGGCCGCCGAACACCAGGCCAAAAATCCAGGGGACCCCCCTTGCAAAACCAGGTGGTTTTGAGATAGGCAATTTTGATGTCACCTCACTACGTTTTGGGCCCTTGCCTGTCGCGGGTACTTGGGCCTCCCACACAAGTGAGGCACCATTTTTACCAGGAGACCCAGGGGAACGCTGGGAGGTGGGAATTTTGAGTGAGCCCAGTGATGCCACAACTTTCCCACACAAAAATGTGTGAAAAAAGTGATTTTTTCAGCTAAAATTGAGGTTTGCAGGGGATTCTCGGTAAGGAAACGTTGGGGGATCCACGCAAGCCATACCTCCCTGGAAGCCCCCGGGTGTCTAGTTTGCAGAAATGTATGGGTTTGGTAGGTTTCCCTAGATAGCCGCAGAGCACCGGGCCAAAAACCCAGGTGACCCCCCTTGCAAAACCAGGTGGTTTTGAGATAGGCAAATTTGAAGTCACCTCACTACGTTTTGGGCCCTTGCCTGTCGCGGGAACTTGGGCCTCCCACACAAGTGAGGCACCATTTTTACCGGGAGATCCAGGGGAACGCTGGGAGGTGGGAAATTTGAGTGAGCTCAGTGATGCCACAACTTTCCCACACAAAAATGTGTGAAAAAAGTGATTTTTTCAGCTAAAATTGAGGTTTGCAGGGGATTCTGGGTAAGGAAACTTTGGGGGATCCACGCAAGCCATACCTCACTGGAAGCCCCCGGGTGTCTAGTTTTCAGAAATGTATGGGTTTGGTAGGTTTCCCTAGATGGCCGCAGAGCACCGGGCCAAAAACCCAGGTGACCCCCCTTGCAAAACCAGGTGGTTTTGAGATAGGCAAATTTGAAGTCACCTCACTACGTTTTGGGCCCTTGCCTGTCGCGGGAACTTGGGCCTCCCACACAAGTGAGGCAACATTTTTACCGGGAGACCCAGGGGAACGCTGGGAGGTGGGAAATTTGAGTGAGCCCGGTGATGCCACAACTTTCCCACACAAAAATGTGTGAAAAAAAGTGATTTTTTTCAGCTAAAATTGAGGTTTGCAGGGGATTCTGGGTAAGGAAACGTAGGGGGATCCACGCAAGCCATACCTCCCTGGAATCCCCCGGGTGTCTAGTTTTCAGAAATGCATGGGTTTGGTAGGTTTCCCTCGATGGCCGCAGAGCACTGGGCCAAAAACCCAGGTGACCCCCCTTGCAAAACCAGGTGGTCTTGAGATAGGCAAATTTGAAGTCGCCTCACTTTGTTTTGGGCCCTTGCCTGTCGCGGGAACTTGGGCCTCCCACACAAGTGAGGCACCATTTTTACCGGGAGACACAGGGGAACGCTGGGAGGTGGGTAATTTGAGTGAGCTCAGTGATGCCACAACTTTCCCACACAAAAATGTGTGAAAAAAGTGATTTTTTCAGCTAAAATTGAGGTTTGCAGGGGATTCTGGGTAAGGAAACTTTGGGGGATCCACGCAAGCCATACCTCACTGGAAGCCCCCGGGTGTCTAGTTTTCAGAAATGTATGGG
Organism: Triturus cristatus; assembly: GCF_964204655.1. NCBI lineage: Eukaryota > Metazoa > Chordata > Amphibia > Caudata > Salamandridae > Triturus > Triturus cristatus. Next base: position 959,680,920 of record NC_140579.1, read on the forward strand.
TTTGGTAGGTTTCCCTTGATGGCCGCCGAACACCAGGCCAAAAATCCAGGGGACCCCCCTTGCAAAGCCCAGGTGGTTTTGAGATAGGCAATTTTGATGTCACCTCACTACGTTTTCGGCCCTTGCCTGTCGCGGGTACTTGGGCCTCCCACACAAGTGAGGCACCATTTTTACCAGGAGACCCAGGGGAACGCTGGGAGGTGGGAATTTTGAGTGAGCCCAGTGATGCCACAACTTTCCCACACAAAAATGTGTGAAAAAAGTGATTTTTTCAGCTAAAATTGAGGTTTGCAGGGGATTCTCGGTAAGGAAACGTTGGGGGATCCACGCAAGCCATACCTCCCTGGAAGCCCCCGGGTGTCTAGTTTGCAGAAATGTATGGGTTTGGTAGGTTTCCCTAGATAGCCGCAGAGCACCAGGCCAAAAACCCAGGTGACCCCCCTTGCAAAACCAGGTGGTTTTGAGATAGGCAAATTTGAAGTCACCTCACTACGTTTTGGGCCCTTGCCTGTCGCGGGAACTTGGGCCTCCCACACAAGTGAGGCAACATTTTTACCGGGAGACCCAGGGGAACGCTGGGAGGTGGGAAATTTGAGTGAGCCCGGTGATGCCACAACTTTCCCACACAAAAATGTGTGAAAAAAAGTGATTTTTTTCAGCTAAAATTGAGGTTTGCAGGGGATTCTGGGTAAGGAAACGTAGGGGGATCCACGCAAGCCATACCTCCCTGGAAGCCCCCGGGTGTCTAGTTTTCAGAAATGCATGGGTTTGGTAGGTTTCCCTCGATGGCCGCAGAGCACTGGGCCAAAAACCCAGGTGACCCCCCTTGCAAAACCAGGTGGTCTTGAGATAGGCAAATTTGAAGTCGCCTCACTATGTTTTGGGCCCTTGCCTGTCGCGGGAACTTGGGCCTCCCACACAAGTGAGGCACCATTTTTACCGGGAGATCCAGGGGAACGCTGGGAGGTGGGAAATTTGAGTGAGCTCAGTGATGCCACAACTTTCCCACACAAAAATGTGTGAAAAAAGTGATTTTTTCAGCTAAAATTGAGGTTTGCAGGGGATTCTGGGTAAGGAAACTTTGGGGGATCCACGCAAGCCATACCTCACTGGAAGCCCCCGGGTGTCTAGTTTTCAGAAATGTATGGGTTTGGTAGGTTTCCCTAGATGGCCGCAGAGCACCGGGCCAAAAACCCAGGTGACCCCCCTTGCAAAACCAGGTGGTTTTGAGATAGGCAAATTTGAAGTCACCTCACTACGTTTTGGGCCCTTGCCTGTCGCGGGAACTTGGGCCTCCCACACAAGTGAGGCAACATTTTTACCGGGAGACCCAGGGGAACGCTGGGAGGTGGGAAATTTGAGTGAGCCCGGTGATGCCACAACTTTCCCACACAAAAATGTGTGAAAAAAGTGATTTTTTTCAGCTAAAATTGAGGTTTGCAGGGGATTCTGGGTAAGGAAACGTTGGGGGATCCACGCAAGCCATACCTCCCTGGAAGCCCCTGGGTGTCTAGTTTGCAGAAATGTATGGGTTTGGTAGGTTTCCCTAGATGGCCGCAGAGCACCGGGCCAAAAACCCAGGTGACCCCCCTTGTAAAACCAGGTGGTTTTGAGATAGGCAAATTTGAAGTCACCTCACTACGTTTTGGGCCCTTGCCTGTCGCGGGAACTTGGGCCTCCCACACAAGTGAGGCAACATTTTTACCGGGAGACCCAGGGGAACGCTGGGAGGTGGGAAATTTGAGTGAGCCCGGTGATGCCACAACTTTCCCACACAAAAATGTGTGAAAAAAAGTGATTTTTTTCAGCTAAAATTGAGGTTTGCAGGGGATTCTGGGTAAGGAAACTTTGGGGGATCTTCGCAAGCCATACCTCCCTGGAAGCCCCCGGGTGTCTAGTTTTCAGAAATGCATGGGTTTGGTAGGTTTCCCTAGATGGCCGCAGAGCACCGGGCCAAAAACCCAGGTGACCCCCCTTGCAAAACCAGGTGGTTTTGAGATAGGCAAATTTGAAGTCACCTCACAAAGTTTTGGGCCCTTGCCTGTCGCGGGAACTTGGGCCTCCCACACAAGTGAGGCACCATTTTTACCGGGAGACCCAGGGGAACGCTGGGAGGTGGGAAATTTGAGTGAGCCCAGTGATGCCACAACTTTCCCACACAAAAATGTGTGAAAAAAGTGATTTTTTTCAGCTAAAATTGAGGTTTGCAGGGGATTCTGGGTAAGGAAACGTTGGGGGATCCACGCAAGCCATATCTCCCTGGAAGCCCCCGGGTGTCTAGTTTGCAGAAATGTATGGGTTTGGTAGGTTTCCCTCGATGGCCGCAGAGCACCGGGCCAAAAACCCAGGTGACCCACCTTGCAAAACCAGGTGGTTTTGGGATAGGCAAATTTGAAGTCACCTCACTACGTTTTGGGCCCTTGCCTGTCGCGGGAACTTGGGCCTCCCACACAAGTGAGGCAACATTTTTACCGGGAGACCCAGGGGAACGCTGGGAGGTGGGAAATTTGAGTGAGCCCGGTGATGCCACAACTTTCCCACACAAAAATGTGTGAAAAAAAGTGATTTTTTTCAGCTAAAATTGAGGTTTGCAGGGGATTCTGGGTAAGGAAACTTTGGGGGATCCACGCAAGCCATACCTCACTGGAAGCCCCCGGGTGTCTAGTTTTCAGAAATGTATGGGTTTGGTAGGTTTCCCTTGATGGCCGCCGAACACCAGGCCAAAAATCCAGGGGACCCCCCTTGCAAAACCAGGTGGTTTTGAGATAGGCAATTTTGATGTCACCTCACTACGTTTTGGGCCCTTGCCTGTCGCGGGTACTTGGGCCTCCCACACAAGTGAGGCACCATTTTTACCAGGAGACCCAGGGGAACGCTGGGAGGTGGGAATTTTGAGTGAGCCCGTGATGCCACAACTTTCCCACACAAAAATGTGTGAAAAAAGTGATTTTTTCAGCTAAAATTGAGGTTTGCAGGGGATTCTCGGTAAGGAAACGTTGGGGGATCCACGCAAGCCATACCTCCCTGGAAGCCCCCGGGTGTCTAGTTTGCAGAAATGTATGGGTTTGGTAGGTTTCCCTAGATGGCCGCAGAGCACCGGGCCAAAAACCCAGGTGACCCCCCTTGCAAAACCAGGTGGTTTTGAGATAGGCAAATTTGAAGTCACCTCACTACGTTTTGGGCCCTTGCCTGTCGCGGGAACTTGGGCCTCCCACACAAGTGAGGCAACATTTTTACCGGGAGACCCAGGGGAACGCTGGGAGGTGGGAAATTTGAGTGAGCCCGGTGATGCCACAACTTTCCCACACAAAAATGTGTGAAAAAAAGTGATTTTTTTCAGCTAAAATTGAGGTTTGCAGGGGATTCTCGGTAAGGAAACGTTGGGGGATCCACGCAAGCCATACCTCCCTGGAAGCCCCCGGGTGTCTAGTTTTCAGAAATGCATGGGTTTGGTAGGTTTCCCTCGATGGCCACAGAGCACCGGGCCAAAAACCCAGGTGACCCCCCTTGCAAAACCAGGTGGTTTTGAGATAGGCAATTTTGATGTCACCTCACTACGTTTTGGGCCCTTGCCTGTCGCGGGTACTTGGGCCACCCACACAAGTGAGGCACCATTTTTACCAGGAGACCCAGGGGAATGCTGGGAGGTGGGAAATTTGAGTGAGCCCGGTGATGCCATAACTTTCCCACACAAAAATGTGTGAAAAAAGTGATTTTTTCAGCTAAAATTGAGGTTTGCAGGGGATTCTGGGTAAGGAAACTTTGGGGGATCCACGCAAGCCATACCTCACTGGAAGCCCCCGGGTGTCTAGTTTTCAGAAATGCATGGGTTTGGTAGGTTTCCCTCAATGGCCGCAGAGCACCGGGCCAAAAACCCAGGTGACCCCCCTTGCAAAACCAGGTGGTTTTGAGATAGGCAATTTTGATGTCACCTCACTACGTTTTGGGCCCTTGCCTGTCGCGGGTACTTGGGCCTCCCACACAAGTGAGGCACCATTTTTACCGGGAGACCCAGGGGAACGCTGGGAGGTGGGAATTTTGAGTGAGCCCGGTGATGCCACAACTTTCCCACACAAAAATGTGTGAAAAATGTGATTTTTTCAGCTAAAATTGAGGTTTGCAGGGGATTCTGGGTAAGGAAACGTTGGGGGATCCACGCAAGCCATATCTCCCTGGAAGCCCCCGGGTGTCTAGTTTGCAGAAATGTATGGGTTTGGTAGGTTTCCCTAGATGGCCGCAGAGCACCGGGCCAAAAACCCAGGTGACCCACCTTGCAAAACCAGGTGGTTTTGGGATAGGCAAATTTGAAGTCACCTCACTACGTTTTGGGCCCTTGCCTGTCGCGGGAACTTGGGCCTCCCACACAAGTGAGGCAACATTTTTACCGGGAGACCCAGGGGAACGCTGGGAGGTGGGAAATTTGAGTGAGCCCGGTGATGCCACAACTTTCCCACACAAAAATGTGTGAAAAAAAGTGATTTTTTTCAGCTAAAATTGAGGTTTGCAGGGGATTCTGGGTAAGAAAACGTAGGGGGATCCACGCAAGACATACCTCCCTGGAAGCCCCCAGGTGTCTAGTTTTCAGAAATGCATGGGTTTGGTAGGTTTCCCTCGATGGCCGCAGAGCACTGGGCCAAAAACCCAGGTGACCCCTCTTGCAAAACCAGGTGGTCTTGAGATAGGCAAATTTAAAGTCGCCTCACTTTGTTTTGGGCCCTTGCCTGTCGCGGGAACTTGGGCCTCCCACACAAGTGAGGCACCATTTTTACCGGGAGACCCAGGGGAACGCTGGGAGGTGGGAAATTTGAGTGAGCTCAGTGATGCCACAACTTTCCCACACAAAAATGTGTGAAAAAAGTGATTTTTTCAGCTAAAATTGAGGTTTGCAGGGGATTCTGAGTAAGGAAACTTTGGGGAATCCACGCAAGCCATACCTCACTGGAAGCCCCCGGGTGTCTAGTTTTCAGAAATGTATGGGTTTGGTAGGTTTCCCTTGATGGCCGCCGAACACCAGGCCAAAAATCCAGGGGACCCCCCTTGCAAAACCAGGTGGTTTTGAGATAGGCAATTTTGATGTCACCTCACTACGTTTTGGGCCCTTGCCTGTCGCGGGTACTTGGGCCTCCCACACAAGTGAGGCACCATTTTTACCAGGAGACCCAGGGGAACGCTGGGAGGTGGGAATTTTGAGTGAGCCCGGTGATGCCACAACTTTCCCACACAAAAATGTGTGAATAAAGTGATTTTTTCAGCTAAAATTGAGGTTTGCAGGGGATTCTCGGTAAGGAAACGTTGGGGGATCCACGCAAGCCATACCTCCCTGGAAGCCCCCGGGTGTCTAGTTTGCAGAAATGTATGGGTTTGGTAGGTTTCCCTAGATGGCCGCAGAGCACCGGGCCAAAAACCCAGGTGACCCCCCTTGCAAAACCAGGTGGTTTTGAGATAGGCAAATTTGAAGTCACCTCACTACGTTTTGGGCCCTTGCCTGTCGCGGGAACTTGGGCCTCCCACACAAGTGAGGCAACATTTTTACCGGGAGACCCAGGGGAACGCTGGGAGGTGGGAAATTTGAGTGAGCTCAGTGATGCCACAACTTTCCCACACAAAAATGTGTGAAAAAAGTGATTTTTTCAGCTAAAATTGAGGTTTGCAGGGGATTCTGGGTAAGGAAACTTTGGGGGATCCACGCAAGCCATACCTCCCTGGAAGCCCCCGGGTGTCTAGTTTTCAGAAATGCATGGGTTTGGTAGGTTTCCCTCGATGGCCGCAGAGCACCGGGCCAAAAACCCAGGTGACCCCCCTTGCAAAACCAGGTGGTTTTGAGATAGGCAATTTTGATGTCACCTCACTACGTTTTGGGCCCTTGCCTGTCGCGGGAACTTGGGCCTCCCACACAAGTGAGGCACCATTTTTACCAGGAGACCCGGGGGAACGCTGGGAGGTGGGAATTTTGAGTGAGCCCGGTGATGCCACAACTTTCCCACACAAAAATGTGTGAAAAAAGTGATTTTTTCAGCTAAAATTGAGGTTTGCAGGGGATTCTGGGTAAGGAAACGTTGGGGGATCCACGCAAGCCATACCTCCCTGGAAGCCCCCGGGTGTCTAGTTTGCCGAAATGTATGGGTTTGGTAGGTTTCCCTAGATGGCCGCAGAGCACCGGGCCAAAAACCCAGGTGACCCCCCTTGCAAAACCAGGTGGTTTTGAGATAGGCAATTTTGATGTCACCTCACTACATTTTGGGCCCTTGCCTGTCGCGGGTACTTTGGCCTCCCACACAAATTAGGCACCATTTTTACCAGGAGACCCAGGGGAACGCTGGGAGGTGGGAATTTTGAGTGAGCCCGGTGATGCCACAACTTTCCCACACAAAAATGTGTGAAAAATGTGATTTTTTCAGATAAAATTGAGGTTTGCAGGGGATTCTGGGTAAGGAAACATTGGGGGATCCACGCAAGCCATATCTCCCTGGAAGCCCCCGGGTGTCTAGTTTGCAGAAATGTATGGGTTTGGTAGGTTTCCCTAGATGGCCGCAGAGCACCGGGCCAAAAACCCAGGTGACCCACCTTGCAAAACCAGGTGGTTTTGAGATAGGCAAATTTGAAGTCACCTCACTACGTTTTGGGCCCTTGCCTGTCGCGGGAACTTGGGCCTCCCACACAAGTGAGGCAACATTTTTACCGGGAGACCCAGGGGAACGCTGGGAGGTGGGAAATTTGAGTGAGCCCGGTGATGCCACAACTTTCCCACACAAAAATGTGTGAAAAAAAGTGATTTTTTTCAGCTAAAATTGAGGTTTGCAGGGGATTCTGGGTAAGGAAACGTAGGGGGATCCACGCAAGCCATACCTCCCTGGAATCCCCCGGGTTTCTAGTTTTCAGAAATGCATGGGTTTGGTAGGTTTCCCTCGATGGCCGCAGAGCACTGGGCCAAAAACCCAGGTGACCCCCCTTGCAAAACCAGGTGGTCTTGAGATAGGCAAATTTGAAGTCGCCTCACTTTGTTTTGGGCCCTTGCCTGTCGCGGGAACTTGGGCCTCCCACACAAGTGAGGCACCATTTTTACCGGGAGACACAGGGGAACGCTGGGAGGTGGGTAATTTGAGTGAGCTCAGTGATGCCACAACTTTCCCACACAAAAATGTGTGAAAAAAGTGATTTTTTCAGCTAAAATTGAGGTTTGCAGGGGATTCTGGGTAAGGAAACTTTGGGGGATCCACGCAAGCCATACCTCACTGGAAGCCCCCGGGTGTCTAGTTTTCAGAAATGTATGGGTTTGGTAGGTTTCCCTTGATGGCCGCCGAACACCAAGCCAAAAATCCAGGGGACCCCCCTTGCAAAACCAGGTGGTTTTGAGATAGGCAATTTTGATGTCACCTCACTACGTTTTGGGCCCTTGCCTGTCGCGGGTACTTGGGCCTCCCACACAAGTGAGGCACCATTTTTACCAGGAGACCCAGGGGAACGCTGGGAGGTGGGAATTTTGAGTGAGCCCAGTGATGCCACAACTTTCCCACACAAAAATGTGTGAAAAAAGTGATTGTTTCAGCTAAAATTGAGGTTTGCAGGGGATTCTCGGTAAGGAAACGTTGGGGGATCCACGCAAGCCATACCTCCCTGGAAGCCCCCGGGTGTCTAGTTTGCAGAAATGTATGGGTTTGGTAGGTTTCCCTAGATAGCCGCAGAGCACCGGGCCAAAAACCCAGGTGACCCCCCTTGCAAAACCAGGTGGTTTTGAGATAGGCAAATTTGAAGTCACCTCACTACGTTTTGGGCCCTTGCCTGTCGCGGGAACTTGGGCCTCCCACACAAGTGAGGCAACATTTTTACCGGGAGACCCAGAGGAACGCTGGGAGGTGGGAAATTTGAGTGAGCCCAGTGATGCCACAACTTTCCCACACAAAAATGTGTGAAAAAAAGTGATTTTTTTCAGCTAAAATTGAGGTTTGCAGGGGATTCTGGGTAAGGAAACGTAGGGGGATCCACGCAAGCCATACCTCCCTGGAAGCCCCCGGGTGTCTAGTTTTCAGAAATGCATGGGTTTGGTAGGTTTCCCTCGATGGCCGCAGAGCACTGGGCCAAAAACCCAGGTGACCCCCCTTGCAAAACCAGGTGGTCTTGAGATAGGCAAATTTGAAGTCGCCTCACTATGTTTTGGGCCCTTGCCTGTCGCGGGAACTTGGGCCTCCCACACAAGTGAGGCACCATTTTTACCGGGAGATCCAGGGGAACGCTGGGAGGTGGGAAATTTGAGTGAGCTCAGTGATGCCACAACTTTCCCACACAAAAATGTGTGAAAAAAGTGATTTTTTCAGCTAAAATTGAGGTTTGCAGGGGATTCTGGGTAAGGAAACTTTGGGGGATCCACGCAAGCCATACCTCACTGGAAGCCCCCGGGTGTCTAGTTTTCTGAAATGTATGGGTTTGGTAGGTTTCCCTAGATGGCCGCAGAGCACCGGGCCAAAAACCCAGGTGACCCCCCTTGCAAAACCAGGTGGTTTTGAGATAGGCAAATTTGAAGTCACCTCACTACGTTTTGGGCCCTTGCCTGTCGCGGGAACTTGGGCCTCCCACACAAGTGAGGCAACATTTTTACCGGGAGACCCAGGGGAACGCTGGGAGGTGGGAAATTTGAGTGAGCCCGGTGATGCCACAACTTTCCCACACAAAAATGTGTGAAAAAAGTGATTTTTTTCAGCTAAAATTGAGGTTTGCAGGGGATTCTGGGTAAGGAAACGTTGGGGGAGGATCCACGCAAGCCATACCTCCCTGGAAGCCCCTGGGTGTCTAGTTTGCAGAAATGTATGGGTTTGGTAGGTTTCCCTAGATGGCCGCAGAGCACCGGGCCAAAAACCCAGGTGACCCCCCTTGTAAAACCAGGTGGTTTTGAGATAGGCAAATTTGAAGTCACCTCACTACGTTTTGGGCCCTTGCCTGTCGCGGGAACTTGGGCCTCCCACACAAGTGAGGCAACATTTTTACCGGGAGACCCAGGGGAACGCTGGGAGGTGGGAAATTTGAGTGAGCCCGGTGATGCCACAACTTTCCCACACAAAAATGTGTGAAAAAAAGTGATTTTTTTCAGCTAAAATTGAGGTTTGCAGGGGATTCTGGGTAAGGAAACTTTGGGGGATCCTCACAAGCCATACCTCCCTGGAAGCCCCCGGGTGTCTAGTTTTCAGAAATGCATGGGTTTGGTAGGTTTCCCTAGATGGCCGCAGAGCACCGGGCCAAAAACCCAGGTGACCCCCCTTGCAAAACCAGGTGGTTTTGAGATAGGCAAATTTGAAGTCACCTCACAAAGTTTTGGGCCCTTGCCTGTCGCGGGAACTTGGGCCTCCCACACAAGTGAGGCACCATTTTTACCGGGAGACCCAGGGGAACGCTGGGAGGTGGGAAATTTGAGTGAGCCCAGTGATGCCACAACTTTCCCACACAAAAATGTGTGAAAAAAAGAGATTTTTTTCAGCTAAAATTGAGGTTTGCAGGGGATTCTGGGTAAGGAAATGTTGGGGGATCCACGCAAGCCATACCTCCCTGGAAGCCCCCGGGTGTCTAGTTTTCAGAAATGCATGGGTTTGGTAGGTTTCCCTCGATGGCCGCAGAGCACCGGGCCAAAAACCCAGGTGACCCCCCTTGCAAAACCAGGTGGTTTTGAGATAGGCAATTTTGATGTCACCTCACTACGTTTTGGGCCCTTGCCTGTCGCGGGTACTTGGGCCTCCCACACAAGTGAGGCACCATTTTTACCAGGAGACCCAGGGGAACGCTGGGAGGTGGGAATTTTGAGTGAGCCCGGTGATGCCATAACTTTCCCACACAATAATGTGTGAAAAAAGTGATTTTTTCAGCTAAAATTGAGGTTTGCAGGGGATTCTGGGTAAGGAAACGTTGGGTGAAACACGCAAGCCATACCTCCCTGGAAGCCCCCGGGTGTCTAGTTTGCAGAAATGTATGGGATTGGTAGGTTTCCCTAGATGGCCGCAGAGCACCGGGCCAAAAACCCAGGTGACCCCCCTTGCAAAACCAGGTGGTTTTGAGATAGGCAAATTTGAAGTCACCTCACTACGTTTTGGGCCCTTGCCTGTCGCGGGAACTTGGGTCTCCCACACAAGTGAGGCACCATTTTTACCGGGAGACCCAGGGGAATGCTGGGAGGTGGGAAATTTGAGTGAGCCCAGTGATGCCACAACTTTCCCACACAAAAATGTGTGAAAAAAGTGATTTTTTCAGCTAAAATTGAGATTTGCAGGGGATTCTGGGTAAGGAAACTTTGGGGGATCCTCGCAAGCCATACCTCCCTGGAAGCCCCCGGGTGTCTAGTTTTCAGAAATGCATGGGTTTGGTAGGTTTCCCTAGATGGCCGCAGAGCACCGGGCCAAAAACCCAGGTGACCCCCCTTGCAAAACCAGGTGGTTTTGAGATAGGCAAATTTGAAGTCACCTCACAACGTTTTGGGCCCTTGCCTGTCGCGGGAACTTGGGCCTCCCACACAAGTGAGGCACCATTTTTACCGGGAGACCCAGGGGAACGCTGGGAGGTGGGAAATGTGAGTGAGCCCGGTGATGCCACAACTTTCCCACACAAAAATGTGTGAAAAAAGTCATTTTTTCAACTAAAATTGAGGTTTGCAGGGGATTCTGGTTAAGGAAATGTTGGGGGATCCATGCAAGCCATACCTCCCTGGAAGCCCCCAGGTGTCTAGTTTTCAGAAATGCATGGGTTTGGTAGGTTTCCCTAGATCGCCGCAGAGCACCGGGCCAAAAACCCAGGTGACCCCCATTGCAAAACCAGGTGGTTTTGAGATAGGCAAATTTGAAGACACCTCACTACGTTTTGGGCCCTTGCCTGTCGCGGGAACTTGGGCCTCCCACACAAGTGAGGCACCATTTTAACCGGGCGACCCAGGGGAACGCTGGGAGGTGGGAAATTTGAGTGAGCCCAGTGATGCCACAACTTTCTCACACAAAAATGTGTCAAAAAAGTGATTTTTGTCAGCTAAAATTGAGGTTTGCAGGGGATTCTGGGTAAGGAAACTTTGGGGGATCCACGCAATCCATACCTCACTGGAAGCCCCCGGGTGTCTAGTTTTCAGAAATGTATGGGTTTGGTAGGTTTCCCTAGATGGCCGCCGAACACTGGGCCAAAAATCCAGGTGACCCCCCTTGCAAAACCAGGTGGTTTTGAGATAGGCAATTTTGATGTCACCTCACTACGTTTTGGGCCCTTGCCTGTCGTGGGTACTTGGGCCTCCCACACAAGTGAGGCACCATTTTTACCAGGAGACCCAGGGGAACGCTGGGAGGTGGGAAATTTGAGTGAGCCCAGTGATGCCACAACTTTCCCACACAAAAATGTGTGAAAAAAGTGATTTTTTTCAGCTACAATTGAGGTTTGCAGGGCATTCTGGGTAAGGAAACTTTGGGGGATCCACGCAAGCCATACCTCCCTGGAAGCCTCCGGGTGTGTAGTTTTCAGAAATGTATGGGTTTGGTAGGTTTCCCTAGATGGCCGCAGAGCACCGTGCCAAAAACCCAGGTGACCCCCCTTGCAAAACCAGGTGGTTTTGAGATAGGCAATTTTGATGTCACCTCACTACGTTTTGGGCCCTTGCCTGTTCCGGGTACTTGGGCCTCCCACACAAGTGAGGCACCATTTTTACCGGGAGACCCAGGGGAACGCTGAGAGGTGGGAAATTTGAGTGAGCCCGGTGATACCCCAACTTTCCCACACAAAAATGTGTGAAAAAAGTGATTTTTTTCAGCTACAATTGAGGTTTGCAGGGCATTCTGGGTAAGGAAACTTTGGGGGATCCACGCAAGCCATACCTCCCTGGAAGCCTCCGGGTGTGTAGTTTTCAGAAATGTATGGGTTTGGTAGGTTTCCCTAGATGGCCACAGAGCACCGTGCCAAAAACCCAGGTGACCCCCCTTGCAAAACCAGGTGGTTTTGAGATAGGCAATTTTGATGTCACCTCACTACGTTTTGGGCCCTTGCCTGTCGCGGGTACTTGGGCCTCCCACACAAGTGCGGCACCATTTTTACCGGGAGACCCAGGGGAACGCTGGGAGGTGGGAAATTTGAGTGAGCCCAGTGATGCCACAACTTTCCCACTCAAAAATGTGTGAAAAAAGTGATTTTTTCAGCTAAAATTGAGGTTTGCAGGGGATTCTGGGTAAGGAAACGTTGGGGGATCCACGCAAGCCATACCTCCCTGGAAGCCCCGGGTGTCTAGTTTTCAGAAATGCATGGGTTTGGTAGGTTTCCCTCGATGGCCGCAGAGCACCGGGCCAAAAACCCAGGTGACCCCCTGTTAGACCTGGCACCTTGGCGTGAGTCTCCCTTCCTCTTTTTGTCGCTGTGCCTCATGTGTTTTTATGGTGTTGGCCGCTCAGCGCGCTGTGCCACTGCCAACCAGTGTCGCGGTGCGAGTGCTCCCTATGTAAATTGTATATGTTGGTTGGATTCCATGATTGGATTGTTTGATTTACTGTCAGACCCCAGTAAAGTGCGCCAGGAGCGCCAGGGCATGTAAAGGCAAACACCGCTGGTGGGCTTGCAGCACGGGTTGTGCCACCCACAGAAGCGGCCGGTAAAATATGTCTAAGGTCTGCCATCACAGAACCTGCGTGCAGTCTGGTACTGACATGCTAACTGGCAAGTGCCCACACTTGCCGGTCCCTAAAACCTTCCCTTAACTTCATGTTAGTCACCCCTCTGGTAGGCCCACGGGCAGGGTGCGTTGCAAGCATAAGGTAGGACAAGCCTGGATGCTTGGCATGTCCTGGTAGTGAATGACCGCCATTTTGTTGTTCACTACTGTAAGGCTACCCTGTTCTCATAGGCCAGTATGGGCGGCTTGGATTGTTACACCCTATGATCCTAACCGACCCAGAGAACATGGTAGAAGGTCAAGTTTAGTATGCCTGAACTCGGAATAATAAGGTACATCTTTTCGCAAGGTTTATTTTAATATTCCGGGTTTGCAAATGCCGCTTTTAGAAAGCTGCCTTTGCTTGCCTAAACATTTCAGCCCGCCTCTGCGTGATGTGTATCTGATGTCTGGCTGGTGTGAGTGACAGGGCTGGGGGAACCCAGATGGGCAGGGCTAGGTAGCCTGGTGGTGAATAGGACGATCGACAGGTAGATGGGTGGGAGGAGTACTCCTTGGCTCTGAATAGGACAGTGCTCTGCCACCTCAATGCCGGCTCCGCCCCCTGTGGAGCGTCTGAGGACTCTGCCCTGCACTCTGGAAGAAGAAGCCGGCATCGCGTAAACAAAGTGCTCAGAAACCGGACTGGACTAGGCAAGGGCCCCCCTGGCCTGGGAGAACAAAAGATTTGCTGTATAAATGTAGGAGCCCTGCTCCTAAGAAACTAGATCTGCTTTTGACCAAGAAGAATCTCTGCCTGAGGAGGAGGCACCGGGAAAGCTGTAGGAGGAAGACTGTCCCTATCCTGGGGGATTGGCCTGCAGTGGTGACCTTGCTGCCAAAGGGGAGAAGAGAAACTGTTGCTGAAGACTTTGCTTTATTTTTACTTTCAAGACTTGTGCTTTTCCAAAACGAACTCCAAGGGCTTGGAACTGAGCTTGCCCCCTGAACTGAGCCCCAGGACCATTGGGCTCTACCTGATCTTCACTCGCCTGCCGCTGGACTGTGGTGTCCTTTCCCTCGCTAGAGCTGTGACCCTCGTGCCCCAGTCCCTCCCTGAGCCGTGACCAGGACTGCTTAGCCGCCCCCGCCTTGGGAAGAGCCTCGCTCGATCGGAGCCGCTCCCCCTACGCTGTGCTGGGCTGCCCCTGTCACCTCGCTCGCTGGAGGCTCGCTGTGCACCTTCACCCTCCCGCCGGAATCGGCGTTGTGAGCATCACCAAGCCTCGGACGGCCCGGACGTAATCTGCGTGCCCGGCTGCCCCGCTTTGTTCACCTGCCACCTGCAACACCCGCTCTTGTCGTGAGCCTGAAGATCAGACCCCCATCGTGAAGTGTGGGAGCCCCGGACGCCGCCTCGCTCTTCTGTCGAAGAGCCGCTGAAATCCCGCAGCCGCCTTTGCGTCAAGAAACAAGGTACTGTACTTACGAACTCGACCGCGAGCTCGCATCGGATCCAGGGTCCGCAACGTTCTGATTTCCCTGTCATCTGCTGCGTGCTTCCCGGGCGCCGCCTCAGCACGAAGTGCGCTGAGGCCTACAGTTACCTTGTGCCCGCCTAAAGAACTTTCCGTAACAAAGAGAACTTTACCGTATTCCTAAGAATTGTGGCCCCATCAGTTTAACGTTACTGGGCCTTGTATTGAATCTGCTGAATCTACATAAAAGCTTACTTTTATATACTTCCTGATTGGTGTCCGTTTGTGGTGCATGCAGGGGGTTTACTGTATGTGTAATTGCATTTGCTTAACCGTGTACGCCTGAGACTTAGCCTAGACAGCTCGCGCCACGCACCTAGAGGGTGAGCAGGGGTTATTCTGGGGAGTCATCCTTCGCCCTGACAAGAAGTAAAGGGTCCCTGCTTGTTGTGGGTTCACACCTGCGTCAACCAGAGCCCCCTCATTTCTAACACCCCCCTTGCAAAACCAGGTGGTTTTGAGATAGGCAAATTTGAAGTCACCTCACAACGTTTTGGGCCCTTGCCTGTCGCGGGAACTTGGGTCTCCCAAACAAGTGAGGCACCATTTTTACCGGGAGACCCAGGGGAACGCTGGGAGGTGGGAAATTTGAGTGAGCCCGGTGATGCCAAAACTTTCCCACACAAAAATGTGTGAAAAAAGTGATTTTTTTCAGCTAAAATTGAGGTTTTCAGGGGATTCTGGGTAAGGAAACGTTGGGGGATCCATGCAAGCCATACCTCCCTGGAAGCCCCCGGGTGTCTAGTTTGCAGAAATATATGGGTTTGGTAGGTTTCCCTAGATGGCCGCAGAGCACCGGGCCAAAAACCCAGGTGACCCCCCTTGCTAAACCAGGTGGTTTTGAGATAGGCAAATTTGAAGTCACCTCACTACGTTTTGGGCCCTTGCCTGTCACGGGAACTTGGGCCTCCCACACAAGTGAGGCAACGTTTTTACCGGGAGACCCAGGGGAATGCTGGGAGGTGGGAAATTTGAGTGAGCCCGGTGATGCCACAACTTTCCCACACAAAAATGCGTGAAAAAAAGTGATTTTTTTCAGCTAAAATTGAGGTTTGCAGGGGATTCTGGGTAAGGAAACGTTGGGGGATCCACGCAAGCCATACCTCCCTGGAAGCCCCCGGGTGTCTAGTTTTCAGAAATGCATGGGTTTGGTAGGTTTCCCTCGATGGCCGCAGACCACCGGGCCAAAAACCCAGGTGACCCCCCTTGCAAAACATGGTGGTCTTGAGATAGGCAAATTTGAAGTCACCTCACTACGTTTTGGGCCCTTGCCTGTCGCGGGAACTTGGGCCTCTCACACAAGTGAGGCACCATTTTTACCGGGAGACCCAGGGGAACTCTGGGAGGTGGGAAATTTGAGTGAGCCCGGTGATGCCACAACTTTCCCACACAAAAAACTGTGAAAAAAGTGATTTTTTTCAGCTAAAATTGAGGTTTTCAGGGGATTCTGGGTAAGGAAACGTTGGGGGATCCATGCAAGCCATACCTCCCTGGAAGCCCCCGGGTGTCTAGTTTGCAGAAATGTATGGGTTTGGTAGGTTTCCCTAGATGGCCGCAGAGCACCAGGCCAAAAACCCAGGTGACCCCCATTGCAAAACCAGGTGGTTTTGAGATAGGCAATTTTGATGTCACCTCACTACGTTTTGGGCCCTTGCCTGTCGCGGGAACTTGGGCCTCCCACACAAGTGAGGCACCATTTTTACCAGGAGACCCAGGGGAACGCTGGGAGGTGGGAATTTTGAGTGAGCCCGGTGATGCCACATCTTTCCCACACAAAAATGTGTGAAAAAAGTGATTTTTTCAACTAAAATTGAGGTTTGCAGGGGATTCTGGGTAAGGAAACGTTGGGGGATCCACGCAAGCCATACCTCCCTGGAAGCCCCCGGGTGTCTAGTTTGCAGAAATGTATGGGTTTGGTAGGTTTCCCTCGATGGCCGCAGAGCACCCGGCCAAAAACCCAGGTGACCCCCCTTGCAAAACCAGGTGGTTTTGAGATAGGCAAATTTGAAGTCACCTCACTACGTTTTGGGCCCTTGCCTGTCGCGAGAACTTGGGCCTCCCACACAAGTGAGGCAACATTTTTACCGGGAGACCCAGGGGAACGCTGGGAGGTGGGAAATTTGAGTGAGCCCGGTGATGCTACAACTTTCCCACACAAAAATGAGTGAAAAAAAGTGATTTTTTTCAGCTAAAATTAAGGTTTTCAGGGGATTCTGGGTAAGGAAACGTAGGGGGATCCACGCAAGCCATACCTCCCTGGAAGCCCCCGGGTGTCTAGTTTTCAGAAATGCATGGGTTTGGTAGGTTTCCCTCGATGGCCGCAGAGCACCGGGCCAAAAACCCAGGTGACCCCCCTTGCAAAACCAGGTGGTCTTGAGATAGGCAAATTTGAAGTCGCCTCACTACGTTTTGGGCCCTTGCCTGTCGCGGGAACTTGGGCCTCCCACACAAGTGAGGCACCATTTTTACCGGGAGACCCAGGGGAACGCTGGGAGGTGGGAAATTTAAGTGAGCCCGGTGATGCCACAACTTTCCCACACAAAAATGTGTGAAAAAAGTGATTTTTTCAGCTAAAATTGAGGTTTGCAGGGGATTCTGGGTAAGGAAACGTTGGGGGATCCATGCAAGCCATACCTTCCTGGAAGCCCCCGGGTGTCTAGTTTTCAGAAATGTGTGGGTTTGGTAGGTTTCCCTTGATGGCGGCAGAGCACCGGGCCAAAAACCCAGGTGACCCCCCTTGCAAAACCAGGTGGTTTTGAGATAGGCAAATTTGAAGACACCTCACTACGTTTTGGGCCCTTGCCTGTCGCGGGAACTTGGGCCTCCCACACAAGTGAGGCACCATTTTTACCGGGCGACCCAGGGGAACGCTGGGAGGTGGGAAATTTGAGTGAGCCCAGTGATGCCACAACTTTCCCACACAAAAATGTGTCAAAAAAGTGATTTGTTCAGCTAAAATTGAGGTTTGCAGGGGATTCTGGGTAAGGAAACTTTGGGGGATCCACGCAAGCCATACCTCACTGGAAGCCCCCGGGTGTCTAGTTTTCAGAAATGCATGGGTTTGGTAGGTTTCCCACGATGGCCGCAGAGCACCGGGCCAAAAACCCAGGTGACCCCCCTTGCAAAACCAGGTGGTTTTGAGATAGGCAATTTTGATGTCACCTCACTACGTTTTGGGCCCTTGCCTGTCGCGGGTACTTGGGCCTCCCACACAAGTGAGGCACCATTTTTACCAGGAGACCCAGGGGAACGCTGGGAGGTGGGAATTTTGAGTGAGCCCAGTGATGCCACAACTTTCCCACACAAAAATGTGTGAAAAATGTGATTTTTTCAGCTAAAATTGAGGTTTGCAGGGGATTCTGGGTAAGGAAACGTTGGGGGATCCACGCAAGCCATATCTCCCTGGAAGACCCCGGGTGTCTAGTTTGCAGAAATGTATGGGTTTGGTAGGTTTCCCTAGATGGCCGCAGAGCACCGGGCCAAAAACCCAGGTGACCCCCCTTGCAAAACCAGGTGGTTTTGAGATAGGCAAATTTGAAGTCACCTCACCACGTTTTGGGCCCTTGCCTGTCGCGGGAACTTGGGCCTCCCACACAAGTGAGGCAACATTTTTACCGGGAGACCCAGGGGAACGCTGGGAGGTGGGAAATTTGAGTGAGCCCGGTGATGCCACAACTTTCCCACACAAAAATGTGTGAAAAAAAGTGATTTTTTTCAGCTAAAATTGAGGTTTGCAGGGGATTCTGGGTAAGGAAACGTAGGGGGATCCACGCAAGCCATACCTCCCTGGAAGCCCCCGGGTGTCTAGTTTTCAGAAATGCATGTGTTTGGTAGGTTTCCCTCGATGGCCGCAGAGCACTGGGCCAAAAACCCAGGTGACCCCCCTTGCAAAACCAGGTGGTCTTGAGATAGGCAAATTTGAAGTCGCCTCACTATGTTTTGGGCCCTTGCCTGTCGCGGGAACTTGGACCTCCCACACAAGTGAGGCACCATTTTTACCGGGAGACCCAGGGGAACGCTGGGAGGAGGGAAATTTGAGTGAGCTCAGTGATGCCACAACTTTCCCACACAAAAATGTGTGAAAAAAGTGATTTTTTCAGCTAAAATTGAGGTTTGCAGGGGATTCTGGGTAAGGAAACTTTGGGGGATCCACGCAAGCCATACCTCCCTGGAAGCCCCCGGGTGTCTAGTTTTCAGAAATGCATGGGTTTGGTAGGTTTCCCTCGATGGCCGCAGAGCACCGGGCCAAAAACCCAGGTGACCCCCCTTGCAAAACCAGGTGGTTTTGAGATAGGCAAATTTGAAGTCACCTCACTATGTTTTGGGCCCTTGCCTGTCGCGGGAACTTGGGCCTCCCACACAAGTGAGGCAACATTTTTACCGGGAGACCCAGGGGAACGCTGGGAGGTGGGAAATTTGAGTGAGCCCGGTGATGCCACAACTTTCCCTCACAAAAATGTGTGAAAAAAAGTGATTTTTTTCAGCTAAAATTGAGGTTTGCAGGGGATTCTGGGTAAGGAAACGTTGGGGGATCCACGCAAGCCATAACTCCCTGGAAGCCCCCGGGTGTCTAGTTTTCAGAAATGCATGGGTTTGGTAGGTTTCCCTCGATGGCCACAGAGCACCGGGCCAAAAACCCAGGTGACCCCCCTTGCAAAACCAGGTGGTTTTGAGATAGGCAATTTTGATGTCACCTCACTACGTTTTGGGCCCTTGCCTGTCGCGGGTACTTGGGCCACCCACACAAGTGAGGCACCATTTTTACCAGGAGACCCAGGGGAATGCTGGGAGGTGGGAAATTTGAGTGAGCCCGGTGATGCCATAACTTTCCCACACAAAAATGTGTGAAAAAAGTGATTTTTTCAGCTAAAATTGAGGTTTGCAGGGGATTCTGGGTAAGGAAACTTTGGGGGATCCACGCAAGCCATACCTCACTGGAAGCCCCCGGGTGTCTAGTTTTCAGAAATGCATGGGTTTGGTAGGTTTCCCTCGATGGCCGCAGAGCACCGGGCCAAAAACCCAGGTGACCCCCCTTGCAAAACCAGGTGGTTTTGAGATAGGCAATTTTGATGTCACCTCACTACGTTTTGGGCCCTTGCCTGTCGCGGGTACTTGGGCCTCCCACACAAGTGAGGCACCATTTTTACCAGGAGACCCAGGGGAACGCTGGGAGGTGGGAATTTTGAGTGAGCCCGGTGATGCCACAACTTTCCCACACAAAAATGTGTGAAAAATGTGATTTTTTCAGCTAAAATTGAGGTTTGCAGGGGATTCTGGGTAAGGAAACGTTGGGGGATCCACGCAAGCCATATCTCCCTGGAAGCCCCCGGGTGTCTAGTTTGCAGAAATGTATGGGTTTGGTAGGTTTCCCTAGATGGCCGCAGAGCACCGGGCCAAAAACCCAGGTGACCCACCTTGCAAAACCAGGTGGTTTTGGGATAGGCAAATTTGAAGTCACCTCACTACGTTTTGGGCCCTTGCCTGTCGCGGGAACTTGGGCCTCCCACACAAGTGAGGCAACATTTTTACCGGGAGACCCAGAGGAACGCTGGGAGGTGGGAAATTTGAGTGAGCCCGGTGATGCCACAACTTTCCCACACAAAAATGTGTGAAAAAAAGTGATTTTTTTCAGCTAAAATTGAGGTTTGCAGGGGATTCTGGGTAAGGAAACGTAGGGGGATCCACGCAAGCCATACCTCCCTGGAAGCCCCCGGGTGTCTAGTTTTCAGAAATGCATGGGTTTGGTAGGTTTCCCTCGATGGCCGCAGAGCACTGGGCCAAAAACCCAGGTGACCCCCCTTGCAAAACCAGGTGGTCTTGAGATAGGCAAATTTGAAGTCGCCTCACTTTGTTTTGGGCCCTTGCCTGTCGCGGGAACTTGGGCCTCCCACACAAGTGAGGCACCATTTTTACCGGGAGACCCAGGGGAATGCTGGGAGGTGGGAAATTTGAGTGAGCTCAGTGATGCCACAACTTTCCCACACAAAAATGTGTGAAAAAAGTGATTTTTTCAGCTAAAATTGAGGTTTGCAGGGGATTCTGGGTAAGGAAACTTTGGGGGATCCACGCAAGCCATACCTCACTGGAAGCCCCCGGGTGTCTAGTTTTCAGAAATGTATGGGTTTGGTAGGTTTCCCTTGATGGCCGCCGAACACCAGGCCAAAAATCCAGGGGACCACCCTTGCAAAACCAGGTGGTTTTGAGATAGGCAATTTTGATGTCACCTCACTACGTTTTGGGCCCTTGCCTGTCGCGGGTACTTGGGCCTCCCACACAAGTGAGGCACCATTTTTACCAGGAGACCCAGGGGAACGCTGGGAGGTGGGAATTTTGAGTGAGCCCGGTGATGCCACAACTTTCCCACACAAAAATGTGTGAAAAAAGTGATTTTTTCAGCTAAAATTGAGGTTTGCAGGGGATTCTCGGTAAGGAAACGTTGGGGGATCCACGCAAGCCATACCTCCCTGGAAGCCCCCGGGTGTCTAGTTTGCAGAAATGTATGGGTTTGGTAGGTTTCCCTAGATGGCCGCAGAGCACCGGGCCAAAAACCCAGGTGACCCCCCTTGCAAAACCAGGTGGTTTTGAGATAGGCAAATTTGAAGTCACCTCACTACGTTTTGGGCCCTTGCCTGTCGCGGGAACTTGGGCCTCCCACACAAGTGAGGCAACATTTTTACCGGGAGACCCAGGGGAACGCTGGGAGGTGGGAAATTTAAGTGAGCCCGGTGATGCCACAACTTTCCCACACAAAAATGTGTGAAAAAAGTGATTTTTTCAGCTAAAATTGAGGTTTGCAGGGGATTCTGGGTAAGGAAACGTTGGGGGATCCATGCAAGCCATACCTTCCTGGAAGCCCCCGGGTGTCTAGTTTTCAGAAATGTGTGGGTTTGGTAGGTTTCCCTTGATGGCGGCAGAGCACCGGGCCAAAAACCCAGGTGACCCCCCTTGCAAAACCAGGTGGTTTTGAGATAGGCAAATTTGAAGACACCTCACTACGTTTTGGGTCCTTGCCTGTCGCGGGAACTTGGGCCTCCCACACAAGTGAGGCACCATTTTTACCGGGCGACCCAGGGGAACGCTGGGAGGTGGGAAATTTGAGTGAGCCCAGTGATGCCACAACTTTCCCACACAAAAATGTGTCAAAAAAGTGATTTTTTCAGCGAAAATTGAGGTTTGCAGGGGATTCTGGGTAAGGAAACTTTGGGGGATCCACGCAAGCCATACCTCACTGGAAGCCCCCGGGTGTCTAGTTTTCAGAAATGCATGGGTTTGGTAGGTTTCCCTCGATGGCCGCAGAGCACCGGGCCAAAAACCCAGGTGACCCCCCTTGCAAAACCAGGTGGTTTTGAGATAGGCAATTTTGATGTCACCTCACTACGTTTTGGGCCCTTGCCTGTTGCGGGTACTTGGGCCTCCCACACAAGTGAGGCACCATTTTTACCAGGAGACCCAGGGGAACGCTGGGAGGTGGGAATTTTGAGTGAGCCCGGTGATGCCACAACTTTCCCACACAAAAATGTGTGAAAAATGTGATTTTTTCAGCTAAAATTGAGGTTTGCAGGGGATTCTGGGTAAGGAAACGTTGGGGGATCCACGCAAGCCATATCTCCCTGGAAGACCCCGGGTGTCTAGTTTGCAGAAATGTATGGGTTTGGTAGGTTTCCCTAGATGGCCGCAGAGCACCGGGCCAAAAACCCAGGTGACCCCCCTTGCAAAACCAGGTGGTTTTGAGATAGGCAAATTTGAAGTCACCTCACCACGTTTTGGGCCCTTGCCTGTCGCGGGAACTTGGGCCTCCCACACAAGTGAGGCAACATTTTTACCGGGAGACCCAGGGGAACGCTGGGAGGTGGGAAATTTGAGTGAGCCCGGTGATGCCACAACTTTCCCACACAAAAATGTGTGAAAAAAGTGATTTTTTTCAGCTAAAATTGAGGTTTGCAGGGGATTCTGGGTAAGGAAACGTAGGGGGATCCACGCAAGCCATACCTCCCTGGAAGCCCCCGGGTGTCTAGTTTTCAGAAATGCATGTGTTTGGTAGGTTTCCCTCGATGGCCGCAGAGCACTGGGCCAAAAACCCAGGTGACCCCCCTTGCAAAACCAGGTGGTCTTGAGATAGGCAAATTTGAAGTCGCCTCACTATGTTTTGGGCCCTTGCCTGTCGCGGGAACTTGGACCTCCCACACAAGTGAGGCACCATTTTTACCGGGAGACCCAGGGGAACGCTGGGAGGAGGGAAATTTGAGTGAGCTCAGTGATGCCACAACTTTCCCACACAAAAATGTGTGAAAAAAGTGATTTTTTCAGCTAAAATTGAGGTTTGCAGGGGATTCTGGGTAAGGAAACTTTGGGGGATCCACGCAAGCCATACCTCCCTGGAAGCCCCCGGGTGTCTAGTTTTCAGAAATGCATGGGTTTGGTAGGTTTCCCTCGATGGCCGCAGAGCACCGGGCCAAAAACCCAGGTGACCCCCCTTGCAAAACCAGGTGGTTTTGAGATAGGCAAATTTGAAGTCACCTCACTATGTTTTGGGCCCTTGCCTGTCGCGGGAACTTGGGCCTCCCACACAAGTGAGGCAAAATTTTTACCGGGATACCCAGGGGAACGCTGGGAGGTGGGAAATTTGAGTGAGCCCGGTGATGCCACAACTTTCCCTCACAAAAATGTGTGAAAAAAAGTGATTTTTTTCAGCTAAAATTGAGGTTTGCAGGGGATTCTGGGTAAGGAAACGTTGGGGGATCCACGCAAGCCATACCTCCCTGGAAGCCCCCGGGTGTCTAGTTTTCAGAAATGCATGGGTTTGGTAGGTTTCCCTCGATGGCCACAGAGCACCGGGCCAAAAACCCAGGTGACCCCCCTTGCAAAACCAGGTGGTTTTGAGATAGGCAATTTTGATGTCACCTCACTACGTTTTGGGCCCTTGCCTGTCGCGGGTACTTGGGCCACCCACACAAGTGAGGCACCATTTTTACCAGGAGACCCAGGGGAATGCTGGGAGGTGGGAAATTTGAGTGAGCCCGGTGATGCCATAACTTTCCCACACAAAAATGTGTGAAAAAAGTGATTTTTTCAGCTAAAATTGAGGTTTGCAGGGGATTCTGGGTAAGGAAACTTTAGGGGATCCACGCAAGCCATACCTCACTGGAAGCCCCCGGGTGTCTAGTTTTCAGAAATGCATGGGTTTGGTAGGTTTCCCTCGATGGCCGCAGAGCACCGGGCCAAAAACCCAGCGGACCCCCCTTGCAAAACCAGGTGGTTTTGAGATAGGCAATTTTGATGTCACCTCACTACGTTTTGGGCCCTTGCCTGTCGCGGGTACTTGGGCCTCCCACACAAGTGAGGCACCATTTTTACCAGGAGACCCAGGGGAACGCTGGGAGGTGGGAATTTTGAGTGAGCCCGGTGATGCCACAACTTTCCCACACAAAAATGTGTGAAAAATGTGATTTTTTCAGCTAAAATTGAGGTTTGCAGGGGATTCTGGGTAAGGAAACGTTGGGGGATCCACGCAAGCCATATCTCCCTGGAAGCCCCCGGGTGTCTAGTTTGCAGAAATGTATGGGTTTGGTAGGTTTCCCTAGATGGCCGCAGAGCACCGGGCCAAAAACCCAGGTGACCCACCTTGCAAAACCAGGTGGTTTTGGGATAGGCAAATTTGAAGTCACCTCACTACGTTTTGGGCCCTTGCCTGTCGCGGGAACTTGGGCCTCCCACACAAGTGAGGCAACATTTTTACCGGGAGACCCAGGGGAACGCTGGGAGGTGGGAAATTTGAGTGAGCCCGGTGATGCCACAACTTTCCCACACAAAAATGTGTGAAAAAAAGTGATTTTTTTCAGCTAAAATTGAGGTTTGCAGGGGATTCTGGGTAAGGAAACGTAGGGGGATCCACGCAAGCCATACCTCCCTGGAAGCCCCCGGGTGTCTAGTTTTCAGAAATGCATGGGTTTGGTAGGTTTCCCTCGATGGCCGCAGAGCACTGTGCCAAAAACCCAGGTGACCCCCCTTGCAAAACCAGGTGGTCTTGAGATAGGCAAATTTGAAGTCGCCTCACTTTGTTTTGGGCCCTTGCCTGTCGCGGGAACTTGGGCCTCCCACACAAGTGAGGCACCATTTTTACCGGGAGACCCAGGGGAACGCTGGGAGGTGGGAAATTTGAGTGAGCTCAGTGATGCCACAACTTTCCCACACAAAAATGTGTGAAAAAAGTGATTTTTTCAGCTAAAATTGAGGTTTGCAGGGGATTCTGGGTAAGGAAACTTTGGGGGATCCACGCAAGCCATACCTCACTGGAAGCCCCCGGGTGTCTAGTTTTCAGAAATGTATGGGTTTGGTAGGTTTCCCTTGATGGCCGCCGAACACCAGGCCAAAAATCCAGGGGACCCCCCTTGCAAAACCAGGTGGTTTTGAGATAGGCAATTTTGATGTCACCTCACTACGTTTTGGGCCCTTGCCTGTCGCGGGTACTTGGGCCTCCCACACAAGTGAGGCACCATTTTTACCAGGAGACCCAGGGGAACGCTGGGAGGTGGGAATTTTGAGTGAGCCCGGTGATGCCACAACTTTCCCACACAAAAATGTGTGAAAAAAGTGATTTTTTCAGCTAAAATTGAGGTTTGCAGGGGATTCTCGGTAAGGAAACGTTGGGGGATCCACGCAAGCCATACCTCCCTGGAAGCCC
The DNA here is from genome assembly GCF_964204655.1 of Triturus cristatus. Lineage (NCBI taxonomy): Eukaryota > Metazoa > Chordata > Amphibia > Caudata > Salamandridae > Triturus > Triturus cristatus. Next base: position 959,705,728 of record NC_140579.1, read on the forward strand.
CCGGGTGTCTAGTTTGCAGAAATGTATGGGTTTGGTAGGTTTCCCTAGATGGCCGCAGAGCACCGGGCCAAAAACCCAGGTGACCCCCCTTGCAAAACCAGGTGGTTTTGAGATAGGCAAATTTGAAGTCACCTCACTACGTTTTGGGCCCTTGCCTGTCGCGGGAACTTGGGCCTCCCACACAAGTGAGGCAACATTTTTACCGGGAGACCCAGGGGAACGCTGGGAGGTGGGAAATTTGAGTGAGCCCGGTGATGCCACAACTTTCCCACAAAAAATGTGTGAAAAAAAGTGATTTTTTTCAGCTAAAATTGAGGTTTGCAGGGGATTCTGGGTAAGGAAACGTAGGGGGATCCACGCAAGCCATACCTCCCTGGAAGCCCCCGGGTGTCTAGTTTTCAGAAATGCATGGGTTTGGTAGGTTTCCCTCGATGGCCGCAGAGCACCGGGCCAAAAACCCAGGTGACCCCCCTTGCAAAACCAGGTGGTTTTGAGATAGGCAAATTTGAAGTCACCTCACTATGTTTTGGGCCCTTGCCTGTCGCGGGAACTTGGGCCTCCCACACAAGTGAGGCAAAATTTTTACCGGGAGACCCAGGGGAACGCTGGGAGGTGGGAAATTTGAGTGAGCCCGGTGATGCCACAACTTTCCCTCACAAAAATGTGTGAAAAAAAGTGATTTTTTTCAGCTAAAATTGAGGTTTGCAGGGGATTCTGGGTAAGGAAACGTTGGGGAATCCACGCAAGCCATACCTCCCTGGAAGCCCCCGGGTGTCTAGTTTTCAGAAATGCATGGGTTTGGTAGGTTTCCCTCGATGGCCACAGAGCACCGGGCCAAAAACCCAGGTGACCCCCCTTGCAAAACCAGGTGGTTTTGAGATAGGCAATTTTGATGTCACCTCACTACGTTTTGGGCCCTTGCCTGTCGCGGGTACTTGGGCCACCCACACAAGTGAGGCACCATTTTTACCAGGAGACCCAGGGGAATGCTGGGAGGTGGGAAATTTGAGTGAGCCCGGTGATGCCATAACTTTCCCACACAAAAATGTGTGAAAAAAGTGATTTTTTCAGCTAAAATTGAGGTTTGCAGGGGATTCTGGGTAAGGAAACTTTGGGGGATCCACGCAAGCCATACCTCACTGGAAGCCCCCGGGTGTCTAGATTTCAGAAATGCATGGGTTTGGTAGGTTTCCCTCGATGGCCGCAGAGCACCGGGCCAAAAACCCAGCGGACCCCCCTTGCAAAACCAGGTGGTTTTGAGATAGGCAATTTTGATGTCACCTCACTACGTTTTGGGCCCTTGCCTGTCGCGGGTACTTGGGCCTCCCACACAAGTGAGGCACCATTTTTACCAGGAGACCCAGGGGAACGCTGGGAGGTGGGAATTTTGAGTGAGCCCGGTGATGCCACAACTTTCCCACACAAAAATGTGTGAAAAATGTGATTTTTTCAGCTAAAATTGAGGTTTGCAGGGGATTCTGGGTAAGGAAACTTTGGGGGATCCACGCAAGCCATACCTCACTGGAAGCCCCCGGGTGTCTAGTTTTCAGAAATGTATGGGTTTGGTAGGTTTCCCTTGATGGCCGCCGAACACCAGGCCAAAAATCCAGGGGACCCCCCTTGCAAAACCAGGTGGTTTTGAGATAGGCAATTTTGATGTCACCTCACTACGTTTTGGGCCCTTGCCTGTCGCGGGTACTTGGGCCTCCCACACAAGTGAGGCACCATTTTTACCAGGAGACCCAGGGGAACACTGGGAGGTGGGAATTTTGAGTGAGCCCGGTGATGCCACAACTTTCCCACACAAAAATGTGTGAAAAAAGTGATTTTTTCAGCTAAAATTGAGGTTTGCAGGGGATTCTCGGTAAGGAAACGTTGGGGGATCCACGCAAGCCATACCTCCCTGGAAGCCCCCGGGTGTCTAGTTTGCAGAAATGTATGGGTTTGGTAGGTTTCCCTAGATGGCCGCAGAGCACCGGGTCAAAAACCCAGGTGACCCCCCTTGCAAAACCAGGTGGTTTTGAGATAGGCAAATTTGAAGTCACCTCACTACGTTTTGGGCCCTTGCCTGTCGCGGGAACTTGGGCCTCCCACACAAGTGAGGCAACATTTTTACCGGGAGACCCAGGGGAACGCTGGGAGGTGGGAAATTTGAGTGAGCCCGGTGATGCCACAACTTTCCCACACAAAAATGTGTGAAAAAAAGTGTTTCAGCTAAAATTGAGGTTTGCAGGGGATTCTGGGTAAGGAAACGTAGGGGGATCCACGCAAGCCATACCTCCCTGGAAGCCCCCGGGTGTCTAGTTTTCAGAAATGCATGGGTTTGGTAGGTTTCCCTCGATGGCCGCAGAGCACCGGGCCAAAAACCCAGGTGACCCCCCTTGCAAAACCAGGTGGTTTTGAGATAGGCAAATTTGAAGTCACCTCACTATGTTTTGGGCCCTTGCCTGTCGCGGGAACTTGGGCCTCCCACACAAGTGAGGCAACATTTTTACCGGGAGACCCAGGGGAACGCTGGGAGGTGGGAAATTTGAGTGAGCCCGGTGATGCCACAACTTTCCCTCACAAAAATGTGTGAAAAAAAGTGATTTTTTTCAGCTAAAATTGAGGTTTGCAGGGGATTCTGGGTAAGGAAACGTTGGGGGATCCACGCAAGCCATACCTCCCTGGAAGCCCCCGGGTGTCTAGTTTTCAGAAATGCATGGGTTTGGTAGGTTTCCCTCGATGGCCACAGAGCACCGGGCCAAAAACCCAGGTGACCCCCCTTGCAAAACCAGGTGGTTTTGAGATAGGCAATTTTGATGTCACCTCACTACGTTTTGGGCCCTTGCCTGTCGCGGGTACTTGGGCCACCCACACAAGTGAGGCACCATTTTTACCAGGAGACCCAGGGGAATGCTGGGAGGTGGGAAATTTGAGTGAGGCCGGTGATGCCATAACTTTCCCACACAAAAATGTGTGAAAAAAGTGATTTTTTCAGCTAAAATTGAGGTTTGCAGGGGATTCTGGGTAAGGAAACTTTGGGGGATCCACGCAAGCCATACCTCACTGGAAGCCCCCGGGTGTCTAGTTTTCAGAAATGCATGGGTTTGGTAGGTTTCCCTCGATGGCCGCAGAGCACCGGGCCAAAAACCCAGGTGACCCCCCTTGCAAAACCAGGTGGTTTTGAGATAGGCAAATTTGAAGTCACCTCACTACGTTTTGGGCCCTTGCCTGTCGCGGGAACTTGGGCCTCCCACACAAGTGAGGCAACATTTTTACCGGGAGACCCAGGGGAACGCTGGGAGGTGGGAAATTTGAGTGAGCCCGGTGATGCCACAACTTTCCCACACAAAAATGTGTGAAAAAAAGTGATTTTTTTCAGCTAAAATTGAGGTTTGCAGGGGATTCTGGGTAAGGAAACGTAGGGGGATCCACGCAAGCCATACCTCCCTGGAAGCCCCCGGGTGTCTAGTTTTCAGAAATGCATGGGTTTGGTAGGTTTCCCTCGATGGCCGCAGAGCACCGGGCCAAAAACCCAGGTGACCCCCCTTGCAAAACCAGGTGGTTTTGAGATAGGCAAATTTGAAGTCACCTCACTATGTTTTGGGCCCTTGCCTGTCGCGGGAACTTGGGCCTCCCACACAAGTGAGGCAACATTTTTACCGGGAGACCCAGGGGAACGCTGGGAGGTGGGAAATTTGAGTGAGCCCGGTGATGCCACAACTTTCCCTCACAAAAATGTGTGAAAAAAAGTGATTTTTTTCAGCTAAAATTGAGGTTTGCAGGGGATTCTGGGTAAGGAAACGTTGGGGGATCCACGCAAGCCATACCTCCCTGGAAGCCCCCGGGTGTCTAGTTTTCAGAAATGCATGGGTTTGGTAGGTTTCCCTCGATGGCCACAGAGCACCGGGCCAAAAACCCAGGTGACCCCCCTTGCAAAACCAGGTGGTTTTGAGATAGGCAATTTTGATGTCACCTCACTACGTTTTGGGCCCTTGCCTGTCGCGGGTACTTGGGCCACCCACACAAGTGAGGCACCATTTTTACCAGGAGACCCAGGGGAATGCTGGGAGGTGGGAAATTTGAGTGAGCCCGGTGATGCCATAACTTTCCCACACAAAAATGTGTGAAAAAAGTGATTTTTTCAGCTAAAATTGAGGTTTGCAGGGGATTCTGGGTAAGGAAACGTTGGGGGATCCACGCAAGCCATACCTCACTGGAAGCCCCCGGGTGTCTAGTTTTCAGAAATGCATGGGTTTGGTAGGTTTCCCTCGATGGCCGCAGAGCACCGGGCCAAAAACCCAGGTGACCCCCCTTGCAAAACCAGGTGGTTTTGAGATAGGCAATTTTGATGTCACCTCACTACGTTTTGGGCCCTTGCCTGTCGCGGGTACTTGGGCCTCCCACACAAGTGAGGCACCATTTTTACCGGGAGATCCAGGGGAACGCTGGGAGGTGGGAATTTTGAGTGAGCCCGGTGATGCCACAACTTTCCCACACAAAAATGTGTGAAAAATGTGATTTTTTCAGCTAAAATTGAGGTTTGCAGGGGATTCTGGGTAAGGAAACGTTGGGGGATCCACGCAAGCCATATCTCCCTGGAAGCCCCCGGGTGTCTAGTTTGCAGAAATGTATGGGTTTGGTAGGTTTCCCTAGATGGCCGCAGATCACCGGGCCAAAAACCCAGGTGACCCACCTTGCAAAACCAGGTGGTTTTGGGATAGGCAAATTTGAAGTCACCTCACTACGTTTTGGGCCCTTGCCTGTCGCGGGAACTTGGGCCTCCCACACAAGTGAGGCAACATTTTTACCGGGAGACCCAGGGGAACGCTGGGAGGTGGGAAATTTGAGTGAGCCCGGTGATGCCACAACTTTCCCACACAAAAATATGTGAAAAAAAGTGATTTTTTTCAGCTAAAATTGAGGTTTGCAGGGGATTCTGGGTAAGAAAACGTAGGGGGATCCACGCAAGACATACCTCCCTGGAAGCCCCCGGGTGTCTAGTTTTCAGAAATGCATGGGTTTGGTAGGTTTCCCTCGATGGCCGCAAAGCACTGGGCCAAAAACCCAGGTGACCCCCCTTGCAAAACCAGGTGGTCTTGAGATAGGCAAATTTGAAGTCGCCTCACTTTGTTTTGGGCCCTTGCCTGTCGCGGGAACTTGGGCCTCCCTCACAAGTGAGGCACCATTTTTACCGGGAGACCCAGGGGAACGCTGGGAGGTGGGAAATTTGAGTGAGCTCAGTGATGCCACAACTTTCCCACACAAAAATGTGTGAAAAAAGTGATTTTTTCTGCTAAAATTGAGGTTTGCAGGGGATTCTGGGTAAGGAAACTTTGGGGAATCCACGCAAGCCATACCTCACTGGAAGCCCCCGGGTGTCTAGTTTTCAGAAATGTATGGGTTTGGTAGGTTTCCCTTGATGGCCGCCGAACACCAGGCCAAAAATCCAGGGGACCCCCCTTGCAAAACCAGGTGGTTTTGAGATATGCAATTTTGATGTCACCTCACTACGTTTTGGGCCCTTGCCTGTCGCGGGTACTTGGGCCTCCCACACAAGTGAGGCACCATTTTTACCAGGAGACCCAGGGGAACGCTGGGAGGTGGGAATTTTGAGTGAGCCCGGTGATGCCACAACTTTCCCACACAAAAATGTGTGAAAAAAGTGATTTTTTCAGCTAAAATTGAGGTTTGCAGGGGATTCTCGGTAAGGAAACGTTGGGGGATCCACGCAAGCCATACCTCCCTGGAAGCCCCCGGGTGTCTAGTTTGCAGAAATGTATGGGTTTGGTAGGTTTCCCTAGATGGCCGCAGAGCACCGGGCCAAAAACCCAGGTGACCCCCCTTGCAAAACCAGGTGGTTTTGAGATAGGCAAATTTGAAGTCACCTCACTACGTTTTGGGCCCTTGCCTGTCGCGGGAACTTGGGCCTCCCACACAAGTGAGGCACCATTTTTACCGGGAGACCCAGGGGAACGCTGGGAGGTGGGAAATTTGAGTGAGCTCAGTGATGCCACAACTTTCCCACACAAAAATGTGTGAAAAAAGTGATTTTTTCAGCTAAAATTGAGGTTTGCAGGGGATTCTGGGTAAGGAAACTTTGGGGGATCCACGCAAGCCATACCTCCCTGGAAGCCCCCGGGTGTCTAGTTTTCAGAAATGCATGGGTTTGGTAGGTTTCCCTCGATGGCCGCAGAGCACCGGGCCAAAAACCCAGGTGACCCCCCTTGCAAAACCAGGTGGTTTTGAGATAGGCAATTTTGATGTCACCTCACTACGTTTTGGGCCCTTGCCTGTCGCGGGTACTTGGGCCTCCCACACAAGTGAGGCACCATTTTTACCAGGAGACCCAGGGGAACGCTGGGAGGTGGGAATTTTGAGTGAGCCCGGTGATGCCACAACTTTCCCACACAAAAATGTGTGAAAAAAGTGATTTTTTCAGCTAAAATTGAGGTTTGCAGGGGATTCTGGGTAAGGAAACGTTGGGGGATCCACGCAAGCCATACCTCCCTGGAAGCCCCCGGGTGTCTAGTTTGCCAAAATGTATGGGTTTGGTAGGTTTCCCTAGATGGCCGCAGAGCACCGGGCCAAAAACCCAGGTGACCCCCCTTGCAAATCCAGGTGGTTTTGAGATAGGCAAATTTGAAGTCACCTCACTATGTTTTGGGCCCTTGCCTGTCGCGGGAACTTGGGCCTCCCACACAAGTGAGGCAACATTTTTACCAGGAGACCCAGGGGAATGCTGGGAGGTGGGAATTTTGAGTGAGCCCGGTGATGCCACAACTTTCCCACACAAAAATGTGTGAAAAATGTGATTTTTTCAGCTAAAATTGAGGTTTGCAGGGGATTCTGGGTAAGGAAACGTTGGGGGATCCACGCAAGCCATATCTCCCTGGAAGCCCCCGGGTGTCTAGTTTGCAGAAATGTATGGGTTTGGTAGGTTTCCCTAGATGGCCGCAGAGCACCGGGCCAAAAACCCAGGTGACCCACCTTGCAAAACCAGGTGGTTTTGAGATAGGCAAATTTGAAGTCACCTCACTACGTTTTGGGCCCTTGCCTGTCGCGGGAACTTGGGCCTCCCACACAAGTGAGGCAACATTTTTACCGGGAGACCCAGGGGAACGCTGGGAGGTGGGAAATTTGAGTGAGCCCGGTGATGCCACAACTTTCCCACACAAAAATGTGTGAAAAAAAGTGATTTTTTTCAGCTAAAATTGAGGTTTGCAGGGGATTCTGGGTAAGGAAACTTTGGGGGATCCACGCAAGCCATACCTCCCTGGAAGCCCCCGGGTGTCTAGTTTTCAGAAATGCATGGGTTTGGTAGGTTTCCCTCGATGGCCGCAGAGCACCGGGCCAAAAACCCAGGTGACCCCCCTTGCAAAACCAGGTGGTTTTGAGATAGGCAATTTTGATGTCACCTCACTACGTTTTGGGCCCTTGCCTGTCGCGGGTACTTGGGCCTCCCACACAAGTGAGGCACCATTTTTACCAGGAGACCCAGGGGAACGCTGGGAGGTGGGAATTTTGAGTGAGCCCGGTGATGCCACAACTTTCCCACACAAAAATGTATGAAAAAAGTGATTTTTTCAGCTAAAATTGAGGTTTGCAGGGGATTCTGGGTAAGGAAACGTTGGGGGATCCACGCAAGCCATACCTCCCTGGAAGCCCCCGGGTGTCTAGTTTGCCGAAATGTATGGGTTTGGTAGGTTTCCCTAGATGGCCGCAGAGCACCGGGCCAAAAACCCAGGTGACCCCCCTTGCAAATCCAGGTGGTTTTGAGATAGGCAAATTTGAAGTCACCTCACTATGTTTTGGGCCCTTGCCTGTCGCGGGAACTTGGGCCTCCCACACAAGTGAGGCAACATTTTTACCGGGAGACCCAGGGGAACGCTGGGAGGTGGGAAATTTGAGTGAGCCCGGTGATGCCACAACTTTCCCACACAAAAATGTGTGAAACAAAGTGATTTTTTTCAGCTAAAATTGAGGTTTGCAGGGGATTCTGGGTAAGGAAACGTTGGGGGATCCACGCAAGCCATACCTCCCTGGAAGCCCCCGGGTGTCTAGTTTTCAGAAATGCATGGGTTTGGTAGGTTTCCCTCGATGGCCGCAGAGCACCGGGCCAAAAACCCAGGTGACCCCCCTTGCAAAACCAGGTGGTTTTGAGATAGGCAATTTTGATGTCACCTCACTACGTTTTGGGCCCTTGCCTGTCGCGGGTACTTGGGCCTCCCACACAAGTGAGGCACCATTTTTACCAGGAGACCCAGGGGAATGCTGGGAGGTGGGAAATTTGAGTGAGCCCGGTGATGCCATAACTTTCCCACACAAAAATGTGTGAAAAAAGTGATTTTTTCAGCTAAAATTGAGGTTTGCAGGGGATTCTGGGTAAGGAAACTTTGGGGGATCAACGCAAGCCATACCTCACTGGAAGCCCCCGGGTGTCTAGTTTTCAGAAATGCATGGGTTTGGTAGGTTTCCCTCGATGGCCGCAGAGCACCGGGCCAAAAACCCAGGTGACCCCCCTTGCAAAACCAGGTGGTTTTGAGATAGGCAATTTTGATGTCACCTCACTACGTTTTGGGCCCTTGCCTGTCGCGGGTACTTGGGCCTCCCACACAAGTGAGGCACCATTTTTACCAGGAGACCCAGGGGAACGCTGGGAGGTGGGAATTTTGCAGTGAGCCCGGTGATGCCACAACTTTCCCACACAAAAATGTGTGAAAAAAGTGATTTTTTCAGCTAAAATTGAGGTTTGCAGGGGATTCTGGGTAAGGAAACGTTGGGGGATCCACGCAAGCCATACCTCCCTGGAAGCCCCCGGGTGTCTAGTTTGCCAAAATGTATGGGTTTGGTAGGTTTCCCTAGATGGCCGCAGAGCACCGGGCCAAAAACCCAGGTGACCCCCCTTGCAAATCCAGGTGGTTTTGAGATAGGCAAATTTGAAGTCACCTCACTATGTTTTGGGCCCTTGCCTGTCGCGGGAACTTGGGCCTCCCACACAAGTGAGGCAACATTTTTACCAGGAGACCCAGGGGAATGCTGGGAGGTGGGAATTTTGAGTGAGCCCGGTGATGCCACAACTTTCCCACACAAAAATGTGTGAAAAATGTGATTTTTTCAGCTAAAATTGAGGTTTGCAGGGGATTCTGGGTAAGGAAACGTTGGGGGATCCACGCAAGCCATACCTCCCTGGAAGCCCCCGGGTGTCTAGTTTGCCGAAATGTATGGGTTTGGTAGGTTTCCCTAGATGGCCGCAGAGCACCGGGCCAAAAACCCAGGTGACCCCCCTTGCAAATCCAGGTGGTTTTGAGATAGGCAAATTTGAAGTCACCTCACTATGTTTTGGGCCCTTGCCTGTCGCGGGAACTTGGGCCTCCCACACAAGTGAGGCAACATTTTTACCGGGAGACCCAGGGGAACGCTGGGAGGTGGGAAATTTGAGTGAGCCCGGTGATGCCACAACTTTCCCACACAAAAATGTGTGAAAAAAAGTGATTTTTTTCAGCTAAAATTGAGGTTTGCAGGGGATTCTGGGTAAGGAAACGTTGGGGGATCCACGCAAGCCATACCTCCCTGGAAGCCCCCGGGTGTCTAGTTTTCAGAAATGCATGGGTTTGGTAGGTTTCCCTCGATGGCCGCAGAGCACCGGGCCAAAAACCCAGGTGACCCCCCTTGCAAAACCAGGTGGTTTTGAGATAGGCAATTTTGATGTCACCTCACTACGTTTTGGGCCCTTGCCTGTCGCGGGTACTTGGGCCTCCCACACAAGTGAGGCACCATTTTTACCAGGAGACCCAGGGGAATGCTGGGAGGTGGGAAATTTGAGTGAGCCCGGTGATGCCATAACTTTCCCACACAAAAATGTGTGAAAAAAGTGATTTTTTCAGCTAAAATTGAGGTTTGCAGGGGATTCTGGGTAAGGAAACTTTGGGGGATCCACGCAAGCCATACCTCACTGGAAGCCCCCGGGTGTCTAGTTTTCAGAAATGCATGGGTTTGGTAGGTTTCCCTCGATGGCCGCAGAGCACCGGGCCAAAAACCCAGGTGACCCCCCTTGCAAAACCAGGTGGTTTTGAGATAGGCAATTTTGATGTCACCTCACTACATTTTGGGCCCTTGCCTGTCGCGGGTACTTTGGCCTCCCACACAAGTTAGGCACCATTTTTACCAGGAGACCCAGGGGAACGCTGGGAGGTGGGAATTTTGAGTGAGCCCGGTGATGCCACAACTTTCCCACACAAAAATGTGTGAAAAATGTGATTTTTTCAGCTAAAATTGAGGTTTGCAGGGGATTCTGGGTAAGGAAACGTTGGGGGATCCACGCAAGCCATATCTCCCTGGAAGCCCCCGGGTGTCTAGTTTGCAGAAATGTATGGGTTTGGTAGGTTTCCCTAGATGGCTGCAGAGCACCGGGCCAAAAACCCAGGTGACCCACCTTGCAAAACCAGGTGGTTTTGAGATAGGCAAATTTGAAGTCACCTCACTACGTTTTGGGCCCTTGCCTGTCGCGGGAACTTGGGCCTCCCACACAAGTGAGGCAACATTTTTACCGGGAGACCCAGGGGAACGCTGGGAGGTGGGAAATTTGAGTGAGCCCGGTGATGCCACAACTTTCCCACACAAAAATGTGTGAAAAAAAGTGATTTTTTTCAGCTAAAATTGAGGTTTGCAGGGGATTCTGGGTAAGGAAACGTAGGGGGATCCACGCAAGCCATACCTCCCTGGAATCCCCCGGGTGTCTAGTTTTCAGAAATGCATGGGTTTGGTAGGTTTCCCTCGATGGCCGCAGAGCACTGGGCCAAAAACCCAGGTGACCCCCCTTGCAAAACCAGGTGGTCTTGAGATAGGCAAATTTGAAGTCACCTCACTTTGTTTTGGGCCCTTGCCTGTCGCGGGAACTTGGGCCTCCCACACAAGTGAGGCACCATTTTTACCGGGAGACACAGGGGAACGCTGGGAGGTGGGAAATTTGAGTGAGCTCAGTGATGCCACAACTTTCCCACACAAAAATGTGTGAAAAAAGTGATTTTTTCAGCTAAAATTGAGGTTTGCAGGGGATTCTGGGTAAGGAAACTTTGGGGGATCCACGCAAGCCATACCTCACTGGAAGCCCCCGGGTGTCTAGTTTTCAGAAATGTATGGGTTTGGTAGGTTTCCCTTGATGGCCGCCGAACACCAGGCCAAAAATCCAGGGGACCCCCCTTGCAAAACCAGGTGGTTTTGAGATAGGCAATTTTGATGTCACCTCACTACGTTTTGGGCCCTTGCCTGTCGCGGGTACTTGGGCCTCCCACACAAGTGAGGCACCATTTTTACCAGGAGACCCAGGGGAACGCTGGGAGGTGGGAATTTTGAGTGAGCCCGGTGATGCCACAACTTTCCCACACAAAAATGTGTGAAAAAAGTGATTTTTTCAGCTAAAATTGAGGTTTGCAGGGGATTCTCGGTAAGGAAACGTTGGGGGATCCACGCAAGCCATACCTCCCTGGAAGCCCCCGGGTGTCTAGTTTGCAGAAATGTATGGGTTTGGTAGGTTTCCCTAGATAGCCGCAGAGCACCGGGCCAAAAACCCAGGTGACCCCCCTTGCAAAACCAGGTGGTTTTGAGATAGGCAAATTTGAAGTCACCTCACTACGTTTTGGGCCCTTGCCTGTCGCGGGAACTTGGGCCTCCCACACAAGTGAGGCAACATTTTTACCGGGAGACCCAGGGGAACGCTGGGAGGTGGGAAATTTGAGTGAGCCCGGTGATGCCACAACTTTCCCACACAAAAATGTGTGAAAAATGTGATTTTTTCAGCTAAAATTGAGGTTTGCAGGGGATTCTGGGTAAGGAAACGTTGGGGGATCCACGCAAGCCATACCTCCCTGGAAGCCCCCGGGTGTCTAGTTTGCCGAAATGTATGGGTTTGGTAGGTTTCCCTAGATGGCCGCAGAGCACCGGGCCAAAAACCCAGGTGACCCCCCTTGCAAATCCAGGTGGTTTTGAGATAGGCAAATTTGAAGTCACCTCACTATGTTTTGGGCCCTTGCCTGTCGCGGGAACTTGGGCCTCCCACACAAGTGAGGCAACATTTTTACCGGGAGACCCAGGGGAACGCTGGGAGGTGGGAAATTTGAGTGAGCCCGGTGATGCCACAACTTTCCCACACAAAAATGTGTGAAAAAAAGTGATTTTTTTCAGCTAAAATTGAGGTTTGCAGGGGATTCTGGGTAAGGAAACGTTGGGGGATCCACGCAAGCCATACCTCCCTGGAAGCCCCCGGGTGTCTAGTTTTCAGAAATGCATGGGTTTGGTAGGTTTCCCTCGATGGCCGCAGAGCACCGGGCCAAAAACCCAGGTGACCCCCCTTGCAAAACCAGGTGGTTTTGAGATAGGCAATTTTGATGTCACCTCACTACGTTTTGGGCCCTTGCCTGTCGCGGGTACTTGGGCCTCCCACACAAGTGAGGCACCATTTTTACCAGGAGACCCAGGGGAATGCTGGGAGGTGGGAAATTTGAGTGAGCCCGGTGATGCCATAACTTTCCCACACAAAAATGTGTGAAAAAAGTGATTTTTTCAGCTAAAATTGAGGTTTGCAGGGGATTCTGGGTAAGGAAACTTTGGGGGATCCACGCAAGCCATACCTCACTGGAAGCCCCCGGGTGTCTAGTTTTCAGAAATGCATGGGTTTGGTAGGTTTCCCTCGATGGCCGCAGAGCACCGGGCCAAAAACCCAGGTGACCCCCCTTGCAAAACCAGGTGGTTTTGAGATAGGCAATTTTGATGTCACCTCACTACATTTTGGGCCCTTGCCTGTCGCGGGTACTTTGGCCTCCCACACAAGTTAGGCACCATTTTTACCAGGAGACCCAGGGGAACGCTGGGAGGTGGGAATTTTGAGTGAGCCCGGTGATGCCACAACTTTCCCACACAAAAATGTGTGAAAAATGTGATTTTTTCAGCTAAAATTGAGGTTTGCAGGGGATTCTGGGTAAGGAAACGTTGGGGGATCCACGCAAGCCATATCTCCCTGGAAGCCCCCGGGTGTCTAGTTTGCAGAAATGTATGGGTTTGGTAGGTTTCCCTAGATGGCTGCAGAGCACCGGGCCAAAAACCCAGGTGACCCACCTTGCAAAACCAGGTGGTTTTGAGATAGGCAAATTTGAAGTCACCTCACTACGTTTTGGGCCCTTGCCTGTCGCGGGAACTTGGGCCTCCCACACAAGTGAGGCAACATTTTTACCGGGAGACCCAGGGGAACGCTGGGAGGTGGGAAATTTGAGTGAGCCCGGTGATGCCACAACTTTCCCACACAAAAATGTGTGAAAAAAAGTGATTTTTTTCAGCTAAAATTGAGGTTTGCAGGGGATTCTGGGTAAGGAAACGTAGGGGGATCCACGCAAGCCATACCTCCCTGGAATCCCCCGGGTGTCTAGTTTTCAGAAATGCATGGGTTTGGTAGGTTTCCCTCGATGGCCGCAGAGCACTGGGCCAAAAACCCAGGTGACCCCCCTTGCAAAACCAGGTGGTCTTGAGATAGGCAAATTTGAAGTCACCTCACTTTGTTTTGGGCCCTTGCCTGTCGCGGGAACTTGGGCCTCCCACACAAGTGAGGCACCATTTTTACCGGGAGACACAGGGGAACGCTGGGAGGTGGGAAATTTGAGTGAGCTCAGTGATGCCACAACTTTCCCACACAAAAATGTGTGAAAAAAGTGATTTTTTCAGCTAAAATTGAGGTTTGCAGGGGATTCTGGGTAAGGAAACTTTGGGGGATCCACGCAAGCCATACCTCACTGGAAGCCCCCGGGTGTCTAGTTTTCAGAAATGTATGGGTTTGGTAGGTTTCCCTTGATGGCCGCCGAACACCAGGCCAAAAATCCAGGGGACCCCCCTTGCAAAACCAGGTGGTTTTGAGATAGGCAATTTTGATGTCACCTCACTACGTTTTGGGCCCTTGCCTGTCGCGGGTACTTGGGCCTCCCACACAAGTGAGGCACCATTTTTACCAGGAGACCCAGGGGAACGCTGGGAGGTGGGAATTTTGAGTGAGCCCGGTGATGCCACAACTTTCCCACACAAAAATGTGTGAAAAAAGTGATTTTTTCAGCTAAAATTGAGGTTTGCAGGGGATTCTCGGTAAGGAAACGTTGGGGGATCCACGCAAGCCATACCTCCCTGGAAGCCCCCGGGTGTCTAGTTTGCAGAAATGTATGGGTTTGGTAGGTTTCCCTAGATAGCCGCAGAGCACCGGGCCAAAAACCCAGGTGACCCCCCTTGCAAAACCAGGTGGTTTTGAGATAGGCAAATTTGAAGTCACCTCACTACGTTTTGGGCCCTTGCCTGTCGCGGGAACTTGGGCCTCCCACACAAGTGAGGCAACATTTTTACCGGGAGACCCAGGGGAACGCTGGGAGGTGGGAAATTTGAGTGAGCCCGGTGATGCCACAACTTTCCCACACAAAAATGTGTGAAAAAAAGTGATTTTTTTCAGCTAAAATTGAGGTTTGCAGGGGATTCTGGGTAAGGAAACGTAGGGGGATCCACGCAAGCCATACCTCCCTGGAAGCCCCCGGGTGTCTAGTTTTCAGAAATGCATGGGTTTGGTAGGTTTCCCTCGATGGCCGCAGAGCACTGGGACAAAAACCCAGGTGACCCCCCTTGCAAAACCAGGTGGTCTTGAGATAGGCAAATTTGAAGTCGCCTCACTATGTTTTGGGCCCTTGCCTGTCGCGGGAACTTGGGCCTCCCACACAAGTGAGGCACCATTTTTACCGGGAGATCCAGGGGAACGCTGGGAGGTGGGAAATTTGAGTGAGCTCAGTGATGCCACAACTTTCCCACACAAAAATGTGTGAAAAAAGTGATTTTTTCAGCTAAAATTGAGGTTTGCAGGGGATTCTGGGTAAGGAAACTTTGGGGGATCCACGCAAGCCATACCTCACTGGAAGCCCCCGGGTGTCTAGTTTTCAGAAATGTATGGGTTTGGTAGGTTTCCCTAGATGGCCGCAGAGCACCGGGCCAAAAACCCAGGTGACCCCCCTTGCAAAACCAGGTGGTTTTGAGATAGGCAAATTTGAAGTCACCTCACTACGTTTTGGGCCCTTGCCTGTCGCGGGAACTTGGGCCTCCCACACAAGTGAGGCAACATTTTTACCGGGAGACCCAGGGGAACGCTGGGAGGTGGGAAATTTGAGTGAGCCCGGTGATGCCACAACTTTCCCACACAAAAATGTGTGAAAAAAGTGATTTTTTCAGCTAAAATTGAGGTTTGCAGGGGATTCTGGGTAAGGAAACGTTTCTGGGATCCACGCAAGCCATACCTCCCTGGAAGCCCCTGGGTGTCTAGTTTGCAGAAATGTATGGGTTTGGTAGGTTTCCCTAGATGGCCGCAGAGCACCGGGCCAAAAACCCAGGTGACCCCCCTTGTAAAACCAGGTGGTTTTGAGATAGGCAAATTTGAAGTCACCTCACTACGTTTTGGGCCCTTGCCTGTCGCGGGAACTTGGGCCTCCCACACAAGTGAGGCAACATTTTTACCGGGAGACCCAGGGGAACGCTGGGAGGTGGGAAATTTGAGTGAGCTCAGTGATGCCACAACTTTCCCACACAAAAATGTGTGAAAAAAGTGATTTTTTCAGCTAAATTTGAGGTTTGCAGGGGATTCTGGGTAAGGAAACTTAGGGGGATCCACGCAAGCCATAGCTCCCTGGAAGCCCCCGGGTGTCTAGTTTTCAGAAATGCATGGGGTTGGTAGGTTTCCCTCGATGGCCGCAGAGCACTGGGCCAAAAACCCAGGTGACCCCCCTTGCAAAACCAGGTGGTCTTGAGATAGGCAAATTTGAAGTCGCCTCACTATGTTTTGGGCCCTTGCCTGTCGCGGGAACTTGGGCCTCCCACACAAGTGAGGCACCATTTTTACCGGGAGACCCAGGGGAACGCTGGGAGGTGGGAAATTTGAGTGAGCTCAGTGATGCCACAACTTTCCCACACAAAAATGGGTGAAAAAAGTGATTTTTTCAGCTAAAATTGAGGTTTGCAGGGGATTCTGGGTAAGGAAACTTTGGGGGATCCATGCAAGCCATACCTCACTGGAAGCCCCGGGGTGTCTAGTTTTCAGAAATGTATGGGTTTGGTAGGTTTCCCTTGATGGCCGCCGAACACCAGGCCAAAAATCCAGGGGACCCCCCTTGCAAAACCAGGTGGTTTTGAGATAGGCAATTTTGATGTCACCTCACTACGTTTTGGGCCCTTGCCTGTCGCGGGTACTTGGGCCTCCCACACAAGTGAGGCACCATTTTTACCAGGAGACCCAGGGGAACGCTGGGAGGTGGGAAATTTGAGTGAGCCCGGTGATGCCACAACTTTCCCACACAAAAATGTGTGAAAAAAGTGATTTTTTCAGCTAAAATTGAGGTTTGCAGGGGATTCTGGGTAAGGAAACTTTGGGGCATCCACGCAAGCCATACCTCACTGGAAGCCTCCGGGTGTCTAGTTTTCAGAAATGCATTGGTTTGGTAGGTTTCCCTCGATGGCCGCAGAGCACCGGGCCAAAAACCCAGGTGACCCCCCTTGCAAAACCAGGTGGTTTTGAGATAGGCAATTTTGATGTCACCTCACTACGTTTTGGGCCCTTGCCTGTCGCGGGTACTTGGGCCTCCCACACAAGTGAGGCACCATTTTTACCAGGAGACCCAGGGGAACGCTGGGAGGTGGGAATTTTGAGTGAGCCCGGTGATGCCACAACTTTCCCACACAAAAATGTGTGAAAAAAGTGATTTTTTCAGCTAAAATTGAGGTTTGCAGGGGATTCTGGGTAAGGAAACGTTGGGGGATCCATGCAAGCCATACCTCCCTGGAAGCCCCCGGGTGTCTAGTTTGCAGAAATGTATGGGTTTGGTAGGTGTCCCTAGATGGCCGCAGAGCACCGGGCCAAAAACCCAGGTGACCCCCCTTGCAAAACCAGGTGGTTTTGAGATAGGCAAATTTGAAGTCACCTCACTACGTTTTGGGCCCTTGCCTGTCGCGGGAACTTGGGCCTCCCACACAAGTGAGGCAACATTTTTACCGGGAGACCCAGGGGAACGCTGGGAGGTGGGAAATTTGAGTGAGCCCGGTGATGCCACAACTTTCCCACACAAAAATGTGTGAAAAAAGTGATTTTTTCCAGCTAAAATTGAGGTTTGCAGGGGATTCTGGGTAAGGAAACGTAGGGGGATCCATGCAAGCCATACCTCCCTGGAAGCCCCTGGGTGTCTAGTTTTCAGAAATGCATGGGTTTGGTAGGTTTCCCTAGATGGCCGCAGAGCACCGGGCCAAAAACCCAGGTGACCCCCCTTGCAAAACCAGGTGGTTTTGAGATAGGCAAATTTGAAGTCACCTCACTACGTTTTGGGCCCTTGCCTGTCGCGGGAACTTGGGCCTCCCACACAAGTGAGGCAACATTTTTACCGGGAGACCCAGGGGAACGCTGGGAGGTGGGAAATTTGAGTGAGCCCGGTGATGCCACAACTTTCCCACACAAAAATGTGTGAAAAAAGTGATTTTTTCAGCTAAAATTGAGGTTTGCAGGGGATTCTGGGTAAGGAAACGTTGGGGGATCCACGCAAGCCATACCTCCCTGGAAGCCCCTGGGTGTCTAGTTTGCAGAAATGTATGGGTTTGGTAGGTTTCCCTAGATGGCCGCAGAGCACCGGGCCAAAAACCCAGGTGACCTCCCTTGCAAAACCAGGTGGTTTTGAGATAGGCAAATTTGAAGTCACCTCACTACGTTTTGGGCCCTTGCCTGTCGCGGGAACTTGGGCCTCCCACACAAGTGAGGCAACATTTTTACCGGGAGACCCAGGGGAACGCTGGGAGGTGGGAAATTTGAGTGAGCCCGGTGATGCCACAACTTTCCCAACCAAAAATGTGTGAAAAAAAGTGATTTTTTTCAGCTAAAATTGAGGTTTGCAGGGGATTCTGGGTAAGGAAACGTTGGGAGATCCACGCAAGCCATACCTCCCTGGAAGCCCCAGGGTGTCTAGTTTTCAGAAATGCATGGGTTTGGTAGGTTTCCCTCAATGGCCGCAGAGCACCGGGCCAAAAACCCAGGTGACCCCCCTTGCAAAACCAGGTGGTCTTGAGATAGGCAAATTTGAAGTCGCCTCACTACGTTTTGGGCCCTTGCCTGTCGCGGGAACTTGGGCCTCCCACACAAGTGAGGCAACATTTTTACCGGGAGACCCAGGGGAACGCTGGGAGGTGGGAAATTTGAGTGAGCCCGGTGATGCCACAACTTTCCCACACAAAAATGTGTGAAAAAAGTGATTTTTTCAGCTAAAATTGAGGTTTGCAGGGGATTCTGGGTAAGGAAACGTTGGGGGATCCACGCAAGCCATACCTCCCTGGAAGCCCCTGGGTGTCTAGTTTGCAGAAATGTATGGGTTTGGTAGGTTTCCCTAGATGGCCGCAGAGCACCGGGCCAAAAACCCAGGTGACCCCCCTTGTAAAACCAGGTGGTTTTGAGATAGGCAAATTTGAAGTCACCTCACTACGTTTTGGGCCCTTGCCTGTCGCGGGAACTTGGGCCTCCCACACAAGTGAGGCAACATTTTTACCGGGAGACCCAGGGGAACGCTGGGAGGTGGGAAATTTGAGTGAGCCCGGTGATGCCACAACTTTCCCACACAAAAATGTGTGAAAAAAAGTGATTTTTTTCAGCTAAAATTGAGGTTTGCAGAGGATTCTGGGTAAGGAAACGTTGGGGGATCCACTCAAGCCATACCTCCCTGGAAGCCCCCGGGTGTCTAGTTTTCAGAAATGCATGGGTTTGGTAGGTTTCCCTCGATGGCCGCAGAGCACCGGGCCAAAAACCCAGGTGACCCCCCTTGCAAAACCAGGTGGTCTTGAGATAGGCAAATTTGAAGTCGCCTCACTACGTTTTGGGCCCTTGCCTGTCGCGGGAACTTGGGCCTCCCACACAAGTGAGGCAACATTTTTACCGGGAGACCGAGGGGAACGCTGGGAGGTGGGAAATTTGAGTGAGCCCGGTGATGCCACAACTTTCCCACACAAAAATGTGTGAAAAAAAGTGATTTTTTTCAGCTAAAATTGAGGTTTGCAGGGGATTCTGGGTAAGGAAACGTAGGGGGATCCACGCAAGCCATACCTCCCTGGAAGCCCCCGGGTGTCTAGTTTTCAGAAATGCATGGGTTTGGTAGGTTTCCCTAGATGGCCGCAGAGCACCGGGCCAAAAACCCAGGTGACCCCCCTTGCAAAACCAGGTGGTCTTGAGATAGGCAAATTTGAAGTCGCCTCACTACGGTTTGGGCCCTTGCCTGTCGCGGGAACTTGGGCCTCCCACACAAGTGAGGCACCATTTTTACCGGGAGACCCAGGGGAACGCTGGGAGGTGGGAAATTTGAGTGAGCTCAGTGATGCCACAACTTTCCCACACACAAATGTGTGAAAAAAGTGATTTTTTCAGCTAAATTTGAGGTTTGCAGGGGATTCTGGGTAAGGAAACGTAGGGGGATCCACGCAAGCCATACCTCCCTAGAAGCCCCCGGGTGTCTAGTTTTCAGAAATGCATGGGTTTGGTAGGTTTCCCTCGATGGCCGCAGAGCACTGGGCCAAAAACCCAGGTGACCCCCCTTGCAAAACCAGGTGGTTTTGAGATAGGCAATTTTGATGTCACCTCACTACGTTTTGGGCCCTTGCCTGTCGCGGGTACTTGGGCCTTGTTAGAACCGGCGGTCTCTAGTTGGCAGAGGTATACACTTCTGACAAATAGGGACCAACCAACTCTAGTCAGGGCAAGGGGATTACACACTCAGATAACCCCTGCTACCCCCTTGGTAGCTTGGCAGAGCAGACAGGCTTATCTCAGAGGCAGTGTGTTAAGCATTTATGACCACATACAGTAATAAAGTGAATACACTACAGATGGACACGACACAGAAGTTATTATAAAAATCGTATTTTTATATAAGGCTTAGCACAAGACCAAATAACGACAAAAATATACCACAGTCTTAATAAATACTCTTTGGAAGGAAAAATAATAGTTCAAGTAAGGTTTCTTCTTGGCAAATAGTTCTTTAGCAAAGTATTCTTCTGAGCACAGTTCTTTGGCAACAATGTAACCCCCACAGGAGTCACACGACGTTGAGTCTACAAGATTCCCAAGGTTCGGCGTCGACCGCGAGGAGCGCTACGTCAAGCCTGGAGTCGCAACAGACCCCACAAGTACAGTACCTTGAGAAACGAAGAAAACGATGATCCACGGCGTCGAGATGTCGGCGTCGAGGTCGGCGTCGATCGTGCCTCGGAGTCGGGCCAATCCACAGCGGCGTCGAGGGATGTCGGGCCGGAGCAGCGCTCACGGCGTCGAGACGGGCGTCGAGTCGATGCGATCAGCAGCGGCGTCGGGACGGGGTCGCTTGGAGGCAGAGCCGATACTCACTCCTCACTGGCGTCGATACCGGCGTCGAGACGGGGTCACTTGGAGCCGGGGCCGATACCCACTGCTCACTGGCGTTGCTGCTGGCGTCGAGACTGCAGATTTTCCCTTGTGTACTGGAAACAACACTTTCCAGCAATTCAGCAAATGGTGAAGTCCTTTGGCCCTGTGACTTCAGCAGGAGACTGGCACTCTTCCAGTCCTTGGAGATTTTCTAGCAAGTGTTCAGAGAGTACACACCAAGTTCCTCTCTCCTTGTTCCTTGGCAAAAATAAAGAAGCAGCTTTCAGGTTCCTCCACAGCAAAACAGCACTCTGGCAGAAAGGGGAGGCAAGTCCTTAGATCAGCAGGCTTCTTGTCCTTGGTACAGGTTTCCTTGTCAGAAGTGATCTGAGTTCTTGGTTCAGGGGTCCTTCTCTTATACCCCTTTTTCCCTTTGTTCCCTTTGTCCAAGCAGGGCGATTCCCACCATCTCAGGTTTGTTGTGGGTGTTGCCAGGCAGAGGCACCTGGCCTATTCACTGAGCAGGGCAGAGTCCTCAGCCGCCCAGCAGGAGGCGGAGCCAGTATTGTCACTGGCAGGAGCAGGGCTATCAGTCGCCCAGCAGGAGGCGGGGCCAGTATTGTGTCAGGCAGGGCAGGCTACTCTTCCCTCACTCTACGTGTAAACGCCCCATTCACCCCATACTGACTCACTCAGACCTCTGGAGCCACCCAGCCCCTGACACACACACCAAACCAGCAGAGACCGGTAGATAGTTGGACAAGAAAATAGCCACTTTCTAAAAGGGCTATTTTCAAACATAGAATTTAAAAACCATCCAGCCTAAAGGGTGTGTTATTAAATTCTGAGTTCAGGGATACTAAACTCGACTTGCTACCATGCTCCCTGAGTCAGATAGATTATAATGGAGTTAATAATCAGTCTGCCCAGTCTGGCCTATTGGAGGCAGGTAGCCCTTCAATAGTGAAAAACGAAAATGGCTGTAATTCACTATTAGGTCATGCCACACACATCAGGGCATGACCTACCTTTTACCAACAATGCACCCTGCCCTAGGGCCTACCATAGAGGTGTCTGAAATGTGGCAAAGTGAAGGTTTAGAGACTGGTAAGTAGGTTTCCTTACCAAGTCGACATGGCAGTCAGGGACTGCGCGCAGGCGCTGCGGTGGCAGGCCTGAGACACATTTTACACGCTGCTTCTGTGGGTGGCACAACCCGTACTGCAAGCCCACCAGCAGCAGTTAACTTACACGCCCTTGGCACGCGCAGTGCACTAGACTAGGGTCTGAACAGTAAGTCAACCAAGCCAATCATGGTAACACCAATCAATGTAACAATTTAGCATAGGGAGCACTTGCACTGTGGCACTGATCAGCAGTGGCACAGTGCCCAAAGCAATAATCCAGCAAAAACATCGTAAACAGAGGAGGCAAACAGAAAAAATGGAGGAGAGACTCATGCCAATGATGCCAGGTCTAAAACGTGTCTCCTCCAGCTGAAATGTGGGGAGAACTACCCTTCACCCAGGGAGTCCTCATCACTAAGGCGGAAAAATCTGGACAGACCATCAGCATTGGCGTGATCTGTACCAGGGCGGTGTTCCACCGTAAAGTCCATCCCCTGTAGGGAAATGGACCACCTCAACAGCTTTGGGTTCTCACCCCTCATCTGCATTAACCATCTGAGGGGCCTGTGGTCCGTCTGAACCCGGAAGTGAGACCCAAACAAGTAGGGTCTTAGCTTCTTCAGCGCCCAGACCACAGCAAATGCCTCACGCTCTATCGCACTCCACCTTTGTTCCCTGGGAAGTAACCTCCGGCTGATGAAGGCTACAGGTAAGTCTCGGCCCTCCTCATTCATCTGTGCTAGAACAGCCCCCACACCATGCTCTGAAGCGTCCGTCTGGACAATGAATTCTTTTGAAAAGTCGGGTGCCTGGAGGACCGGTGCTGTACACATTGCAGTTTTCAGGGTGTCAAAGGCTTTCTGACAGGCGTCAGTCCAGATCACAAGTCTCGGCTGCTTCCTGGAAGTCAGCGAGGTCAAGGGGTGCACAATGTTGCCATACCCCTTGACAAACCTCCTGTAGTAACCCGTGAGACCCAAGAAGGCTCTCACCTGAGTCTGGGTTTTGGGCGGTTCCCAAGCCAGGATGGTATCTATCTTGGGTTGCAGGGGGGCCACCTTGCCGCTCCCTACTTGGTGCCCCAAGTACACCACTGAACCCTGCCCAATCTGGCACTTACTGGCCTTGATTGTGAGGCCTGCTCTGCGCAGGGCCAACAACACTTCCTGGAGGTGGCGCAAGTGTTCCTCCCAGCTGGCGCTGAACACTGCTATATCGTCCAGGTAGGCGGCGCTGAAATCTTCCAGTCCGGCCAATACCTGGTTAACCAACCTCTGGAAGGTGGCAGGGGCATTCTTCATCCCAAAGGGCATCACCCGGAACTGGTAGTGCCCATCTGGTGTGGAGAATGCAGACCTCTCTTTTGCCCCATCAGTCAAGGCGATCTGCCAGTACCCAGACGTTAGATCAAACGTACTAAGGTACCGGGCAGCCCCCAACCGATCGATGAGCTCATCAGCTCTGGGGATGGGGTGCGCGTCAGTCTTGGTGACCGAATTGAGCCCTCGGTAATCCACACAGAACCGAAGTTCTGGTGAAGCACCAGGCGCTGCAGCCTTTGGGACCAAGACCACTGGGCTGGCCCAAGGACTGCTAGAGGACTCAACCACCCCTAAGGCAAACATCTTGGAGACCTCCTCCTTGATGTATGCTCTGACCTTGTCAGTCACCCTGTAGGCCTTGTGCCTCACAGGAGTGCTGTCCCCAGTGTCCACATCATGGACACACCACTGAGTGACACCAGGGATCAAGGAGAACAGATCAGGGAATTGTACCAACAGATGGCGACAATCTTGCTGCTGCTCAGGGGTCAGTGTGTCAGAGAGGACAACACCATCCACTGACCCATCTTTTTCTTTTGCACACAGGAGGTCAGGAAGAGGCTCACTCTCCTCCTCCATCCCAGCATCTGTGGCAAGGAGCATGCCCACTTCGGACCTTTCTAAGTGGGGCTTTAATCGGTTGACATGCAGGACCCTTAAGGGGTTCCTGGGAGATTTCAAGTCCACCAAGTAGGTGACATCGCTCTTTTTCTCCACAACCTCAAACGGTCCAGTCCACCTGTCCTTGAGCGCACAAGGTTCCACAGGGGCCATGACCCAAACTTTCTGACCAGGTTGAAGCTCAACCAGAGTGGCATTCTGATCGTACCACCGCTTCATCTCTTCCTGGCTGGCCTCCAGATTTGCCTGAGCAAGATCTCTGAAGCGCCGAGTCTGGTTCCTAAAGGCCAGCATGTAACTATATACATCCTGGGGAGGTTTCCTGGGAGATTGCTCCCAGCCTTCTTTGACCAGACTCAAAGGTCCTCTTACCGGGTGACCATACAAAAGCTCAAAGGGGCTGAACCCTAGAGACTTCTGTGGCACCTCACGGTAAGCAAACAGCAGGCATGGCAAGAGGACGTCCCATTTACGCCTCATTGGTTCTTCAAGACCCATGATCATGCCTTTTAGGGTCCGGTTGAATCTCTCAACCAGCCCATTACCTTGAGGGTGGTAAGGAGTGGTAAACTTGTAGGTTACCCCACACTCCTTCCACAGAGACTTCATATAATTCGAAATGAAGTTGGTGCCCCGGTCTGACACCACCTCTCTGGGGAACCCCATGCGGGAGAAAACACCCATCAGTGCCCGTCCCACCACGGGGGCCGTCACTGTTCGGAGAGGGATGGCTTCCGGGTACCGGGTGGCATGGTCCACCAAGACCAGGATAAACCTGTTGCCCATGGCTGTCTTGGGGTCCAGTGGCCCCACAATGTCAATTCCCACTCGCTCAAAGGGGGTACTGACGACGGGAAAAGGTTGGAGGGGAGCCTTCTGCTTCCGCCCACTTTTCCCACTTGCCTGGCAAGTTTGACAGGTCCTACAATGGATATCTGAATCCCTTCTCATCTGAGGCCAATAAAAATGGGTGACAAGCCTGTCATAGGTCTTGTCCTGCCCCAGATGTCCAGCTAACGGAACGTCATGAGCCAACCCCAGTAGGAAGGCTCTGAAGCGCTGGGGTACCACCAGCACACGGGCTGACCCAGGTTCAGCAGCCTTAGGCTCGCTATACAGGAGGTCGTTCTCCCAGTAGACCCAATGTGATCCTGACTGATCACCTGTCGTTTGGGCTGAGGCCTGCTGCCTCATACCCACAAGAGAAGGGCACACTTTCTGTTCAGCACAAAATTCCTCCCTGGAGGGACCACCATCCTGCTGCCAATGGGTCAGCTCGGGCAGGTCTCCCAGTTCGGCCACTTGTTCTCCTGTCGGTTCCAGGGCATCCCCCTCAGGGTCTGCTCCCTCCTGGACCGCGGGAACGATGGGGGACGGTTTCCCGCGCCCCCTGCCTCTTCTCTTCACGGTTGGGACCTGGGCCATACTTTCAGGCTCCGGGCCCCCATCAACACCCTTACTGACTGACATGGACCGGGTGGTCGCACACACCCACTCCGGCAGACCCAACATTTCCAGATGCGCTTTTCTCTCCACCTTAGCCCAAGGGGAGTCCTCCAAATCATTGCCCAGGAGACAATCAACAGGCATGGCGGGCCTCACAGCAACCTGAAGAGTACCTGAGACCCCCCCCCACTCAAAAGGAACTTGAGCTACCTCACACTTACTCTGTGAGTTGTCAGCAGCTACAACGGGGTAGAATGCATGAGGGACCACCTGCTCTCTGGACACCAAGTGACACTTGACAGCTGTCACACTCGCTCCGGTGTCTCTGAGAGCTTCCACCCTATGGCCATTAATGGTCACCCACTGCCTATATTTCTTAGTGTTACTAGGCAGAGGGGTTGGAGGGACCATTTCCACGTCTCCTAAAGAGACCAGGGACATTTCTGCGGGACCCCACCCACCGGGGGCACCCATCTCCTCCCCTCCCAGGGCTACACTCGCTACCTGACGAGGGGGTGCACGCGGCGGTGCATTCGAATCCTTCATGGGACACTGGGGATCATAATAACGGTGTCCCACCTGCTTACAGGCATAGCAGGTCATGGGGCCCCTGTGAACAGGTTTACCTGTCGGGGCCTCTGGTTTCTTTACAGGGGGAGGCTGGGAACCCTTCCCTTGGTTCCCTTGGGGACTACTTTGGGGCCCTTTCTGAAACTCCCTCTGTTTACCCCTGTCCCCCCCACTCTTCTGCTGGGGACCCTTGTGGACCCTGGTACTGACCCAGCGGTCCGCCTCCTCAGCAAGTTTTCTAGGGTTAGATAGCTTGCTATCAACAAGGTGCTGGCGTAGCTCTGGAAAACAGTTATTAGACAAGTGCTCCCAAGCAAACAAATCATAAAGAGCATCATAACTATCAACCTTGCTACCCTTTATCCAACCATCCATGGTTCTGCAGAAAAAAGACACATATTCAACCCACGTAGTACCAGGCAACTTCTTACATTCTCTAAAGGTTTGTCTGTACTTTTCTGGGGTTAAGCCATATCTCAGCATTAAAGCATCTTTCATATGAGTATAAGACATCCTATCCTCAGCAGGAAGGCTCAACAAGGTATCTCTCCCCTCGTTTGTAAAGCGGCTCCACAACCCCGTTCCCCAATCCTTCTCAGGGACCCGGTGGGCCAACAATGCTAACTCATACGCTTTAAACCATTGGCTAATATCTTCATTCTTACTGTAATCCTTGATCACATCCTTAGGAAAATAAAACCTACTTTCTGCAGGCACGGATGTAGTGCTGCCACCAGAGGGATTCAACTCTAAACTCTTAGTTTTAAGCTCCATCTCCCTCACCATCTTCTCACGTTCAAACGCTAATTTCTCTCTCTCAAAATCTAATCTTTTGCTCTCCATTTCAGCTTCTCTCTTGCTTCTTGCATTCTCTAATTCCAACTGCCCTCCTAATTTAAGTTTTGCCATTTCCAACTTGTACCCCCTCTCCTTCTCCCTGTCTTCTAATTCTTCGGGGGAAAGGCTCCTAGAGGACGCACTACTGCCTGGAGATGACACTGGCCCACCTGTGGGCTCTTCCTCTTCCTCTTCCTCTTCCGGTACCACCACCGGATCAGAGGGATTTCTGGCCTCTAACCAGGCCTTCAGCGCTTTGAGGAAGCCCTCTTTCTTGGAGACACCTGTGGTAGGAACTTTAAACTGCTTGCAAAATCCTTTTAGATCTTTTAGCGTGTAGGAATCTATCTTCTCCTTATCGAATTCCCCCACAACATTCTCCACAGGTGTAGCAGCTCCGGCATTCTCCATGGTCAAAACTGGCAGTGTTTAAGAAAATAAGCTCCAGGAAAGCGGAGAACAAAAATAGAATATCCTACCAAACAGACTGTGGCTGCGTTATGGTCTGCTTTCACTATGTAGCGTACACTAATCACTGCACATGAGTCATAAATGCAAAGTTCAAATCCTCACCGCTGACCACCAATGTTAGAACCGGCGGTCTCTAGTTGGCAGAGGTATACACTTCTGACAAATAGGGACCAACCAACTCTAGTCAGGGCAAGGGGATTACACACTCAGATAACCCCTGCTACCCCCTTGGTAGCTTGGCAGAGCAGACAGGCTTATCTCAGAGGCAGTGTGTTAAGCATTTATGACCACATACAGTAATAAAGTGAATACACTACAGATGGACACGACACAGAAGTTATTATAAAAATCGTATTTTTATATAAGGCTTAGCACAAGACCAAATAACGACAAAAATATACCACAGTCTTAATAAATACTCTTTGGAAGGAAAAATAATAGTTCAAGTAAGGTTTCTTCTTGGCAAATAGTTCTTTAGCAAAGTATTCTTCTGAGCACAGTTCTTTGGCAACAATGTAACCCCCACAGGAGTCACACGACGTTGAGTCTACAAGATTCCCAAGGTTCGGCGTCGACCGCGAGGAGCGCTACGTCAAGCCTGGAGTCGCAACAGACCCCACAAGTACAGTACCTTGAGAAACGAAGAAAACGATGATCCACGGCGTCGAGATGTCGGCGTCGAGGTCGGCGTCGATCGTGCCTCGGAGTCGGGCCAATCCACAGCGGCGTCGAGGGATGTCGGGCCGGAGCAGCGCTCACGGCGTCGAGACGGGCGTCGAGTCGATGCGATCAGCAGCGGCGTCGGGACGGGGTCGCTTGGAGGCAGAGCCGATACTCACTCCTCACTGGCGTCGATACCGGCGTCGAGACGGGGTCACTTGGAGCCGGGGCCGATACCCACTGCTCACTGGCGTTGCTGCTGGCGTCGAGACTGCAGATTTTCCCTTGTGTACTGGAAACAACACTTTCCAGCAATTCAGCAAATGGTGAAGTCCTTTGG
The DNA here is from genome assembly GCF_964204655.1 of Triturus cristatus. NCBI lineage: Eukaryota > Metazoa > Chordata > Amphibia > Caudata > Salamandridae > Triturus > Triturus cristatus. The sequence goes on from NC_140579.1 coordinate 959,733,535, forward strand.
CCCTGTGACTTCAGCAGGAGACTGGCACTCTTCCAGTCCTTGGAGATTTTCTAGCAAGTGTTCAGAGAGTACACACCAAGTTCCTCTCTCCTTGTTCCTTGGCAAAAATAAAGAAGCAGCTTTCAGGTTCCTCCACAGCAAAACAGCACTCTGGCAGAAAGGGGAGGCAAGTCCTTAGATCAGCAGGCTTCTTGTCCTTGGTACAGGTTTCCTTGTCAGAAGTGATCTGAGTTCTTGGTTCAGGGGTCCTTCTCTTATACCCCTTTTTCCCTTTGTTCCCTTTGTCCAAGCAGGGCGATTCCCACCATCTCAGGTTTGTTGTGGGTGTTGCCAGGCAGAGGCACCTGGCCTATTCACTGAGCAGGGCAGAGTCCTCAGCCGCCCAGCAGGAGGCGGAGCCAGTATTGTCACTGGCAGGAGCAGGGCTATCAGTTGCCCAGCAGGAGGCGGGGCCAGTATTGTGTCAGGCAGGGCAGGCTACTCTTCCCTCACTCTACGTGTAAACGCCCCATTCACCCCATACTGACTCACTCAGACCTCTGGAGCCACCCAGCCCCTGACACACACACCAAACCAGCAGAGACCGGTAGATAGTTGGACAAGAAAATAGCCACTTTCTAAAAGGGCTATTTTCAAACATAGAATTTAAAAACCATCCAGCCTAAAGGGTGTGTTATTAAATTCTGAGTTCAGGGATACTAAACTCGACTTGCTACCATGCTCCCTGAGTCAGATAGATTATAATGGAGTTAATAATCAGTCTGCCCAGTCTGGCCTATTGGAGGCAGGTAGCCCTTCAATAGTGAAAAACGAAAATGGCTGTAATTCACTATTAGGTCATGCCACACACATCAGGGCATGACCTACCTTTTACCAACAATGCACCCTGCCCTAGGGCCTACCATAGAGGTGTCTGAAATGTGGCAAAGTGAAGGTTTAGAGACTGGTAAGTAGGTTTCCTTACCAAGTCGACATGGCAGTCAGGGACTGCGCGCAGGCGCTGCGGTGGCAGGCCTGAGACACATTTTACACGCTGCTTCTGTGGGTGGCACAACCCGTACTGCAAGCCCACCAGCAGCAGTTAACTTACACGCCCTTGGCACGCGCAGTGCACTAGACTAGGGTCTGAACAGTAAGTCAACCAAGCCAATCATGGTAACACCAATCAATGTAACAATTTAGCATAGGGAGCACTTGCACTGTGGCACTGATCAGCAGTGGCACAGTGCCCAAAGCAATAATCCAGCAAAAACATCGTAAACAGAGGAGGCAAACAGAAAAAATGGAGGAGAGACTCATGCCAATGATGCCAGGTCTAACAGGCCTCCCACACAAGTGAGGCACCATTTTTACCAGGAGACCCAGGGGAACGCTGGGAGGTGGGAATTTTGAGTGAGCCCGGTGATGCCACAACTTTCCCACACAAAAATGTGTGAAAAAAGTGATTTTTTCAGCTAAAATTGAGGTTTGCAGGGGATTCTGGGTAAGGAAACGTTGGGGGATCCATGCAAGCCATACCTCCCTGGAAGCCCCCGGGTGTCTAGTTTGCAGAAATGTATGGGTTTGGTAGGTGTCCTGTTGGACTTGGCCCTTCTGGCAGGTTCACCCCCGAGACTTTTTGCTTAATATTGTGACTTGGTGTAATAGATTTTGGTTTCTGCGCACTTTACCGCTGTGTCTCAGGGTAAAGTGCGTGCGTGTTGTGAGGTTGGCCTGCCCTCCCATAGGAATGCATGGGGGAATGTATGTGTCCCGGTAGTTCCTGATGCGTGGGGTGTGCAGGCCCGTGTTTGGTATGTGCGGACTCGTGGGAGTGAATGCTGCGCGTTGATGTGTGCGGCGTGCATGTACCTGGTGTGGAAGTGCCACTTCTAGAAGTGGGCACTTCAGTGTGCAGTCTGAAATGTGTGGCTTGTCTGGCGATTGGCTGGTGAGGTCAGGTGACGGACTAGGGAATTCCCCAGAGTCAGGAGGAGTCACCCAGTGGTGAATGGGGAGTTAGCATGTTGATGGCTGGGGAGGAGTGTACCTGGGTCCTGAATAGGACAGGGATTCCCCCACACAATGCTGGCGCCGGCCCCTGTGGTGCGTCTAATGACCCTAGCCCTGCCAGTGAATAGGGAGAGGGGCTGAGCAAAACAAAGTGCTCAGGAACCTGTTGGAACTGGTTCGCCCCTTCCCTGCACCTTAGACAAAGGATTTGCCTGTATAAAAATGGGGCTGTGTCCCCACAGAAGTTGTTCTCTTCCAGGATCCACTTGAGGGGGGGCCTGCTGCTGCTGGGCGCCAGGAGAGACCGCCACTGGGGACTGCCTCCCTGCTGGAGGGCCCTGTGAGCTGGCTCTGGGCCCAGCCTTTGCCCCCTGCTCTCTGAAGAACCTTTTTTGTTGCTGAAACCTGCTTGTAGCGCCTGGGAGCGCTTTTTGGACTTCCTAGCGCTGGGCGCGCTGTTTTGCTGGACCTTCCTTTGTTTATAGCGCTGGGAGCGCTGTTTTGCTCTATGGCGCTGTGAGCGCTTGGGATCTGATAGCGGGTGCCCACCCCGCGATCCTGACGGTGTCTGCCAAGTTCGGCGGGTGCCCACCCCGCCGTTGTGCTCGCTGGCGAGGGAGCCTACCCCTCTCATTTGCCAAGGAATTCACCGCCGCGGCCGGGCTTCAGCCGGAAGTCAGGCAGGCCTGGGGGCGGGCCCCGAGACGGAAGCAGGAAGCGGACGGGAGCCTACCCCGCGCTCCTGTGCAGTGAAGATCCAGGCGGGAGCCTACCCCGCGCTGGACCCGAGAGAGGAGAAGTGCGGCCGGAGCTGGTGCGGAGGGGGCGCGAGGCACATTGTCGGTGCCTGCCCCTCCGCGTTGCAAAGAAGCCTCGGCGTCCATTGAGAGAGGAGACGACGCGGGAGTCCCCGAGCAGCCCGGTGAGTGTTTAGCAGGGCTGGGGGACTCCGCGCCTGTGCAGAGGGGGTGCGGGGGCAGTGTGACGAGCCCCGTGAGGCTCCATCCGAGGGGTCCCGAGTAGCTAGAGCGCTAGACGCTCCAACGTGCGCAGTATTGCTCCTCGAGCCTAGAAGGCTCCCACGTACCCGGGGGCATTGTGGTAGTTTCTGAGCGCGTGGCGCTCCAACAACGGTGCCACTCTTGATTTAGAGCCCCGTGAGGCTCTAGGGGGCATTTCAGGTGACGCAGAGTCCAGAGGGACTCCAACGTGTGGGGCATTGTTGCTTCTCGAGCCCAGTGAGGTTCCAACGATGTGCTGAGCCCCGAAGGCTCTAGAGGGCCCATTTTTAATGGTCAGAGCCCAGAGAGGGCTCCAGAGGCACGCAGAGTGCCTGAAGTTCGTTTTCCAGCTGCCCAGCACTTAGTGGGCAGCTGCCACGTTTAGGTGGGGGACCATTCTTGTTCTAGTCTGCGCAGCTGGCGCAGCCTGACTTTGCTGAACGCAGGGCGTCCTAGCCCCTTCCAGGCCAGTTGGCCCAGGGACTGCCACAGGTGGTGGCATAGGAGTTTGCGCAATTGTGTTCCTACTTGCACCTCTGAATGTGTGTTGATGCATCATGTGCCATTGCTTTTACACCTCTGAATGTTTTATGCATCATGTGTGTTCCTACCTGCACCTCTGAATGTGTTTTGATGCGTCATGTGCCATTGCTCTACACCTCTGAATGTTTTAGGCATCATGTGTTTTTCCTTCCATACACCTCTGAATGTGATGCATCATGTGTAACGCTCTATTACCCCTACAGGTATCGTGATACGTAGGTGGTTGTTGCTTTCTCCTAGTACAGGTGGTGCTAGTGAGGTTCTAGTTCCCTGCGTGACAGTCTCCTAAAGTAGTTAGGGTTACGTAGGTGGTACTTCCCCGATACCAGTGAGTACTGGTTGTGTGCTATACAGTTTATTTTAGTGCTACAGTGATTTTATATATTTATGTGCTAAATATCTAAAAAGTGCTAATTCCTGACAGTGGTCCAGGTGGCCCTGTCTTGTACATAATCCCTTGTAAATTCTGCCCGTGCCTGTTGGCACATTGTAAAAGTGTGTATTTTTATCTAATGTGTCGTGTATAATACAAAGGTTATTTTTATAGAATACCTTGTGTGGAGTTTCCTTTGTGGTGGGCCTTGGGTGTTGTTGCTGGGTGCGCGCGCAAACGCTTTACACATCGCCTCAGAGATAAGCCTGACTGCTCGTGCCAAGCTACCAAGGGGGTGAGCAGGGGTTATCTTTGGCGTGTAATTTCCTTGCCCTGACTAGAGTGGTGGTTTCTGCCTGGCTTTGGCGCAAGCCTTAGCCAACCAGAAATCGCCAGGTCTAACATTGGTGATCAGCGGTGGGATTTGGACTTGCGTTTGCGCTGTACCGCAGCAGCGACTGGCCACACTGCAAAACTCTGCATTAGATAACCACATTTTAGGGATTATTGTTTTGAAGTTCCTTTATTTCTTCTCCTGAATGTATCATTGTGTAATTGTGTCCAGTACATTTGTCCCCCGCCCTGCGCCCAGAGTTTGGTACCTGTGTCACGTGGTGGTCAGGTTGAGGGATCAGGGGTGGTAGAAACTGCCTTACCAGTCCGAGGGGAGGGTTGTGTGTGGATGGTGTGTGGGGCACTAGACAGTGAGTGTGAGTTCTCCAGGATAGAGAGCTCACTGAAACCTTTTGTGAATTGTGTACTCCTGTGTAGCTCCGACCCCCAGGTTCCTTGTGTTGAACTCTTCTCAGGAACGTCCGCCAAAATGGAGCCTGCTTTTAACTTCTGTAGTCTGTTTAGGTACAGTAGGTTGGAGCTGGTAGGGTTCTGTGAGGAGAGGGACATAGAGGTGGGTGAGTCAGATACCCAGTCCAAACTGAGGGACAACCTGATCCTTTGGCAAAAGGAGGAGTGGGAGCGAGAGCGCAGCGAGGAAGATAGGGCCCGGGCCGCACGCCGAGAGGGTGGTGGGTCTGAGGAGAGCCCTGAGGAATCTGAGGAGGAGGAAGGTTACCTGACAGGGACGCCAGTAGAGAGTGAAGACCCCATAGATAGGGAGTCCCTTGCTGGGTCCAGTGTCAGGAGCAGCACCCCATCCCTTTCCCTGTCCCCAGAGGAGTGGGTAGATAGGAGTGAAGAGAGGGAGCATCAGCTGGCCATGGAGAAGCTCAGGTTAGAGCATGCCCGGGGGATGGCGCAGCTGACCATAGAGGAGAAAAAGCTGGAGACCGAGAGGGTCTTAGCGCAGGAGAGGATAGAGGAGGCTGAGAGGGCCTTCACCAGGGAGAAATCAGCGCTGGAGAGTAGACTATCCCCTGCGCGCAGTCGTAGTTTTCTGGGCTCCCCAGGGAGGGTTGAGTCCAGTGGTGGCAGCGAGATAGATTTCAGTATAGGAAGTCCCAGTTCCCCCAGTCTGGTACCTAGTTCCCGAGAGGAGGAATGTAGGTTGAAATTCAGAACCAGTAGGAAGCTGTCTCACCAGTCTTGGGAGAAGTTTTTGGATGATTGCGATAAATCACTGACTGAGTGGGCGAGGGCCAGCCCGGAAGGTGGTTATTGCGGACTATTTGGTCTGGTTATTAAAGAGCAGCTATGCCGTAGTCTTTATCCCGGATTGCGCCAACACCTGTTGGGGTGTGACGCCTTAGATGTTTGGGACCTTGCAGAGGAAGCCGACCGTTGGGAAAGGGCCCAAGGTTCGCTAGAGTCATTAGGGTGTGACTCCAAAAGTAGTGGTTCAGGGATCTTCCAGCCCAGCGTGGTGGGAGAGGCTCCGGGTAGCCCAGCTAGGTCCCAGTATAGCGAGGAGGGTGTAGGGGCTTACGGCCTGGCTCAGTGGAGCGGGAGTAAGTGGGTGACTGAGGGTCCCCAGACGTACGAAACCCTGCCTCAGGACTTGGGTGGTTTCATGAGGGAACACCAAGTTGGGGACCTAGGCTGTCCTGTTAGCCCATTTGAGGAGGATCACCTAGTGAGTAGAGGACCGGGAGCGCCTGTAAACAGGGCTCCTGTGGTTCTAGTGTCTGGCAGTACCGCTCCAGTAGGGAGGGTACAGAAGTCCAGCGAGAGGAGTGGCATGGGGCTGTGTTCCCCGGTGGAGGAGCCAGTGGGTCAGAGACCAGCCGGGAGGGCTGAGTCTCCTAGAAGTGACCATGGCGACTACACGTCTGGCCTGGGGGATCTTCGCGCACTGTCAGGTGGACAGGGGACGGGAGATCTGCGCCAGGCAGACGGTCATGCAACATATGAGGCATATGTTACTCTCGGGGGGATGGTGTGCAAATCCCCAGAAGTCCTGGAGTGCCAGGCAATTATTCCACCGAAGGTTCTAGACCAGAGGTTGGAAGGCCAGGTTCAGGAGCAGCCTGACCTGAAGGGTCTGACTACTGTAACCAGTGTCCTGACCGGTTCTTCTTCCAGAGGGACCGCCCCAGTTGGTAGGGAGCAGGACTCTGGAAGGGGGTGCAGAGGGTGGGAGAGCCCACCTCTGACCCCGGTGCAACCTGAGGGGTTAAACCCTAGGTTGGGAGACCAGTTCTCAGGGAGGGGTCCTGAGCTGGTTGGTGAGTTATGTTACGGGGTCGCCTCTCAGAGGAAGAGAGGGCGGAACCCTAGGAGAAGAGGTAGGGGGAGGAGAGCCCCACCCGTGACTTTTGGTCAGTCTGAGGGTACGGACCCTAGGCTGGAGGATCAGTGGCAGTTTAGAACTGCCCTGATGAGGGGTAGAGTGGAAAATGGTCACTATGTGCCAGGGGTTACTACCCCCCACTCTGTGGTTAGGCCAGGACCAGTGGCGCCTAGGTGTTCTAGGGCCTGGTCCTGGCCACGGACAGCTGAGGAGTACCAGGGGGGTAGCCCAGTTGGTCCGCCGAGTTTTTTCAGAGGAAACCCTGTGAGTTCAGAGTGGCGTAAAACCGGAGAGTGTCCCTGCCGTTGCGGGCCTGCGTCCGTGTTTTATCGCCCCAAGCAGGGAAGACCATCACGGTGGTGATTGGTCTACCCTGCGTTTTGGCTGGAAGGGGGTCGTGTTGGACTTGGCCCTTCTGGCAGGTTCACCCCCGAGACTTTTTGCTTAATATTGTGACTTGGTGTAATAGATTTTGGTTTCTGCGCACTTTACCGCTGTGTCTCAGGGTAAAGTGCGTGCGTGTTGTGAGGTTGGCCTGCCCTCCCATAGGAATGCATGGGGGAATGTATGTGTCCCGGTAGTTCCTGATGCGTGGGGTGTGCAGGCCCGTGTTTGGTATGTGCGGACTCGTGGGAGTGAATGCTGCGCGTTGATGTGTGCGGCGTGCATGTACCTGGTGTGGAAGTGCCACTTCTAGAAGTGGGCACTTCAGTGTGCAGTCTGAAATGTGTGGCTTGTCTGGCGATTGGCTGGTGAGGTCAGGTGACGGACTAGGGAATTCCCCAGAGTCAGGAGGAGTCACCCAGTGGTGAATGGGGAGTTAGCATGTTGATGGCTGGGGAGGAGTGTACCTGGGTCCTGAATAGGACAGGGATTCCCCCACACAATGCTGGCGCCGGCCCCTGTGGTGCGTCTAATGACCCTAGCCCTGCCAGTGAATAGGGAGAGGGGCTGAGCAAAACAAAGTGCTCAGGAACCTGTTGGAACTGGTTCGCCCCTTCCCTGCACCTTAGACAAAGGATTTGCCTGTATAAAAATGGGGCTGTGTCCCCACAGAAGTTGTTCTCTTCCAGGATCCACTTGAGGGGGGGCCTGCTGCTGCTGGGCGCCAGGAGAGACCGCCACTGGGGACTGCCTCCCTGCTGGAGGGCCCTGTGAGCTGGCTCTGGGCCCAGCCTTTGCCCCCTGCTCTCTGAAGGACCTTTTTTGTTGCTGAAACCTGCTTGTAGCGCCTGGGAGCGCTTTTTGGACTTCCTAGCGCTGGGCGCGCTGTTTTGTGGACCTTCCTTTGTTTATAGCGCTGGGAGCGCTGTTTTGCTCTATGGCGCTGTGAGCGCTTGGGATCTGATAGCGGGTGCCCACCCCGCGATCCTGACGGTGTCTGCCAAGTTTGGCGGGTGCCCACCCCGCCGTTGTGCTCGCTGGCGAGGGAGCCTACCCCTCTCATTTGCCAAGGAATTCACCGCCGCGGCCGGGCTTCAGCCGGAAGTCAGGCAGGCCTGGGGGCGGGCCCCGAGACGGAAGCAGGAAGCGGACGGGAGCCTACCCCGCGCTCCTGTGCAGTGAAGATCCAGGCGGGAGCCTACCCCGCGCTGGACCCGAGAGAGGAGAAGTGCGGCCGGAGCTGGTGCGGAGGGGGCGCGAGGCACATTGTCGGTGCCTGCCCCTCCGCGTTGCAAAGAAGCCTCGGCGTCCATCGAGAGAGGAGACGACGCGGGAGTCCCCGAGCAGCCCGGTGAGTGTTTAGCAGGGCTGGGGGACTCCGCGCCTGTGCAGAGGGGGTGCGGGGGCAGTGTGACGAGCCCCGTGAGGCTCCATCCGAGGGGTCCCGAGTAGCTAGAGCGCTAGACGCTCCAACGTGCGCAGTATTGCTCCTCGAGCCTAGAAGGCTCCCACGTACCCGGGGGCATTGTGGTAGTTTCTGAGCGCGTGGCGCTCCAACAACGGTGCCACTCTTGATTTAGAGCCCCGTGAGGCTCTAGGGGGCATTTCAGGTGACGCAGAGTCCAGAGGGACTCCAACGTGTGGGGCATTGTTGCTTCTCGAGCCCAGTGAGGTTCCAACGATGTGCTGAGCCCCGAAGGCTCTAGAGGGCCCATTTTTAATGGTCAGAGCCCAGAGAGGGCTCCAGAGGCACGCAGAGTGCCTGAAGTTCGTTTTCCAGCTGCCCAGCACTTAGTGGGCAGCTGCCACGTTTAGGTGGGGGACCATTCTTGTTCTAGTCTGCGCAGCTGGCGCAGCCTGACTTTGCTGAACGCAGGGCGTCCTAGCCCCTTCCAGGCCAGTTGGCCCAGGGACTGCCACAGGTGGTGGCATAGGAGTTTGCGCAATTGTGTTCCTACTTGCACCTCTGAATGTGTGTTGATGCATCATGTGCCATTGCTTTTACACCTCTGAATGTTTTATGCATCATGTGTGTTCCTACCTGCACCTCTGAATGTGTTTTGATGCGTCATGTGCCATTGCTCTACACCTCTGAATGTTTTAGGCATCATGTGTTTTTCCTTCCATACACCTCTGAATGTGATGCATCATGTGTAACGCTCTATTACCCCTACAGGTATCGTGATACGTAGGTGGTTGTTGCTTTCTCCTAGTACATGTGGTGCTAGTGAGGTTCTAGTTCCCTGCGTGACAGTCTCCTAAAGTAGTTAGGGTTACGTAGGTGGTACTTCCCCGATACCAGTGAGTACTGGTTGTGTGCTATACAGTTTATTTTAGTGCTACAGTGATTTTATATATTTATGTGCTAAATATCTAAAAAGTGCTAATTCCTGACAGTGGTCCAGGTGGCCCTGTCTTGTACATAATCCCTTGTAAATTCTGCCCGTGCCTGTTGGCACATTGTAAAAGTGTGTATTTTTATCTAATGTGTCGTGTATAATACAAAGGTTATTTTTATAGAATACCTTGTGTGGAGTTTCCTTTGTGGTGGGCCTTGGGTGTTGTTGCTGGGTGCGCGCGCAAACGCTTTACACATCGCCTCAGAGATAAGCCTGACTGCTCGTGCCAAGCTACCAAGGGGGTGAGCAGGGGTTATCTTTGGCGTGTAATTTCCTTGCCCTGACTAGAGTGGTGGTTTCTGCCTGGCTTTGGCGCAAGCCTTAGCCAACCAGAAATCGCCAGGTCTAACATGTCCCTAGATGGCCGCAGAGCACCGGGCCAAAAACCCAGGTGACCCCCCTTGCAAAACCAGGGGGTTTTGAGATAGGCAAATTTGAAGTCACCTCACTACGTTTTGGGCCCTTGCCTGTCGCGGGAACTTGGGCCTCCCACACAAGTGAGGCAACATTTTTACCGGGAGACCCAGGGGAACGCTGGGAGGTGGGAAATTTGAGTGAGCCCGGTGATGCCACAACTTTCCCACACAAAAATGTGTGAAAAAAGTGATTTTTTTCAGCTAAAATTGAGGTTTGCAGGGGATTCTGGGTAAGGAAACGTAGGGGGATCCACGCAAGCCATACCTCCCTGGAAGCCCCTGGGTGTCTAGTTTTCAGAAATGCATGGGTTTGGTAGGTTTCCCTAGATGGCCGCAGAGCACCGGGCCAAAAACCCAGGTGACCCCCCTTGCAAAACCAAGTGGTTTTGAGATAGGCAAATTTGAAGTCACCTCACTACGTTTTGGGCCCTTGCCTGTCGCGGGAACTTGGGCCTCCCACACAAGTGAGGCAACATTTTTACCGGGAGACCCAGGGGAACGCTGGGAGGTGGGAAATTTGAGTGAGCCCGGTGATGCCACAACTTTCCCACACAAAAATGTGTGAAAAAAGTGATTTTTTCAGCTAAAATTGAGGTTTGCAGGGGATTCTGGGTAAGGAAACGTTGGGGGATCCACGCAAGCCATACCTCCCTGGAAGCCCCTGGGTGTCTAGTTTGCAGAAATGTATGGGTTTGGTAGGTTTCCCTAGATGGCCGCAGAGCACCGGGCCAAAAACCCAGGTGACCTCCCTTGCAAAACCAGGTGGTTTTGAGATAGGCAAATTTGAAGTCACCTCACTACGTTTTGGGCCCTTGCCTGTCGCGGGAACTTGGGCCTCCCACACAAGTGAGGCAACATTTTTACCGGGAGACCCAGGGGAACGCTGGGAGGTGGGAAATTTGAGTGAGCCCGGTGATGCCACAACTTTCCCACACAAAAATGTGTGAAAAAAAGTGATTTTTTTCAGCTAAAATTGAGGTTTGCAGGGGATTCTGGGTAAGGAAACGTTGGGAGATCCACGCAAGCCATACCTCCCTGGAAGCCCCCGGGTGTCTAGTTTTCAGAAATGCATGGGTTTGGTAGGTTTCCCTCAATGGCCGCAGAGCACCGGGCCAAAAACCCAGGTGACCCCCCTTGCAAAACCAGGTGGTCTTGAGATAGGCAAATTTGAAGTCGCCTCACTACGTTTTGGGCCCTTGCCTGTCGCGGGAACTTGGGCCTCCCACACAAGTGAGGCAACATTTTTACCGGGAGACCCAGGGGAACGCTGGGAGGTGGGAAATTTGAGTGAGCCCGGTGATGCCACAACTTTCCCACACAAAAATGTGTGAAAAAAGTGATTTTTTCAGCTAAAATTGAGGTTTGCAGGGGATTCTGGGTAAGGAAACGTTGGGGGATCCACGCAAGCCATACCTCCCTGGAAGCCCCTGGGTGTCTAGTTTTCAGAAATGTATGGGTTTGGTAGGTTTCCCTAGATGGCCGCAGAGCAACGGGCCAAAAACCCAGGTGACCCCCCTTGTAAAACCAGGTGGTTTTGAGATAGGCAAATTTGAAGTCACCTCACTACGTTTTGGGCCCTTGCCTGTCGCGGGAACTTGGGCCTCCCACACAAGTGAGGCAACATTTTTACCGGGAGACCCAGGGGAACGCTGGGAGGTGGGAAATTTGAGTGAGCCCGGTGATGCCACAACTTTCCCACACAAAAATGTGTGAAAAAAAGTGATTTTTTTCAGCTAAAATTGAGGTTTGCAGAGGATTCTGGGTAAGGAAACGTTGGGGGATTCACTCAAGCCATACCTCCCTGGAAGCCCCCGGGTGTCTAGTTTTCAGAAATGCATGGGTTTGGTAGGTTTCCCTCGATGGCCGCAGAGCACCGGGCCAAAAACCCAGGTGACCCCCCTTGCAAAACCAGGTGGTCTTGAGATAGGCAAATTTGAAGTCGCCTCACTACGTTTTGGGCCCTTGCCTGTCGCGGGAACTTGGGCCTCCCACACAAGTGAGGCAACATTTTTACCGGGAGACCCAGGGGAACGCTGGGAGGTGGGAAATTTGAGTGAGCCCGGTGATGCCACAACTTTCCCACACAAAAATGTGTGAAAAAAAGTGATTTTTTTCATCTAAAATTGAGGTTTGCAGGGGATTCTGGGTAAGGAAACTTTGGGGGATCCACGCAAGCCATACCTCCCTGGAAGCCCCCGGGTGTCTAGTTTTCAGAAATGCATGGGTTTGGTAGGTTTCCCTAGATGGCCGCAGAGCACCGGGCCAAAAACCCAGGTGACCCCCCTTGCAAAACCAGGTGGTTTTGAGATAGGCAAATTTGAAGTCACCTCACTACGTTTTGGGCCCTTGCCTGTCGCGGGAACTTGGGCCTCCCACACAAGTGAGGCAACATTTTTACCGGGAGACCCAGGGGAACGCTGGGAGGTGGGAAATTTGAGTGAGCCCGGTGATGCCACAACTTTCCCACACAAAAATGTGTGAAAAAAGTGATTTTTTCAGCTAAAATTGAGGTTTGCAGGGGATTCTGGGTAAGGAAACGTTGGGGGATCCACGCAAGCCATACCTCCCTGGAAGCCCCTGGGTGTCTAGTTTGCAGAAATGTATGGGTTTGGTAGGTTTCCCTAGATGGCCGCAGAGCACCGGGCCAAAAACCCAGGTGACCTCCCTTGCAAAACCAGGTGGTTTTGAGATAGGCAAATTTGAAGTCACCTCACTACGTTTTGGGCCCTTGCCTGTCGCGGGAACTTGGGCCTCCCACACAAGTGAGGCAACATTTTTACCGGGAGACCCAGGGGAACGCTGGGAGGTGGGAAATTTGAGTGAGCCCGGTGATGCCACAACTTTCCCACACAAAAATGTGTGAAAAAAAGTGATTTTTTTCAGCTAAAATTGAGGTTTGCAGGGGATTCTGGGTAAGGAAACGTTGGGGGATCCATGCAAGCCATACCTCCCTGGAAGCCCCCGGGTGTCTAGTTTTCAGAAATGCATGGGTTTGGTAGGTTTCCCTCAATGGCCGCAGAGCACCGGGCCAAAAACCCAGGTGACCCCCCTTGCAAAACCAGGTGGTCTTGAGATAGGCAAATTTGAAGTCGCCTCACTACGTTTTGGGCCCTTGCCTGTCACGGGAACTTGGGCCTCCCACACAAGTGAGGCAACATTTTTACCGGGAGACCCAGGGGAACGCTGGGAGGTGGGAAATTTGAGTGAGCCCGGTGATGCCACAACTTTCCCACACAAAAATGTGTGAAAAAAGTGATTTTTTCAGCTAAAATTGAGGTTTGCAGGGGATTCTGGGTAAGGAAACGTTGGGGGATCCACGCAAGCCATACCTCCCTGGAAGCCCCTGGGTGTCTAGTTTGCAGAAATGTATGGGTTTGGTAGGTTTCCCTAGATGGCCGCAGAGCACCGGGCCAAAAACCCAGGTGACCCCCCTTGTAAAACCAGGTGGTTTTGAGATAGGCAAATTTGAAGTCACCTCACTACGTTTTGGGCCCTTGCCTGTCGCGGGAACTTGGGCCTCCCACACAAGTGAGGCAACATTTTTACCGGGAGACCCAGGGGAACGCTGGGAGGTGGGAAATTTGAGTGAGGCCGGTGATGCCACAACTTTCCCACACAAAAATGTGTGAAAAAAAGTGATTTTTTTCAGCTAAAATTGAGGTTTGCAGGGGATTCTGGGTAAGGAAACGTTGGGGGATCCACTCAAGCCATACCTCCCTGGAAGCCCCCGGGTGTCTAGTTTTCAGAAATGCATGGGTTTGGTAGGTTTCCCTCGATGGCCGCAGAGCACCGGGCCAAAAACCCAGGTGACCCCCCTTGCAAAACCAGGTGGTCTTGAGATAGGCAAATTTGAAGTCGCCTCACTACGTTTTGGGCCCTTGCCTGTCGCGGGAACTTGGGCCTCCCACACAAGTGAGGCACCATTTTTACCGGGAGACCCAGGGGAACGCTGGGAGGTGGGAAATTTGAGTGAGCTCAGTGATGCCACAACTTTCCCACACACAAATGTGTGAAAAAAGTGATTTTTTCAGCTAAATGTGAGGTTTGCAGGGGATTCTGGGTAAGGAAACGTAGGGGGATCCATGCAAGCCATACCTCCCTGGAAGCCCCCGGGTGTCTAGTTTTCAGAAATGCATGGGTTTGGTAGGTTTCCCTCGATGGCCGCAGAGCACTGGGCCAAAAACCCAGGTGACCCCCCTTGCAAAACCAGGTGGTTTTGAGATAGGCAATTTTGATGTCACCTCACTACGTTTTGGGCCCTTGCCTGTCGCGGGTACTTGGGCCTCCCACACAAGTGAGGCACCATTTTTACCAGGAGACCCAGGGGAACGCTGGGAGGTGGGAAATTTGAGTGAGCCCGGTGATGCCACAACTTTCCCACACAAAAATGTGTGAAAAAAGTGATTTTTTCAGCTAAAATTGAGGTTTGCAGGGGATTCTGGGTAAGGAAACTTTGGGGGATCCACGCAAGCCATACCTCACTGGAAGCCCCCGGGTGTCTAGTTTTCAGAAATGCATTGGTTTGGTAGGTTTCCCTTGATGGCCGCAGAGCACCGGGCCAAAAACCCAGGTGACCCCCCTTGCAAAACCAGGTGGTTTTGAGATAGGCAATTTTGATGTCACCTCACTACGTTTTGGGCCCTTGCCTGTCGCGGGTACTTGGGCCTCCCACACAAGTGAGGCACCATTTTTACCAGGAGACCCAGGGGAACGCTGGGAGGTGGGAATTTTGAGTGAGCCCGGTGATGCCACAACTTTCCCACACAAAAATGTGTGAAAAAAGTGATTTTTTCAGCTAAAATTGAGGTTTGCAGGGGATTCTGGGTAAGGAAACGTTGGGGGATCCATGCAAGCCATACCTCCCTGGAAGCCCCCGGGTGTCTAGTTTGCAGAAATGTATGGGTTTGGTAGGTTTCCCTAGATGGCCGCAGAGCACCGGGCCAAAAACCCAGGTGACCCCCCTTGCAAAACCAGGTGGTTTTGAGATAGGCAAATTTGAAGTCACCTCACTACGTTTTGGGCCCTTGCCTGTCGCGGGAACTTGGGCCTCCCACACAAGTGAGGCAACATTTTTACCGGGAGACCCAGGGGAATGCTGGGAGGTGGGAAATTTGAGTGAGCCCGGTGATGCCACAACTTTCCCACGCAAAAATGTGTGAAAAAAAGTGATTTTTTTCAGTTAAAATTGAGGTTTGCAGGGGATTCTGGGTAAGGAAACGTAGAGGGATCCACGCATGCCATACCTACCTGGAAGCCCCTGGGTGTCTAGTTTTCAGAAATGCATGGGTTTGGTAGGTTTCCCTAGATGGCCGCAGAGCACCGGGCCAAAAACCCAGGTGACCCCCCTTGCAAAACCAGGTGGTTTTGAGATAGGCAAATTTGAAGTCACCTCACTACGTTTTGGGCCCTTGCCTGTCGCGGGAACTTGGGCCTCCCACACAAGTGAGGCAACATTTTTACCGGGAGACCCAGGGGAACGCTGGGAGGTGGGAAATTTGAGTGAGCCCGGTGATGCCACAACTTTCCCACACAAAAATGTGTGAAAAAAGTGATTTTTTCAGCTAAAATTGAGGTTTGCAGGGTATTCTGGGTAAGGAAACGTTGGGGGATCCACGCAAGCCATACCTCCCTGGAAGCCCCTGGGTGTCTAGTTTGCAGAAATGTATGGGTTTGGTAGGTTTCCGTAGATGGCCGCAGAGCACCGGGCCAAAAACCCAGGTGACCCCCCTTGCAAAACCAGGTGGTTTTGAGATAGGCAAATTTGAAGTCACCTCACTACGTTTTGGGCCCTTGCCTGTCGCGGGAACTTGGGCCTCCCACACAAGTGAGGCAACATTTTTACCGGGAGACCCAGGGGAACGCTGGGAGGTGGGAAATTTGAGTGAGCCCGGTGATGCCACAACTTTCCCACACAAAAATGTGTGAAAAAAGTGATTTTTTTCAGCTAAAATTGAGGTTTGCAGGGGATTCTGGGTAAGGAAACGTTGGGGGATCCACGCAAGCCATACCTCCCTGGAAGCCCCCGGGTGTCTAGTTTTCAGAAATGCATGGGTTTGGTAGGTTTCCCTCGATGGCCGCAGAGCACCGGGCCAAAAACCCAGGTGACCCCCCTTGCAAAACCAGGTGGTCTTGAGATAGGCAAATTTGAAGTCGCCTCACTACGTTTTGGGCCCTTGCCTGTCGCGGGAACTTGGGCCTCCCACACAAGTGAGACAACATTTTTACCGGGAGACCCAGGGGAACGCTGGGAGGTGGGAAATTTGAGTGAGCTCAGTGATGTCACAACTTTCCCACACAAAAATGTGTGAAAAAAGTGATTTTTTCAGCTAAATTTGAGGTTTGCAGGGGATTCTGGGTAAGGAAACGTAGGGGGATCCACGCAAGCCATACCTCCCTAGAAGCCCCCGGGTGTCTAGTTTTCAGAAATGCATGGGTTTGGTAGGTTTCCCTCGATGGCCGCAGAGCACTGGGCCAAAAACCCAGGTGACCCCCCTTGCAAAACCAGGTGGTCTTGAGATAGGCAAATTTGAAGTCGCCTCACTATGTTTTGGGCCCTTGCCTGTCGCGGGAACTTGGGCCTCCCACACAAGTGAGGCACCATTTTTACCGGGAGACCCAGGGGAACGCTGGGAGGTGGGAAATTTGAGTGAGCTCAGTGATGCCACAACTTTCCCACACAAAAATTTGTGAAAAAAGTGATTTTTTCAGCTAAAATTGAGGTTTGCAGGGTATTCTGGGTAAGGAAACGTTGGGGGATCCACGCAAGCCTTACTTCCCTGGAAGCCCCCGGGTGTCTAGTTTTCAGAAATGTATGGGTTTGGTAGGTTTCCCTAGATGGCCGCCGAACACCGGGCCAAAAACCCAGGTTACCCCCCTTGAAAAACCAGGTGGTTTTGAGATAGGCAATTTTGATGTCACCTCACTACGTTTTGGGCCCTTGCGTGTCGCGGGTACTTGGGCCTCCCACACAAGTGAGGCACCATTTTTACCGGGAGACCCAGGGGAATGCTGGGAGGTGGGAAATTTGAGTGAGCCCGGTGATGCCACAACTTTCCCACACAAATGTGTGAAAAAAAGTGATTTTTTCAGCTAAAATTGAGGTTTGCAGGGGATTCTGGGTAAGGAAACTTTAGGGGATCCACACAAGCCATACCTCCCTGGAAGACCCCGGGTGTCTAGTTTTCAGAAATGTATGGGTTTGGTAGGTTTCCCTAGATAGCTGCAGAGCACCGGGCCAAAAACCCAGGTGACCCCCCTTGCAAAACTAGGTGGTTTTGAGATAGGCAAATTTGAAGTCGCCTCACTACGTTTTGGGCCCTTGCCTGTCGCGGGAACTTGGGCCTCCCACACAAGTGAGACACCATTTTTACCGGGAGACCCAGGGGAACGCTGGGAGGTGGGAAATTTGAGTGAGCTCAGTGATGTCACAACTTTCCCACACAAAAATGTGTGAAAAAAGTGATTTTTTCAGCTAAATTTGAGGTTTGCAGGGGATTCTGGGTAAGGAAACGTAGGGGGATCCACGCAAGCCATACCTCCCTAGAAGCCCCCGGGTGTCTAGTTTTCAGAAATGCATGGGTTTGGTAGGTTTCCCTCGATGGCCGCAGAGCACTGGGCCAAAAACCCAGGTGACCCCCCTTGCAAAACCAGGTGGTCTTGAGATAGGCAAATTTGAAGTCGCCTCACTATGTTTTGGGCCCTTGCCTGTCGCGGGAACTTGGGCCTCCCACACAAGTGAGGCACCATTTTTACCGGGAGACCCAGGGGAACGCTGGGAGGTGGGAAATTTGAGTGAGCTCAGTGATGCCACAACTTTCCCACACAAAAATTTGTGAAAAAAGTGATTTTTTCAGCTAAAATTGAGGTTTGCAGGGTATTCTGGGTAAGGAAACGTTGGGGGATCCACGCAAGCCTTACTTCCCTGGAAGCCCCCGGGTGTCTAGTTTTCAGAAATGTATGGGTTTGGTAGGTTTCCCTAGATGGCCGCCGAACACCGGGCCAAAAACCCAGGTGACCCCCCTTGCAAAACCAGGTGGTTTTGAGATAGGCAAATTTGAAGTCACCTCACTACGTTTTGGGCCCTTGCCTGTCGCGGGAACTTGGGCCTCCCACACAAGTGAGGCAACATTTTTACCGGGAGACCCAGGGGAACGCTGGGAGGTGGGAAATTTGAGTGAGCCCGGTGATGCCACAACTTTCCCACACAAAAATGTGTGAAAAAAGTGATTTTTTTCAGCTAAAATTGAGGTTTGCAGGGGATTCTGGGTAAGGGAACGTTGGGGGATCCACGCAAGCCATACCTCCCTGGAAGCCCCCGGGTGTCTAGTTTTCAGAAATGCATGGGTTTGGTAGGTTTCCCTCGATGGCCGCAGAGCACCGAGCCAAAAACCCAGGTGACCCCCCTTGCAAAACCAGGTGGTCTTGAGATAGGCAAATTTGAAGTCGCCTCACCACGTTTTGGGCCCTTGCCTGTCGCGGGAACTTGGGCCTCCCACACAAGTGAGACACCATTTTTACCGGGAGACCCAGGGGAACGCTGGGAGGTGGGAAATTTGAGTGAGCTCAGTGATGTCACAACTTTCCCACACAAAAATGTTTGAAAAAAGTGATTTTTTCAGATAAATTTGAGGTTTGCAGGGGATTCTGGGTAAGGAAACGTAGGGGGATCCACGCAAGCCATACCTCCCTGGAAGCCCCCGGGTGTCTAGTTTTCAGAAATGCATGGGTTTGGTAGGTTTCCCTCAATGGCCGCAGAGCACTGGGCCAAAAACCCAGGTGACCCCCCTTGCAAAACCAGGTGGTCTTGAGATAGGCAAATTTGAAGTCGCCTCACTATGTTTTGGGCCCTTGCCTGTCGCGGGAACTTGGGCCTCCCACACAAGTGAGGCACCATTTTTACCGGGAGACCCAGGGGAACGCTGGGAGGTGGGAAATTTGAGTGAGCTCAGTGATGCCACAACTTTCCCACTCAAAAATTTGTGAAAAAAGTGATTTTTTCAGCTAAAATTGAGGTTTGCAGGGTATTCTGGGTAAGGAAACGTTGGGGGATCCACGCAAGCCTTACTTCCCTAGAAGCCCCCGGGTGTCTAGTTTTCAGAAATGTATGGGTTTTGTAGGTTTCCCTAGATGGCCGCCGAACACCGGGCCAAAAACCCAGGTTACCCCCCTTGAAAAACCAGGTGGTTTTGAGATAGGCAATTTTGATGTCACCTCACTACGTTTTGGGCCCTTGCGTGTCGCGGGTACTTGGGCCTCCCACACAAGTGAGGCACCATTTTTACCGGGAGACCCAGGGGAATGCTGGGAGGTGGGAAATTTGAGTGAGCCCGGTGATGCCACAACTTTCCCACACAAATGTGTGAAAAAAGTGATTTTTTCAGCTAAAATTGAGGTTTGCAGGGGATTCTGGGTAAGGAAACTTTAGGGGATCCACGCAAGCCATACCTCCCTGGAAGACCCCGGGTGTCTAGTTTTCAGAAATGTATGGGTTTGGTAGGTTTCCCTAGATGGCTGCAGAGCACCGGGCCAAAAACCCAGGTGACCCCCCTTGCAAAACTAGGTGGTTTTGAGATAGGCAAATTTGAAGTCGCCTCACTACGTTTTGGGCCCTTGCCTGTCGCGGGAACTTGGGCCTCCCACACAAGTGAGACACCATTTTTACCGGGAGACCCAGGGGAACGCTGGGAGGTGGGAAATTTGAGTGAGCTCAGTGATGTCACAACTTTCCCACACAAAAATGTGTGAAAAAAGTGATTTTTTCAGCTAAATTTGAGGTTTGCAGGGGATTCTGGGTAAGGAAACGTAGGGGGATCCACGCAAGCCATACCTCCCTGGAAGCCCCCGGGTGTCTAGTTTTCAGAAATGCATGGGTTTGGTAGGTTTCCCTCGATGGCCGCAGAGCACTGGGCCAAAAACCCAGGTGACCCCCCTTGCAAAACCAGGTGGTCTTGAGATAGGCAAATTTGAAGTCGCCTCACTATGTTTTGGGCCCTTGCCTGTCGCGGGAACTTGGGCCTCCCACACAAGTGAGGCACCATTTTTACCGGGAGACCCAGGGGAACGCTGGGAGGTGGGAAATTTGAGTGAGCTCAGTGATGCCACAACTTTCCCACACAAAAATTTGTGAAAAAAGTGATTTTTTCAGCTAAAATTGAGGTTTGCAGGGTATTCTGGGTAAGGAAACGTTGGGGGATCCACGCAAGCCTTACTTCCCTGGAAGCCCCCGGGTGTCTAGTTTTCAGAAATGTATGGGTTTGGTAGGTTTCCCTAGATGGCCGCCGAACACCGGGCCAAAAACCCAGGTTACCCCCCTTGAAAAACCAGGTGGTTTTGAGATAGGCAATTTTGATGTCACCTCACTACGTTTTGGGCCCTTGCGTGTCGCGGGTACTTGGGCCTCCCACACAAGTGAGGCACCATTTTTACCGGGAGACCCAGGGGAATGCTGGGAGGTGGGAAATTTGAGTGAGCCCGGTGATGCCACAACTTTCCCACACAAATGTGTGAAAAAAGTGATTTTTTCAGCTAAAATTGAGGTTTGCAGGGGATTCTGGGTAAGGAAACTTTAGGGGATCCACGCAAGCCATACCTCCCTGGAAGACCCCGGGTGTCTAGTTTTCAGAAATGTATGGGTTTGGTAGGTTTCCCTAGATGGCTGCAGAGCACCGGGCCAAAAACCCAGGTGACCCCCCTTGCAAAACTAGGTGGTTTTGAGATAGGCAAATTTGAAGTCACCTCACTACGTTTTGGGCCCTTGCCTGTCGCGGGAACTTGGGCCTCCCACACAAGTGAGGCACCATTTTTACCTGGAGACGCAGGGGAACGCTGGGAGGTGGGAAATTTGAGTGAGCCCGGTGATGCCACAACTTTCCCACACAAAAATGTGTGAAAAAAGTGATTTTTTCAGCTAAAATTCAGGTGTGCAGGGGATTCTGGGTAAGGAAACGTTGGGGGATCCACGCAAGCCATACCTCCCTGGAAGCCCCCGGGTGTCTAGTTTTCAGAAATGCATGGGTTTGGTAGGTTTCCCTAGATGGCCGCAGAGCACCGGGCCAAAAATCCAGGTGACCCCCTTGCAAAACCAGGTGGTTTTGAGATAGGCAAATTTGAAGACACCTCACTACGTTTTGGGCCCTTGCCTGTCGTGGGATCTTAGGCCTCGCACAGAAGTGAGGCACCATTTTTACCGGGAGATGCAGGGGAACGCTGGGAGGTGGGAAATTTGAGTGAGCCCAGGGATACCACAACTTTCCCACACAAAAATGTGTGAAAAAAGTGATTTTTTCAGCTAAAATTGAGGTTTGCAGGAGATTCTGGGTGAGGAAACGTTGGGGGATCCACGCAAGCCATACCTCCCTGGAAGCCCCCATGTGTCTAGTTTTCAGAAATGTATGGGTTTGGTAGGTTTCCCTAGATGGCCGCAGAGCACCGGGCCAAAAACCCAGGTGACCCCCCTTGCAAAACCAGGTGGTCTTGAGATAGGCAAATTTGAAGTCGCCTCACTATGTTTTGGGCCCTTGCCTGTCGCGGGAACTTGGGCCTCCCACACAAGTGAGGCACCATTTTTACCGGGAGATCCAGGGGAACGCTGGGAGGTGGGAAATTTGAGTGAGCTCAGTGATGCCACAACTTTCCCACACAAAAATGTGTGAAAAAAGTAATTTTTTCAGCTAAAATTGAGGTTTGCAGGGGATTCTGGGTAAGGAAACTTTGGGGGATCCACGCAAGCCATACCTCACTGGAAGCCCCCGGGTGTCTAGTTTTCAGAAATGTATGGGTTTGGTAGGTTTCCCTTGATGGCCGCCGAACACCGGGCCAAAAATCCAGGGGACCCCCCTTGCAAAACCAGGTGGTTTTGAGATAGGCAATTTTGATGTCACCTCACTATGTTTTGGGCCCTTGCCTGTCGCGGGTACTTGGGCCTCCCACACAAGTGAGGCAACATTTTTACCGGGAGACCCAGGGGAACGCTGGGAGGTGGGAAATTTGAGTGAGCCCGGAGATGCCACAACTTTCCCACACAAAAATGTGTGAAAAAAAGTGATTTTTTTCAGCTAAAATTGAGGTTTGCAGGGGATTCTGGGTAAGGAAACGTTGGGGGATCCACGCAAGCCATACCTCCCTGGAAGCCCCTGGGTGTCTAGTTTTCAGAAATGTATGGGTTTGGTAGGTTTCCCTAGATGGCCACAGAGCACCGGGCCAAAAACCCAGGTGACCCCCCTTGCAAAACCAGGTGGTCTTGAGATAGGCAAATTTGAAGTCGCCTCACTATGTTTTGGGCCCTTGCCTGTCGCGGGAACTTGGGCCTCCCACACAAGTGAGGCACCATTTTTACCGGGAGATCCAGGGGAACGCTGGGAGGTGGGAAATTTGAGTGAGCTCAGTGATGCCACAACTTTCCCACACAAAAATGTGTGAAAAAAGTGATTTTTTTTCAGCTAAAATTGAGGTTTGCAGGGGATTCTGGGTAAGGAAACTTTGGGGGATCCACGCAAGCCATACCTCACTGGAAGCCCCCGGGTGTCTAGTTTTCAGAAATGTATGGGTTTGGTAGGTTTCCCTTGATGGCCGCCGAACACCGGGCCAAAAATCCAGGGGACCCCCCTTGCAAAACCAGGTGGTTTTGAGATAGGCAATTTTGATGTCACCTCACTACGTTTTGGGCCCTTGCCTGTCGCGGGTACTTGGGCCTCCCACACAAGTGAGGCAACATTTTTACCGGGAGACCCAGGGGAACGCTGGGAGGTGGGAAATTTGAGTGAGCCCGGAGATGCCACAACTTTCCCACACAAAAATGTGTGAAAAAAAGTGATTTTTTTCAGCTAAAATTGAGGTTTGCAGGGGATTCTGGGTAAGGAAACGTTGGGGGATCCACGCAAGCCATACCTCCCTGGAAGCCCCTGGGTGTCTAGTTTTCATAAATGCATGGGTTTGGTAGGTTTCCCTAGATGGACGCAGAGCACCGGGCCAAAAACCCAGGTGACCCCCCTTGCAAAACCAGGTGGTTTTGAGATAGGCAAATTTGAAGTCACCTCACTACGTTTTGGGCCCTTGCCTGTCGCGGGAACTTGGGCCTCCCACACAAGTGAGGCAACATTTTTACCGGGAGACCCAGGGGAACGCTGGGAGGTGGGAAATTTGAGTGAGCCCGGTGATGCCACAACTTTCCCACACAAAAATGTGTGAAAAAAGTGATTTTTTCAGCTAAAATTGAGGTTTGCAGGGGATTCTGGGTAAGGAAACATTGGGGGATCC